>NC_083687.1:51315000-51915000 GCF_033118175.1 Dama dama | reverse complement strand
GAAACCCGCACGCTTATGGTCAGTTAACCTGTGACAGAGGAGGCAAGAATGTGCAGTGGGGAAAAGACAGTCAAGCATTCTCTTCTGGAACGTCCATTGCAGACACCCTGCTTCGTAACCGTTGGGACGCTGCAGATCAGATCACCCTGGTCCTCGGCAAGAGGGCCACTGGCCGAGTGAACGCAGCACAGTGAATATGATGACCCTGCAAAGAGTGGTGTGACTGAGCCACCTGAAGTTGGATAAACGAGAACCTGAAACAACCATCTGGTCCTCGTGAGTCTGCTCACTCCAGGAAGTCGCAGGGCGCTGCAGGGGGCGTGTGGGGTGCTGGGGCTGAAGCGCTTGTTCTCAGGCTTTTGATACCAGTGAGCGGTCATTTTCTCCAAGACCACCTGGGTGACCTTCCTGTGCCTGAGTCTGGGTGGTGCCGAGGGAGGTGGGCCCACAGGGAGGTGGGTACACAGCCCCCAAGGGGGTCCTGGTCAAGGAGCTGGGCTCCCCTCAGAGTCCAGGTGAACTTGACATGTAAGGTATTAGGTTACTCTGCGTGCTAAGTCGCTTCAGTCGTGTCTGACTCTGCAACCCTATGGACTGTAGCCTGCCAGGCTCCTCTCTCCATGGGATTCTCTAGGCCAGAATACTGGAGTGGGTAGACTGTCTCTTCTCCAGGGGATCTTCCCAAACCAGGGAATGAAGTCAGGTCTCCCACATTGCAGGTGGATTCTTTTATCACCTGAGCTTCCACTGGCAGGCGGGTTCTTTACCACTAGCGCCACCTGGGAGGTCTATCAAATGAAATGTGTTTGATTTACGGTAGAACTTTGGACTGGTTTTTAAAAAGTGTCTACAAATGCATACATATAAAATGCAATACATGTGTGCACGCATATGTACTATGCAATACGTCTTTATATATTTTTCCCCTCAAAAGCCGTTTTCTGTTGATTTCCTATTAAGGATCCCTTGGAATTAGTAAGATCAGGAACAGCTGTGGCAGAATCTGATATTCCATTTTTGGCTCTTGTGTTTCAGAAATCTCAGTTCAGAGAATGGGATGATTATGTGGTTGGTTCTGAGGCTCTACCCCGCCCCCACCACCCCGGAATGCTGCCTTTGTACATTTTTTGCTTTTCTCTAGCTTGTCAGGAGAGGGCAGCACCTGCTTGTGTTTAAGCAGTAGACTTACAGATAAAGGAGGACCCAGGGCAGGTTGCCTCCTCCAGCTTCAGGAGCACAAAGGTTTAATATGCACTGGATATCTGATTTACTAGTGATGATGTGATGGTGATGCGTTAGTCCCTCAGTCGTGTCCAACTCTGCGACCCCAAGGACTGCAGCCCACCAGGCTCCTCTGTCCATGGATGTCTCCAAGCAAGAATACTGGAGTGGGCAGCCTTTCCTTTCTCCAGGGGAATCTTCCCGACCCAGGGGTCAAACCCAGGTCTCCTGCATTGCAGGCAGATTCTTTACCATCTGCGCCAAAGGGCCCTTATTTTTTACTAGTAATAACACCTAAATTACTTTAATGATAAAAAGGTTGGCATGCAGGCAGATTTCTTACAAGTAGCAAGCTTGAATTAAGTTTTCTGGGATCTTTGGGGGAAGAAAAAGAAAAAACAAGGAAATCTTCAAATTATCTTTTTAAAGACATGAACCCAGCATCTCGAACACAGAAAACAAGCCTCCTGTTTTTCGATTCCTCCGTTGTGTTACTTATTTTTACTGCCTTTCTGTGAAGCCAGAGATGAACAAATATTTCTGCCAATCTCTGCATATCACTGCCAGAAACACTCAGGTAGGCATCGCTGATAACACCACGTCCCTGGGATCAGACCCTGCACGTGCTCTCTGTCCCTACCCGTCCCCGACATGGGGCCATCAGGATGAGTCTTTCTCGGGGCAGAGGTGAGCTCCCCCCTTCTTGCGGCAAAGGGCCCGAGTCTTGGGTCACCTCCCAGGGGAGCCTGTGCTGTAGACATTTATATACAACGTAAGCGGCCGCCCTGCGTGTCTCGAACGTGCAGGCTGTCTCTGCCCCTCCCTGGTGCCCGCTCGTGAGGGCCGCCTGGAGCAATGACGCAGGCGGGTTCCATCTGGCGGGAGTGGGGCCGGGGAGGAACCGGTAGGAGAGAGGAAGGTGCTGGGGGAGGGGGAGGGGGGAGGCAGGCACTGGCGCCCCCCAGAGCCTGTGAGGAGGTGTCGGCAGGTGACGCTGCTCACCTCAGGTGAAGGAAATGCAAGCAAAAATAAACGGGACCAAAAAATAAATAAATAAATAAATAAACGGGACCTAATTAAACGGTCTGAAGTTAAAGGTTTTGCACAGTAAAGGAAACCGTCAACAAAACGAAAAGCCAACCTACTGAATGGGAGACAGTATTTGCAAGTGGTATGACCGATAAGCAGTTAACATCCAAAATACACAAACAGCTGATATAACTTAACGTCAAAAACAGAAGACCCCGATTGAAACATCGGCAGAACCGAATATGCATTTTTCCAAAGAAGTGCAGATGGCCGAGAGGCATGGGAAAACACACTCCGCATCACCGAAAAAGCAGATCAGAACCACAGCAAGGTACCACCTCACCCCTGCCAAAATGGCCATCATCGAAAAGAACACAACCTCCCCCCCACCCCCACGCCGATGAGGACGTGGAGAAGCGAACCTTTGTGCCCTGCTGGTGGGAAGTGCTGCAGCCACCACGGAGACCACGATGGAGGTTTCTCAGCAAACCAACACTGGAACTACCACATGATCCAGATTCCACTTCTGGGTCCAAGGAAAACCCAAAACACCAAGACCAGACATGCTCCTCAGCGTTCAGAGCGGCATTATTTACAGCAGCCAAAACATGGAAGCATCCCAAGTATCCACGGACAGATCAAGAAGACGTGGGATATACACGCGATGGAACGTCAGCCATGAAAAAGAACAAGACTGTGCCATTTGCAACATGGATAGGTTTGGAGGGTGTCATGCTAAGTGAAGTAAGTCAGAGAAAGACAAATCCTGTATGGTATCACTTGTAAGTGTAATCTAAAAAGTAGAAGAAACTAGGGAATGTAGCAGAAAGGAAGCAGATTCACAGATACGGGAAAGACTAGTTAGTGGCTCCCAGTGGAGGGAGAGTGCGGGGGGCACGGTAGGGTGGGGGGTAAGAGGTACAAACCAGCCGGTGTAAAATATGCCACAAGGATGTACACTGCAACACGGGGAATAGAGCCAGTACTTTATAATTTACCTTTCAGTTAACATACAGTAACCTTCACTGCGGCACACCTGAAACTTACATTGTGCATCAACTGTCCATAAAGAAAAGCAAAGCCCCGCAGCCAGGCCCTGGCGCGTAGGCAGCCAGGAAGTTGGGAGCTGAAGTGGCTCGCCCCTGCCCCCAGCGCCTGCCTCCTCCCCGTCCAGTCTGTGAGGGGACCTGCCTGCAGCTTGCAGTGGCACGGGGCCTGTCATACCAAAGCCACCGCTGCCTCTTCACCAGCCAGATGCCCCAATCCTGCCGAAGCCCAAGGGAAGTGCCTGCTGCACCTGGGGGCCCTGGAGTACACCCGTCACCCGCGGACGCGACAGCCGGCGCCCTGGAGCCTTCTGGCCGCCTCTGGATAGTCGGTCCCTGACCTTCGCAGCTGCGGTGTTCGGAGGGTGTGTTCCTAACAGTGCTGAACAGAAGGCTAATTCTGTATTAGCAAACATGAAGCTTGCAGGCCCGAGCGGCCCCTCCCAGCTGCTCCGGGCTTCACCTGTGAGATGGGAGGGGCAGGAAGCCCATTTCCCCCCAGCGGCACTGGGACTGCCCCCGAGGGGACACGCCAGGAAGGGCCGGGATGCGGGGTGTCCCGCGGGGAGTGTCCTCAGTGGGAGACCCCCAACCTCACCTCCTTCCTCTGCAACTACAAACACATCGCCCAGGTCAAGTATTCTGTCTAGCTTGTCATCCTGACAAGCTGACCCCGAGAACATTCGCTGAATTTCCGTCCCCAATAATCTTGCTAGGTCTGCCTCCGAGGAAAAGGATGACTGCGTTTCCTTCAGTTCAGCTTGTTCAGCAGAACCTAACCATGATGAATGCAGTCTGCCAACCACCAGGGTGAAGGGTGGCCCGCCCCGGAGAGACAACCACACACAGGTCTGACCATGATTCTTGCCCTCTGAAGGAGCCCTCCTGCAGGGTGCTTTTGTGAAGGGAGGGCGTTTAACCCGCACAGAGACGCCGAGGGCTGCTGTCTGCCTGGGCACTGTGCGGAGTCTCGCCTGAAATAAGCTCCTGGCGTCGTATTCCAGGATGGGGCAGCCTTCAGGCTTGGCGCGCGTGTGAGAACCCAGAAGGAGGAATCAGAAATCAGAAGGAGCAATCAGAAATCAGGCAGTCCCGCAGACCTGCCTGCCTCCGCCCAGAGCCCAGGGGCAAGACGGTCCGTCCCGGGCACCCTGCCTTGAACGGGACTGGCCGCATGTGTCTCTCACGTGGGAAAGGGAGGCTGGCAGGGTGTTGCGTGCTGGCGGCTTGGGCTCTATCTCACGGCCGAATAACTGCCACACACTCAATTAACAAAGCACGTGTTTAGAAAGTTAATGACATTCACACACCAAGTTCAGGAGCTCGACCGAAAGTCGCCGCTTCACTGAACCCAAGTGACATCCGGACAGCAGGACACCCTTCCGTGTCGCTACAACCTCAGCACCAGAGCCTGTGCACGCGCCCCCCGCCCCCAAGGACAGGGCAGGTCCCCCCGCCATTTCAGAAAACAGGCCGCCACTCAGTCTTTGCACTCGGCCTCTGCCGGGCAGGCACACGGGGGTGGGGTGGTTCCCAACAAGTGTTTGTCAGACAAATCAGTGACGTAACCGGCTGGGCTTTCTCTCTATGAGGCCTTTCTTTGGACTGGAGACACCGGCTTCTCAGCCAGCAGACCAAGGCCCTTTCTACTCTACTTTCTGAGACCGACTTGTCACTGAATCCTCCTAGGAGAGTGGGCAGCACTTGGTGGGGTGAAGCACAGGCATATATCCAGGGACCCCGACACCCCCCTTACCAGGGCCTCTTGTGTGGCTTGCTCCCCATCCCTCCAGCTGCCTGGACGGGACCCAGGGCTCAGTTCTCCCCTGATTCGGGCATCCCTGGGGGTCAGGGTGGAACAGCAGTCCATCCCAAGCGGACGCCCAGTGCAGCCCACACCTTGTCCAGAGGCCTGGGCTAGAGCTGGTGGCACATTCACCAGAAGCTTTGCCAGGCAGCGCCCACCCCAACCCCAGTGTCCTTGGAAGACCTCCGTCCGCCCGTGGACGGCCCGCAGGTACCTGATGACCGTGGGGGTGATCTCTGCACAGAAGAACACGCTGAGGCTCCCCACCGCGTGGGAGGCGAACATGCCCACGATGGAGAAGGTGATGGAGAACTTGTCCTTGACGCTGTCGCTCATTCCTGGGGGAGAACCGGGGCGGTGAGGGGCTGGAGGGCGCGGGGCAGGGGGCGGGGGGAGGGGGCCTGACGGCGCTCTCCCCTCCTCCCCTCTGCCCGGGGTGAGGCGCAGAACCTGAGACGAGCGAGTCCAGGCGGGGGAGGTCAGAGCCCTCCTGGCAGGTTCCCCCGAGGCCCCGGGGGACTGGAACGCGGGGCCCAGGCTGGCTTTGCCGGAAGCTGAGGACGGGAGCGACCGGCAGGGACGGAGACTGGGGGGCTCCCTGGCCTCAGGCCTGACCAAGACGAGGGACAGGAGCCCCGAGCTTGATTTAGCGGAACAAAAACTCAGATAACCCCGAGAGAGGAATGGGGGCCTGGAGGGAACGTGCCGGACCGAGTCAGGCATCTTGGCCGTGGCTCGGGGTCTGACCTCACACCTAGGCGGGGGCAGGCGCGGGGCGGCAGGCAAGCTGCTGAGGGTCGGAAGCGGGGTGCGGCCCGTTCCCTGCGAGGCTGGTCGGGAGCCCCGGGGGCTCGGCTCTGTAGGCCGGGCTCGTGCGTGCGCGCAGCCGTGTCACGCGCAGCCATGGCTCGTGCGTGCGCACAGCCGTGTTGCGTGCAGGGGCAGCGGTCCAGCAGTCCCCGTGGCCAGGGCGGCGGGCTTTGGGGGTTCACATGCGGGGTGGGCGGCTTCCCCTGGCGGCGGTCAGCCAGACCTCCAACGCTCCGGGGCCGCGTCCCCGAGGCCCTGCATCCCAGCAGGCGTGGCTGGGCCGGGCCACGCTGCCGGCTGCTGCCAGGGGAAGGGGCGAGGGCAGCCTGCAAGCCGGACGCAAACGGGAGGGGGGCAAGCCAGGCTTTCTAGAGGCGGGAGGGACAGAGGACAAGTGGATGCGTGTGGTGTCCAACCTACGGCCAACTTCAGCTGCAACTCTTGGGGCGAAAGGGGTGGGGAGAGAGAGGAAAGGGAAACCACAGGTCTGTGAGTCGCTCTGAAAACGCCCTTCCGGTGCAATAAAAAGACAGCGTCACCGCACGCCCCGGGGCTCACCTGAGTCTGGATGCTGGCTGTATTTCCCGATCACTGGGCGGTGGAACCGCAGTGGAGGGGGATGAAGGTGGGCAGAGAGAAGAGAAAGAGAGCAGGTCAGGGCGGCTGTTACGATCTCGTGTGTCCAGGGGCAGCGGGGCAGCCTCTCTGCCCGCCTGCCAGGCCCACACGGGCAGCACGGTTGACACTGCCAGCGGCCAGAGAGGGGGAGAGCCCAGGGCCTCCGGGTGGGCGTTTCACCAAATGGAGCGCCTCTCACCAAATGGAACGCCTCTCACCAAATGGAGCGCCTCCTGTTCAGAAGGGAGGTCTGGGGCCCCTCTGGCTCTGGAGCCTGAGGGGGGTGCAGCTCTGAGAGGAGGGGTCCAGGCACAGCACCCCGCACCCCCTCAAGCCAAAGGGTGACTTTCACTGTGTCCAGTGCCACTCAGGTCCCTGCAGCCTGTGCTGGGGCACCAGGCTCAGGTTAGACCAGACGGCATCATGTGCCCATGAAGCCTGGTCCCCTGGGCACCCCAGCTCAAGGACCAAGGTGGCGGCTGTGAGCCTGGGCTGCCGCTTGCCTGCACGTCCCCCCAACCCAGGGGCACCGAGGAAGACTCCCCCAAGGGCAACTCGGGAGGCCCCAGCAGGGGACGGGCCCCATGTGGCCACAGCTCGTAAGACCAGTCTCCCGGCAAGATGCTGAACGCATGCAAACTTGCCCAAGTCGGAAAACAGTCCAACACTGGCTGTTCTAGAATCCAGTTTGCACAACAAGGCTGAGGAAGTCCTCAGTCTTTTCCTTCTCTTCCCTTTGTTCTGGACACGCGCTCCCCACCTGGACGTCACACAGACCTGGGATACTAGGAGGCGTTTGGCTTTCTTAGCAGCTCTGGCCTAACTCCCGACACCTCGGGAGGGAGGGGGCAGCCATCAGAGGCATCTGGTTGCCGCAGTGCCCGAGGCCGTCGTGGGGACGGTCCTGGGTAGAGGGGGCTCGGGTGCCCGGCTCCCGCCTCGCTTTGGGTGATCAGACGCTCTGAGCCTCGTCCCGGCGTGGGAGCAGCTTCAGTTCACCAGAACCGCACTGGGCTTGACTCTTAGAGCCGAACGAGCTACACAGTTGGTCTAGCTTTTCTTTAAATGATTTTTAACGTTTACTGAGAAGTTCTCTGGCCCCAAGAGCAGCTAATAAACTCGGGAACACGTAGTGAAAAGCAGTGTCCCAGGGGAAGGGTGTCACTGAGTGTTTATCTTTCCCTTGATGTCACACGAGAGAAAAGTCCTTTCTTCCTTCTCAGGTGATGATGGATCACAAAGGGGTCATGTGGCCACCAGGGGGTCATGGCTGCCAGGACTGCAGAGGCCTCGGTGCCTGGGAGGGCTGGGGTCAGGGCGGGAGAAGAGATCCCACACCCTAGGGGCAGGAGGGGAGACCCCACACCCTAGGGGCAGTGGCCACGCTTTCTAAGGGAAGCTCATCCTGCAGCCTCTCAGTGCAGGGGTTCTGGGAGGACAGCGGGGCCCCTGGGTATCGCCCCACCCCACCCCCATGTCCCTGGTCCCGCAGGCCGCCCGCCCCCGGCCCGGCCCACTCACGGTTGAGCAGCCCGAGCTGCAGGAGCGAGGCTAGGGCGGTGAGGATCATGAACAGCAGCAGGCCGCCCCGGCGGCCCAGGACACGCACCGCCAGGCACATGGCCAGGCAGGACGCCAGCGCGATGCCGGCCGCCGCATAGTAGTCGGCGTAGAAGTCCTCGAGCAGCGGCACCTTCACCTCGTGGCCCATCATGCTGCGGGCGAAGCAGTGGTGGATCCCGAAGCCAGTCAGCCTGCGGGCACACAGCGCGTGGGCCCCGGGGTCCTGGGGGCGGGGCCGCCGCGCGGGGGTGCTCCCGGTGCGCCCCGTTTTCCCGAGGCTGGGGGTCCGTGTCCGCCAGCAAGGTTCCCTCCAGACGCTCCAGCAGCTCCTCGGCTCACCGGCCCCGCGCCACTCCTGGGCGCCCCGCCCGCCGCCGCCGGCCCCCGCACTCACGAGTTCACACACAGCACCACGATGTTCTTCCACAGGTTCCGGGTCCCCACCACCTTCACGATGCAGACCTTCCTGGGCCTCCGGGACAGCTCCTTCTCCAGCTCTGCGGGGAAGGGCTCGTGAGTCACACTGTCCGGCTGGCCGGCAGGGGGCCCCACCGACAGAACAGGCGTCAACTGCGTCGTCAGGAGGAGAGCGGTTTCCGCTAAGGCGGGGGAGGGCCTGGCTCTCGGGGCAGAACACTGGCTTTGCAGGTGCCTCAGGGGCTGCAGGGAACCGGGCCTTTTCCAGAGACAGCAGGATGCACGAAGCAGTCATCCGAGTGGGCTCTGTCTGCAGGCGCTGCTGGCGGGCGCTGAGGCCCTGGTTAGGCTCGGGCAGGGGTTCTCCTCCTTGCGGAGTCTGACTGGTCTGCATCTCCCTCTGCTTAAGGACTGGGAGACACACGCGCTGCCCTCGTCCCCAGACCACCCCTGTGGGCACAACAAACTGGGCAGGTACAGTGCCTGCATCTTAGAAAGAGAAGTGGCCAAATGGACCAGGAGATCCAACCAGTCCATCCTAAAGGAAATCAGTCCTGAATATTCATTTGAAGGACTGATGTTGAAGCTGAAACTCCAATACTTGGCTACCTGATGTGAAGACCTGACTCATTGGAAAAGACCCTGATGTTGGGAAAGATGGAAGGCGGGAGAAGGGGACGACAGGATGAGATGGTTGGATGGCATCACCGACACGATGGACTTGAGTTTGAGCAAGCTCTGGGAGTTGGTGATGGACAGGGAAGCCTGGTGTGCGTCCATGGGGTCGCAGAGTCTGACTCGACTGAGCGACTGAACAGCCACAACGACACCCTTTTCAGGGGCCAGAAAAGGAAAAGGAGACTTAAGCAAGCAGGACTGCTGAAGCTGGGGAAGTGAGTAAAGACTGAAAGTGCGCCGACCAGAGGCGGCTGGGGGCCTGAGGAGTGGGCAGCCCTGGTGGGGTCCTGGGCAGCCCTCGGTGAGGATGTCGGGTCCGGGCTGCAGCTGGGCTGCCCGCAGAACAGCCGTGCAGTTTCCCAGCCGTGACACAGTCAGGGGACCTGGGACGTTACAACCGGGAGACTGATGGGGAGGTTTCAGAATTCTGTCTCTGCAGCTTTACCATAAACTTGAGATGAATCCTAAACAAGTGCACTAAAAATAAAGCCCGCGGTGGGTGCAAAGGCCTGGGGGAAGCGGGGTCGCCTCTGGAGGGGCCTGGGAGTGGTAGCTCTCTTGGGAGATGGGGTCTAGGGGTGTGTGCCCCTCCCAAACATCCTAGGCCCACTCCGACCCCGGGGCGCCCTGCCCCCTCCCTGCCATCCCACGGGAGAGGGTCACCACCTCACTAGTGACAGCTGGGGGGAAAAACAGGCTGCTTAACCACAAGGGCTGAGGAGGTTTTCTCTTTTAAAAATGGGGACTTCCCTGGTGACCCAGTGGTTAGGAATATGCCTTCCAATGCAGGGGACGTGGGTTCGATCCCTGGTTGAGGAACCAACAGCCCACAGGCTACGGGGCAATGAAGCTGGCGTCCCACAGCTGCTGAAAGCCCCACACTGCACGGAGACCCAGTGCAGCCAAAAAAGAAAAAAGTCCGGATCAGCACCACCAACTGGGGCCCGGAAGGGAGAAGGGGGACTGCGCCTACATCTGAGGGATCAGCCCCCTGAGTCTCCAGAACCTTCTTCCTTCTCACTGTTCAAGCCCAGGCCTGGCGGCCTGTGCCCCAGCGGGGACAGCTGGGCATCCAGCCGTCCATCCACAGGTCCTCCTGACCTTTATCGTCCCCTCTGCAGAAACAGGCTCATGGGGGTTACAGACACACTTTCCCCACAGTCACAACACTAGAAGACTTTTAAAGAGCATGGAAATGTGCTCTGAACACATAACGCCGATCCAACGACACGAGTATCCTCGCTGTTGTAAAACTGCTCACGAACCTGCTATCACAGGTTCCACACTCGCTCACCGTGGAAACCTTCCAAGAAGAAAAACTAGACGTCCATCAGGACAGCTGTATAGATTAAAATTTTTTTTGTACTGTGGCCCAAACTGAATTCCTGATACTTTCTGGTATATGAAATAGAGGTTGTTAAGAAGCTGTAGCAATTGTAATTATGACCTGAGTTTTTTTTTTTTCTTTTTTAAGCATTAAACTCTGGAGCCCAAGTAGACTGTAGTCTGCAGAGGTAGCTGCGTTATTCTGGGTGGAATCCCATTGACCCGTCGGGGCCGCTGGTGTCTTGCGTGTCCCTGGCCTGTCAAAAACAACGCAGAACTTCCCAGGTCTGTTCTGGGAGGAAACCCAGCGGGGAGGCCCTCGGGATGGACACCAGAGGCCTTTTGGTCTCTCCAGAAATCTCGGGGTTCCCTGAGGTCCTCACATGGGGGAACAGGAGGGACAAGGGGCACGGAGAACAGGCTCTGAGCACCCACGAGTTGATGGGGAGACGCCTCCCCTCTCCCCGTGCCTCTTCCAACCTCTTGGAGCCAGACTTGAGATTCCAAGACGAAGGCTAAGTCGGGCCTCTGGGGCTCCAGGCCTCCCCTGCTCCACCCGCGCCCCCTCTCTGCCCTGCTCCCCGCGATGGGCCACCGGGGAGCCGGCCCTGGCCGGACAGGTGACAGCTGTCCTCACCTGGGGGGGCGAGGGGCCTGACGGAACCCCAGCTCTCACCCTCAGGCTGAGGCTTCCCGTCTGATGAAGGGACGGATTAACGACCAGACAGAAGTCGCGGGGCTGCCTGGCCCCCGGGTGCAGCCGCCTCCCTGGCCCCAGGCTCGGCTGACCCAGACCATCCCGGCTTCTCCCCAGCCAGCGCAAGGACTCCTTCCTGGGCCTGGGGGACCCCCGCTGACCCCTGAGGCTGACCCTTGAGGTGACCTCTCGGCCCGCGAGGCTCCAGCCAGCCCGAGGACCCCACAGGAGCAGGAAGCTTATGCAGAGGGTCAGAGGCGGGTCGCTGGGGGCAAGGAGGGGGCCTGACACGGGGACCTGCTCCTCACCCGGGGTCCAGGACAGACGGACAAGACAGAGCGAGCCACGCGGGGCCAGGTCTACGCTCTGTTACTGAGCAGGGCTCAGGCAAAGCCCCCTGGCCTGATGTGGGGACCCTCGAACCTCAGAGCCTCACCCGAACGACCTGGGCCAGGATGCTCCCCTCAGCGTCAGGCTGCCCAGAGAGGGCCTGCTGCAGGGGGATAGGCCTGCCCCGACCTGGCTCACGCGGAGGAGGCCAGGGGGCTCCTGCCAAGGAGGGAAGGCTGGGGGTGGGGAGCCCTGCCCCAGCCCCAGCCTCTTGGGGCCCCTTCCCCAGAGGTAGAGGGGGACGATCTGATTGACAGAACAGGTTCTGAGTGGGGTCAAACGCACAAAGAGCGGCTCAGCCCCGCGTGGCGGGGGTGGAGTCAGGGCTGGAGAGAAGCCGGGAGGGGCCTGGATTAGATGCCGGGGAGGAGAGTCCACCCAGGCAGTGCAGGGCGCGGGTCTGGAGCTCGGACAGCCGCTGTCCCCCAGCTTTGCCCAGGTGCTGCCGCGGAGGGAGACCCAGGGGCGGGGACAACCGCGTGCCCCGGGGCCCTGGGCTGAACCCAGCACCACCCAACCCCCGGGCAGGGAAGCGGGAAAAGACTGAGCACCGCCTTCCAAAAACAGGAGGGAAATGAATCCGTGCAATGAGGATGCAGACAACAAGCTCCTCCCAGACGGGTTCTAACCCGGAAGTGGCAGAGGAGGCGACTTAAGTGGGGAAACGCCGGAAACAAGGCACTTTGACTTAAGAGCGCTGACGTGCTAATGGCTGGGCTTGGGCAAGACGGGATGAGGGCTGGCCTGTCTGCAAGGAGCAGACGCGGCCCTCCGCCCGGCCAACCCGCCGGGCCTGCGTCCACCCCCCTCTCCTGCGGCAGCACCCAAGCCGCTGCCGCTGCCGCTGGGCTTGCAGGGCCCACGTCCCAGGGCTACTGCTCACTAGCTGTGTGACCCCTGGCAAGACGCTCAACCTCCCTGTGCCTCGGCCCCCTCACCTGCGAACAGGCACAGCCACAGCACGCTGTACAGAGCTGCCGCGGAAAGACTCAACACGCGCCGCTCACTTCTAGGGCTTGCTGAACACACAGCGTTCAGGGTTCGTTCCGAGATCTACTGGACCAGAGCTCGGGCTGCCTGCCGGGAGGGGCCCAGGAGTCTGGGCTCCAACACCTCCTGGTGACGCCACACGTCTGGTCCAGCTTGTGCTGACATTCCTGATAAATTCTACGGATCTGAACTTTGCTGCTTCTTCCGACGCCCAGTCAATAGGTCCTAACAGATACAGGCAACGGGGTAGCTGCCTGAAGGTCCTGCTTGGGAGAGATGGCTCGGGGACCAGGGCCACCCCTAGGCCAGCGTCTGCTGGCACCTCACCCTGCAGGCAGGCAGGCAAGGCTGAGTGCCAGGCGCCGGCTAAGCCTCGCGTTTCCCCGGAGGAGCAGGGGCACGGAAGGTCACGCCTCCCTCCAGACTTGGACCCGATCACGTTCCTCGTCGAGCTGGGGACTGACCATCACAGGAAGTGAGACCGCTGGGTGGGCCACTGCCTGGCAGAGTGGGGCCCATGCAGGGCGTGTTGTGGGGTGACTCCCTGTCCTGGAGGGGTGGCTGGCGGGTCCCCCACGCCTGGTGGGGCCTCGGGGCTGAAGGGAAGACATGCTTACCGGGCATCACGCCTTTGATGTCACTCTCAGGACTCATGCGGTTCTTCTGCGTGAAGTGCAGGATCAGCTTCTTTGCCAACTCAAACTGGTGGGTGGCCATGAGCCACCGCAGGGACTCGGGGAAGATCCTGCAGAGAGACGGGGGAGCGGGTGAGGGTCTTTGCATCGTGTGGCGTGAGGAGACGCTCTGTTGGGGGCTGGGAGCGTCCAGGCAGGTCCGTCTGGGTTTCTGTCCGTGAGCTGGGGAGGCCAGTGGGTGCTCAGGACTCGGGTAGTGCCGCCGGCCAAAAGAAGACTGTGGCCCTGGATGTTCGTAGTTTTCTTTAGAAAGTGTAAACGTTGCAATTTTTAAAATATGGCAGAAAGGAGCAGCATCCTCCCAGCTGTGTCAAGAAACCCATGTAGGCTGTTGAGCACAATGCTGTGCCTCTAAAGCCCGTTCTGGCAACTCGCGGACGGGCTGCTTTCATGATCGTTTGTCTCAAAACCGGGGCTTCCCTGGTGGCTCAGATGGTAAAGAATGCAGGAGACGGGTTTGCTCCCTGGGTCGGGAAGATCCCCTGGAGGAGGAAATGGCCACCGACTCCAGCATTCTTGCCTGGGAAATCCTATGGACAGATCTGTTTCAAAAAACAAATGTTCACAGAATTGTTTTAAGTTTTAAAAAATGCCCCCATCCTAGCAACCTGACAGGCTCTTTCCCGGGCCTCCCCCGCAGAACTGTTTTCACCTTGCTGCTAATGCCCGGAACTGCTCCCTGCGAGTTTGGTTTTCAAGGGTTATTGGCAACAGACTCCTTGCTGGTTACTGTTTAGGATGAAATCTGATGAGGATTCCCAGTGGGAGGAAAAAACCTCCCAAAGTCGTGTCTTATTCTCAGTGCATTTTGTAATTTTACATTTATAACGACATTTGCAAGTCGGCCGAAGAGAACAACGTGCCTGTTCGGAGCAGGGGTCAGCGTGCTTTTTCTGTAAAAGCCCAAACAGCCAATATTTTAGACTTTGCCTGCGGGCCGCGAGGTCTCTTCATAAACCAGCCACTGCCCCTTCCTCAGGGGCGGGCTGTGTCCCCAGGACTTGACTCTGAGGCTGGCGGTGCCCCTGGGTGGGGGACGCCGAAGCTGGGAGTTGGGGCTGGGGACGATAGCACAGCCCCTGTGGCCCGCGCTCCGGGTGTCCCCGTGTCCCCTGTCGCTTGCAGGGTGTCCAGGAAGCGTGACCAATGCTGATAAGCAGTTATCTTTGCTGCTGCCTGGCACCTGCCCTGCCAGCTCTGGGGAGACTCCAGTTAGAGTCAGCCAGAAGCCAGAAAAGCTGACTCTGACAGAGTCACATCACTCATGATGCAACAGCTGTCATCCCCTTGCTTGTCTGAACAAAAATCAAGTTTCTAAATGTTCATGATGTATTCTGCAGAAAGAGCTGATGTCAGCGGTACATTGGGCACACTGGGCTGCTCTGTGAGTGTTAATCTGAGCTGGGCGACCTGGGTTGTCACCAAGAGTCAAAGAGCCCCCCTCCCAGCAGGCTGCAGGAGGGTCTTCCCCAGGAAGGCATGGTCCGAGCCAGAAGCTGGGCTCGGGGAGCCCCCCAGAAAGCTGATAAAACACAGGTTTCAAACTGGAGGTACAGGTTTTTTTAAAAAAAATAATAAAAGTTAATGTTTTACTAGCTTTTACTTTTTACAAATTAACTTTGAATAATGTATGTCCAGCAAACAGAAACCCTCAGAATCATATTACATAGACATTAACATCTTGCCATATTTTATCAGAGCTTTTCTTTGTAATGAAATAGCCTGATACAATGCCCACTCTTATAGCTCTCAATACCCTCTCCCATCCATCTTTCTGATTTATTTGAGTTTAGTGTCACGTTCTTATTTCTTGAGAGAGACACATAGATCATTAACTTTAATTCTTCTTTTCTAATATGTGCATTTTGGACTTCAAAATTCCACCTACCATTTTAGCTACACTTTACAACTTTTGATAAGGAGTTCTTGCTGAGATTTGATTCTAAATATTTGTGACTCTCTCAGGATTTTTCCTTACCTATGACAAACCTTGTATATATTTTACAAATGCAAATGTTACATATATATGTATATATAAACATGTGCATATTACATATATATATACACATTTACAAACACACAGGGTTTGAGAGGAGGGTAGTGGTAGAGCTGCAGTCTTGTTTCATTGATTCTTAAGTTTTTAAAATCACTTTGAGAAAACAGTCTGTGTTCCTGCAAGCTGGCACAACCAGAACCAAGAGGAGAGATGAGGAGAGGAGAGAGGCAGGGCCCAGGGAGGGTTATGGGGGAGCAGCGGCCCTCGGACCAGAATGAACCCAAGTAAGAAACTGCTCTCCCAGGAGACCTGGGCACAGGTGACAGGCAGACTGTTAGCCACATGACCCGTCTCCAGGGGCAGACAATATTGCAAACCACACCCCCACGACTGGTGGCAGACAGCACTGCAAACCACCTCCCCACGACTGGGTCTACACTCACTAGGCCTGCTGCCACACGTTTCCCATGAGTTTAAGCCTTTCAAGCTTGTTATGTAGAAGTAACATTCTCCCCACTGCACAGATGGGAAGACTCAGGTGAACAAAGTTCAGGGACATCGTCCAGATTCCAGGGGGTAAAAGGCAGAGCTGAATCAGAGCCCAGGCACCCCGACCCAGGACCCGTGACCAGAACCTCGGGGGTCACAGCAAAGACGCTCAGCCCGAGTGTGGGGATGGTGCTCCGATGATGGGGGATGGGAGGCAGACACTGGTCCAGCGACGCCCCCTCGGGCCCTCCAGATGCCGCAGTGCCCACCCCCTCCCGGGTGTTTTAATCTGCTGTGGTCATAAAGGACTCACTGAGCCGTCCGCTGGTGAGAAAGCCCAGGACGGCCGCTCCAACCTGGGTGATGTGCGGTGCGGCCACATTATGGGAACTTAATGAAATGTCTCCCAACAAGTACATAATGTAATAACACCATGGAAATTAAAAAGCCGGCCAGTGGCCCAGGGTCTGGCAGGAATGTAGCTGAGCCTCAGGACTATCCATCATTTTCAACAAAAATTTAAGAGCATAGTGGGCGGCTGGAGCCCACGTCTGCTGCGGGACTCACACGTGGGGCCAGTGCTAAAACGGCAACCACTCCAGTGTTCCTGCCTGGAGGGCCCCACGGACAGAGGACAGGTGGCTACAGTCCGAGGGGCCGCAGAAGAGTCAGACAGGACTGAGCCCCTAGACAAGAAGCGGCAGCAAGTCAGACTCACACTCATGGTCTGTGCTGCATCCCCATCACCTGAAATATCCCTCAGAAATTAAAACCTAACACTGTGATCCTTTCATAATACCATGACGCTGACATTTTCTCCTTAACGTTTCACAATAAGGCCAAGTACTGCTTCTGTCCCACTGGACACCACGCACGTTGCCTTCCTGCTCTGCCACATGACACCTGGTCCTGGCAAGGGTCTGCATCTAAAGCTCGTCTCTCCTCAAATCGCTGAGCTGGAACATTTACTCACAAAGAAAGTATGGAAGTAAGGCTGATTGCTGACACTCTGTAAAATTAACTCTCTCCTCGAGTTGTTCTGTCTGTGATTCCGAGGCACTTAGTTATGGGTGACAGGCCTGCTGACAGCGACGTCACCACACTCTGGGGGAAACGTGACCTGAACACGATCAACCGGCCACAGGGAGACCAGTGAGGATGGAGGGGCAGAGCCGTGAAAGGCTTTGAGGATGGAGTTTCCCTGAACGTGGCTGAGAAAAGGGTCGTAGATGGTTGTTCTAAGGGTGCTTTGATTTAAAGAGGTGATTCTAGCTCTGGAGTATCACCAAGCAACACACGTATGACATTCTGAAAACGCTCTCAAAATGGAAAAAAAAATCCAAGACTAGAATTGAATTAAACACCAGTTGGAAGGATATTCTAAGTCTTTGAAACAAAGCTCTTATAAAAATATACCCTTGGTTCCAGTAGATAAGCTTTCACCTGAATTTTTTTTAAACTTTCCTTCTGTTTGGCATTGAAAAAATTAGGTAAGGAGGCTCAATTCAGGGCAGAGCAAATGGATATGAATTAGCTCTTTTTAAAAAAAAAGTCAAGTTCATGATTTCAGCTAAATTTAGTAAATTAGGGAGAAGGGACAAGTACAAAATTAAAGAAAATTTGGCTCTCAAGATGGTTAAGCCCCAAAGTCTCCCTAAGGCAAATGAACCCTTCCTGTAAATTTCTGTAGCACAAGGAATTCCTTCATAATTAAATTGCATCCCACGAGCTGATAGGGATGCAATTTGGAACGCAGCACCTTTATTGGTTTGCAACATGATGGACACCTAAACTCCAGAATTCTTTCACTTCGGCAAAATTGTGGGGGGATTTATCAGGAGGTGCAGGCTCATAGACCAGTTTTGTGACCTTGGGCAAGTCACCTCGCCCCAGGCCTCTGTTTCCCCATCTGTGGAATGGGGTGGGGTGTGTCATGACACCAAGGCTCCCCCGACCCCAACATTCTAATGTATTTCAAGGGGCTCGTGGCGACTGTTGCCTCTTTCTGAAAGTTAAAAAAGGTGCTGCTCACACAGTGCACGGAACCCATGCTCCAATGCTGCTTTAGGTTCCGCCAGGACGGGTGGAGTCAGTCCCTGAGACGCCTTCGAAGCTGGCCTTTTAAAGGTTCGGCAGCTCTGAATGGACCACAGCGTGGAACGGCTGGGATACATTTAAAACGTTCCTCAGAAAAAAAAAAAAAAAAGTTCCTCAGTTCCCGCTCGAGACAGGGATTACTTGGAATTCATCTGGGCTCATTTCCTCACTTCCTTGGACTCCCTTCTTTCAGCTCCTTTTACTAATTGATTTACGTGAGAGGTGATCAGGCGGAAGAAAGTGATAGGACACGTGGGCATTCAAATGTAATATTGAAGAGGAATTAATCTGGCATTTTTGCCAACGATAAAAATAAAATGTGATGCTGAGAAACGACCTGAGGAGGTGAGTGGGCAGAAGCAGCAGAGCCTCCGTGCGCTTCTTTTTCTAACTGGAATTCCATCGGCTCCTCTGAACCAGCCGCCTGTTACAGGGAGCTTCCTGGACCCCCAGGGAGCAGCCCCTCACGCCCCCCACCCCGGCCTGTGGCTGCAGTCTCGAACCCCTCGGGATGATCATCGAGGCCACAAATGGAACCCTGATGGTTTGCCGTGACCTCAGACCCGGCTCTGGGAGGCGGCCCGTTGTGTCACACCTCGGCCGACCCCAAAGAGCAGCCACAAGGACCGGTGAGGCCTCCCGTCTCCTGCCAGGACCGCCCGCTCGTGTGGGGCTGTTGTGGGCTTTGCCAGAGGGCCTTCAGTGACCGATGGAGGCTGGGACCTGGCCACTCTGTCCTTCCGGGGACTCTTGCCAGTTGCCAGCCGGGCAGGCACTTAGCAGTTCTCCCTGCACACCTGTCACCAGGCCACTTCCCTAATTTCTGCCACCGCCAACAGCTCCACCCTGCCACTCCCACGACACCCATGCGCACGCGACACACACACATACCTGCACACAACACACGTGTGCATGCGCACGGCCTGAGTGTGGCCTGATCTCCAGGCTCCGAGATTCTCAAGCTGGTCTTAAGTGACCCCTGGCTTCCCTGCGGTGGGCAGGGTATCGGGGCGGAATACTGGAGCAGAGGCCAGGCCCTGGGCCGCGGTGTGGCTCTGGGGTCAGACCCTACGGCAGTGCCTCGCTTCGGACTGGCAGCTTCTCTCCACGTCTACTTGGAAACGTTTCAGTTGACTGCAGGGCTTCCTATTATTTTACATAATCTCTGCCTACTCAGAAGGCAAAAATGGGGCTGCCTCTAGCCTGAGGGCTCCTGAAAATTCCACCCATCAGCAAATCCCCCAAACCCCAATTTAGAGAGCATTCTGATCTGTTCATCAGGTGCTTACGACTGACATCGGCTTACAGCTTTTGTTTCTGTGTTCACCTTTGTCAATATTACCTAACCTTCCCCATCCAGATAATTTACAGACAACCAGGATTTCGTGGGGCTTCCCTGGTGGCTCAGACGGTAAAGAATCTGCCTGCAAAGTGGGAGATCTGGGTTCAATCTCTGGATTGGGAAGATCCCCTGGATAAAGGAACAGCTGCCCAGTCCAGTATTCTGGCCTGAAGAATTCCATGGACTGTATAGTCCATGGGGTCGCAAAGAGTCAGACACACAGAGTGACTTTCACACGCATACATAGGATTTGATGGGTCTCCCAGGTGGCACAGTGGTAAAGAACCCACCCGCCAATAATGCAGGAGATGCAAGAGATGCAGTGGGTTCAGTCCCTGGGCCAGGATGATTTCCTGGAGAAGGAAATGGCAACCCACTCCAGTGTTCTTGCCTGGGAAATCCCATGGACAGAGGAGCTTGGGGGGCTACAGTCCATGGGGTCAAAAGAGTCGGACATGGCTGAGCACACACATAGGATTTGACTAAAACATTTTGTTGTTGTTGCAAGTTTCCTGAAACTCTCCTTAAATTAACTATCTGACAACCTGTACAAATAATCACTGCAGAGTCAATCAAGCTCCCAGAGGCGATGGGTCTTTTATGACTCACTTCTTCCACTTTCCTGGGAGGAAAACGTCGTCCTGTGGGGCTTGACCTCCGGGGACGCTGTAGCTGAACTGGGTTTCTGTCCTGGTGCGCAGGGCATCCTGAGGCCCTTGTTTTACGTCTGCATAGTGTTATTTCGACCCCCTGTTGTAAAGAATCTGCCTGCAGTGCAGGAGACCAGGGTTCTATCCCTGGGTTGGGAAGATCCTCTGGAGAAGGGAATGACAATCTACTCCAGTATTCTTGCCTGGAGAATCCCATGGACAGAGAAGCCTGGCGGGCGACAGTCCATGGGGGTCACGAAGAGTCAGACACGACTGAGCAACTAACACACAGACACACATACATGCTGAAATAAACTTTCTCTTGATGCAGGAAGGTGTTCTGTCCCCCTGGTGTGAGTGGGCAAGACGAACAAACGCTGGGATGCTCATGTATGGTCCTCATGCCGGCTCGGGAGTCACTGCGGGCCTTGACCTCGGCCAGCAGACCAGAGCTGGGCCAATCGCTCTCTGCCTCAGTTTCTCCATCCGCCCTGGAACCTCCTCCGGAGGGTCTGAGTCGTAGAAAGTGCCGGGCAGCATCTGACTCAGAGCAGACCCTCAAGAAATGTTAAAAATCAGTATCATTCTGGTCAGAATAGTTCCGACCATATTTAAAAGAGCCAAATAATATTTAGGAGCGCTTATCTATTGGAATTGTTAATTTTTTTCAGGATATTTATCTAACATGAGGCCCTTCAAATGTTTTACAATGGCTTGTTTCTTGAAATTTTTAAAAATTAAGATTGCTTTTAGCACATACCATGTGCCCGAAGGGTTTAAGTGCTTCTCCTCTCCCAGAGAGTCCCCAGGCTAGCCCGCTTGGATGACCGTGGTGTCAAGGTTCATCTTCCTTCTGAGGAATGGACAGACTGCTTGTTCTCGCTGCTCCCAGGGCCGGGAGAGCCTCCTCTCAGGCCTCCGTGTTCCCGCGGGGTTGACTCCCTTCTTGCTCTCTGGACGCATCCCGCAGTCTCGGTGACTGCGCAGTGCTCGGTCGATGATCCCGTACCTTCACGTGTCTTGAACCTTCTCAAGGCAGCTCACGCCACGCGTCCATCAGGCGAGTCTCAGGGAGACCCCGCTCGATGCAGGGGCGTGGCTGGGAGCCTGGGGGTCGTGAAGGGAGACCACGCCCAGGTTTCCTGCGGGGTGAGGGACACACAGGTGCCGGGGCAGGTGAGCAAGGTGGGACCTTGCCGTCCCAGCAGCTGCCACCAGGGGCCACAGCTGGAGACTCCCAGACGTGCTTGCATGTGGGGGTACATTCTCACAGCGCAGATAAAATCGCTGGATTCTGTACCGAGGCTTTTGTGTCTTCTATCGGTTCCAGGAATGCCTACGACTTCCGCCGTCTGAGATGACCCACAGGAACTGCGCTGCGCAGCAGGTCCCGCGTGGCATCTTGCAGACCCTCACGGATGGCACCTGCTTCATGCTCGGCAGAACCAAGAACCCCTTCCTGCAAGAAGGGTGTGTTGTCCTCAGCCGACACGTGTCCCCTTTGACACCTTGTCAGCATCTTCGTTGGACCAGGCCCCTCGTCCTGTAAGCGGACGGCTGGGTGCTCCTTCTCACGGGGCAGCCCGGCATGCAGCAGCCCCCGGGACTCGAGCTGACAGCCTCCCTGGAAGGCTTCCTGAACCACCCTTGGACATCCGGACCCAGGAGGTCTGGGGTGAGGCCCTGTGGTAGTGCTGGCCCAGCCTGCTCTCTGAGAACCACCGACGCTCGAAAACCAACTTTTAATGGCTCTCCACACTTGTGAGTGTTTTTACAGAAGCTTTTTGATGCCCTGGTCTCTCCAGCTAAAACCAGGGATAATCCCACTAACCACCATCTTGGACCTAATCCGAGAATATCAGGTTAACACAGCCTTGCATACAGGAGCCTAGGACTGATCTCCGGAAAAGCGCTTCCTGAAAATTTGAAGACACGTTCAAGTCGCCACACCTGATGGTGCACCTTCCTCGCGGGAGGCACCTGAGGCTCCCCTCCATGACAACCTGCTTTTCCACGCGGCGGGAGAGTGTGTGTGTGCGTACAGTGGTGTGCTCCCTGAAGAAGCCTGGGTGCGCTGTCTCACCAGCGGCCTCGCCGGGAACCTCGCTCAGTTGCTGCGCTAGTGGTAAAGAATCCACCTGCCAATGCAGGAGATGCAAGAGACTCGGGTTTGACCTCTGGGTGGAGAAGATCCCCTGGGGAAGGAAATGGCAGCCCACTCCAGTATTCTTGCCTGGAGACTCCCATGGACAGAGGAGCCTGGCAGGCTACAATCCAGGGGTCACGCAGAGTCAGACACAACTGAGCGACGGACACACACACAGCGCCCCCAGCGCACCCCAGGCAGACGTGCCCACGCTCCTGCTCACATGATATCGGTATCATGTGCTCTGCTTTTGCTGTGGTTCAGTCGCTCAGTCGTGTCCGACTCTTTGGGACCCCAAGGACTGCAGCACGCGAGGCTTCCCTGTCCTTCACCATCTCCCGGAACTTGCTCAAACTCAAGTCCATCGAGTCGGGTGATGCCATCCAACCATCTCATCCTCTGTCGTCCCCTTCTCCTCCCGCCTTCAGTCTTTTCCAGCATCAGGGTCTTTTCCAGTGAGTCAGTTCTTCACATCAGGTGGCCAGAGTATCGGAGGTTCAGCTTCAGCATCAGTCCTTCCAATGAACATTCAGTGGATTTCCTTCAGGATGGACTCTGGTTTACGGCCTCTGCTCCTCGGAGTTGCTCCAAAGCACCAGGCACGCTGCCAGGTGCCCAGACTGCATACAAATACTGGTTCTTAAATTAAAGAGTGACTTTCAATATTTTTGTCACCAACAGCTGGCTGCAGCTCCTGCCCTCCCCCAGAGGCGAGTTCATGCTTCAGGAGTGACGAAGCTCCTCCAGCAGCAGAGGGGCGGAAGGGTGGTCATCAGGGGACAAAAATGAGGGCGCCCTTTAGTGGCCTTTAAAAGCCAGTGACGCCTCCGGATCCGCGGAGGGCTGTGGGCAGAGGTGGACCGCGGTTCCCTCGACTGTCCCCTGGACAGTCACAGGCCTGCACCCCTGGAAGCAGGGTGTGACAACGGTAATAGCAGCAGCTACGATCTGCCAGCGCCGCTCAGGCCAGACGCGCACCATGTGCCTCGGGGGCCCTGACGTCCACGACAGCAGCTGACCCGGGGTGGAGTGGGTCCACCTCAAAGCCGGGGTGCCCGGGCAGGAACCACATGGCGTCCGTACATCGAGACGCTACCCGTCTGTCTGTCTGCACACACTCCTCACTTATCAAAGCACCCTGGGTGCCCTTTGCACCATCAAGTTTTGTTTTTACATTTGCATGTTTCAAAGAACATTTTTAGGTTTTCTAACGTATTCACATCAGTTCAGTTCAGTCGCTCAGTAGTGTCCAACTCTTTGAGACCCCATAAACTGCAGCGCGCCAGGCCTCCCTGTCCATCACCAACTCCCGGAGTCCACCCAAACCCATGTCCATCGAGTCGGTGATGTCATCCAACCATCTCATCCTCTGTCATCCCCTTCTCCTCCTGCCCTCAGTCTTTCCCAACATCAGGGTCTTTTCTAATGAGTCAGCTCTTTGCATCAGGTGGCCAAAGTACTGGAGTTTCAGCTTCAACATCAGTCCTTCCAATGAACACCCAGGACTGATCTCCTTTAGGATGGACTGGTTGGATCTCCTTGCAGTCCAAGGGACTCCAAGAGTCTTCTCAAACACCACAGTTCAAAAGCATCAATTCTTTGGCACTCAGCTTTCTTCACAGTCCAATTCTCACATCCATACATGACCACTGGAAAAACCATAGCCTTGATTAGACGGACCTTTGTTGGCAAAGTAATGTCTCTGCTTTTTAATATGCTGTCTAGGTTGGTCATAACTTTCCTTCCAAGGAGTAAGCATCTTTTAATTTCATGGCTGCAATCACCATCTGCAGTGATTTTGGAGCCCAGAAAAATAAAGTCAGCCACTGTTTCCACTGTTTTTCCATCTATGAAGTGATGGGACTGGATGCCATGATCTTAGTTTTCTGAATGTTGAGCTTTAAGCCAATTTTTTCACTCTCCTCTTTCACTTTCATCAAGAGGTTCTTTAGTTCCTCTTCACTTTCTGCCATAAGGGTGGTGTCATCTGCATATATGAGGTTATTGATATTTCTCCTGGCAATCTTGATTCCAGCTTGTGCTTTCTCCAGCCCAGCGTTTCTCAAGATGTACTCTGCATATAAGTTAAATAAGCAGGGTGACAATATACAGCCTTGACGAACTCCTTTTCCTATTTGGAACCAGTCTGTTGTTGCATGTTCAGCTCTAACTGTTGCTTCCTGACCTGCATACAGGTTTCTCAAGAGGCAGGTCAGGTGGTCTGATATTCCCATCTCTTTCAGCATTTTCCACAGTTTGTTGTGATCGACACAGTCAAAGGCTTTGGCATAGTCAGTAAAGTAGAAATAGATGTTTTTCTGGAACTCTCTTGCTTTTTCGATGATCCGGCGGATGTTGGCAATTTGATCTCTGGTTCCTCTGCCTTTTCTAAAACCAGTTTGAACATCTGGAAGTTCACGGTTCATGTATTGCTGAAGCCTGGCTTGGAGAATTTTGAGCATTACTTTACTAGTGTGTGAGATGAGTGCAATTGTGTGGTAGTTTGAGCATTCTTTGGCACTGCGTTTCTTTGGGATTGGAATGAAAACAGACCCTTTTCAGTCCTGTGGCCACTGCTGAGTTTTCCATGTATTTTCATGTGAATTTTCATATAAATATTCACAGAATATTTATGTAATATTATGTATTCACATAAATGAACTTTTTTAAACCTTGCCTGTCATTAAATTCTCAGGTATTTTTAAAATTGAAAATAAAAAATAAGATAAACCCTCTAGCATCTGGCCCGGGAGCCGGGCCCCCAGACCGGCTCCAGGAAACCCCTCTCGGCCAGTTCTCCCCATCAGGTGTGTCCTCCTACCTGTGACAGGTGGGAGCAGCACCTGGCTGGAGCCTCGGAGCCTGGCGGTGATGGAGACGCTGCTGCCTGTCCTCGCGGGCATCTGAGTCTCCGAGAGGCCGTGTGGATGCCCAGGTCTCCAGCCCCCAGGGCTGGCAGATAGCACCACTGCCCCTGGGCGCCATGAAGGCAGGGAAGCCTCCATGGGGTGGGGGTGGGGGGGCGGATTCCTGACTGCAGAGTGGACGTGCCGCGGCAGTGGGCTCCTCTCAGTGGTAAGGAGGTCAGGGATGAGGCACCGAGGCTGAGGGCAGTAGATAGCACCCTTGGCTCCAGGGCCTGCGGGTGTCCTCAGTTTTGCCTTCTGTTCAATGGGGCCATGAAATGCCCAGCCTGACACATCTACTATTTGTACAGAGTTTGCCATTTGTGTTGGCACAAGTGCTAGGCGAACAAGTGTTAAATAAGGAAATGGCCTGAAATTCCAAGCCAAGTGAAGCCAAGCCCTGGAGAGAAGCAAGAGAGTGAGCAGGAAAGGCCTCCTCAGGTGATACAAAGGGGGCTGCCCACTCCATCCTGCCTTGGGGAACGGTTTCTTTCTTCGCCTCTTACAGCCCTGCCGGAAAGAGCAGGAGGTCCTGAGACGCGCGGGCTCCTGCGGGAGCAGAACCATCCAGCCCGGGCCGGCGGGGGAGGCTGGCCTTGGCCCGAGGGCGGCCTCCTGGCGGGTGGCCCTTCCCTCATCTGGCCTCCTCCCCACCGCTGCCCGACTCTGCGGACACCCTGAGCGGGAACCCGGCTCTTGAGGAAAGCCACCTGAGTCCAGCTCACAGCACTGCTCTGCTGGGGGCTCTCCTGCCAGGCGAAGATGGGCCAGCCTACTAAGTTGAAAGTTTGCCGCTTTCTTCCCCTCTCTGGCATCTTTGAAAAGGAAGCCCAATTAATAGCTGTCTCGGCCACAGTGAACACTTTAAGCAAAGACACAATTGACTTCTGGCTAGAAACTAGTTTTCATTAGTAACTAAATAACAGATACACAGGAGCTGGTAAAAATCTCTCTGATGTCTCAAACTCTGGACTGGGGCGGGGGTGGAGTTTGGCACAGAAGCGGGATGGGAGGGAAGGAAAGAGAGAAAAGAGGCTTTTCCGGAACAGGTACAACGCTCCCTTTCTGTGTAAACATCTCTATCGAAGGGCGGCATTTTCTCAACTTTGGCTAAACATTAATCCCCTGGGGAGCTTAAAAGCCTCTAGTTGACCAAGTTATACCCCCAGGCCAGTGTGTTCAGTTGTTTTTTTCCCCTAAAGTCAGGAAGCCAAACACTAAAAGTGACACACGGTTCTAAAAGCCCCAGTGGACTCGTCCAGGACAGGGGCGGTCAAACCCCTGCAGGAGACCAGAGAGTAAACGCGCCTGACTCTGCCACATCGTCTCGGTCGTACCTGCTCAACTCTGCCAGCATGGTGTGAGAGTGGTCATGGATGACAGAGGTGGAAACACGTGAGCAGGGCCCGTGTTCCAATAAAACTTTATTTACAGACACAGATAGTGGGCCGGAGTCCGCCCAACCCTCACCCAGAGGAGACGGGGAGGGGCTCTGCTAAATCTCTCCTGGACATCGTCAACCAGGTTTCCTCCTCCCAACACGGGACCCTGCCCTTCGGAAGCCCATTCGGGAAAGCCATGTCAGAACACCCAGCATCGGGGAAGCCCGGCCAGATGATGGGGCCAGAGGGGGCGCCCGGGGCTCGTCCTGCTCCTCCGTCTGCTTTTGTGTATGTTAGAATGTTTTCCAAGATGAAACAGTTAGAAGAGGAAATTTTTTTTAAAAAGGAGAGAAATCCCCTCATTAAAAACCACAAGCTGGACCTGGGGGCCGTCTGGGCCCGGGGTGGGCGGGCGGGGACTCTGGGTGCCGTGTGGGCCTGGGGCGGGCGGGCGGGTGGCGGGTACTCACGACCAGTAGAGCAGCATGAGCAGGAAGGGGCAGATGATGAGCGCCTGTAGCACCTGCCAGTCGCGGCACAGGGCGGCCAGCCCGGGCATGAGGAACTGCCCCGCTGTGGTCACGAAGCTCGCCACCATCGTGATCATGAATCGCTTCCCCGGGGGGCACAGTTCTATTCCTGGAACACAGAAGGGACGAGAGAGCCGTGAGCGCCCGGCCTGCCCGCTCCCCTTCAGGCTCAGACACTCATTTTTTAACAGCTGGATGAGCTTGGGTCCCCAGCATGAAGGGTCGCAGGGCAAGTCTTGGCAGAAGAACGTAGGGATGGAGAGCGGCCGGCCCCGGGATAGGAGATGCTGCTGCTGCTTCAGATGAAGACTGAGTGCAACATCACTCGGGGCCCCCAGCCCTCTGCTGCCCTTTCCTCTGCCTCTGCCCTGCACCCTCCCCACCTCCGCTCAGAAGTCCTCCAGACCCCCACCTCACCGCCCGCCGTGTGTCCCAGTTCCCGCTGGACCCTGAGTTCCAGGCAACCCGCTTACACGTGAGCCTAAATCAGACCAGCCACATCCGGCCTTTCTTCTGAACCAGACAGGAAGCAAACCATAAAGCAGACTGCATCTCCTAGGGCGGGACTCACTGAACCCCCCCCACCCCCACCCTGGGCTTCTCACGCAGCCCTCTCAGATGAGGGCTCTGCCAGCAGGGGCAGGTCTGATTCACCTGTGAAGCTCCAAAAACACAGTGCCTGCCTTCAATAAATGTCAAGGTCATCACAGTCCCTCCTGTTTGCAAGAATCTATGCTCTTAATCTGAACTTGAATAAGGAAGATGGTCCCCAAACCTTGAACTGTAGCATCCAAGTGACAACCAGTGTCCACCCACTGCATGAACTCCTGTAATAAAGGTCCCCAATACTAGAACATCCAGCTAGGTTTGATACATGTTCCCCCCTATAGAGCATGGAGTCTGTTTGCTATTCTTCAACAATTTGCAGGAGTCCCTAAAGTTTGCTTTTTTTTTTTTAAAGTGTAGTTAAAATGATTCTTAAAAAAGCAGAAGAAAGACCCTCAGGAGACACCCCTCCTCACACCTCTGTCCCCAGAGATGGCAGGTCAGTGGCTACAGACCCCTCGCTGGTTGTCCAGAGGTCAGAGTGGAGGTCAGAGGGAAAAAGGCAGTAAGAAGGAAAGCAGATGAGGGGGGCACAGGCGAATCACATTTGGTCACAAGGACAGAATCGGCGCTAACAAGGACCACGCGCTGTGCCAGCCAACACCTCCACCAGCTCACACACGGAAGAAACAAGAGCCATCAGTCTCCATCTTCGCCCCGCCGCAGACGGTCAGGTCACCCTCACAGCTGTCCGTGGGTGAGAGAAACCTGGCCTTGCAGCAGATAAAGAACCTTTGCCATTTAATGAAGAAAACGGGACCAAACAGCCCTCTCCTGGCCGTTTACTGTGATGCTGTAACTTTCAGGGCCGGGGTCAGGTTCAGTAAAGGATTACTTCCTAGCGTGGCTTGGGTACTCACCCCAGATCTGGCATTTCTGCGCTTAAAAATAAGAAGGAGATCAGGGTCTTTTAGAAAAGACTGACAGTGGCAAGTTCTAGTTTTCATGTATTAAGCAAGAGCAGAGGATGTGTTGCTATGGAAACCAGAACTCAGCATCAGCCAGGGCAAGTGTGATGCTCTGAGGCTCCGCACTGGCTAAGATCAGATGAGAAAATCCAGCACCCGGCCACCCGGGTAACCTACAAACAAAGCCAGAGAAGTAACCACCGCTTCACATCCTCGGGCCCTGCACACGGCTGGCAGTTTTCCTCTTCCCTGCCTGGCTCTTTAATTTCACGATGCAGTAAGCAAACATCTGCAGCTGCCGTGGTTCCCCCGGATCCCTCGGGGACGTCTGATCCCACATATCAATCTACGTTACATGCTTACACACCTAGGGTCACAGGTAACTTCCGGAACCTGGGTCGAGGTTTGTGGATGACAAAGGCGCTTCGCCCCTCGACGTGCGTGATTCCACAATCTTACTCCACCCTCTCTCCTCGCCGTGGCCAGCACATCTGTTAGGGTTACACTGCCAGGGTGCGCCTTCTAGAGGGTCTCTCCTTGCTCTCCCCGAGCGGCCCGAGCGAGTCTCTAACTCCTGGCTACCCGGGCGGAAGCAGCAGCGCCACCAGGGAGCTCGTTAGAGACACAGAGCCTGGGGCTCCGCCCAGACCCACAGGATCACGTCTGCACTGTAACGAGATCCCCAGATGCCTGGCGGAGACGCGCTGGCTCACTGTGTCCCCCAAACCGTTACGCATCACCCCCGGCAGGAGAAATGTTTTTGCCTCCCGGACACACAGCTACCAGAGCTGAATAAGTAACATCATTTCCGGACCTCTCCAGGGCTGCTGTTTCGCCAGGAATGCTAGCAGAGGTGTTACTTTCTCTCAGGTAGCAAAACGTAGAGCATTCCAGCAGATCCTCGGTGTTCCAGCCTTCCTGCTGGGGCAGTGGAAAAACACAGCGATCTGATGTAAGGGCACACAGATGACACTTGCAGACAACGACCTTCTGCCTGACTCACCAGGACTTCGTTCCAAACTGCCTGAAAGCAACTGTGCTCTGAAGGGTGGCTGTAAAGATGTTTAAAGGAAAAAAAAAAGCAATTATCAAAGAACCGCAGGCACTTCGGGTTTGCCATAAATCACATGTTCCTTTTGGACGATGAGAAATCAGCTTTTCTGAGGTGAGGAGAGGAAGGCGAACAGCAGAGCGTGAGCCCCAAGTCCCCACAGCCGGTGGGGGGGTGGGGACTTCAGGCGGACGGTTCTCCCGAGACAGGCTTGGCGCAGGGCTGCACACGGGCGCTCCCGACCCTCATTCTCTCTTAAATGTAGTATAAATAGACTTCTCGTGCACTTGCTGCAGGAAGGCGGGGGGTCGACGTTTTCTTGAGATCACACGGTGTTCCCGGGTCTCGGAATCTCTGGGGTTTTTCCGGGCGGGGGTCTGCAGTAACGCAGGAGTGCGCCTGCGCAAGAGGAGGCGGCCGTGGGCCCGGCGGGGGAGGCGGGGCCCATACAGCCCGCTCTCCGCCCTGCCTCTCCTGGCCCTCGAAGTCGGCGACATCCATCGGCCGGACAGCGACGCACGTCTAAGTGCCGCACCAGGCTGTCGTCGCTGCCGACCTCGGGCCCAGGCCGGGCGCGGAACGAGAAGTCCGTCAAAGCACAGGGCACTGCGGGGCACTCGGCCCTCCCCACGGAGGGGTGCGCCGGCCAAGGGCCACCGGGCCTGGTGCAGCCGCTCAGAGGCCACGCGTGCAGACGCGCGTCCTCCACCCTGCGCCCCGTCCTCCACCCTGCGCTCCGTCCTCCACCCCGCGCCTGCGCCCCGTCCTCCACCCTGCGCCCTGTCCTCCACCCTGCGCTTGCGCTCCGTCCTCCACCCTGCGCTCCGTCCTCCACCCCGCGCCTGCGTCCCATTCTCCACCCTGCGCCCCGTCCTCCACCCTGCGCCTGCGCTCCGTCCTCCACCCTGCGCTCCGTCCTCCACCCTGCGCTCCATCCTCCACCCTGCGCTCCGTCCTCCACCCTGCGCTCCGTCCTCCACCGCGCGCCTGCGCCCCGTCCTCCACCCTGCGCTCCGTCCTCCACCCTGCGCTCCGTCCTCCACCCCGCGCCTGCGTCCCATTCTCCACCCTGCGCCCCGTCCTCCACCCTGCGCCTGCGCTCCGTCCTCCACCCTGCGCTCCGTCCTCCACCCTGCGCTCCGTCCTCCACTGCGCGCCTGCGCCCCGTCCTCCACCCTGCGCTCCGTCCTCCACCCTGCGCCCCGTCCTCCACCCTGCGCTCCGTCCTCCACCCCGCGCCTGCGTCCCATTCTCCACCCTGCGCCCCGTCCTCCACCCTGCGCCTGCGCCCCGTCCTCCACCCTGCGCCCCGTCCTCCACCCTGCGCCTGCGCCCCGTCCTCCACCCTGCGCTCCGTCCTCCACTCCGCGCCTGCGCCCCGTCCTCCACCCTGCGCTCGGTCCTCCACCGCGCTCCTGCGCCCCGTCCTCCAGCCGCCTCTGTCACCAGCCCAGCGGCTCAGGAGCTGCTGCAGAGAAACTGCCAGAGGAGGACAGCGGCCCCCTCCCCGCCCCCCACCCGGGGGTGCTGCTGCTCCCCTGGGCCTGGGCTCCTCCCCCGCCCCCCCACCAAGGGGGCAGCTCCCTGGCCGCTGCCCCCCGACACCTGCGGGCCCCTCTCCTCTCCCTTGCTTCCTGCCGCTCACCGCGCTGGCCCAGAAGGGGACACTCCCCTCACTAATTACCATCCCGGCTGAGGACACGGGGGCCCCAGAGCCCCGGAAGACAGACCTGCCACATGTCATTGTGGAATTCCTTATTATAGCAGGAGCGTCCGAAATCGCCAGTCATGGGGACTCAAATAGCACTCGAGGGCGTGAGCGCAGAAGGCTGCGATTATCTTCCCTGCCCCCGGAAAACTTCCTTTTCCTCTCAATTTAGGACCTGGCAACCCAGTGGAATAGTTAAAACTGCCTCCACTTAGAGGAAAAGAAAATAAAAAATATAGAAACATCAATATTTCCTACAAATCACGTTCCAGTGTCTGCCAGACGCGCTGATGCAGACGTTTAATGCTCAAATGCGGAAGAACCGCACCGCTCACCAGCCAGGCCGCCCGCCGGATCTGCAGCGCTGGGCTGAGGCAGGCTCTCCCTTCCCTGGGGCTGAACACGTCGGTGGGCATTTTTCACGTATGAAACTCACTCATCTGCCCAACTCTCTGATGGAGGTACTGATTTTGCTCTGTTTTTCAGAAGAACGCCTGGTTTGTCAATTTTATGGTGTCCGGCACAGTATCTTACAGACACTGTCCTTTAAAAGATAGCAATTCAGTAAATTATTTTTATCAAGCCACAAAATTGTTATAGTCAGTACACAATGATTTGTTCCTTAACTTCAATTAAGTGTTTGCTGTTTGGACTCTCATCAAATATTCAGTGACAAAGAACATGAAACTACATCAATTATAACACACGTTCCTGATGTAATATCACCAATGAAGTTTTTTTTTTTAAAAAACTTTTTAGTTTATGTTGGAGTCTAGCGTTAAGTGGGCTTCCCAGCTGGTGCTAGTGGTAAAGAACCCTCCTGCCAACGCAGGAGATGTAAGAGATGTGGGTTCAATCCCTGGGTCAGGAAGATCCCCTGGAGAAGGAAATGGCAACCCTCTCCAGTATTCTTGCCTGAAAAATTCCATGGACAGAGGAGCCTGGAGGGCTATAATTCATGGGGTCACAGAGAGACATATATGTGACCCAGCATGTACTAGTTTAAGTGCTGTTTTTAATATTCATTTTTCTATCCTTGGGTTGGGAAGATCTGCTGGGGAAGGGATAAGCCACCCACTCCAGTCTTCTTGGGCTTCCCTTGTGGCTCAGCTGGTAAAGAATCCACCTGTAATACGGGAGACCTGGGTTCGATCCCTGGGTTGGGAAGATCCCCTGGAGAAGGGAAAGGCTACCCGCTCCAGTATTCTGGCCTGGAGAATTCCATGGATTGGATAGTCCATGGGGTGGCAAAGAGTTGGACATGACTGAGCGACTTTCACTTTACACAAGAGGACCCTAAAGCCCAGAGTGATGAAGTGGCTTGTCCAAGATCACACAGCTAAGGAGGGAACAAAGCAGGACTTGCAGCCGCGTGCCCCCGCCCCCGTGTGTCCGCCCCTACTCTCTGCTGCAGGAAGGCCTCCAAGCAGAGACCCCGCTGGCTCTGGCCTCTCAGCGGGACCCGCCGGGATCTCAGCTCCTGGGGCCGGGCCCACCTGAAGATGCCCACGGCCCTTGCTCAGAGCCTGGGACAAAGCCGGCACGGGGCTCGGGCGTCAGTCACGTGAGGACGGCATGGCAGGCTCTTCCTGGCGGGTCCAGCGGCGATGCCTGCGCTCCGCGTGCCTTAGAGCCCCGCGACGGAGCCCGTCAGGGTCACGGCGGCTGAGGCGCATCAGTAAACCTGCAGGAGCCCGTCTCACACGGGATCTCACGTGGCTCACAGAGCCACCCGCTGATCACAGGTTGGGGAGACACCGCCGCCAAGCCAGCTGCGAGGCACGAGCCACACAGCCCACTGTCCTTCCCAGATAATGGATTCTTTCCACCACCCTATGCTGCTTTGAATGAACATTGCAATTACTCAAAAGGAGGGAGAAGGATTTAAGTGTTCACTAGTCTGCTCAGGGAATGCTTCTGTTTAAAACCTGTGGCTGACGTTCAGCAGTACACGCTTAAGCATTTCAATTAATACCGTACCACCAGTTATTAATACCGTACTGCCCTGGTGGCCCAGACAGTAAAGTGTCTGCCTGCAATGCGGGAGGCCTGGGTTCGATCCCTGGGTTGGGAAGATCCCCTGGAGAAGGAAACGGCAACCCACTCCAGTACCCTTGCCTGGAAAATCTCATGGACAGAGAAGCCTGGTAGACTACAGTCCGTGGGATCACAAAGAGTCAGACACAACTGAGTGACTTCACTTTCACCAGTTATTTAATAGGAGGAGAAAAACCCGAGAAGTCACTTGCAACATCAGAACGGGCTCAAGTCCACTGAAATCCTGGCATTTCGGGTCTGCTGAGTGTTTTCAAGCCGAGTGAAGGAGCAGAAACAGAGTGAGCGATTTTCACGTCCAGAACAGAGTTTAGGAATCGCCACCCAGGTTTCCAGCTGCCGGTTCCAAAGTGACATCCTCAATGCTCGTGCTGTTTGGTATCATCCATTCCATGGGTCTAAGCCACATGTTTCCATAATTAGATGAGACATGCAAGCAAACAGAGGCCCCAGAGGCGTCAGATTTGGAACCTCAGAGGAATGTGGCCGAAGAGAGGAGGCCTAAGTTAAAACGTCCAACCGTGCCCCACATCAGGGGCACACAGCTCCCCGGGAGGATCACCCGGCGTTTATTTCTCTGCATTGGCATTGCTGGCCTTGCTACTTTACAAGCATGACAAGCAATCAGGAAATTAGGGGGTTGGGTTTATGGTAAATATATCTCAACTTGAGGTCACAGTATCATTACTGTATAATACCTGGTAACAGTGAACATCCTCTAGTCTTTGGCATAATTTTCCTAAATAGGGAGGAATTCTTAGCAAGGTAGTCTTTCTAAACAAGGTCTTCCTTTTTTATTTTTCTCTTCTTCTTACCTTCCCATTTCTCTCATGTCTACATTTTTTAAACAATTTTTTAATGTAGACCATTTTTAAAGTCTTTATTGAATTTATTGAATATATTTAATATTCAATATTGTGTTTCTAACATGTTTCCAGGTGATGCAGGTGCTGCTGACTCAGGGACCACACTCAGCATCCTGAACCAAGCATTCTCAACACTGGAGGGAGAGGTTTATACCTCTTAACCCTGAGATTAAGTAAGGTCCCCTGTGCAGCATTTTGCTGGGAGAAATATCAACAACCTCAGATATGCAAATGATACCATTCTAATGGCAGAAAGCAAAGAGGAACTAAGGAGCCTCTTGATAAGGGTGAAAGAGGAGAGTGAAAAAGCTGGCTTGAAACTCAGGATTCGAAAAACTAAAATCATGCCATCCAGTCCCATCCCTTCATGGCAAATACATGGGGGAAAAGTGAAAACAGAGAGATTTTCTTTTCCTGGACTCCAAAATCACCACAGATGGTGACTGCAGCCACGAAATTAAAAGACACTTGCTTCTTGGAAGGAAAGCTATGACAAACCTGGAGAGCATACTAAAAAGCAGAGACATCACTTTGCCGACAAAGGTCTGCACGGTTATTTAAAGCTGTGGTTCTTCTAGTAGTCATGCACAGATGTGAGAGTTGGATCATAAAGAAGGCTGAGCGTCAAAGAATTGATGGCTTTTGAATTGTGATGCTGGAGAAGACTCTTGAGAGTCCCCTGAACTGCAAGGAAATCAAACCAGTCCATCCTAAAGGAGATCAGTCCTGAATATTCATTGGAAGGACTGATGCTAAAGCTGAAGCTCCAATATTTTGGCTACCTGATGCGAAGAGCTGACTTACTAGAAAAGGCTTCAAGCTGGGAAAAATTGAGGGCAAGAGGAGAAGGGGACGACAGAGGATGAGACTAGATGGCGTCACTACTCAATGAATGTGAGTTTGAGCAAACTCAAGGAGACGGTGAAGGACAGGGAAGCCTGGTGTGCTGCAGTCCATGGGGCTGCAAAGAGCTGGACATGACTTAGTGACTGAACACCAACCAACAACAAAACTGCCGCGCTGGCGTATTGAAAATAACACAGATCAAGGCCGCACAGCTTACAGCGCCAGTTGGCCTGCAGGCCTTGGGGAGACTGGATGCTTGCTTGTTCCCATCACCATACATGTGATTTTTTTTTCCCATTGAAGAAGAGTTCTCCCAGTATCCCAAGGGCAAGGCAGGCAGAGGCATAAAGACCTGCAGTTGCAAAGAAGTTCAACCGTCAGCCTATTTCAGATGAAAGGAAGCTCAGAGAACACCCAGCGGGGCAGGCGGAGTCGAATGCCAGGCAGGTAAGAAGCGTGCCAAGCTGGCCTGGCGTGAGGGTGGGCCTGTGGCAGATCGCAGCTTGCCCGCTCTGTTCAAAGGCCTTTAAATTCAATTAGGAGATAAATCCCTGTCTGGGTCACCGGGAACACAGCTGGGCCAGGTCTGCCGGCTGGCTGGAATCGCTCACAGGGAAAGTCAGGCCGCAGAGGTCGTGGGAGCAACCAGCCCGCGTCCCTCTGGCCCCTCTTCACGTCCAGCACTGCATCCGGCACTGAGCAGATGCTCAGCAAACGCTGAGATAAAACCACAACACGAAGGAGGCGCGTGTTTCCCCGGGAGCCCATGAGCTGGTACGCCAGGGCCTGCAGTGTCTACTGAGCCCCTTCCCACATGGGCGGGAGGGTCCTCTAGATGCAAGGACCCCCGACCACAGGGGAGCTGGCAGCCCACTCGTCACGGCTGCCCCCCAGCCACCCTCACAGCTCCCACTGGGCATCTGCTACCCGAGGCAGCACCTTCAGGGGCTGCGGCCAGGATGTGGAGGGCAGCGTTCACCACCGACCCAGGCCTGCCCCGCCAGCACGCCCGCAGAGGGGCCGGAAGGCTCACGGGACAGAGCGTCCAGTCACCCCAAGGTGCCAGGACAGCTGTGTGGCCCTCTTTCCCACCACGACTAAAACCCAAGTCAGCCTCCTGCAACCAGGATCCGTGTCCTTTAGCTCCTGCCCCGATTTATAAAAATGAAACCAGCGTTCCTTCCCCTGCCCTCTTCTCCCCGACGTGTGGACCAGGCCCCTGATGGGGAGATGCTGACCGTCCCTTGCCAGCTGCACCGGCTTCCCAAGCCCCAGCCCCAGTCCTCTGGGGCCAAGCCTCAGCTTTTCCAGCTCAGGACCTTGGGGGACACCCGCCCCGAGGCCAGCCCCTCTCTGCAGGCCTGAGGTTACCCAGGCCTGTATCTGCGAGTCCACCTGCTTGGCTGCCCCTTCCCCACGGGAACAGCATTGTCCAGGAGAGGCAGCAGTGGGGGGAACAAGCGAGGACATGGGTGGACTCTCCACCCTCCAGACCAGCCTGGTGGCCAACACGCTCACGCTGCCCGTTTTAGGGTGCAGGATGCTCTGACCAGCCCGGTGACCGAGGCGGGCTCCCAGCGCCTTCCCCAGCGCCCGGCGCAGCGCCTCCAAGCAACAGCAACTCCGGGATGCGGCCCAACAGCCCCGGGGCGGCGGGGGCTGCTCCCAAACACCCCTTTAGTTCCAGGTAACTGTGAAACAAACCAACCTCTGAAAAAGCTTCTACCTCTTGTGAAAGCTGGGGACTTTTCAAAGAACGGCAACTTCTCAAGAGCCGAGAATTCTACCTGCAGCATGAGGAAGGGCCTTTCTAAGTGATCCATTGTTTAAAGGTTGAGGAAGGTTTCCCAGGGCCCATGTGAAAAGGGAAGAGGCACCTCTCAGGGCAGATGCGGCCTGTAGACACAGACGGGCCTTGGGGAAAGGACGGCCCCAGGCTGGGAAGGTGGGCGAGGTCCCGGGGGACTGTCTGGGTTTGATGGGATCCACCTGGAAGGGACACATTTAGTATTTTTAAAGGCAGCGGGGAGGCACTGTAGATTCTATGTATATTTTTTTTAAGTTTAATAAAAGGTTTTGTTTCTGGGTCTTTGCTGCTACACGTGGGCTTTCTCCAGCGGCAGCGAGCGGGGGTCCCCTCTAGCTGCCGTGCAAGGGTTCTCCTGGAGCCTAAGCTCAGGGCCCGAGGGCTTCAGCAGCTCCGGGCTAGGTGCTCCGCAGCGGGTGGGGTCTTCCCAGCTCGGAGATCGAACCCATTTCCCCTGCAGCGCAAGGCAGATTGTAAACCACTGGACCACCAGGGGAGCCTGATTCTCAGCAATCCTACTTAACAGAGCAGCGTCTTCAGACCATGTTCCTTCTTCAAGGACAACAGTGAGTGGCCGGGAGCCCCATCTTTCACTCTCTCTGTGAGCACAGGGCTTCTCATCACACACACACACACACATACAAACACACACACCACTTCTGACCATTTCATACCCTTCAAAACAGCCTGCTGTGCAGTCAGGGGTCATATGGCGCCCGCGAGCTCCAGCACTTTGTAAAGAGTGAGACCCCATGTCAAGGACCCAGGCAGGCCCACCGTCCAGGTGCCTCTGTGAGCTGCAGCGGGAATTCCCAGAGATTCCCAGAGAGCAGCCCTCCTCTCGGGCTGAGAGGACAGGTCAGGTATAGGACAGAGATCGAAAGTTTGGGAAAGTTCTGCCATCGAGTTACAGCTTTTCTGTTTGTTTGTTTAAAAGATTTTCTTCCAAAAGCCTACTGTTTATACTGCAAGAAGATCCAGCCAGTCCATCCTAGAGGAAATCAGTCCTGAATATTCATTGGAAGGACCGATGTTGAAGCTGAAACTCTAATACTTTGGCCACCTGATTTGAAGAGCTGGCTCACTGCAAAACACCCTGATGCTGGGAAAGATTGAGGGCAGGAGGAGAAGGGACAACAGAAGATGAGATGGTTGGATGGCATCACCGACTTGATGGACATGGGTTTGAGCAAGCTCCGGGAGACAGAAAAGGACAGGGAAGCCTGATGGGCTACAGTCCATGGGTTTGCAGAGTCAGACATGACTTAGTGACTGAACCACAACAACAACTGTTTATATGGGGTAAGAGGCTGTTTCAAGGTGAAGCTTTGAGGGCACGCTCAAAGCTCATTTTTAGTTAGACAACTGTCAGACCTCCCAGAAATATCTGCGGTTTATACAGAATGTGGGGCTTATACACCGTCTTCACGTGAGGAAAGAGTTAGGATTTCAAGGAACAGTAAGCAGGGAGAAACGAACGCCACAAATGTAGATGAAAGAAACTGCTGGAAAGTAAGGTCTGCTGTAGGGAAGTCTGCAACTTCTCATCTCAGGTGACAGGAGCTCTTCTTCCTGATGTGCCCCCCTCCCCCTCTAAGCTTCCCATAAAGGGGGATTTATGGAAGTTGAATTCTTTTAGAAAAGTCTCCCTTTGGGCAGTAAGGGGAATGCAGAGAACGCCTCTTCCGGCACCTGTCAACTTGCACGCGTCTCTGGCTCCCAGTAACCCTTACGCGACTACGGCAGCTCCTGGACCCTGCTGGGGCAGACGCAGTGGCCTGCAACACCACCTCTGTTCCCAACCACATGCGTGTCCTGCAAGCAAGCACCCTCCCCACTGCACAGGGTGGCCCCCAGACACAGGAGGCCCGGCAGGCTTCCCGGGTTTCAGCACCTAGAACTTGAGCCCGGACCTTTAGATTTTAAACAGCAGATGCGTCCTCTGAGAACAAAGCAAAGAATGCCGCCCTCCAAACCAACTCGGATCCCATTTAGACACTCTGTTTTCCTGTTAATCATCTCCTTCCAATAAGACTTACTCAATTTATCACCAGGGCCATTAACAAGACCAGCCCTTAAAAAGCTAAACGTATACATGAGGGCTCCCTCCTGTGTCTGCGGAGACATAATTAAACACTCAGCAACCAGCCAAATGTCTAAGGGCCCATCGCTGGCTCCTGAATTGTCCATCTGCTTCCAAACAGAGAGACACTGACTGATGACCTCAGGGACTGGGTGGAGTCTGGCCTAGAGAAGAGCTAATAACTGTCGGACAACAGTGCCAGCCAGGGGGCGGCTCTCACACGCGAGGAGGAAGGGCACGTCTTATTTGGAAAAGGACAAGTGGAAGCCAGAAGGCTGCAGAAGGAGGAATCTACGTCCTACATAGACACTGAGGATGTCACTTCCTTCAGAAAATCTTACACTTGGCTCGTTAATTCCTAAGACTGTTAAAGAGGATTTTTGCTCAGGTATAGAACACAAATTGGACTTCCCTGGTGGCGCAGATGGTAAAGAATCTGCCCGAAATGTAGGCGATTTAGGTTCGATCCCTAAGTTGGGAAGATCCCCTGGAGAAGGCCATGGCAACCCACTCCGGTGTTCTTGCCTGGGAAACCCCATGGACAGAGGAGCCTGGTGGGCTACGGTCTGTGGGGTTGCAGAGAGTCAGACACAACTGAGCAGCTAACCCTGAGGCTCTCTGAGAACACAGATTAGAGTGTTCAGCGCTGTCTCTGACAGCCCCGGAGGAATATGCTGGTTTCTACAGCTTTTCCTTCCAGAACTGCACATGTCCAATATGATGACCAACTAGGACTTTTAAAATTTAAATTTAAGTGAAGTTAAATAAAATAAAAAATTCAGTTGCTGAGTTGGGCTAGCCACATTTCACATGTTCTATTGGACAGCGCTGATCTAGAATCTGATGTCAGTGTTGAAATAAAGATATTTCAACATTCTCAAGAATATGTAAGTAGGAAGGAGGGGGAGACAACTTAAGAGATGGTCTTTAAATTGTGAAATATTTCAAGTATACAGTGGAAAAGTATAAGAAGTAATAGAAAATATTTGTGTGCCCACACTCGGCTCCGTCAAATCTTTATGTTTACCATACTCCCCCACTTCTTTCTTTGGTGAAGATAAGAAAATACAAGAGATTCAGTGAGAGCCCCAGGGGACCCCGTCAACAAGCCCAGTGAAAGCCTTACTGAAAGTTCAAAGGAGGCTGGTGATGACCACCCTGGGCTCCGGACCAGATGCGCGGGTCCGTCATTCAGGGAGGCCGCCGCCTGGGCCCTGATTCCACTTATGCACCTCTGCATGCATGTGTGGACGTGGGCCCTAGGGACGGGATGCCGCATCTGCCGTCCTGCCCTGAGTGACCCAGCCATCGCTGGGTGTCCACCCCGTTCTGGACACTGAGCTGGGCGCTCCCCACGGCCACAGTCACTCACTCAGACCCCCAGAGGACCGTGCAGCGACAATCTGGCTGAGACCTCTCATCTGTACACGGCTCGAGGGCAGCACCCGCCGACCTCCCCGAGCCGTCCCCGGGGGCCAGGCCTGGACTGGGGATGCCTGTGAAATGCACACTCCACTCTGGGGAGGAAGTGACCAAGCCCCCTTGCCTCCCCACCTCGTCTCCGCCGCCAGCACCACCCTGGAAATGGAAGCTAATCTTCCATTATCTCGTCAGCAAAGTAAACGTTTCTCCCTCTGGGTAAACAAGTCGGTCACCATCTGAACAGGAGAACAAGGGGGCCTGGCAGCAGGCCTTTCTCCTGGCAGCTCCGAGCAGGAGCGCCCCACTCATGGGGCCGGGGGCGCCCCAAGGCCTCTGAGTCCGGAGACCCCAGCCCTCCACTGCCAGGAGGCACGGAGCTGCTCCACGGGAACCTGACCTCTTTCCAGCCCCATCTCCCCTACCCCGCCCCACCCCAGCGGTCCAAGGCAGGAACCTAAGGCGCTGTCTCTCCCTCCGTCCACCCCGCGCCTGTCACTATCAACACCTCCTGGAAGGCACTTCGGCCCCACTGACTCCGACCACCAGCACACGCAGTAGAAGGCCCAGGGGAGCCCTGGGACCCCTGGAGTCTCTGGAACCTTCTCCAGGTTGTGGATCACCCCCAGGGCATCCCCGTGGGCCCTGAATCATTACAGCACCAAATAGTCCTTCCTCCGCCTCCAGTTCCTCATGGCCTGGCAAACAGCCACACTTGGCATGCCTTGTTTTTATCAGATTAAACTGTATCATCCCTCTTCCCACGCAGGATTGCGTTTCTGTTGGCGAAGGACAGTGAATACCCGACCAACGCTTTAAATATCACTCAGTCTGGGGAGACAGCGGAGAGACAGCGGAGAGACGAAGACAGATCCTTGGAGCTACGCAGAAATGAGCGCAACACAAAGGCAGGATATTCATGCTTCACGGGCATGCCCCAGACCACCTAGTATTATAAGGACGGATGTTTGCTCGTTACTTCTGTCTCTCAGGCTTTGATCCAGGAGACAGATGAATGCTAAGCATCCTGATTCCTGGGGTACAGGAAAGGGGGGATCCACACACCCTGGTCCCCTTTGCTGCCTGACCTCAGCGCTCCACCAATTCAGAGTCCTTGCATCTCTTGGGGTACACAAAAGTCTGGGGGGGGGGTGGAGAGGGCCATGCTGATATAAAATTCTGTCCAAGTCCTTGACAGCATCATACACACCCAGTACACACACAAGGGTTCACGAGATAGTTGTTGTTGAGTCGCTAAGGCGTGTCCGACTCTGTGATCTCATGGACTATAGCCTGCCAGACTCCTCTGTGCATGGGATTCTCCACGCAAGAATACTGGAGTGGGTTGTCACTTCCTCCTCCAGGGGATCTTTCTGACCCAGGGGTCACACCCATGCCTCCTGCATTGGCAGGTGAATTCTTTACCACCGAACCAACTAGGAAGCCCTCAGGACATAGTACTTAAGCCATATTATGTGTTGGCACTAAATTCTATTTTTTCCTTTTAAAATGCCAAGAAGGAGTCCCCCAAATGGACTTGGTAACCCCCTGAAGTATTACAAACTGCAGTTTCAAGGGTAGGGTTCAGGGTAACTGCTTCAGGGGAGGGTTCAGGTCACTTTAGAAGCACATGTACAGGGGCCTCTGAGAACTGGGACCCCGGCCCGTCCAGCCTGCTTTTCTAAAACCTGCCACCTATTTGTATTCGGTCCACGAACTACCAATGCTTTTTACATTTTCAAAGGGCTCCCAACAATCACAGGAAGAATAATGCTTCTTGTGTGGAATGTATGTGAAATTTGGATTTGAGAGTCAGCCAACAGTGTCTTGCTGGAACACAGCCACACTGCTCACTCCCAGCCTGGCTGAGTTATTCTCACACCAGGGTACAGACCGATGGCCTACAGGACCTGAAAGACAGAACGTCTGGCCCTTTACAGAAAAACTTTGCTGAGTGCTGCGAAGCTCTAACAGGTGCAGACTGGACCACCTGGTCAATCAGGCAAGTGGGGAGCCAGAGTTAGGAGACATGTACGTTTACGGTCCGTGCAGCACGCAGGCTCTTAGTTCCCCGACCAGGGATCAAACCTGCCTCCCCTGCAGTGCGAGCGTGGGGCCCTAACCCGTGGGCCGCCAGGGAAGTCCCGGAGTCGGGATATTTCCGTTTCACTTTCGTTTGTGACAGAATGACCAGTAAGATCGCTTGAAGAGCAAGGTGATTTTTATTATGAGAACAGATTCCTTGGAGTTTCTCGGGTGTGGGAGGGTCCTGCACCGTGGATTCCAAGGGCAGTGAGCTTGTCATCCAAGGGCGGTTTAATTTTTAATGCTCTTCTTTTATGGGGGCATTTAATTTGTGGCGGAAGAAAAGGATGGTGTTAAAAACCATCCCTTTCGGAACTTATAATTACAAGCCTGCATTTTCTCCACATGAGGGAACACCAGGCTGATTAGACAAAATTTCTCTTAACATTCAAGCCATCGGAATGGCTGCAAACAAAGGCCCGCTGCGGCTGAGGCCGGGCGTGCTGAGGCCGGGCGTGCAGAGGCCGGGCGTGCTGAGGCCGGGCGTGCAGGAAAGCAAGAGCACGGGCTGGGGGCGGCGTGGCTTCTGAGGCCCTCCCGGGAGAGAAGAGAAGGCTCCCACCTGCCCTGCCGCCTGTGGGCCTTGGTGCAGTGTCATCTGGGGACGCGTAGACGCCTGGGGTCGGCCTCTGGGGTGGACAAAGGAGGGGGAAGGAACAGTGGGAGGGGGAGGAACCCGACCGTGGCTGAGTCGTGGGGTGGGGGGCTGGGGGCAGTGAGCTGCACCCCGGGCTCTGTCTGAGGGTGTGTCCGCGGGTACCCTCAGCCTGTGTGCACAGTCAGAGGCGGCCGAATAAAGGGCCTTCTGGTGCTCCTCTCCTGCCCCCAACCTCCAGCAGCTTCAGCAGGCCCCTCCTTTGCCCCTCTTGGCCTTGGCCGTGGGCCACTTAGACGGCTCGCAGCCCCTCTTGGCCCCCTGGCCTACCCCACCCCCAGTGCCCACAGTAACCGGACCTGGGGAGGCCACCCTTCTGTCACTCGGAACCAAAACGGTGCCCAAGGGGACTCCGTGCTTCCTTGCAAAGTGGGCCAGAGACCCAGGCTTGAAGGACCTCATTGGTCCCGACACACACACACACACACACACACACACACACGGCCCTGCAGGCAGGGCCCAGAGCCAAGGGGCCAAGGCCCAGCCACGCCCCACGACGGCAGGGCCAGCAGAAGGGCAGGGAGGACACAGCTCGAGGCTCCGGTGCCCAGCGCCCGGCTGGCAGCACTCGACTCCGAGCTCGAGTCCCGGAAAGGCACGGCCTCCCCGCACTGGGCAGGGCCGCGGGCCTGTGGGCGGCCAGGCATAGGGCCCCAGCCAGGCTGCGGGGACCCTGGCGAAGGGGCGTTTGGGACGGGCAGCGTGGAAGTCACGCACACACTCTAGCACCCGCCACACACAAGTGCACGCACGCACACCAGGCACACGCCGCAGGCACGGGGCGGGAGCAGCGGGCTTCAGCTGCAACAGCGGTCAGCAACAGCAGGGGGGAGCAGCCGCCCCGAGGGGCTGGTTTCCAGAGGCTCTGACCTCTGCCTCCGTCTCAGGATCGTTTTCCCACCTTTAATAAGAAACCTCTATTGACACTCCCCTGAGTCCCGGAAGACAGAATCCCCTGGTCCTTCCATCATATTCTCACGTCAGGTGAGAACTTCCGCGTCTAAGCCACACGTGTTTCGTGTCCTGAGAATGATCAGTGCGCTCCGTTGTTCTTGCTTGGTCACTAAGTCGTGTCTGACTCTTGAGACCCCCGTGGACTGCAGCCCCCAGGCTCCTCTGTCCATGGGATTCTCCAGGCAAGAGTACTGGAGTGGGTTGCCATTTCCTGCTCCAGGGGGTCTTCCTGACCCAGGGATTGAAGCCACATCTCCTGCATCAGCTGGTGGATTCTTTACCTCTGAGCCAGATTAGGAGTTTACGACCCTCTAAAAGATCATAGAGTTAAACATCAGGAGAAAGGTTCAACTGAACACAGAAGACAGTGATTGACAGTTCTGTGACTGAGTGAAGACAGAGTGGGACTTCTGTCCTCAGATCACCAGAGCGGTCACGTGCCTCTTTCCCCGGGTGGGACGGGGCTGGGGGGAGGCTGTGTGCTGTCTTCTTCACTGATGTCTGACGAGGGTGGGTCTCTGTCCTTCCCTCTCCTCCGCGGGGGACGTCCCCCAGGACCCCAGCTCAACCCCGACCATGACACGGGCAGGCCCTGGATTTTCTCCGTCTCTTACAGGCGGGCTTGGCTTTTCTGAGGGAGCCGCTGGGGGAACCCCGTTCCCAGGCCGGGCTAAGTTCTCCAGGGAGACTGGTGGCGAAACCACCTTCCCACGAGGTGATGCTCCTGGGCACCCGAGGGGCTCGCGGGGGTTCCCACGATCTCAGGCATTTCCCCTTTGAGTTGGCGAGGCCAAGGGGAGCCGCGTGAGAGTCCAGGCCAGAGACTCACAGACGGCTCAGCAGGTGGACGGACTGGACCCTCCCCCAGAGACACGCCCTGCCCCCAAGACCTCCGTGGGAGATTCAGCAGGAGACACATATTTGCCCTGAAACTGATAAGTGAGGCCCTGAGACCCGGGTTCTCCTGCCTTCACGTGAGGGAGGGTCAGAGGATTCCAGAGAGGCTGGGAGTCCGTCAGTCCCGCACCCCACTGCACCCGGCCTGTGCCTCATCACGTGACTCCCCCATGTGGCCAGACCCCCTGGTCACCCCAAGACCCTGAACCGGCGTCGGGCTGTCCCTCAGCAAGTGATGGATCGGCCACTCGGCAGGGGAAGAAGGGAAGCTCGGCCTCTCAGTAGATGACCCCTCACGAGTGTTGGTGGGAGACGGGGGTGGGTGGGGGAGCTGCCCAGGTTTCAGTTATCCGCACTGTGCTAGTGCTAAGTCGCCTCAGTCGCGTCCGACTCTTTGTGACCCCATGGACTGTAGCCCCCCCAGGCTCCTCCGTCCATGGGATTCTCCAGGCAGGAACACTGGAGTGGGCTGCTAACTTCCCACCAGTCCATCGAGTCATCAGTGACCGTCCGCAGCGGGGAGGAGCCGCCCTGGGCCAAGTGGCCGTGGCCGCTGAGAGTCGTAACTCAACATCACCTTCATCAGCATGTGTCCCCTTGTGGCAGGTGGCTGCGTCAGTTCCCGGGGAGAGGGGACCGTGGGAGAGTGGTGATCTGAGGGTTAGAGGTTACAGCTCTAGTTCTGCCCCCAAAAGCGTCACGGATCTGGATGTGTTCGTGCTGCCTCTTCTCCTTTCAAATGGGAAACGGGAAAGACTCTGAGTCGGCAAACCTAAGCTGACAGCAAGAAATGAGAACAGCGCCCCACCTCTAGTGCGTTCCAGCATCCACACCCCTGTCTGCGGTTCCGGTCCTCCACCCTCCCTGTATGATTGCCGCCCTCACCAGTCAAAGCAAAAGGGACATCCCTCCAAACCAGCGTCTCTGCACCTTTATATTGTGGAAATAAAAGAGGATGATCAGAGGCCCTGCTACCATCAGCTTCCCCATCTTCAGGCTGAAAATCAGAAAGAAGAGTATCAGAGAAAAGAGATGAACTGACTGGGTCTGGTAAGAAGCCTTTGAACTTAAAAAACTAGTAAGAGGAAACCCAGTTTCCCGCTCACTGATTCCTCGTGCCCTATTCTTGGCAACATGACCATCTTTCCTTCTGTTTGTACCACGGAAAGAAAGGGGGCCAGGGCCACAGCCAAGGGCAGGAAGAGCCCCAGCGAGTTACACCTGTGACGGGAAAAACAGGGTGTGATTTGGGCCCGTTGCACCCCACGTCCCCATCACCACGCTCCCAGGCTGCAGGCGCAGTCTCCACCTGCCCTGCCCACCATGCTGTGCCTTCCAAAATTCAGTTTCAGCATGGAGGAAACAGAAGCACGTGATTTTCTGCCTCCTCCACTGTATGTTTGCTATTTCTTAAGTCAAGGCCCAAGTTCAGTCCTGAGCAAACGTAACCGTCAAAGCTGACTAGGCTCTAGTTCATCCTTTCCACCCTGGTCTATGCGGAGGCGCCTCCCAAACACAGTGCTGAGTTTTCGAAAAGAAAAAAAGGAAGTTCAGGAGAGCAAATACACTTGTGGCTGTTTAGTCACTAAGTCGTATCCGACTCTTTGTTACCCCATGGACTGTAGCTCGCCAGGCTCCTCTGTCCATGGGATTTTCCAGGCAAGAATACTGGAGTGGGTTGCCATTTCCTATTCCAAATACAAATACACAGGATACCACTTAAAGTTTTTTTTAAAGGCAAACCAGTACCATATAGGGGCCAGGCGGAACTAGTGGTAAAGAACCTACCTGCCAATGCAAGAGATGGAAGAGATGTGGGTTTGACCCCTGGGTCGGGAAGATCCCCTCGAAGAGGGAATGGCAACCCACTCCAGTGTCCTTGCCTGGAGAATCCCATGGACAGAGGAGCCTGGGGGCTACCGTCCACGGGGTCACAGAGAGTCGGACGTGGCTGAAGCGACTTAGCACACAGCCCAGTACCACATAGTGTCCTAGAGACGGCCTGGGGACAAGGACAGACGGGCCACGGCGAAAGGAAATGCATGGGGCGACAAAGCAGCGGGAGGTCCAGACAAGTGGGGAGGAAGAAGCTGAGGGGTAGGAGCCCCAGATCATTCTTTTAAAAAGAAATTCTGTTGATGTGCAGTTGATTCTGAATGTTGTGTTAATTTCTGCTGCACCGGAGAGTGACTCAGTTATACACATACACATACTTTTTCATATTCTTTTCCATTCGGGTTTATCACAGACACTGAATATAGTTCCCTGTGGTCTACAGTAGGACCTTGTTGTCCGTCCATCCTATATATACTACTTTGCACAATAATCCTTTGTCTCTGAATCTGGGGATTGGGTGCATCGCTGGGTGACATCAGGAATGTTTCCTAGTGACCGTGGATGAAAGAAATCAAAGTCCACGCGTTCCTCTGAGCAGCTCCCCTGTGCCCGCCCATTCTTAGGAGCTGGACCAGAGGCTCCTGGCACGTTTGGAAGGAAATGGTGAGCAAGCCAACAGCTGACGGAGCTGGGCCCTAAAGCAGGGCACGAAATCCAGCTGACCCGCGGCGGGGTCAAGGGCCATGCCCCTGTCTTGGAGACGGCAGTGGCTGTCTCAGGAAGAGACACCTCCAAGGAGTGACCTTGGCAGCCTCTCACTTCCTGATCTGCTGCTGAAAATACAGCTGACCCTAAACTGAGCCACCGCGCTCTGCCCTCGGTCAGCGTCTCCGTTTCACTGGGCAGATCTCAGCCAAGGAGAAGGGTGTTTATTTTAAAACTGAACCCGCTGGCCAGGACCCCATCCGCGCAGGGTGTCTCTCCCCCAGTGTGGAGCGGGGTTGTAACTGATGACTCCATCCTCTGCTGGGCAGTGAGGATTGCTGGCTTGGACTGCCGAGTGTTGAAATCAGGCCCGTGATGTCAACAGAGGAAGACGCAGAGTTACACCCAGGCCCTTCGGAGCATTTTTAGACTCATGACCTCGTAAGGCCTCAGTAAATCCTATAAATAAGGATATCAGGTATCATGTCCATTTCTAAGATGAGAAACGACACCTTCAAAGGCCGGTTCATTGACACGGGGATGCACCAGAGACCCAGGCTTCTAGATCGCCCACTGCAGGCAGCCCAGAGACTCCTCTTTAAGCAGGCAAGCCAGCCTGGTAGAGACAGTCACAGCAGCATAAAAACAAGACACGAGGCAGGTCTGTACGAGACGTTAACACCTCCTGTGGAGCCCACACCACACTCCCCGGGTCTCAGAAGTCCAGCGGCACGCAAAGGCCAGGGGAGTATTTATCATTGTTTTTGCCAAACAAACCCTCCCTTACCTTAAAAGCAAAGGTCGAAAGCACAGGCTAACTCCCAGGGCAAACAACCGGCTGGAGAACATGCCTTGGCCTCTGGAAAGCCTGTGCTAACAATCATCCAGACGGCTCTCTTTGGCCAGGCAGGCGGGCGGCCCGGCGACAGCATGGGGACCAACCCCTTACCAGCAGCAGGAGGCGGCGATGCCCACACAGGGGGTGTGTCCCCACTCCCCATGCTCTGCATCAGCCAGAGCTTAACTGCCTCAAAAACTGAGCCCCATGCCTCATGCTGTTCACCCCTTTCCAAGGGTCAAGAAAGTGGAGGTGTTAGTCTCTTAATTGTGTCTGAGTCTTTGCGACCCCATGGCCTGTAGCCCGCCAGGCTCCTCTGTCCATGGGATTCTCCAAGCAAGAATACTGCAGTGGGGTGCCACTCCCTTCTCCAGGGGAATCTTCCCGTCCCGGGGACAGAACCCGGGTCTCCTGCATTGCAGGCGGATTCTTTACTGTCTGAGCCACCAGAGAGTATCAAAAAGACATCTACACACGTATCATAAATAAAAATCCAGACTCGACCTTTCTGGTGACCAGATTAAAAGCTCCTTGAGTTTAGGGGCTGAGTTTCTATTCAAAGTCCCACGTCCAGCTTTTGACCCAGAGGAAACACTGGGTAACGGTGAATCGTGGAAAATAGAAGGCTGATCATGCACCATGAACGCATCCCGTCTGCTTATTCAGCAGGCACTGGGCAGAGGCGCTCTGCTGGGGCAAGTGCCAGGATGAGCAAGCAGCCTGCCGGCCTCAGGGGTACGATGGTCTGATGGAGGAGGCACGGGGCTCTGAGGTCAGACCCCTGGGAGTGGGAGGAGGGAGGTGACCTGGGGAGGACTCTGCAGGGGAAGGGGTGTCTGAAACTGCCCTGTGGGGGATGGGGAGGAGGGGCTGAGGGCAGGGCTCAGCTCACGCCCAGGAAGAGAGGTCGCAAGCTGGCGTGGTCGCCGGGACCCAGAGCCCCCTGGGAGGGTCTGCTTCATCACCACGGACAGCACAAGAAGCGGCCACGGGTCCGCGAGGAGGGGCTGCAGGGGGGAGGTGGGCAGGGGTGGGGACACTACGGGTTCACAGGCGCTCGGGCCACGGCCTGGGCAGCCTCCGCTCTCTGCACCCCAGTGCCTCTGAACCAGGCCTCCACCACCTGCCTGCTTTCACATCAGGCCTGCGCTCCCCCGGGCCCCACCTCTGTGGGTCTCGGTGATTTAACAGGACGGGAAGACGGGGCGCGCCGAGAGGGAAGGTCTTATTCCTTCAGTGCCGCAAAGACGGATCAGCGACCGGACAGGCTGTACCCAGAGCCACGATCATCTCAGCAGAGCAAAGTACGGGTGCCGGGAAGGGGAGGCAGGAAGGCGCCACCTGAGGCCCAGCTGACTCGGGGACGGGCTGGAAGGCCCACCTCCCGGAGGCCTCGCCGCCACCCGGCAGACACAGATGGTGGTGAGCCAGCAGGCAGGGGCTGGCCCTCGTCACCAAATGGCCTTCTCAGTCCCCACTCATAGACTTCCACTTGAACAAGGATCATGAGTGCAAGTTTAAAGCAAAACGGAAACCAAGGAAGATCTACAGACAGCCAACAGGCAGCTGTGTTTGATTCCACGCCTATGAGGCCCCTGGAGGCTTCAAATTCAGAGACAAAGAGAATACAGGGGTAGTTGCCAGAGGCTGGAGACAAGGGGATGGGACGTTGTGCTTAACGGGATAGAATTTCAATTCTGCAAGATGAAAAAGTTCTGGAAATGGACACTACGACAATGTAAACGTAGGTAATGCTGCTGAATTACACACTTGAAAATAGTTAGAAGGGTAAATTTTGCATCTTGTGTCTTTTACTACGGCAAAAACTCAACGGAAAGTGGGCATAATTGCCTCTGGAGCCCTGACCTGCCTGTGCCCACCTGCCCCACCCACCAAGGTCCTTAGGTCCCCTTTCCCGTCGGGGGACCAGATAAACTTGGTCACCATGACATGGAACTGACTCCGGGAGCGTGTTGTGTTCCATCCTCAGGGCAAGGATCCTGTGTGGCTTAAAATAGAGACTTTCATCCTGACAGTCAGACGTCAGGCACCTGCTCGGCAGCAGGGAGAGATCACTTCAGGGCCTTCTCAGCTCCTGAGGTCACCCGGCATCTCCGGACGCACGCCCATCCCCACGTTTGCACTTACTCCCATGTCCATCACCACCGACCCTCGGATGCCGCCCCAGTTCCCGAGGAGCGAGCTGAGTTCTTTGTGACGACGCCGGGCAGAGGGGCCGACAACCCCACGAGGCGCGTCCACCACAGGCTTCCCGGGGGAAGTGGGGCGCCTCGGGCCAGGTGTGGGCGGACACAGCGGGCAGGCCAGCGGGAGCTCAGGGGGACAGCAGAGCAGCGGGGGGCTGGGGGACCCTCCGTCCAGGCCTCGGGAGCATCCCGCGTCCCACGTGTGCACGGTTCACGGACAGGACGGGGGGCGGGAGCGCACAGGAAGGGGCAGGATCGCGGCTGCGGGCTCTGCCCTGCGTGCGGCTGGCCGCCCGGGTCTCCTGGCTGAGATGGGGCCACCACCGCGGGCCCCCTGTCCTGGCGCCGCGGGGGCCTCAGCTTTACACCTCCCAGAGGACACAGGGGCCTGGGGCAGAGCCAGGGGACGGCTGGCCCCACGAGGCGGCGGCCACCTGCAGGCACAGCCCGAGGACACGCTCAGACTCGAGGCCACAGGCCTGCTCTCGCCAGCGGCCGGGCGGCGCGGCTCTCCCTGCCCTGGGCGGTGTCTGGCGTCCCACAGGCACCGAGGCAGGCGGGACACCCCGGCTCCCCCGGGGCCCCTCCCCAGCCCCTCCCCCGGGGCCCTCCCCAAACCCCTCCCCCCTCCCCCGGCGAGCCCCTCCCCCGGGGCCCCTCTCCGAGCCCCCTCCCCCGCGGCCCCACCCCAAGCCCCGCTGGGAGGGGCCCCCCCGGGCGCACACAGAAGGCTCTCTGTCCAGCCCGCACACAAACCACAAGAGGGGCCCGTTGGAAATGAACGCCCGTGACCGGACGGTGCCACTGACTGCCCCCTCGGGGTTTACGGCTCAGAGCCTCCTTTCCTGCACTTGACCCCAGAGCCTGCGGAAGGCAGGACAGGCTAATTCTGGCCATACGCTGCGTGGCTGACAAAGTGCTCACCGTTGGACCAGACTCCAGGCTCCCGGGCTGGGGATGGCCCTCACTCATCCCCTTCTTTACGAGTGGTCGGGACCCGAGCTGGCGAGGCCCTGCGGGGCGAGGTCACACCCGTCCCGGCCCTGCTCACACCGAAGGGCACAGATGAGGGAGGGTCAGGGGGTGGCCCCACCGCCGCACTTCGAGGTCAGCCTGTGCCGCTCACACGGGAAGGGATGGCAGGGGAGGGAGCCACTCCAGGCCATGAAATGCTCCCCACCTACCGCCCCGGGGAGGAGGAGGTGCCCACGCTGTTCCTGGGCCCGTCGGGGGCACCGTGCAGGGAGCAGCGGGAGATGCATGCGGCCAGCCCGCCATCAGGGACACGTGGGCTGAGTCTGAGGTCGCTGAAGGGATCTGAGGCGGGGGAGTGACGTGATGGGCTTGGGCTGAGAGGGGTCACTGTGGAATGGAGAGGAGTTCGAGGGGTACACGGATGCGCAGAGCCTCCGGGAGCAGCCAAGCCCCCCGAGGGGGGACGAGAGAGAGGAGACCAAAGGGCAGGTGCCGCTGCAGCCGTGGAGGTGGGAAATGCCACGTGGTCGATCCTTAGCAGGTTCGGGAAAAACTGGGGAGAAGACACGACCAACCTGTCTCAGCCAGCGCTCTGAGAAAGGGCCAGGGCCTCTGAAGTGCCGGCTTCTCCATCCGCCCAGGGGGCCTCCGCCGGGCACCCACTGGGTACCTGTTCGCCCGCGGAGGTTACGGCATCAGGAGAAGTCGGCAGCACGCTGGGGCGATGCCCCCTTTAAAGCGCTTCCCGCGAGGAATAAACAGGGAAGGACGCTGGCGGGACCAACAACTGTGGAAATGACCCACCAGGAATTTACCAGAATAATCCCACTTGACATACCCTTTCCTGTCATAATCCTAAGACAGGGTTGGGCCATGTGTTCATTTCTCTCCCCCTGAAACTTTTAAAGCATTAGGGAGTTAGCTGTCGGGCCTGTAAGGTCAGTGTCTCTATCCTGAGTTCTTCTGGGGACATCTGCTAAGTGGTGGTAAACGTTTAACTCACGCTATCGGCGTGGGGGGCCGGGTTAATATGTGTCAACTGTCCAGTAGGGTTCCTGCCTCAACAAATAACTTATTACACTGTCATCAGTGCCACCAGGAGGCCTCCTGGGGGAGGGAGTCAAACCCCTTACCCTCCTCCCGTTTGGACGAAGAGCATTAATGTTTTCTAGGAACAGGGCGTTTGGGCCCAAACCTGAATCCTTGGTTCTCTCTGATGCAGTGCTTGCTAGACCCACGCCTTGTGAACACACTCCTTGCCGGCCCCTCCTGAATGCCTTCCACACAGTCCCAGCGCTGACACCACAAGTCAGGCTGCTCCGGGACCCCCGCCCCCCACGCCCACCCACAGCCGGGGAGTCATCAGCTGGGATGCACAGGCGTGTCTGGGGGGAGCCATGAATTTCCTGTAATTTTATATACGACTGCATGGGTGTAAAATATGCATTTTCCAGCGGAAGAACCCATAGTTTTTGTCAAATTCTCGCAGGGGTCTCTGACCCAAAAAAAGATTCAGATGACTCGGAAGCACCAGTTTAAAAGGCTCTTTCATTTCTGTCAAATTGGCCATATTTCAACATAAAGTGGGTCAGAGCGATCAGAAGTGGAAAGAAGTCAAGGATGGGCAATTGCATCTGTAAGGTTTCAGGGAAATTAAAACAGGTCCTGCGACGGGATATGATATGGGAAAGGACTGCGACAGAACAGGGTGGGGGGTGAGGTGATGGCCATGGAAGGGGGGGTCAGGGTCAGGAAGGAGAAAGAGCCGTCGGAAGCCCCAAGTGGACGCAGGGCCCTCCTGTCCGCCCTGAGGTGGCCGCCACAGGCAGCTGGCTTAGCCGGCACACAGGTTCCTGTTTTTATTTAAACAACTGGAAAGCGTGCGTGCGGTGCAGAAGTCCTGGCCACCCCCCCACCCCCCGACACCACCCCCGGGACAACCTGCGGACACGTCAGAACTGCTCGGAGAGACGCGCTGATTAAAATTCCGTGGTCTTTCCCAGAGATGCTCTATTTTTAACCCAATTCCGACTGTCACAAAGGGTGAGGTTTACATTGCTTTTCGGTAAGAAAATACCTTTTCCTTTTTAATATTCCCATGAATAATTTAGTCTTGCTGACAATTCCTCCCGTCTCCTTCAAGCACTTTTTCTGAAGACAGATGGGGACGTTCCGGGCAGAAGGGACTGAAAAACCATGTGAATCTCTGCCTCTCACCCTGCAGGGGCCCTAATTAAAAATAAAAGAACCACCACAACAAAAAGACTAAAGGACTGTAGTCTGAGAGCTTTGAACATCACCATCACCTCCTGGTAATTCTCCTGCAGCCCCGGGTTCAAAGTGATAGGTCTATTTAATGAGCGTTTCCCGAAAGTTCATGCATAAATTGCTTATTAGAAATAATGGCGTAAACAAAGGAACCTTCTATGAAACAGAAGGAGACTCGCAGACAGAGAACAGACGTGGTGGCCCAGGGGAGAGGCGTGGGGAGGGAGGGAGGGGCGTTTGGGGTTAGCAGACGCGAACTATTATATATAAGGATGGATAAGCACAAGGTCCCACTGCACAACACAGCGAACTATCGTCAAAACCCCGTGATAAACCACAACGGAAAAGAACATGAGAAAAAACGTATACATGTATAACTGAATCACTCTGTTCTACAGGAGAAATTAGCACAACATAACTTCAACTGCACTTCAATTAAAAAAAAGAAATAATGGTATGAACATACGTTTAGATTCTCAATTCAAGATCACAAGTTTTAGGGGCCCTGACCCAGCCTACACAAACCATTTTAACCCAAAGACTGCTGAAATGCTTCATATTTAAAATGTGTGCGGAAACAACATTGCTTTGATATCACAAGTGGTTTTTAATATATTTTAAGTGCAACCTTTTTCTTGTGAAAATTTGCGTTACATACAGGTACACCTCCAAATTCAAGAGGAAAAAGAAGAACTCACTCCATGGTAACCACTAATTATTATTTGTTAACATCACAGTTTTGTTTTAGGATGAAGAGGCAAACTATAAGGAAACAGCGCCAGCTGATGAGGATGACGTTTCGGTGTGGACTCGTGAGCACCACTGAATGTCACTGGGTGGGATCCATGCTTCCACTTTTTTTTTTTTTTTCATGCTTCCACTTTTAAGGATGCCTTGGTTGGGAATTCTTTCCCCTAAACTTTTCCACTGATTTTCTTTGCAAAACTAAGGTTGGTTAACCACATCCAGGGATGCAAGAAGTCTTTTTAAAATTAAGCTTTTTTGGGAAGTGACTTACATGGAAATTATTTAGCAAGACGATTTAAATGCTTAAACACATGTGGAAGAATCCCAAGTGGGTCCTCGAGGAACTTGGAGTCTCCGGCAGAGGTGGTGGGTGTGGACCCCCGAGGGCAGGGGGCCCGCTCTTGATTCTGACTCCACGAAGCGCTCTCTGCACAGGTGTGAAGAGTGGACTCTCCCCAGGACCCTGACTTGGGAGAAAGCCTCATCGGGGTGGGCAGGCTGCCCAGGGCACCGGTCAGCCGTGCTGGTCCAACGGGATCTGAGGCCGCAGAGCTCCTTGCTCACTGGGCCGTGGGCCCACCTGCCCGACTGCCCGCTCAAACTCCAGGTTGAGCAAGTTCCCCGTGACCTTGCTGGTGCCTCCGTCTACCTGCCTTGTACACATTTAATGGGGAGGGAACCTCGATCCTGGTCATGTGTCAATAACTCGACTGACCTCTTGAAACCTGCAGGCCTTCAAAGCAGGGCATCAGGGACTCACGTCTCTGCCCCCCGGCCGAAGGGTCTCCTGTCTGCCCAGCCCTGCCACAGGGTCAACTGTTCGTTTCCTTAAAACAGCTCCTACCTCAGGCTTTTTTTTTTTTTTTTTAACAAATTCCACAGCTCCTGGGAGTGTGGTCTCGTTCTAAGGGAACCACTTTATATTTTATTTACTCTTTAAGAGAGGCTGTAACACAAATATGAACTGATTTGGAAAAGCGCCTTGGAGAGGCTCCCCAACTAGGGTCCCCTCCTCGATGAGCGTTTTTATTTTGGTGTTTGTCTGGCACCCGGGTTACCAGCACGACTTGAGATCTGCTGTTCAGACTCAGGAGCGATTTCAGAAATTTGAAATAGCCGCCGCTGGCTGACTGGCTGCCGAGCCTGGGAGACAAAAATGAACAAGATTCTCCTCCAGCGGACACAGGACACAAGACCCAGGCTACGCGTCGGCAGCTTCTCCCGTCAAAAGCCAAACGGTGAAGGTGCTGGTGCTTCGGGCCACGGGCTTTCTGTCGGGACCGACCAATGCTGGCACCTCAGCGCAGAAGCCGCCAGCCGGCACAGAACTGCCAGGGCAGGGCCGGCTCCAGAGAACGGCTCTGATGGACACGGAAACTCCGATTTCTTACAGTTTCCACACATCACTAAATACGCATCTCCTTCTGATGTTTCATGAATCATAAAAGAGCATAAAAACCACCCACAGCTCAGTGACCACACAGCGTGGGCAGCTGGCCGAGCGTGGCCGGGGGCCGTGGCCTGCAGACTCCTGAGTCTGCCCCTTCCTCGCTGGGTGTTGGTGAGCTGCCTGGACGTCCCGAACCCTGCTTTCCTCATCTGTAAAATAAGGAGGCGAATCATTGTTTCGTGGGTTCGAACGATGAGGCACCTAAACATAGACGGCACTAGATGAATGCCAGCTGGTCTTCCTGGGGGGGCGGTCTCGCTGGTCACGGCAGTAACAGCTAAGCTTCCCGAACACTTGCCTCCTGCCAGCATGGAGTTGAGCGCTGCGTGCTTTTTATAGCATCTTATCTAATTTCCGAGGCCATTGATTTTAAGACGCGACGTTACTGAATGGATCACCAAGACAGAGAAAGCTGCCAGTTAACCTCTGACGCAGCATCGATCGCAAGATGCATCCTGATTTCACAGATGCTAAAATATGTGTGCGCGTACGGGGCAGGGAGGACTGCACTTTAGAACCGACGAAAAACGGTGTCTCCTTGAAGTCCGCGAGCATCCTAGGAGGTGGGCACTCCTGTCCCCACTTTACAGAAGAGGAAACCGAGGAGTGGCCCGAGCGTGCTCAGATGGCTTGGGTCCAGAGTGGGCAGCAGAGTCAGGAGTCTGAGCTCAGACCCTCAGGCATGAATGCCTGGTGGAAGCTGAAACAGCTGGACCTCTGAGTAGGAAATGGCAAAGTCCAGGAGTCGGGCACAGAGGGGCCCTGTCCTCGGTCAGAGAGGACACACCCAGGCCAGCCAGTCGTGTTCCCCGGGTGCTTCCGGGCAGGGTGTGATTGCAGAAGGAAGTAACAGGAAACTTGAGTCTCAGATGCAGGATAAAAACAGCAGCTGTACCAGCATCTCACCTGCAGGGCCCCCGGATGGCCGCATGGGGAATCCTGTCCAGCTCAGGGAGGTGGACCGAGATGCTGAGTGGACGTGATGTGACGTCCAGGACCCGGGACTTCAGGATGCGTCCCTTGGTGCCCTGGCCAACGAGCACGGGCCTGGGGACCTACACTGCGTGGTCAGGGTGGTTCACGCCAGGCACCTGCTTCCTCCTGAGAGCCTGGAGTCTGGTCCGAGCTGGGCAGAGGGGGCCGGTGTGATCAGTCCTGGTCAAATCCCCGGGTGGTGAGTCTCCGATGAGCTCCTGGCGACACTGTCTCCCACGTGTGGTCGCAGCCTGTAGCTGGGGAATGAAGTGCCCCTCCGTGGGACTCCCCGGGAGTGGATGCTGAAGTCAGGCCTGGCCCCCTGCGGACTTCGCCCTGCGCTGAGTTTGTTCTGTTTCCTTTCCTGTGATAAATCACATCTGAACCAGAGGCTGACATGCTGAGTCCTGAGAACCTCAGTCCCGGGTGGGCTGGGGGCTCCGACACAGCCACGCTCAGCCGTTTTGTCTCAGGGCATCGTCCTCAAGAGATGGGGCTGAGCCGGGTGCTAGATGGAGGCCCTGTCTGCGCTGGCCCCAGAGTGGAGGTCGCGAGAAGCCAGGGGAGGATCTCTGTCCCGCTTGGGGGCGGGCCGCCCCATCCACACTCCGCTGGGAGAGGTGACCTCGTGATTTCTGTCCTTTGAGTGGAAGACAGATGGTGGCAGGAGACGGTGTCGGTGACGATAGAGGTGACGACGGCTCATGCTTTCTGGGACCTGTTGTGCACCAGGGTCACGTCCCGCATCAGCTCACCCTCAGCCACCCTGGCAGGCGGGCACTGTTGTTGGCTCCATCTTGCGATGAGGACGCGGATCACAAAACAGCTAAGAGCCGCCCACCGTCACACACTGGTTCGGGGACACATCCCTTGGCTTTAGAATCCAAGTTCTCACCACTGCACCCAACTGTCCCTCTCTGGACACAGACAGAAATCTGCACTTGTCTCAACAGGCCCGGTGCCACCCTTCCCTTGAGGAGACACAGCGCGGGTTCCATGCCAGCCTCAGCAGGACGCATATGTGTGCGTCACCCTCTGAGCGGTGCGGACAGTGTGGACTCTGGGCTCCCCGCCCCGGGTACCATGCTTTGTACCACACACTCAGAGCAGACAGATGGGAAGGGGTCACCATTCGGGACTGGGGGGGTCAGCACAGACTAGAATTGTGATCCAGTCTTGGGGAGCATGTGGACACGGCGGGGATCTCAGAGGTAAGTTCCCAACAGTCAGAAGGGAAAGCGAGCAGCCCACGGGGAAGAGGTGGACCTGGGTACGACCGTGAGAAGCGGAGAGGCCGGAGAGACAGCCAGCGGAGTCATGGGCCCACCTGCAGAGAAGTCAAACTGACGGCTCCTCCGTGGAAAGCTTGAATCTAACAGTGCAGTGTGGCCAGGGAGGAAGCGATGGTTTGCTAAGAGTTATCCGGGGCAGAGGGAGGCGTGGGCCAGAGCCCTGGGGATGGGGAGGAGCTGAGAAGATGCTGATGGAGTCTCAGCATGACGTGAACCCGTGCGGCATGCAGGCAGGGGCTAGAGCGAGCTGGGATCCACGGCCGGACTCCTGTGAGATCCCGGCCGGCGCGACCTCTCTGAGCTGACGGTGGTGCTGACGGTCTCAGTCTTCCCCAGTCTAACCTTTGAGGATCCTGACATACTTGGGCTGGAACTGCTGGCAGCCGTGGGCTTAAGAATCACCTCTAAAGAGAGGACTGAAGGCCTCCAGCATCTCCCTAGCAGCGGCGGGGTGTTCACGATGGCCCCAAGAGCAAGCGCGGAGAACTGCAGCCATGACGGTGATACTGACGGGGGTAAGGGAGTCAGGGCAGAAAGTCAATGACATCCATCGAGTCACACAGAAAAACATATTTAAAGGAAAAGACAACCTTAGCAGCGACAAGAAGGGAGGCTCTCAACAACAATAAGCTACACGGAAAAAAGTAGGAAAAAATGAAAAGCAAGCCCAAGAGAAGACAGGCTCGCTGGTGGCTGCTTCCTCCAGCCTGGTCACCAGTTAACTCACCAGCTCCATAGCTTCAGACAAACCACCCCTGTCAGAACATTTCTGGACAGCTGCAGTCAAAGCCGAATAAGTCTCAGGATCGTATCCCAGCACATTCTGTGTTTTGAAGGAGGACCAGCCACTGACCCTCAGGAAGCTAACTGCTTTTCCATTTTCAAGCATAGTCAGGCATCCGATGAAACCATTCATCTCCCAGGTGGCCGCGCCCCGTAGCGAGCTCTCTGCCCGGGGACCAACGTGGGCCCACGGCAAGTGCCAAGGCCACGACCCTGGGTGGACGGAGCAGTCCTCGGCAGAAGCTGCTCAGTCATGCTGCGGAGGCTGCTTCCTGCTCCATGCACAGTCCCGCTCTCCAGAGAGGGAGACTTCATCCCCTGATGTGAGTGCTACATGGGTGCATATTGAGTATCCAGGCAGTTCTGCAGCTGGCTCCTTCTAATCAATTATCGCGCCTTGTACACATACACAGGACTTCCCAGGTGGCTCAGTGGTAAAGAGCCTGCCAATATAAGAGACTCAGAAGACTCAGGTTCTATCCCTGGGTCAGGAAGAGCCCCTGGAGGAGGAAATGGCAACCCACTCCAGTATGTTTGCCTGGAGAATCCCATGGACAGAGGAGCCTGGCGGGCTACAGTCCATGGGGTCACAAGAGTCAGACTCACTCAGTGAGTGAGCACGTGCATATATACTAGGTCACTACCCGGCAAAGACCAATTTCTGGTTTAATGGGGCAGATAGAAGGGATGCAGATGCAAACGTCTAGCAGCTGTCTCTCTTCTCATTAAAATATTCCCCTTAGAGGAAACCACACACCTCCTCTGTTCACTCGGACTTGCCTTTTAAGTAGCTGATACACTGGGAATTTTAATAGAAAAATAAATTCATTTGGTGCCATGCTTATTTCTGTTCCCATTCTAGTGGGCGCTAGGAAGCCTCCTCTACGTTCCACCCCTGAATGTTTTATGGCCACAAACAATTCTCTGGAAAACATGCAGCATTTGGGGTAATAAAGATCCTGCAGATTTTATTAAACAATCGTGCCAGTGAGTGCGAGCGGTAAATGCTAATGCTGGCTTCAGGGCACAAACGCCCATTGTGCCTGCATCTCAGAGGGGCGCCGCGCGGGAGAGGCTGGACCAGCGGCTGGACTCCGGCCCCTCCTCCCCTCGTCACTGATTTCACCGACGGATTTGAGCAAGCCCCTTAACCACGACTGTGCCAGGAGCAAACCAGGGTGCAAAGTCAGCCCTCCCTCTGCTCTCCCCTGACGCCCACCTTTCAGGCCAGGTTAGAGCCTCCCCCTCCGTGGTAAAGAACCTGCCTGCCAATGCAGGAGACGAGGGTTCCATCCCTGGGTCAGGAAGATCCCCTGGAGAAGGGAATGGCCACTCACTCCAGTATTCTTACCTGGGAAATCCCACGGACAGAGGAGCCTGGGGACCACAGTCCATGCAAAGAGTCGGGCACGACTCAGCGACTAAACAACAACAATAAGAGCCCCTCCTGGCCCCACCACCCTCCGTGCACCCCCCATCCCTTGCAGGGACCCCCCCGCCCCCCACCACTTCCTCTCACTACAGAACGTGCCCTCTTGACTCCCTGGCAGGAAACGTTCCATCTCAGGCCCCCTCCCACAGGAAGGTCTGTCTCTCTCAACATGCACACGGCTCTCTCCTGAATTTCCGGTGACTTCCAGCCACCCACACCCATCCCTCATTGATTCACTTGCATCACTAACATCTTAGCATCTGTGGGATACAGCTCAGAGCATGCAAATGCAGGTCCCTACACACGCACGGTATGGGGCCATTCGGACAAAACCCAACAGGACACACAGGTACCGTGTGGGCCAGCAGGAGAGAGAAGGACGCTGACCGTAAGGAGACGGAAGTAACGCTGGGTGGGGGCTTCAGAATAGATGGGCCCTCCCCGTCCAAAAGTCTTACAGCCAAGACGGTGGGAAGTTCCCTGAGAGAAAGGTCCACCCTAATGATAATCCATAAACTTTGAGGCTTCCCTGGTGGTTCAGATGGTGAAGAATCCGCCTGCAGTGCAGAAGACCCGGGTTCAATCCCTGGGTCAGGAAGATCCCCTGGAGGAGGAAATGGCAACCCACTCCAGTACTCTTGCCTGGGAAATGCCATGGACAGAGGAGCTTGGCAGGCTATGGTCCATGGGGTCACAAAGAGTCAGACACAACTATAAATATTAAAAGCTACCAAATGTTCCCCGAGAAAGTTCACTGTCAAAGATGAGACTTCTCACGCTGTGGGTCGCTGTCTGTGAACGGAAGGGCACTGCAGAGCAAATCCACGGCATCGCCGCTGCAGGGCCCGGGGGCGGGGGTGCACAGCGTCTCCACTTGGCCGGGAACTTCAGCGTATGTGACACTGGAACAGTACACCTGTGGGCCGGGAATTCGGCCACCTTTCCTTTCCCTCGGGGCTAGGTTTCTCCTACTCACTCTACCCCTGCTCCACGTCATCCTCAACACAAGCTGAAAACCGACGCCCCTGGAGCTTAAGGCAGAAACTACATGACTCAGACTGAAGGCTGCGGCCGGGTGGGCTCAGGGCCCGGCCCTGCTCGCCCGAGCCCCTCGGGCCCGGCTTGGGGGTTGCCTAGGTGTCCTGCAGTTCTGTTCACAAGGGATGATGAAAAAGGTGCATTTTCTCAGAGTCAGGGATCTCAGAGCAGCATCGATTTAAATCTTTGGGGCGTCGGGGGAGAGAGGCAGAGAGGGGGGAACACCTACATGTGAGCAAGAGAAGACATGAAGGGCACGGTGCGGGAGGGGAGGGAGAGGTGAGAGAGGAGGAACCCCAAAATGACGACCACGGAGGACGCTCAGCAGGAAACACGTCCAGGGCCAGAGCAGGGCCTGACGTGCGGAGAACACACGCGCAGCACACAGGCCCGCCGGCTGAACGAGTTGCCCAGATTCAGCGGGTGAAGCGGGTGTTGGAGACACCGCTTGGACGAGCGTGTCAGGTGGGTGGGCATCTGTGTGCGTGCCTGGGGAGGACCCTGTTGGACCCGATGCCCGTCCGGCTTGTCCTCCTGGAACATCCGGCATCCTGGGTGAGATGTGAGGGGAGGCTCTTCTGGTGAACAAGTCCCAGCCACAGTCACGAGCACTGATGAGAAGAGGACTCGGGGGAGCGGCCAGTCTGGCTGCATCAGTGAAGGGTATTTCTGTCCATCTGGGCTCCTAACAACAGCCTGACCCAGGAAGCAACACTTCCTGACGTCATCACGACCCCCGAACTCTTAGTAGATTCATTATCATGTCCAAAGTCCTATGGCAGTGGACCCTATTTTTGCAACTTATTTATTCTTTATAAAACTCTATCCAAAGTCAACACTAACCTTCTTTCCTGTTTGTCTGACATTAAAAGATGGTGCAAGCAGGGTCCGCACAGAGAGAAGTCCGCACAGAGAGAAGCCCGCACCGGCTTGTGTGTTAGTCGTGGGGCCACGTCATGCTGCAGGAACCAAAAACTGTGATGTCAGATGCTCAGAACACCAGAACGTCACTTCTTGATCACACCACATGCCCCGTGCAGGCTGGCTGGGTCTCTGATTATCACTGCCACTTGAGGGTCAGGCGGAGAAAATGGTTATGTGTTAAGGTCCCCAGGTCCCTCGCCAATAATTCAATGCTCTGGCCCAGGAGGGACGTGTCACTTCTGTTCACAGCTCATGGGTCCAGGCCAGACATGGGGACCTGCCCAAGGTCGAGGGACATACTGGCCAAAGTCACCAGTGGCATTCACACCTTGTTACGGGGAGTTGATTGTTCAAAAATGCTTCAAACACACATCACGCATGAAGAGGTGGCCCTGACTTCCTGGAAGCTCTGTGTCCTGAGACGTCTCTAGGCCCCCAGCCCCATCATCCCCCTGCAGAGCGCAGGCCTGTCCCCGAGACTGACTCGGGGCCCCGCCGGGGTCGTCTCCACCCGCCACGCAGCACAGCATCCCGGGAAACGGCTCAGCACCCGGACTTCGGCCCCCAGACCTCAGTGCGGGCTCAGCCCCTCCGATTTCACACCCTCCTCTTCCTCGGTGACTCTCACGAGGGCGGCTTCTGTCTCTTCTGCCAAAGGTCGGGCACCCTGGAAGGTGTGAGAGCAGACAAACGGACCGAAGGTTTCAGGACCACTGCCCAGCTCCTCGGCAGAGAGGAGCAGCCAATCCAAGGAACCCGTTCTGTGGCCATGAGCGGCGGCTCCCAGCCAGGCAACCTGCGTCTCAGCCTCGTTCCTCCCACTCACGGTGGTGTGGGGGGCGGCTCCGTCCCCCCGGGGCACTGTGCCGTCAGCGAGGGGTGCGGGCCAGCCTCACAGCACCGGAGCCACTCGTCCCGGACCTCTCTTTGGCCACATTTGTTTCAAATGAATCAGTTCCACAAAGAGTAAGTCGCATCCCTCTGGGATCCTGGGAGGTAAGCATCCCCATCAAACCAGAGAAAGACCAAGACTGACCCAGAGTTCGCCTCCAACTGTCCGAGGCTGCCCTCTTTCCTGAAACCTTCTCCCGAGCTTGTCCTGATACCGTGAGAACCACACACAAGGGTCAGGAAAACAGCTTGCAAAGGTTGATTCCCTCACTCGTACCTGGAACTCTTCAAAGAAGCCGCTCTGCCCAATTCCCTAAAATATCAGGCCATGTTTCTGCCCGCCCCCTGCCCCCCAGCCCCTGAACACACCCTGCGTGCTTGACCCTCCGTCGTCTGCACACACGGCCAGCAAGGCTCCCATTGCAGAGGCTGGCGGGGAATCAGGAAGCAAGGGCCAGGGGAAGGACGGCGAGGTGGCCATCCAAACCCCGTCCCTGCTGCACCTCAGGCCCCAGAGGCATCTTCCTTCACGGCTCCACACGCACGCACAGCAGGCCGCCGGAAGGTGAGCTGGGGTCCTGGTCTGGAAACCGCTACCTTCCCACCTGGATGGAGCCACTCAGCTTGCCTCTGGCTTCACAGGCGCCACGGCCCACCCTGCCTGCCCTCGTCTGGAGGCACGGTGCAGTCAGGGCTTCCCCTCTGGGAAGTCCTCCGGAGCAGACGCTGGCAAACACAGCTGATGGGCCCATTTGGCCCAACAGCGAGTTTTGCAAATAAAGTTTTATTGGTGCACTCCTCCCTGGACGCATCATCTGTGGCTGCTTTATGCCAGGATGGCAGAGTAGTTGCAAGAGAAACCCTTTGGCCCAGAGAGCTGGAGATACTCTCCATCTGGCCCTTACAGAAAGCGTGCTGAGCCGTGGTTGGGGGCTTGTGGCAGGGAAGGGCCCGGGGGACAGAGCGTCGGCCTCACGAGGATGCTGTCCTGGGCGGTGACCGCCACATGCAGCCCTGCAGACCGAGCGCACGGCTTCCTTTACTCAACACCTCCTTACGTGCTGGGAGCTGGGACATGATGATGGCAAGATGAACGCCCTGTGGGAGCTTAAAGTTCTGTGTTGGGATGAAGATGGGGCAGAAGGGAGAGAGGCGTAGAGAGACGTGAAAAATCCATCAGGGGTCAAAGAGCGGCGGGCCGTTCACACAGCAGCGAAGTTAGGGCATTTTGCCTGCCAAGGTCAACACAGACGGACCTGGGGCACACGCCGGGGGAAAACCATCACGACCAGGACAGGTGCGCGATCCTGACCTCGATTCTACAAATCCTGCGGACACAGCGAAAGTGTAAAGAGCAAGGGAAGGGGAAAGGCAAAAGCCAGGCTCGCAGAGACCGAAGGAGGGGAGGGGGCAGGAGGGCAGGGCGACACAGTGGCTGGTGGGGGCGATGCATGGGGATGTCAAGAAACAGCTGGATTCCTCCCCTGTGTGTCCTGTTGGGATCCTTCACATCTGACTTCTTATACTCTTGTCCCTATTCACTGTCTAATCAAACTCAAGTTTGAAAGCAGTCACTGTGATGAGTGAGGAGGCCCCCAGCTCAGATGGGCTGGGGGGTGGGTGATGCCAGGAGAAAAGCCACTGGAAAAAACGGCACACCTTTGAGGACCTGAGCAAACGTCGGGGGAGAGTGTTCCAGCAAAGAGCGCCGTGCAGAATCCAGGTGCCACAGAGGCAAAGTTTCCGAGGGCCTGAACGGGCAGGGGAGGGGGCAGTGGGAAAGCAGGGCTGGAAGGTCCCCCGGCCGCCCTGAGAGGCAGCGTGAGCCATTGAAAGACTGAAGCCATTGGGTAAACAGACACGGTCAGTCATCTTCTAAAAAGACTCTTCTTGCTGCGGCAACATGAGTTTATTCTGCTGTGCGGATGTCCCCCTCGGGGTTCTGCAGGCCTGAGAGCAATGCTGGCCCCTGACACGCACCACCAGTTCCACAAACACCGCCAAGGTGTCAGGCCACAACCGCAAGGCCCTTTGTTCCCACAGCTGACGGGTATTGACTATGGACTCTTATGAGCAGGAACACAAACAGTTTGTGCAAACCAATGTTTTTTGCACACTGACTTAAATATCAGTGCACTGGGAGAGGTTACACCTATAAAGACATCCCAATGGCGAATCTTTGTAAAGCAGATGCTCCTTCTCTAAAACAATCTCCTACCACAAACCGACTTTACAATGAAAGGTTTTAACCCATCAGACCCATTTTAAACAAGCATTCCATCTAAATGCGCCTTTGTTCTTTGAAAGTATAGACAAGTGAAAAGTATGAATGCTGTAAGCATTTTAAAATCATATCAGTAGGAAAATCAGTTTAAAAGCATATGTCTCTAGAGGCAGGAAGAAACATGCATATATAATAATAATAATTATTATTATTATATAAAAAGGTACAAAGACAACAAAACAGAAAAACAGCACTGCCTCTGGTTTCATCATCACATCACCTAGTTCAAACCTGCAATTTGATTAGTAAATAATGACTGTATTTTTTGCCTCCTTTTCATTCTATTTGAAAAAAGAAAAGTCAACATTAACTCTTATTCTGCTGTAGAAAGTTAGATCAAATCATCTCCAAAGAACACAGCGACTTCAAAAGTCTTCGAAACTCGATGACCCAGCAACTCCTCCTCAGAGCGTGTGCCCTAAAGGAGCTGGAAGCAGGGACGTGGACGGACCGCTGTGCACTCCTGTCCACGCAGCGCCGCTCACAACCGTCCAGAAGAGGAATCCTCCCAGGTGACCGATGACGGATGACCGGGGTGTGCCACACCCACAGCGTGGAACACGGCTCAGCCTCAGAAAGGAAGGGGGTTCTGACCCAGGCCGCGGCGTGCATGAACCCCAACAACATTCCGCTCAGTGAGCAGAGCCGAAAGACAAATCCTTGGTGATCCCACTTACACAAGGTCCCAGAGTCATCGGATTCGTAGAGACAGGAAGGGAGAATGTGGGTGTGAGGGTCTGGGAGGAGGGCGTGGGGAGGTGTGGTTTACTGGGGACAGAGTTTCAGTTCTGCAGGACAAAAAATATTCCAAGATGGATGGTGGTGACACCAATAACAGCAATACACTTAATGCCACTGAGTCACACACTTAGGAAGCGTTGACATGGTTTCACGTTATGTACGTGTGTGTGCGTGCTAAGTCACTTCAGTCGTGTCCGACTCTTTGCAACCCCGTGGGCTGTAGCCTGACAGGCTCCTTTGTCAGTAGGATTCTCCAGGAAAGGATACTGGAGTGGGTAGCCATTCCCTTCTCCAGGGATGGAACCCAGGCCTCTTACATCTGCTGCATTGGCAGGAGGGTTCTTTACCACTAGTGCCGCCTGGGAAGCCCCTAACGTTATGTATATTTTACCCAATGAAACACAAAGGTCCCAAACCTAGATATCTTAATCGAGCCGTACAACTGGTGATTGGTTATAGATGGACTCACCTTGTCCCTCCCTGCGGCCCCGATGGCCCAGGTTCCTTAAAGGTCTCTGGGCTCCTCAGGGATGTCCTCTGAAGACTGACCGGAGACAAGGACATCTGCGTCCTCCCCGCTGTGGGAACAAACACAAGTACCTGCTTCTGGCCCCCAAACACCACCCCTGTTGTCACAACAAACCATCCTCAGAGGCCTCTGCCACCAGGTCGGGGAGGAGTCTGTCAGCTGCACGTCGGCAGGGCAGATCCGGGCTCCGAGTGTTTCTCAGCTCACCTTCTCCAAGAACACCCACAGAGTGACCCCTTAGGCACTAAGATCCCTCAACAAGCGCCTCGGCTCTGAACTCAAGCCGGACGCTGCCAAATCAGACGCACTGCGCTCGAAACAACGCAGCTCCCCATCTCCCGATTTAAATACCTCAGTCCCTGCTGGACACGAAGAGGAGGTCTCAGAGGGCTTAAAAACAGCATCTTCACACGCTCCTCCCAGGTCTTTAATTACCTGCACATGCATTTATTACACGACCTGGGTTGCCATGAGCTAGAAACACACCAGTGATGCCGCCCCGGCTCGGAAAGCTCCCCAGGAGTTTAGAAACGGACCCGAGGGAAGACAAGAGGGGGCAGGACGGGACACTTGGGACACGGCCCCAAGGGAGCCCTGCAGGGGGGCAGACAGGCCTCAGCGCTGGACAGAAAGAAGGGAGACTCGCTTGCTGCACAGAAATCACAGCCGCAGCCCCAGCCGTGCAGTCGGGAGGGGCACCGTCCTCCCTAACGATTCCGCTCGTTTGTGAAGTCGGGGGAGGGGCTCCAAATAAAGTGGCCGTGGGAGGTTCCCGGTTCTTCTGAGACAGCCTTGTTCTTGGTGCCCGGAGGAGACTGGCACCTCTGGCCGCAGCCGCTCTGCGGGCCCTGCTCCCCAGCGGCCAGGCCACGCCACGCTGGAGACAGCCGGGGCCCAGGGCCAACACTTGCATCAGATGGAAAAAGTGAGTCCTTTATAATCCAGCAATCCCACTTCTGGGTATATACCCCAAAGAACTGGAAGCAAGGTCTCACCCCTGCTCCCTTCATCAGCCAGAAGGTGGGCGCAACCCACCTTCTGTCCAGGGGTGGAAGGACAGATAAACTACACACGGTCTAGACAGACACTGGAATACTACTCAGGCTTAAAACAGAAACCTGGCCACGTTTTACAACATAGGTGAACCTTGAAGACATTATAACTTAAATAAACCAGCGCAAAAGGATAAATACTGCGTGATGCCACTGGCGTGAGGTCCCCAGAGGACTCAGATGCAGACAGAAAGTAGAACGTGGGTAGTGGGGGCTGGCGAGGGGGAGGGGAGGCCAGCGTGTCATGGGGCACAGTTTCAGTGGGAGACGGATGGTGGTGACAACTGCACAACAAAGTGAATGTACTTAACACGGCACAACCACTTAGAAAGGGTTACTATGGGGAACTTTCTGTTAGAGCTTTATACCACAATTAAACAATGCTTTAAAAGTGCACGCAGAGGATCAGCGTGTAGTAAGAGAAATAAGCCGGTGAATTCTGTGTGAGCAGCCAGGGAAGACTCTCTGAGGAGGGCCCGAAGGTGGAGGGCAAGATGACGTCTAGACCGAGCTCGCGGGCATCTTTTGTCTGCTGCCCCCAGATTGTCGATCAGTCGTGGAGGCAGAGCGGTGAGCGATCAGTTCCAAATCCAGCCAATCCTCTCGGCTTCCGGTCCGAATCTGTCTAGTCCACGAGGCTTTCATGAGAAATCTCAGCTAATTACCGCTACCATTCATAACCACCTACGTGACACCACCACGAGCCCTTCCCCTCATCCTTTATAGATGAGAAATGGACCAAGAGAACTCCAGCCTTTCCAGCTCCACACACACACTCCTACCCTGACAGTGCCATGAATTCCTTCATTCACCCAACTCATATTTAGACACCCTTTCTGTGCCAGGCACAGCCCTGGGTACCAGAGATACAGGGGGAAAGAAGGATGAGAGGTCCTGCTCCAGAGCAGGGGGTGGTACTGATGGAGACACAGATGAATCAGTAAATCTCCAGGGAGTGGTGGATGCTGGGAAAAAGGCAGAGGGTCCTAAAGGAATAATGTGGGTGATAACCACCGACGTGATGTGAGCAGAATCATGGTGACAAGACGTGGCCCAGCCTGCAGAGGCCCAGGACGCGGCGTTTCAGGCAGAGGGCAAGGCCAGCACGGATGACCCAAGGAAGCAGGGGGAGCCCGGCACACAGAGGACGGAAAGTTCAGTTTGGCTGGAAAACAGAGTGAGGTCAGCAGGAGGCAGGCCTCGCAGGACCTCACAGGCCGTGATGAGGAGCTGGGGCTGCACCATGAAAGCTGCTGGAGCGTGAGGCGATGACCACGGATCACTCCCCACACCCTTTGCCCTGTCTCCTGCGGGCTTGCGGATGTTCAAGACGAAGCAATATTGCCCAGCCCCACCCCCTGTCCCCAGCAACCGGCTGTGGGCAGGACACTAAGGGGAGGTAAGATGTGGTACCCTCAACCTCTGAGAGGTGACCTTCATGGGAACAGCATCCCTGCATCCTCCCTCCCACCTCTGTGCTGGCCGGAATGCGGACATGAGTGCAGAATTAGCAGACAGAGAGAGTCCGGGCCCCAGAGTTAGGAGACTGTCCGTACCAGCCCTGGATGACTCCAGTGAGGACAGACATTACCAGCTACTTTGTTTAGATCCCTGTCGTTTGGGGTTTTCCTGCTGTCACAGTGAAGCCACTGCTGACTAACCCCGAGGGTCTGAGGCGGATGGGTACAAGTTCTGGCTCACGCCGTATAAATATTGCCGTGGTTGTAAGAGAACAATCAGTTGCACGGCTCGACCAGGAAGATGGTTCAGGAAGCTGTTGTGGTTATTCAGGCAAGAAATGGAAAGGCTTTGCTTTCAGGGGCAGTAGCTGGGCAAGTGATCTGTAGGACTTGATGATCAAGAAGACAGTGGCTCAGACCCAGCTGGAGCCCCGGTGCGGATGGTGGTTCTCGACTGAGGCTGGCAGGATGAGGGGGTGAGGCCGGGAGGCTGGCGGGGTGATGAGGGCTCTGCTTCAGCCCTGAAGCAGGCACCTGAAAGGCCTCCAACAGCCAAGCTGAATACCCTCCGGGCCGCGGGGCGGAGGGGTAGAACTCAGTAGGGAAGTAAGAGCTGGTGAAATAACTCACCCCCAGATGATTTAATACCACATTTCCAGCAGCACAGGCTTCCCAGGCGGGTCAGCGGTAAAGAACCCGCCTGCCAATGGCAACCTGGGTCGGGAAGATTCTCTGGAGGAGGAAACGGCAACCCACCCCAGTATTCCTGCCTGGGAAATCCCATGGACACAGGAGCCTGGCGGGCTACAGTGTATGCGGTCGCAAAACAGTCAGACAGGATTGTGTGACTAAACAACATGGCGTGTGGTTCCAGCAGCGCCAACCAACACAGACTTTAATTCATTAAACTTCATTAACGTTACAGCCACGCTGCCCTGCTCAACGGCCTGCGGTGACGTCAGAGCCCTGGGCAGTGTAGACAGCCCACTCTCAGCACAGCCGAAGGTCTCTGCGACTGCTCTGGTCCACGCCTCTTTAGGGATGGTTTATTACGATGGATTTGCTTGTCTCACAAGCTGAGGTGCGAGAGAGAGCGGGAAAGAAAATCATTTATTTTATTTTATTTCTTCTTCTGTAAAGTGGACCGCAAACCACCACTGTTCTCACGCCCTTGCCCAAATGCTTCAGGTTCACGTCTATCCACTGCTCACAACAATTCCCAATATTCACAGAGGGCAGAGGTCTGCATGACTGTTCAGAAGGTAACCAGCCTGAGGTCTCAATTTTTCTTTTACTTGGGGTTGCCTTCTCAACCCTGAGAGAGGATGGGAGCCTAAGAGACGCTCTTGCATCAGCTGAAGGCAGACGCCTCCCGCGCCCTCGTCCCAGCCCCACACAGACACCAAGCAGCGGTGAAGCGACAGAAAAGCCAGCCGTGCAAACGTTCGCTTCTACGGTCACAAGGCGGACGGGGAGACTGCCAGACAGGAGAGCCTGGAAGAGCACCAAAAGAGCAATCATCCCTGCAGAGAACATGAAATGAGATCCTACAGTGACCCCACAAAGAAGCAGAAAACAAACACCCCCACAAACGAGCGGGTCAGAGACCAGCAGGGTTTCCGGGCAACGATCACAAACGAAAAGCAAGGTCTGGGCTCCGCGACACTCCTCCCGGGCACCCTGCAAACCCACCTCCACTGGGTGGCGACCTCTGTGTCACTTGTTCAGTCACTCAGTCGTATCCAACTTTTTTGAGACCCCATGGACTGTAGCCTGCCAGGCTCCTCTGTTCATGGGATTCTCCAGGCAAGAATACTGGAGTGGGTTGCCATGCCCTTCTCCAGGGGATCTTCCCGACCCAGGGATTGAACCCACATCTCCTGCATTGGCAGGCAGATTCTTTACCATTGAGCCACCCGGGAAGCAAGTGATTCAGTCTCACCCTCTTAAAGAATAAGATCTGAGTACCCTGGAGCAAGTTGATATCCAACAAGCTCCAGACTGACACCCAGGTTCCAGCAACATCCCTGCCCTCCAAGAGCTGTGCAAACACCAGGATAGCCGCCGAAGGGTGATTCTGGAGGAGACCCTCTTGTCTGTGACAAAACTGCCAAGAGAAGGAAGGCTGGGGTAAACTTCATCCTTGAGAACCAGAGATCTGAATCACTCGTTCCCCACTGAACCACGTCCGGGGACGCCTTCTGTGACAGAGGACAGTTCAGTTCAAACCGGTCAGAACCAGGGAGAACTAGAATAGCACAGTCACCACGGGATGAGAGGACAGGACCCCCAGCACCACCTCCCCGAAACACAGAATGGAGCAAATGCTTTCTCACAGAGGCGGTGATGGCCGTCCTCGGCCTCCAGAGTGAAGCCCGGACACCTCACCCGGCATCCACGACCCGGGGAGCCCCAGTCCTCCGGGGAAACCTTCTCCTTCCCCCATGGAGACTCCCTGGAGAGTCACACCTGCTGGCCAGGCTCCTGGGTGAGAGGGAGGAGCATCGTGGGAAGGCGCCTGGTCATCAGCTGCACGAGGCCAGAGAGGAAGCAGACCCTGGAAAGGGAGGGGGGTTGAGGCAGGAGAAGCCATCAACCTGGGGACGGGGGAGGGGGAGCTGAGGGTGGTGGGAATGGGGCCAGGGAGAGGGCCCCGCGGTGGGGCTGGACTCCGGACTTTAGAACACGGTTCCTGAGTTGGGGAGAGGCCTGCGGCCACCTGCGGACACGCTCCAAGCAGTCTGCAGAAACTCGTACATTTTATGTTCTCATGTCAGTGAAAACTCATCTATTGATACGTTAACATAAGCATCACCCTGATTGTCTGGGTGAGCAGCCAGGAACCCAGCGTGGAGCTAGGACTTCAGGCCCATGTTTGTGTCTGAATTTACACTCACAAAGACCAAAGGTCATCCCGACCGGCGGCACAGATTCAGGCTAAATAATGGTTTGAACACAGTAGCAGGAGAACAGAGTCTCCACACATATAGACAGCAGTCCAGGACGTGACCAGGCTGAAGCCGGCCATGGAAAGGCCACCGGAGCACCACGAACTGTGGGTTTGGTAGGGTCGAAAGGGTAGGTGTTTGCTATTTGCACTGGATGCTCAGAGGCCAGAGGAGTTTAGTGCACTCTGGGTCCTGTGGGTGATAAGGGACCAGCTTGAGCCTAGTGCATCCTGGGTAATGTGAGTGATCAGGGGAGCCTAGAGCATCCTGGGTAAAGTGGTTAGGGACCGGCCAGAGCCTAGAGCACCCTGGGTAATGAGAGTGGTTAGGAGCCAGTTGGAGCCTAGAGCATCCTGGGTAATGAGAGTGGTTAGGACCCAGCTGGAGCCTGGAGCATCTTGGGTAATGAGAGTGGTTAGGACCCAGCTGGAGCCTAGAGCATCCTGGGTAATGAGAGTGGTTAGGACCCAGCTGGAGCCTAGAGCATCCTGGGTAATGAGAGTGGTTAGGACCCAGCTGGAGCCTAGAGCATCCTGGGTAATGAGAGTGGTTAGGACCCAGCTGGAGCCTAGAGCATCCTGGGTAATGAGAGTGGCTGGGGGCTGGGTAGAGACCAGAATCATGAGGCGGGAAGCCTGGGAAGGAAGCTAGGACAATGCACAGAGATTCTGTCCTCCGTGACCATGGGACAGGCCAGGCTCCTGTAGGTTTCGAAGAAGAAAGGTAGAGTTTTAGATGCACATTTCAGGGGGGCTGGTCAGGCTGGGGCAGTGGAGAGCTCAGGCCAAGCTGAAAGCTGCAGGCCATTGCGGCGTCTGGGAGAGGAAGGAGAGCCTGTGTGAAGGCCTTGGCCACGGGGAAGGAGAGGCTTTGAGGAGGCGGGACGAGTCCCAGGTGACTGAGAGCGGATGGGGAGGGGGCAGGACCGGGCGACCAGCTGGGGCACCTGGACTGATTCTCCTCCACACGGTGGAGCGAGGGAGGCAGCCCAGGATTTTGATTCCAAACCCTATAGATTTTGAAGCCAGTGGCCTCGCCCTCCTCCAGCAGGGTTGCTGGGGGCGATGACAGGCAGCTTCCCGTTCAGACATGATGAGCGGATGATGCCTTAGGGGCACCCAAGAGGGCTGACTTAGCAGGCAGTCGTCTGTCCAGAAGTTCGGAGGCAGTCACAGGCTCCGAAGAGCTGAGTGTGCTGAGAACCCGACTGACAGGAGAAGTAAGTGGGTGGAGGGAGGCAGGAAGCGGTAACCTGAGAGACCAGTGGGAAGTCAGGACAGCCTGATAACCAGGGCATGAAGAAAGGGCCAGTGAGAGTGGCCAGTAACGCAGGCCGAGGATTGAGAAATGCAGACCATGGATGGAGCAATGGTTGCCCAGTAGGTAAGAGGTAACTGGGGCAAAAGCAACTTCCATACAGTGACCAATGTGATCTAAATTGTTTCAAGCATTGCTTTTAATTCCTGTGTTCCCCAGAAAAATACCACCTTGTCTTCATGTCAAGTATTTTAGGAAGAAAATAACTTTTCGAAAAAATTTTGGTAAAATGTATATAATATAAAATTTACCATTGCCACTATTTTTAAGTGAGGAAGTTAGGGGCTTAAGGGCATCTGCATTGTTGTGCAAGAAAATAACAGTGGTAAATCTTCCTTATCACTGGACAGGAAAAACTGAGTTAGAAGGCAAGACAATAATGAGATTTTTTCCTTGAAGTCGCCTAAAACAGCGCATTGTCTTGGCTCGATAGCTGGGAACTCAGAACTGCAGCAGAGTTGGAGGGGCAGCTGTGTCCTTCGAGGGGTGTGACGTTGCTCACGCTGAAGGCAGGGTGTGTGTGTGAGTGTGCACACGCCTGTGCGTGTCTGTGAGTGTGTGTGCACATGCCTGTGCGTGTCTGTGTGTGAATGTGTGTGAGTGTGCACATGCCTGTGCGTGTCTGTGTGTGTGCACACATCTGTGCGTGTCTGTGTGAGTGTGTGTGCGCACACACGTCTGTGCGTGTCTGTGAGTGTGTGTGCACATGCCTGTGCGTGTCTGTGCGTGTCTGTGCACACGCCTGTGCGCGTCTGTGTGTGTGTGCACACGCCTGTGTCTGTGTGAGTGTACATGTGCACACGCCTGTGCATGTCTGTGTGAGTGTGCACACGCCTGTGCATGTCTCTGTGTGTGTGCACACCCCTGTGTGTGTCTGTGTGTGAGTGTGCACACACCTGTGCGTGTCTGTGTGTGTGTGCACACATCTGTGCGTGTCTGTGTGAGTGTGTGTGTGCGCACGCCTGTGCGGGTCTGTCTGTGTGAGTGCACATGCCTGTGCGTGTCTGTGCGTGTGTGTGCACACACCTGTGCATGTCTCTGTGTGTGTGTGCACACCCCTGTGTGTGTCTGTGTGAGTGTGCACATGCCTGTGCGTGTCTGTGTGTGAGTGCACACACCTATGTGTGAGTGTGTGTGTGCACACGCCTGTGTGTGTCTGTGTGTGAGTGTGTGTGCACACGCCTGTGCGTGTCTGTGTCTGTGTGAGTGCACATGCCTGTGCGTGTCTGTGTGAGTGAGTGTGCACACCCCTGTGCATGTCTGAGTGTGTGTGTGCACACGCCTGTGCGTGTCTGTGTGTGTGTGTACACGCCTGTGTGTGAGTGTGTGTGCACACGCCTGTGTGTGTCTGTGTGTGAGTGCGTGTGCACACGCCCGTGTGTGTCTGTGTGTGTGTGCACACGCCTGTGCGTGTCTGTGTGAGTGAGTGTGCACACATTTACCATTGCCACTATTTTTAAGTGAGGAAGTTAGGGGCTTAAGGGCATCTGCATTGTTGTGCAAGAAAATAACAGTGGTAAATCTTCCTTATCACTGGACAGGAAAAACTGAGTTAGAAGGCAAGACAATAATGAGACACGCCTGTGCGTGTCTGTGTGTGTGTGTACACGCCTGTGTGTGAGTGTGTGTGCACACGCCTGTGTGTGTCTGTGTCTGAGTGTGTGTGCGCACACCCCTGTGTGTGAGTGTGTGTGCACACGCCTGTGCGTGTCTCTGTGTGTGTGCACACGCCTGTGCGTGTCTGTGTGAGTGAGTGTGCACACGCCTGTGCATGTCTGTGTGTGTGTGCACACGCCTGTGTGTGTGTGTGTGTGTGCACACGCCTGTGCGTGTCTGTGTGTGAGTGTGTGTGTGGCATGGTGCTGAGCAGTGTTTTGAGGTTAAGGAGTAGAAAGGAGAGACTGAGGAGGATGTGATGATAGCTTTCCCCCCCCATTTATTTGTATTAGTTGGAGGCTGATTACAACACTGTAGTGGTTTCTGTCACACAGATGACGGCTTTTTAAACCGCGCAGCTGACGTGCAGTGCTGGTGTCGTCTCAGGCGTACAGCAAAGTGATTCGGTTATTTTTTTTTTCAGTATTTTTTCCACTCTAGGTTGTTACGAGATACTGACTCTAGTTCTCTGTGCTATATGGCAGGAGCGTGTTGTTTATTTTATATACAGCAGTATGTTGATCCCAATCTCCTAGTCCATCCCTCCCCCTTTCTTTTCTCCCTCTTGTACACACAGTTTGCTTCCTATGTCTGAGAGTCTGTTTCTGTTTCGTAAATAAACTCCCCTGTATTATTTTTTAGATTCCACACGCGTAAGTGACATCATGATATCTGTCTGGTCTGACTGACTTCACTATGAGCAGGTCCATCCACGTTGCCGCAAAGGGCACTGCTTCATTCTTTTTAAGGCCGAGTAATGTTCCGTTGTACACACACACCACGTCTTCTGAAGCCAGTCATCTGTTGATGGGCAGAAAGGCATGTTGCCTTTGCATGCTTGGCCCCTAACAGCACACAGCAAGTACTCAAGTTCATCATGGCCCCCTGGTACCCAGGAAGCCCTCAGACACTTGCTGAGTGAGGAAGAAAGCCATCCTGCTTTCACAGGCTGCCCCAAGCGAAACCGAGACTCTCTGAAGCCCAGCTGCTCTGGCGTGACGCAGTCACACCGGCGCTAACAGCAAGCGTTATGGCTCCTCATCTCGGGAGTCACATTCCTCTCTGGTCTCACCACCAAAGTTGTGTTTTGTTTCATTTTGTTTTGGCCAATAGAAGTCTCGGCAAACCACTCATGACTTCACCTCCCACCAGATCCATTTGGATGTCTTTGAAGAAGCCTGGTCTTCACCTGCTCCCAAGGTGACGTTCATTTCCTCTCTCTTCTGTTTCAAGAATGAAAAACAGTCAGCCTGGTGCCTCTCTTACTTCTCCTCAGCCCCTCTCCCAGTCAGCCCGGCTTCCAGCCCTGTGTCTCTTCCTCTCTTTCCAGATGAGAGAAGAAACTCCGGTAGCATCCTACGGGGTTCCCAGAACAGGCCTGTGGGTCCACCTGGCAAGCGTGCGGCAAGACAGGAGGGTGCAGAGAACAAGGTGGGCTTTCCCAGGAGGGTCGGGGTGCGGGGACAGGGCTGTGGTGGGAGGGCAGGGCCTGGCCCCCGGGGGCCGGGAAGCCGGGACGGTTAATCCGGACGCTCGCTCACCTCCTCCCACGTCGTCACCTTGGACTCCAGTCCCCACACGCGGCAGCCTCTGGACGGCAATGACCCCAGCTGCCCACCTGGGCAGGATGGGGATGCCGCTCAGAGCCCAGCATCCCTGGTTCCTGGTGACCCCCTCAACACGGAGGAGGCTCCTGGTTGAGCTTAGAGTTCCAAAGGGAGAAGGCGGCGGGCAGCGGGGGTTTCCACCTGGTTTTGCTGTTTTCTTATTTGGACCGCGGTATTCAGTGTCCACACCTGGAGTCCGTTCATTTTTGTTTTCCACTCATTTTCTCCACCGATGTGACTCCATAGTTCCGTGGTTCCACAGGACACATCGAACACCTGTGCCCTGACTTCAGAGAGATGGAGACAGAGGCACGGAGATAAGGTGGTTTGTGGCAGATGCAGTGGGTCCACCACGGAGCTCTCACTACACCTGGGTCTCCAGATTTCCAGATCGTCCTGCTTCCCTCTTGGTGCGTGAACACCTTATTTCAAATGAAGCTCTCGGCCACCACTACCATCCCACTGCTAAAATCACTATGTGTCTGGAAACGCCTAGTCCTTAAGGACAGACATGGTGTTAATATTAATATTATCCTCCATTGCTAAAAAAAAAAAAAAGTGGGGGCAGGGCTTCCCTGGAGGCTCTGAGGTATAGAATCCGCCTGCAACGCAGGAGACAAGGCTTCCATCCCTGGGCTAGGAAGATCCCGTGGAGAAGGGAATGGCAACACAATCCAGTATTCTTCTCTGGGAAATCTCACGGACAGAGGTGCCTGCTGGGCTACAGCCCCTGGGGTCACAGGGAGTCAGACATGACTGAACGACTAAGCACGCATGCATGCTGGAAAAGGCATCCAGAGACTGTGATTTTAGAATGCTAGATAGCTAAATATTTCTATTCTTTTCTGCCAGTTTTGAGACAGACTATCTTCTCACCAAGTTCGAAACACCCAAAGAAACAGGCACTCTGAAGCACCCCCCCACACACAGACACGCTGCCCTAACCTCCTGCAGAAGACACAGTCTGGACCTCACTGAGCCCACTAGGCGCAGACCCCCTCCTCTGCCCTCGTCTTTCCACCTTTGATGTGGACACACACAGTGCACCTTCGTGTGCTCCACAGACACACAGACGTTTGCACTTTCTTCGGAGTGAAGTCTCCATGTAAATCTGCACCGCGGCTAACAGCTAAGAAGGGGGAGAGAGGGGTCACCATTTTCATTTGAAGCACCGGCACCACTCTGAGAAAAATTGGTCTTCGGGGGTGCTTTCCGGCTCCCCACGGGATGGCTCACCCCTCCAGCCTCAGGCCAGCCCCTCGGGGGAGGGGCCCGGGCGCCCCTGCCCTCTCCTGTACCCCAAGGGGGCACCGGCGCTGGGGCTCCGGGGGGGTGAGGGGGCAGCGCTGCCACAGAGGCCTGGCCACCTTCCTCTTCTATATGTGCTCTTCACTTGTCACGGTCTGTCTGCCGGGTTAGCAGAGCGTCTCCAGAGAAGCGAAGGCCAGATGAGAACCTAAGTCCATTCTGATTTCCCAACCGTATCATTTGGAACCTGCATCAGACAAAAACTCTTCTGAAATTAAAAAAAAAAAAAATGCTTGCTAAAGGCTTTGGGTAAACTCTGACTCACTGCCTTGGCTGACAAAGCCTGTTGGCAGGTCTGGTCCCACCAGAAGTGCAGGGCTGGGGCTCCCAGGGCAGCTGCTGAGAAGGCAGGGAGGCTGCAGACGGGGGTGTGGGGTGAAGACAGGTGATGGGTCATGGTGCCCAGAGCACGTTCTTGAGAAACTGTCCCTTCACCCAAATGCAATGCACATATTAGCGCCCTAGCCAGCTGAAGTCACTACACCTGACCCCACAGCCCAACAGCCCGCCACCTGGAACTATGGTTCAGTGGATTCTTTTCTTATTATAAGCACGGCGGCTCTGACGCTCAACAATCCTGGCAACTGAAATACACCCCAAGGAGTATTCAGAAAAACATTAAATTACAGAAATACACAGAGGACTTCCCTGGTGGATGAGAATCTGCCTGCCAATCTCTGCCAGTCCAAACAGTGGACACCAGTTCTACCCCTGGTTTGGGAAGATTCCACGCAGCACAGAGCAACTAAAGCCCGTGAGCCACACTACTGAGTCCGTGCATCTGGAGCCCGTGCTCCGCGCTAAGAGAAGCCACCGAAAGGGGCGGTGTGTGCTGCAACCGAGAGCAAGCCTCCCCCCAACTAGAGACAGGCTTCGAAAAAGCAATGAAGATCCGGCGCAGTCAAAAATAAACAAAAGAAAGAAACTGTATTAAAAAAAAAAACCAGATAAGGAACCCTGGAGCACCGAAGTCCCAGATTTGAACAAAAAAAGAAAGACACACAATAGCAAGAAGGAACATCACCCAGCACACTAGAAACGACTCAGCCGGAGGCCAAGCCCATCATCTCGTGAGCGACATCACCCCGCCCAGAGCAGAATCAAGGCTCTCCCAAAATTATTTACCAGTTAAGACTCGGCTTCACACTTTGCAAAGTAATCAGTAACTCAGTCGCCTGTGAAGTTTCTGGTCACCCTTTGATTATGCGTAAAATTTGCCCAATTATTTAAGCTGTCTGGGTTTGAGGAGGGTTATTATAATGAGAACGCCAAGCCTTTGAGAGAAATTTTCAAGGAAACGGCTCGCTGCTGTTAGGCCTAAAAACAAAAACAAGGAGTGTTCATTCACTCACCGTCACTAAGGTGTGGTCTCTGCCATCAAGAAGCAGGCTTCATCACTTCCACTTGGGGAGGGGGAGGTTGCCCCAATGGGGAGAGAGAGACAGAGATCCAATGAGGACCGATTCAGAGAAGGTAAGAAAACCATTCCTCTCCCACAGGACTCAGCACACGGACAGCAAGTCAGCTCCAAGAGCTGTTTTCTCTCTGCGCTTCTTTTCAACAAGGACACATCCCAGCAAAAGCGGCATCACCTTGTCTGTGAGGTGAACCATCCCTGGGGAAAGAATTCACGCGACAGGTCGTGGCTGCCCTTGTTGAGAAGCACATGGGCAAGACTTTCATCTCTGGCAAGTCTTTATTTTCACGAACAGATAAGGAAACAGGATGCTCGCCTCTTTCCCTGGTCTGTGCTTCCCTGCCCCTGGCCTGACTAGGTCAAGATTTTCTCTTTTCTCTTCTTTGTCAGAGCTAAGAGATACAAGGAGGCCACCAGGGTGGCCAGGTGGGTTAAATTACTTGAGTGTCTTGCGCAGCCTCAGAGGCGGCCGGACCCCGCCTGCAGCCACCAATCGCAGTTCAGCATCGCTCCGTCTCTGGCTCCTGCCAACAGGCTTCCAGGTACAGGCTCCTGAGGAAGATGCCAACGGTCTCTGGTTTATGTCCTAATTACGCAACCTTGTCTCCCTTTGGTGAATTTAAGGAAACTACAGTTTAAAGGAAGGAGTGTTTAACTGGAATGTACCATAGAAAAATTCCAAAGCCGAAAAGCCTTAAGCAACTCCGCACATAAAAGCACAGTTTCCCACATCAGCAGCACGTCTCAGACACAGAGTCCACCTTCACAGTGAGCTCCGCAAGCCACGCGACCTGCCAAAACCAAGACTCTCCCCACTTGCAAGGCCAGGCACCTGCAAGACGGAAAAGAGAAGCACATCCTGTCTCTTCTGAGAAAGTTCAGACCTTTCCCGCAGATGCACAAAGTGAGATAAAAGCCTGCCAGTGGGGGGGACAGAGCGTCAGGGCCGTCTAACATTTATCCCCCAAATAATCAGCGCCTCCGGAGTGAGAGCTTCGGTCGAGAAATATTTTAACCCTGTGACCAGGGTTAGCAAGAAATTCCTTTAAGTGAAACAAATCGCCAAGCATTCACTCAGCCCAGGTATGACTGGTGTACGAAGCAAGCACACTGGTTAGGAAGTTCAGCGCAGCCCCGTGGACCGAGGGCTGGGATCCTCAGTTCCCACCCCAGCCTCCGTTTCCTCCAAGATCGCCGGGGGAGGGGCTGCCCCCGCCCAGCACACGGCACGCCCGCCCCGATGCTGTCCATTTAGAACTTTCCTTTTTTTGAGCCTCTCTTCCCAAGCCTGGTTCTCCTCCCGTCTCTCAGTCAACCCCCTGATTCACGCTGTTTGAATACTATCTCAGTGAACTCCAGACAATTACTCTTCTGCTTTATGTTAATTTTGCTATATCACATATCACATCAACCTAGTGGGCCACTAGTGGACACTTGGAAACTCTCACCACAGTGGTATCTGCCGTGACGTCTGATTTGTAATCCCAATCTAAGAAAATGTAACTCTTTACTTATGCCCTGTGTTATTTCAGAGAAAACTTAAGACTGCTCACAGAAATCCATACAGTCATATAACACTGAACTTATGGCAATATAAAAATGGGACAAAGGAAAAATGAAAGCAGAAAATTTCAAATAAAACTAGGAATGGGGCCAGCATTTAAAGCTCAGCTTGCGGAGCCCACACACATGCTAGATGAGATTCGAGGTTTTCCAAGCTCCCCAGCAGTCAGTGGAAAGAGGAGCACTTTTGGGTGGCAAAAATACGCCGGCCCGCTGGTCAAAGCAGCCGCCATCTGCTTCTGTGAATAAGGTCTTCCTGGAGCACAGCCGCGCCTAACCATTTACATCTCATTTACTGCTTGGTGCTGGAGAAGACTCTTGAGTCCCTTGGACTGCAAGGAGAGGAAACCGTTTGTCAATGCTAAAGGAAATCAACCCTCAATATTCATTGGAAGGACTGATGCTGAAGCTCCAATACTTTGGCCACCTGATGTGAAGAGCCGACTCATTGGAAAAGTCCCCGATGCTGGGAAAGACTGAGGACAGGAGGATGACAGGCAGTGACAGAGGACGAGATGACTGGATGGCATCACCAACTCAGTGGACATGAGTCTGAGCAAGCTCCGGGAGACGGTGAAGGACAGAGCAGCCTGGTGTGCTGCAGTCCATGGGGTTGCAAAAAGTCAGACGTGACTTAATGACTGAGCAACAACGATAGGATATCATGGCAGAGCTGAATGCCTGTGACGGAATGAAACATTTACCACCTGGCTCTGTAGAGAAGAAAGTCTGCAGACAGCTGGGTTACTTGGTTCTGCACCCGTGACGTAACAGCAAAGCTTTCCTGGGATAACCACACTTCCGGTATGGTTCTGAAGTACACGAGAACTTTCCACTGTCAAGAACTCACGTGTAATCTCTTGAAAAACATCCTTAGCTTCATTTTTCACAGTCACAGGTTTATAGGGCCAATGGTGATTCTAAGTGAGGCTGACAGGGTGCCGTGGGGGGTAGTTTTCCTCCAGGTCTGGTGAAGGCAGGGGAGTCTGCAGAGATGGCCAGAGCTGGTCCTCCCACTGCTGATCAGAGGCCAGCAGGGCTGCTGGGTCGGGCTCCTCTCCTGCTGAGCCCCAGGGGTTCCCCTGAGCCTCCCTCCGGTCTCTGGCAGCAGTGGGCATGCAAGGTAAAGCTGATACATCAGCTTTGCTTTAAGGCTCTTTTCTGCGAACGTCCTCTGCGCTGAGTTTGACAGGCACCGGGGTGTTGAGATGGAGGCTGCTTCTCTGCTCAGTTCCCGAAGCCCACTGTCCCATTCTGCCAGCCTGCAGGGCTGCCCCTAGAACAGGGCCCTCCAGGGGGCACAGCACGGCGCCCTTGCATGAGAGCTGGAGCCCCGTGGGGATGGGGCCCCGGAGAGCAGACCCCACACGCTGGTACACACCCGGGGCCTGCGGGCTCGAGACGAGTGCTGGGGTCTCCTCCAGAAAGGGGGGCCGCTCCTCTGTGCAGACCATGGGGGCAGGGAGGGAGGAGGGCCCAGGCAGCTCCTACGGAAGCGCTCAGGCTCAAACCCCGAGACCTCTGTTCAGAGAGATAAGCCCTCCACATGGTCGTCACACCAACCCGCTGACCCAGGACAGGCACAGTCCCAAGGACCCCCCAGAGCGAGGCTGCCAGAAAAGATGCAAATAACCTGAAAACGGCGATGTCTAAGAAACCACAACTCAAGTCAACGTCAGAAGAAGATAACAGAACAGCCTACTGTGGATTCCGGAGAACACATCTGTAGTCCTGTTCTTCTCCGTGACTGTAAACCCATGCTGTAATGGACCATAGTTCTATCCTCTACAACAGGGAACAAAATCCAGTTTATTTAACAGTGTCGTTTAAAGGGATCATACGCTAAACAAAGGTAGCTGCACCTTAAGATAATCAGAGCTATCCTTATCGACCCCTCTAGAAATTGCTACTTAATCTCTGATCCTACACATGTTGTCCAAGGGAAAGAAAAGGAAAATACATTACGAATAACCTTATATTATTCCTTATGGTTCTTTCCACACCATGGTTAAAAAATATAAAACTGGAAAATAAATAAACATCCACACCTAAAACCTTCCTTCTCCCTGTGGGTGTGTGGCCATGCACTAGAAAACACCAAAGAAGCAAGACGGCCATCCTAACAGGGGGGTCCACACAGACGCCCACACGGCGGATCAACAGAGGACAGTCTTCACACTGAAAAGATCGCCACTTAAATCTCCCAGCACCAGGGCTCGGGGTTCAAGTCCAGACCACTCAGGCCACACGGGAATGTGGGACATTTGGACTCTGCATAGCCTTAGTGAAAAACACAAAGAAAGAAAACTCTTAAGAAATCCATCAGAACACGGAGCCCACCCCAAACATGAGCCACTTGCTTTGTTCCCTGTTTCCCAAGCGTGGGGACACCTGGGTTTGGAGGAGCACGCGAGTCAACACGGAGGACCCCGGCCCCCGCGGCAGGCCGAGCCCCACTTCTCCAGGTGGCGATGCAACCCCCCACGGGCTCCGACGCATCCTGAGCCCGAGCCGGAGTTCAGGCTGAAGGGCGGGTGAGACGCACAGCCCGGGAGCAGGGTCCTCGCCGCGGAAGATGCCATCGTCTGCGCTCCAGAGTCTCAGCACGCGGACGCCTGCCCGCACCTCACACGTGGCGGCCACACGCTCCCTTACCTCCTCAAGGCCCCCCGAAGGCCCCTACTTACGCAGCGCGTACAGGGTGAGGGTCACTCCCGCCAGGCAAAACCCCTCGAAGAACCTGAGTGTGCTGAACATGGTCACGTTCACGGACAGCGCCACGGTCAGTCCGAAGATGAGGATGAAGATGATGGAGAAGAGCAGCACAGGCCGCCGGCCGAACCTGCACGCAGAGAGGGGCACGGTTAGTCACCGCCGGGCGGGCCGGGGCCGGGCCTCCCTGGGGGCCAGCAGCTGCTGGGTGGGGACCCCACGGAGTCTGCATCCCTCCTGGACCCTCGTGGGGAGGCCCAGGGGGAGTGGGCCCTCAGGGGACACACACCCACACCTCGCCCTGTAGATAAGGGAACACAGGTCAACAGCCGCTGCACGACAGACGTGAGATGGGAACCAATTCCTGTTGGCCAGTCTACTCCTGAGTTTATGGGGGTAATTCAACAGAACCAATAGTAACTCCCCAAACCTCAACCTTGGCATGCCCAGCATAAAATGGCTTGGAGGCTGTGACCTTTGAAACTGGCTCCAGAGTCAACACAGACATAGGGTGTGTGGCTTCCAGCTGTTTCTCTGAGTTGTTAACAAGCCCAGCCTCGACCTCACCCGAGGCCTGGTGAGCCAGGGGGCGAGCCGGCGGCCGGCTGGCTTCAGCTCCACGATGAGGAGTGACCAGCAGGGAGCACAGACTGAGCGGGGGTAGCCTGAGCTGTAAGGATGCACGTGGACCTGGAAGGGAGGTCCCCAGGGGCCCGTCCTCTCCATTAGGGAAAGGCCAGCGCACCCTGGGCGAGTGGTCACCGGGCCGGCCCGAGCGAGCTCGGGGAGCACCAGCAGGCAGTGAGCTTCCAGGCATGGTGGGGGGTGGGGGGACGGCCCTCGGGCCTGGGGCGGCCCTCCCTCGCCACCCCTCCCGGACCAACCTCCCCACACACGAGGATGAGCGTGGCACAGCCAGCGCGGACTAGGAGAGCTCTGAGAGAGGCTGGACTCTATCTGCCAAGGGAACAAATGCCAGGCCTGGAACCTCTGATGCCTGGACATCCTCCTGGAAGGGAGACACCCAGCAGGGCGAACAGAAACGGGAGGTTTGGGGTTGCCTGAGGTCGGGGCGAGACCAGCAGAGATTGGGAGTGGGCAGAAGAGGGGAACGTTCTAAAGGCAGCGTGTGCCATTGGCCGTATGTCTAGCTCTGCAGATACACCAAAACTCACTGACCTGTGCGCTTAACATGCGTGAGCTCCATGGTGTGTAAACCATCTCTCAATAAATCTGTTTTTTAAGAAAAGCAATATGTGGTAGCGTCTGGCCTTGCCTGTGCAAGAGACAGATGTTATTTCTACATACTCTGGGGGCGGGAACTCCAGGACACCATCTCATTCAGGATCCCTTAGGCCTCTGAGCATCCCCGTCTGTCACTCTGGGTTAGAGAAATGGGGCCAAAGCTGTGAGCTCAATGCAACCTAAGTTGATTTTCCTGTCGAGATTTTGGCCATTACTTCCCTTCACTTGCACTGGGGTCACGTAGCCCTTACCAGGAACGACTATAGGAAGTTCTGTCCAAATCCAACTCATCTACAGAAATGAACTTAAACACAGCTCAGCTGACTTATTAAAATGAAGGAAACCAAAGTCAAACTTATCCCTCTTTATTTCCCTCTGCTTCCCCATCTGTCCTGCATCGCAGAGTGTCGAGATCACTAATAGGACGACAGACCGGGCACCAGGCAGCCGCGGGTCTTCCTACGTCTGGCCTCCCCGACGCCCACTGGACACAGTCTGGTCTGTCCTGACACTTTAGGGAAGATCCTGGATTTCTGTTTAACTTGTAGAAACAATTCTAAATCTTTCCTCCCAAGTGGCTGCTAAAAATCATTAAGTGAAAATTCATATTAGGAATGCGGGGCAAACATGGTGTTCAAAGTCAGAGCCCTGGCCCCGACCCAGGCTCCCTGGGGACGGAGGTCCCAAGCAAGACACACTGGGTCCCACGAGCCTCAGGCTCTCTTCGGGAATGGCCAGCGGGTGTAGATGCGTGCACAAGTTTAGAAGCCCCTGGGGTTCAAGTGGGCCCTAGCTCTCCCCAGAGCAGAGGTCTTCCACCACATGACCGGTAAACTCACACTCCCAAATCTGCGATGCAGAGGCGTCGTCGGTCAGCCAGGACCTGTGATGGGCAGAATATCGGCCTTGAAGGCATCCCCGTCCTAACCCCCAGAGGCTGTGCCGCCTCTCACGGCACAAGGGGCTCTGCAGATGGGGTCAAAGTGAAGGGCTCTTGGCTGCATGGAACCAGGGAGACGGTCTCACGAGAAGGACCTGGCCAGCCACGGTGGGCTCAACTAGAAGTGGGGCCGGAGCCAAGGAACGGGTGGGCCTCTGCTGCTGTTTAGTTGTCAAGTCGTGTCCGACTCTGCGACCCCGTGGACTGCAGCCCGCCAGGCTCCTCTCTCCATGGGATTCTCCAGGCAAGAATCCTGGAGTGGGTTGCCATGCCCTCCTCCAGGGGATCTGCCTGACCCAGGGGTCGAACCTGCGCCTCTTGCATCTCCTGCATTGGCAGGCGGATTCTTCACCACTGAGCCACCTGGGAAGTGTGGGAGAGTCTCTAGAAGCTGGGAAAAACTCCTTCCCTGCCACTGACCAAGCTCAGCCCAGAGCCAGAGGGAAGGGGTCTGCGGTGCAGCCTATACACCGCCTCCCAGGACCGGCAGGATGAGAAACGCGCAGAGTCCAGCAAAAGACCCAGCAAGAGAGGCAGCGAGGTCATCTGGCCACAGCCACTGACCGAGCTTGTCCCCATCCTCCACCTAAACTAACACGTTGCCTGACAGGACATGCTGTCCAGCCCAGACTGAACGTGTGTGCAAAACAGTCACCTTTAAAAACAAAAACAAAAACAAAAAAAACAAAAACAAAAAACCATGCAGCTGAAGCTTCACTAGACACTGACTGGGGTCTTGGCATAACCTATGACCTGGTCAGCTTCCCGACACGGCCGTGAAACGGTACCAGCAGCTGTGAAACCCGGACTTCCCTCTGTATGTGTTTATCTCCTTTGAAGCAAGGCTCCAGCAGGGAGTAAAATGCTAACAGTAAATCAGTCAAGGGCGGAAAATACCAAACCTTCAAACTGGAACTGAGGCCCGCTCAGAATGTTCAGAAAGCCGCAGCACAAGCTGCCTGCCCTCACCTTCTGGGCACCCCTGGCCCACTGCCCCCACCCCCATGACCTTGGAGAAGGGGCTTCAGCTCAGCCCCTGGCTGCTTGCCAAGGAAGACCCCAAACTCTCCAGTCTTGGTCCCCGGGGCCAGTGTGTGATCAGGGAGGCTGAACACCACTGATGGGCAAGGCTTAAGAAACCACAAAACCACCTGTAAACAGCTTAAAACCACTGCAGATCTCTTGGTGAAGTCTGCATTTACTTTCCCTATTAAATCACTGAATCAGGACGCTAAGACCTTAGTCAAGTCCGTGATTTTAGGGAGAAGTGAGGTGGTTATATTACTCTTATCTTCCCAACCTATCTCAGTGTAGGTTCCTGGGAAACAAAATTCCTTGTGGTTAAAACATTGGGATTGGAGTGTCTTTTAGGTCAGTATAGCTCACTCTGAAAACCTTTAAAAGTTCAAGTATTTGGTTTGAAAAAAAAAAACCAAACTGAAATCCTCATCCTTTTCCAATCCCGGTCCCTCCCCTCTCCCCCAAAAACCCACCACCAAACCCCACATGAGGATGTCTGTGGGTTTCTACAGGTCACTCCCAGCATCTGTCTTCCTGCCCCGGGCGGATGCCCTTAAGAAGCACTTACAGATGATGATTCAGCAAATTCTGAACACATAGACAATCGCACTTCATGTTAATGCAGGGAACACCCAGTTAGATGTCAGCTTTCGGGAAGAACTTTCCAGAACTTGAAAGTGGTCTCCCTGGGCTCCCCACCGCGGGCACTTCCCACGGTGCCGGCCAGCGGACTCAGCCGACCAGGACAGAGGGCACACCTCAGCCTCGAGGAGCCTGCTCCGCCTCACTGCCGGCTTATTAAGTCTGGGATTCAAGAGGCCCTGATTCGTAAATAAAGCCCCTTAAAGAGAAAGAACGTCAAGCGGGGAGGGGTCCCCGCACCTCTCCTCTTCGGCAGCCCTGTTTCCCGCGAGCCCCAGCAGCACTGGGCCACGGCCATGCTATTCGGGCGAGTCCCCACTGCCGACACAAGACCCATGACTCAGTCCATGCCTGTGGAGTCCAGCTCTGGGGCCGCGAGGAGCTTAGTTTCAAACGCCGGCTCTCCAGCCCAAGGGCATCCGGGGATTTTACTTAAACGCATGTGCCTCTGGTTTTCCCCAGGAGATAGGGGTGATGCTAGTTTTCCACTGGGAAACAGGGGAGCTGTGCGGAGGGGCTATTTTAATCCACGGAGACACTCAGCACAGAGCCCGGCCACACAGGCGTCGGTGAGGGCGGGCTGCTAACGCCGTCACTCCTGCCACAGCGACCCGCGTCTCCATCCCACCCTCTCGCTCCCCCCGGAACCCTCACCTGGCCCCTCACCCGCCCAAGGAAAGCACATTTATTTTTGTCTCCCGTCCGCACCCCTCTGCCTACCCTGCCCAGCCGCCACCCACAGGCCGTCCACTTTTCAAAGCCCAGCTCCCCGTGGACCTGCAGAAGCATCTCCTGGCCAAGCCAACTTACAGGGACGGTCCCTCTCTGAGATCTGCCTGCATCTGTCCAGTTCTCGAGTGTGAGGAGTCTGTCTGTCCTCTCCCTGTCTTTTGAGACCCCTGGTCTGTCTATGCCTACCCAGGGCCCAGCCCTTAAAGCCTCGAAGCCACGTTCCCAGGCTCTTTCTAACCTCGCTCTCTCAGGAGATGGGCGGCTGGCTCCAGGCTGGTTTAGCTAGATTCTAGCAGCCAGGGAATTGCAATGAATTTAAATCCTTACTTCAAAAGGGTCTGCTCTGGGCACTGGCCAGCTCTCTCTGTCTGAACTCTGCAGGGGGCGGCTGCCCCCGTCAGCTCTGGCCCAGTGCCAGGGCTGGCGGGGGGAGCCTCGGTCGCCGCGAGCTCAGGCCGACCACGCCCCGGGAGGCTCCGGGGGGTTGTGGTGTGGCAGGCATGCAGGTACTTACCAGTCAGCAATGCATCCAGTTATCAGGTAGCCAAAGATTAATCCAACCAGTAAGGAGAACTTAGCGACATGGACCTTCCAGGCATTATCACACACAAGATCCCACTAGAGAGGGGCAAATAGAAAACAGGTCAGAGAGAAAGGCACACAGAGGCCAGCGTCATCAATCACAGAGCACGCATCTCTGTGGGTGGGGGCCGTGACGCCCTTCACAGGCTGCGTCACACGCACCACTGGGGGTTTCTCCAGGGCCTGGAGAATCCAACAACGGGAACTATCACCTGGCCACAGAAGGCGGTGTGATGCTTTCGTCTGGGGCAGAGGACAGAAGTCTGCAGGGTCTGGTGCCCTCGTGACATCTGGGGGGGGGTCCTCCCTCCATCCCCGCGGGGAGGCAGGGCCAGGTGTCCCCAGGCACCGACGGCCAGCACACGCCCCGCGGGGGGAAGCCCCTGCCGGCTTCTGCACAGCGGGTCACAACAGCGCGAGCTCTGCGTCTCCAGCCCGGAAACCCCCCAAACTTCACAAGTCATCCTAACAGTTAAGACAGTTAGCGGTCAATGCTGAAATAGCCACTTGAAGCAGTCTTACATTTTCCTTGTCAATGCCACACGTTTCCCCATATTCCAGGCTAAAGCCACCTGCTCTACTTGGAGAGAAAGCCAATCAGTTGGTGCACACAACTTTTAGACTAGTTTTACATATAAGCTTTATTATTTAAAAAAAATAGAAAACAGCCCTCCAATCTTTCCCTCCTGTATTGGCAGAAGTGGGAGAAAAACGCACGTCCACTCTCTCCGAGTGACGTGTGTCCACGTGGAGCACAGGTGGGGACCGGCCCTCAGTCCAAGGGCAGCTGATGTCTGGGTCCGAGGGGGGCAAACAACCGGGGTCTCCGCATCAACGGGCTTCGGGGAGAGCCGCGCCTCTGCACCGGCCTCTGCGGAGGAGGCACCAGCCGCCTGTGACGCCGTCCCCTGGACACACCCAGGGCCGGGCACCGCTGGCCGCACAAGTCGATCATTAATGACTCAGATTCAAGGGTTCTCTACTGGGTTGCTGTCCTCCCATGTCTGCTCAGGGACCCCCAGCAGCACCGTCACCTGGGAAGGCATCAGAAATGCGCATTCTCGGGCCCAGGCCAGACCCCATGGGAGGTTTTGGAGGAAGCGTGGCGAGGCGGTTTAACAAGCCATCCAGGTGACCGAGAGGCCATTCGAATTCGGTGAATGAGCTTCCCAGGCTGGGGCTCAAACAACAGCCCCCCAGAGTGCAGGGGGTGGTCAGAGTCTCCAGGGAACACACCGGGTGGGGCTGGAGGGGCAGCTAAGGGGGCTTCTGGAGGCCAGCCTGGAAAACCAAACTCACGTGACCTGGTTTCTAGGAGCAAACGTATTTGTAACAACAAACACCTTCCACGGCGCACCCTGCATGTCTAACCTGGGACACGCAGCCTGAAGCGCTGCTGAGTCACTGCATCAGGAGCAGGGCAGCGGCGACTCTTTGCCCCCCTGGTTTCGACTGGAGGCTGTTGGTCTTCTCTCCTCTCTGCCCTCCTGTGAGTCACAGCCCGGGACGGTCTGTACCCCCCGCCCCGCTGTCTGCCTTCTGAGGCTGCTCCTGCTGTTTTCCCTTCTCTCCTCGTGGCCCACAAGGTAACCAATCCACGGGGTACGAGCTGCATCTCCCTGCCCAGGAGAGGCTGACGGCCCCTGTGATCGTCGCAGCCCAGCGCCGTGGCAGCTGCCCGAACCTCCGCCGGGTGGGCACACGCTTGGCAGGGGAAAGGCACGCCCTGTCCCAGGTGCTGCTGGGGGAGGGCGAGGGTGGGGCACCAGGTGCCCGCTCTGCCCTCGGTCTCCACCCTGACGCCCCGCTGGGAGCTGATCTGAGGTCAAGTGATGCCCGCAGCACACCCTGCTTGCAGGGGCTGGCCAGGAGGCAACAGAGGACAGAAGCATTCGGGAAGGGGGGGGCTGCCACCACTGCTGTGTGTTCAAGCCTCTGAGCCACAACCCGACCCGGCCCTGGGCAGCCACCACCCAATCCGGCTGCTGCCTACAGAGATGTCCAGGGCAACCTCTGCCAATTAGCAAGGCAGGAGCAGAAAACTGACCCGGGGAGGACACAGGCCCTCTTCTGCGGCCAGGAGGGAGAGGCGGCTGGTCAGCACGGCCTGCTGACGCCACGGCCTGCAGCCCGGGGGTGGGATCCAGGGCAAGGCAGCCACCTGGCGCCCTAACCCCCTCTTCCAGGTGCCAGGGCAGACAGCATCTCTGAGTCAACAAGAAAACCACCCCAGACCCCCGCAAGCTCCTCAAGATAAAGATCCCCCGCCTGGGGTCTGCTGGATACCCCCAAAGCCTGGAGGCCCCCCCTGGAGGCACATTCCCTAAACCAGGAGGGTGGGGCCGGGATCTCCTGTCTGACCTCCACATCTGATGAGAATAAAGTATGCTCAGATGGGCTACAATCTCGGGAAGGATTTCAGGAGTCTAAGGAAGCCTTGAGATCACTCAGTTTCCAAAACTTGCCCCATTCCCAATAAGACATGGCTGGGCTCCCCTGGTGCCTCAGCGATAAAGACTTCCCCTGCCGATGCGGTGGACACGGGTTCGATCCCTGGTCTGGGAAGACCCCACGTGCCACTAAGCCCGAGAGCCGTAATGACTGAGCTGGGGCTCTAGAGTCCAGGAACCACAAGTGCTGAGCCATCAGCCCCAACTACCGAAGCCCCACGGGTCCTGGAGCCCGCGGTGTGCAACGACAGAGCATTGCTCACCCGGCTAGAGAGGGTCCGCATGCAGCAGTGCAGACCCAACACGGCCAAAGACAAACACAGACAAAATTATGAGAAAAAATAGGGTACAGCAATCAGTCATTTCACCAAGCCAGGACGCAGGGGCATGGGTTTCGTCCCTTGAGGTCGCCCGCCGTCACCTCCCTCTTCTCACGCCCCCACGCCAATCACCAATCAATCACCAACGCCCGAGGGCGCTCCCTGCCCCCAGCTCCACCCCGCCCGCTCTGCAGACAGCCTGTTTCTCGGGAACCCGCAGGGGTTCACGCGCCACCCTTCCGCGGCGGGCCCTGCGGGGAGGGCTGGAAAACGCCGCTCCCGGACTGCCCTCCCGCGAAGCTTTCCCACGAGGCTGGGGCTCCGCCGGCCATCGGCCCCTCAAAATAACCTTCCGCGGCAACCTGAAGCTGACTTCCGGGGTGACTGAATTAGGAAGAGACTGAAGTGGGGGCATGTGGGAGCCCGCCCTCAGCTGCCCGGGAATTCTGAGTGCTGGTCCCACGGCCCGTCTCCCTGGGGTCCCCACCCCTGAACTCACACGGGGTCCCCACGCATTGACCCCTCAGTCCCACTCGCTGCCTCAACAAGGGCGGGAACAGCCCTCCAGCTCAGCCCTGCGTCACCCCGGCAGCGAGCCTACCAAGGCCGTGGAAGTGGAGACGTCACGGCCCCGTTTTCCAGCCTGAGGCTTGCTCTCTTTGCTGTGGTTCCAGGACCAGGGATGGTCCTCAGTTAGGGAACTGACCCCAGAATGTGATCTCAATCTTAGCTGCCCATGTTTCTTTCTTTTTTTTTTTTTTTAAGGCAGCAGTTACAAAACATCTGGTAGACTGTTTAACCTACCTATACATTTCAAGGATAAGCTGAAAGAAAGAAAACTGATATTACTTTCTAAGGAATAAATATAATTGTTTGACTTGCCAGAGGAGAGAAATATTCATTGAGGAAACTAATGAAATTTCTAAAGAAGATGGAAAATAAATGGGATGGGAGGAAAAGAATCTTATTTTCAGCAATAATGAAAACTCTGATAAAGTGAAATGCAAACAAGAGCATAAAAAAAGACGGATGGAAACAGATTACTTATCCAATTTTGAGGTAAAGAGGGGCTCCCTACGGATAAAAACTAAAAGAGGGAAAATTACCCAAGGAAAAGATGATGGATTTTATAAGTGGATGTTACTCCTGAGTTATTATTCATTTTACTTATTTAAAATCTCCTCATATAAAAAATAACATAAGCAATATTATAAAGACTTAAATTTTAGGATATATTGGAAGGGGATAGGAGTCTGCCAGCCCCTAGAAAGGCCACTTTGGCACAGGGGCGATCTTCATCTGGAGGCAAAGGAGGATCAGCAGATGCAGAAAGCAGCCTCCTCAGAGCCCCTCCACCTGCCGAAAAGCAGAAACTCCGGAGGAGCGGAGAGGGCCATAAACCCCCTCTCCGGGCAAGCCCCGAGGCCGTGAAATCAAAGTCGGCGCCGAGATGTGTCTGCAAACAACCTCACTGACAGATTAGGAGTCTGGGACTGACATGTGGACACATTACTGTGTATAAAACAGTAAAGCAACAAGGGCCTGCTATACACCACAGGGGACTTTACTCGATATTCTGGAATAACCTCAACAGGAAAAGAATTTGAAAGAGAACAGGTATACGTGTAAAGGTAACTGAATCACTTTGCGGGACACTAACACAACACTGTAAGTCAAGTACGCTCCAGTATAAAATAAAAACTTCAAAAAACCTCACGGAAACAACCCTCACCTTCCATTAGTTCCCACCCCCCCCCATATATTTACTTCCCAAGTCTGCTGCCCCTAAAAGCCCCAACTCTTCTCCCCCTTTTCAGCAGACATGTTGTCCTTTGTCAAGATGCTCCGTGAGCCCAAGCCCTGCCCATTCTTCTGAGCGCTCATCCTTCTGAGCATTCCGTGTGCCGGGCTGCACTTGGCAGTGAACCCTGGTTCCCTCTTGTTCGGCCGCCTTCCCTCAGTCTAGCTGCCAGCGCCCCAGCCACAGAACCTAGGAGCCTGAAAGGAAGAGATTTCCTCCTACAATAGCCAAAGGGTCACTATCCTCTGGAGAACGGAATGGCAATCCACTCCAACACGCTTGCCTGGAGAATTCCAAGGACAGGGGAGCCTGGCGGGCTAAAGTCCATGGGGGTCACAAAGAGTCGGACATGATTGAGCAACGAACACTTACTATCTGTAGTCAGTATTTCCATAACAATATCGACCAATGCTCTAAGTTTCTGGTCAAGCATCCAGAAAATTCACAAAACATGAAACAAATGGTTAAAGGACACCTGGGAAATACTTCATTCCTCTAATGAAAATCAAAGCTCAATACTTTATTAACTAAAAAAAATTGTGTGTGTGTGTGTGTGTGTGTGTGTGCTATGTCAATTCAGTCATGTCCAACTCTTTGGGACCCCATGGACTGTAGCCCGCCAGGCTCCTCTGTCCATGGGATTTCCCAGGCAAGAATACTGTAGTGGGTTGCCATTTCCTTCTCCAGGGGATCTTCCCTACCCAGAGATCGAACCCACATATCCTGCATTGGCAGGCAGACTCTTTACCACTGAACTACCAAGGAAGTCCAATTAAAATCAAAGCTCAATACTTTATTAATATTTTTTTTTAAGATTTTTTTTTTATGTTTCCCAAAGATGCAGGAGAAACATAGGATCGAGCATGTGCTGGGCATGTAAACAAAGCCCTGAGTTTCTGGAAGGCTGTCTGGGAGCACTTATCTCGTGACTTGAAATCGTGACCACTCTTCCATCCTAGCAATTGCTTTTCTTGGAACTTTTCCCCAAGGAGACCTTGAGGGCAGCCCTCGGATGTCCCGGTACAATGAGCCTCAGTGTCGGTCGCTTGTGAGAAATGAGACCCTGCCTGATGTCCAGCAAGACTGTAGAGCATGAGAACGTTTGCGTCTGAAAGCAGATGCTCCAGAAAGATGCTCCCAATACAACACTAGGAGAAAGCCTCGGCATAAAGGCCACGAATACAGGCGTGTTGGGCGAAAGTGTGTCAGTCACTCGGTCACGTCTGACTCCTTGCAACCCCATGGACTGTAGCCTTATTTTCAATTTTATACTTTTCTTGACTTCTCCAAAGTTTCTACAATTAATCGATAAGCCTTATAATGGGACAACAAATATAGGTAATGTTAGCTCCCACCCATGGAGGTGGAAGTGATGATGGTGATGAGGGTGAGACAAAATCATTAAAAATAAAAAACAACCAAAAACTTTTCACCTTTTCAGGAATATGCGTTTTAACACAATCTAAACACTCAGGCTGGTTAGGAAAGTGACTGGAAACAAACTGAGGAACTTGGAAGATTACTGTGATGTTAATGTTGTTGTTGTTTAGTCGCTCAGCGTGTCCGACTCTTTGTGACCCCATGGACTGTAGCCCACCAGGCTCCTGTCTCCATGGGATTCTCCAGGCAAGAACACTGGAGTGGGTTGCCATTTCCTTCTCCAGGGGAGCTTCCTGACCCAGGGATCGAACCCGCGTCTCCTGCACTGGTAGGCGGATTCTTTCCCACTGAGCCACCAGTGAAGTGATATTAATTAACATTCACTGACTAAAGCCAAAAACATTTTTTAGGGAACTAAATGAAAAATTTCCCCTAAGTTTCATCTTTGGAGCTGGAGATCCCCAGTAGAAACCACAAGGGCTTTTAACACACACATGTGCTCTAGAGCTGAGGAGTCAGTGGAGATGAAAGGAAGAGTTTCTGCTCAGACTACAAAGGGGATAACACTGCTGAAAATTTCAAAAGCTTAAATAAAACAGCATTCCTGACTGAGTTGTAGGGATTTAGAGAAATGCAAGGTCAACATTCTTCTGCAACCTTTTTTTCCCATGAAGCGGCATTTCACTGGTCCCTCGTGAACTGCCGTTTCATACTCTGAGGATTTGCCCTGCTTCTCAGCTGGAGACTACAGAAGTGACAAACACACACTCACTCACACTCACACATACACAGACTCACACACACACTCACACACTCACTCACACTCTCTACCCTGGAAGGCTGGTCATTTAAACTGGATCCATGAATCACTTTAGCTAAGATCAACTGTTCAACGGGTCTGTGTTTTTCAGTGCTTCTTTCTTTCTTTCTTTTTTAACCTAGCTGTATTTGGATTTTTCCCTAAAAGATTCTATTAAAATTCAAGAAATACTGCATGTTTTGAAAACCCCAAACTATTCTCTGCTTCTTGCCTCTAAGCTCATTCTGCAATTTTAGGAGATTGGCTACTGTTGACAGTAGCCAACAGAGCTGCCAATTAGGGCTGGCACTCTCAGAAGCTTCCTTGAATGACATAACGAACAACCTTGCCAGCGACTCTGGGAGGTTTTTCATTTTTTTCTCTTTAGTTTTGCTTCTCTGTTTTTCATTCATTGCTGTTCCCCCTCACTTGGTGCCCCAAACTCAAACACAGTACACTGAGGGAAACATCTGAACCAAAAATCTACTGCGAGCCTGCTGGCACTGCACGGAAGAGACCAGCAAGCCTGAATTCCGTGTGTGTGTGTGTGTGTGTGTGTGTGTGTGTGTGTGTGTGTGTGTGTCTGTGTGTGTGTGTGTGTTGGGGGGCACTATTCCAAAACCTCAGCATCAACGCTGGTAAACGTCTTCAGCCTCACGTGGTCTGCTATGGACCGATGCAGTCATTTAGATTCATCCTAACACTTGCTCAGTGATCTGTCCCTATTCTTTCTTTCTCCCACCGTTGACTCCAAAGCCTGCTGCCCTTTGGCTTCAAATGTTGCCATCAGGGGCTTTCCTGCTTCTGACTGAATTTGACCATTTTTTAAAGGTCTGGAAAAATAAAACCTCTTATTCATAGCACAGAGAACTATATTCAATATCTTGTAATAAACTATAATGGAAAATAATTTTAAAAAATATATAATGATATAATATATATATATAATGTATATATGTATTTATTCTCCTTGGACAGCAAGGAGATCAAACCAGTCCATCCTAAGAGAAATCAACCCTGAATACTCATTGGAAGGACTGATGCTGCAACTGAAGCTCCAATACTTTGGGCGCCTGATGTGAAGAACTGACTCACTGGGAAAGACTGAAGGCGGGAGGAGAAGAGGGCGGCAGGGGATGAGATGGTTGGATGGCATCACGGACTTGATGGACATGAGTTTGAGTAAGCTCTGGGAGTTGGTGATGGACAGGGAGGCCTGGTGTGCTGCAGTCCCTGGGGTCACAAAGAGTCGGACACGACTGAGCGGCTGAACAACAAGGACAAATATGATGTGTGACTGATCACTCTGCTATACACCTGAGACTAGCACAACACTGTAAATCAACTACACTTCAATTTCTTAAAAAAAAAATTAACTTAAAAAGGAAACAGAAAATCATCTACCTAAACAGGCCCTGAGGAGTGGATGTAGGAGCATCCCTGGGCAGTAACACTCAATTTTCTTTTACTTTTTCTGAAAGGAAGCAAGGGAGTATACAGTCAAAGCAGAGGTTATGCTAGCGAATGTTCTGATTAATCTGCCATCACGCCCTGGACGGCACTGGGGGACGCTGAATCTACAATCCTCAGGCAGCTGAGATGGCAGATGAGCAATGACCTTCCATCAGCCAGAACCTCAGAGAGTCTCTCCAAACGCTGCAGTGCGTATTTTACTACCTCCAAGAAACGAAATTGACAGTACCCACTACATATTCAAAATGGCTACTGCAAAACCAGAAAACGAGGGAGGGAAAAAAGCCACCACGGAGAGTACTAAACCCGAGGAACTACTCGTGGCCTAAATGAAATCAACACACCGGCTTCTAACACATGACTGATATTAGTGACTGAAAGACTCTCAGATATTAAAAAGCTGTCTTATGTGTTACTAAAAGAGATCTTAGTACAATACAGTGCAGGAGCAAAAGTGAAAGTGAAAGAAAGCGAAAGTTGCCTAGTCGTGTCCGAGTCTTTGTGACCCCTTGGACAGTCCATGGAATTCTCCAGGCCAGACCACTGGAGTGGGGAGCCTTTCCCTCCTCCAGGGGATCCTCCCAACCCAGGGATCGAACCACAGGTCTCCTGCACTGCAGGCCAATTCTTTACCAGCTGAGCCACCAGGGAAGTCCCAGCAGGAGCAAAACTGGACTCTATCGTTTAAAACAGCCTCCCTAATTCTGGAAAGGAGCCAAGTTTTGGGACCGCTGGACGGCAGGGTCAGAGGAGCCTTGGAATGAGAAGGATGTGACGACCCGGTGACCAACCCCGGAAGAACTCAGAGGCAGAAGGAAGAGTCCGTTTCACTTGTGAAGCTGCATGCCCGGCGGGCTGTGCCCTGACCCCTCTCCACCCGTGAGGGGCCACCAGGCTGAGCCACCCTCACCTCTGTGCCCACGGCTGCCCCTGCCCCTGCCTGGCCAGGGCCCAGCCTCGCCCCGGCTCCACCTGCTCCCCACACCCGTCCTCTCACCTCCACGTACACCCGATCTTTCCTCAGTGCCTACTCAAAGCATAAAACTCGTTTCAGCCACAGTTCTTTAACAGGGACCATCACCCGTGGGTTGTAGAAGGCAGTCTTTCTGTACTGGTGGCATTTTTCCTTTGAAAGGGCACATATGACCTTTGTAAGCACACGGTTGATTACAAGGGGTGAAAAATTAGAAAGATGCAATACATACACTTCTGTGTATTTAATAAAGACAACTGAGCCACTCTCCTCTTCCCCGCGCCCCAGTCGGTACTCCTATGGAGACCTGCACTCAGGGTGAACGGCCAGACCGCTCATCAGAACGTGTCACGCTTGCCTGCGGTTTACAGATCTTTCCTTCTCCAGCTCAGGGGCTGGCAGCCCACAGCCCACGGCCCCGGCACGGCCCTGCCTCCTGTTCTGCGCATAGTCTGATGGGCGTCCAGCTGCACGCCTTGGTCCGTGTCTGATTCTGCTCGTGCACAAGTGTGTGTGGAGAGCAGTGTGGTGGCAACGCAGACCACACGGCCTGCCGAGCAGAGAACATCTAGTATTCAGCCCCGCACACGGAGAGTCTGCCGACCCCAGGACTGGACTGTGAGTTCCTGGAAGAAAGGGACTGTCTTCAGCCTCCAAGCCAAGGTCCTCGACGGGGCAAGACAGCAGCTGGAGCTGCCGCCCGGAAGTGGATGCGTCCGTTTCTGCAGGGATCTGCGTCCACTGTGCCAGGGATCTTCTCGCCCCTCCTCCTCTCTGCAGGGATTTCTTCCAATAGGATTCAAACAGTGGACACACAGTTGATGACGCCCACAGAGGCAATATGGCAGTTAAGTGTCTCCGCCACATTTTCTGTTATTAGTCATTTTCCCCAAGGGAAAGAGAATTCTAGTTTTGTTATAACAACCCATAGAATATTGGAGATGAGAAATTTAGTTAAAACAATGAACAATTCTTGCTTAATAGAACAAATCTGTTACGTAAATTAAGCATCATCTCAACATGTGTTGAGCACCCGCCATGGTCTAGGTGTCCTGTTGGCTGCTTTGACTAAGTGTCTCATTCAGCTGTTGGAACAGCCGTACAACTCAGGCTTTATGACCAGTGAGCCCACTTTACAGATGAGGAAACTGAGGCTGAGGGGAAGCAACAAGACCAAAGTCAAATGGCTTCTCACAAGGTTATAAATCTGCGTCTGATTAAAACTCATGCTCTTTCCCCAACCATCAACTCAAAGAGACGGCTCTCATTCATGCAAACACAAACAATTCTCTGGCTTATATTATATTGCTCTAGGTTACAGCATCTGTCTTGCCAGGTATTCAGAAGACTTCAGATACATGGAAGCAAAGCATAACCATGGAAGCAGAACAAGTTTTGTTGCTACTTTATTGTTTTGATGACTAAACAAAAATAGCTGGTAACGTCCCTGTGAATGGCAAGGATGTACTCAAGGGCAGTAATTAAAAAGTAATATCCCAGTGTCTTATTTTTCATAAAATTTTAGTACCAAAATGCTGGGAAAAGTCAAGGTCAACATCCTGATTTTGAAAATGAGAAACCTGAGACCCAGAGAGGTGAAGTGACTTATTCAAGTCACCTGTGGCTGGGCCAGGACTCCTGGACTGCAGTCACCCCAGTCCAGGCTGCCGTGGAAGGTGTCACTTCCTGACAGGTGACCCTAATCCAAACTGTCCGGGTCCATCACTGCTGAGCAGGACGAGGACACGTGGTCCAACTCCTGACCTCAAGGTCACCTGTCTGCATCACCTTTACTCTGGTCCAAAGGATTTTCAAAAGTTGACTCAACATTCTAATTGGGACCAACTTTTGGGCTTCTTGTCAAATAGTCATTTTTTAAACAATAAATGAATCAGAACAGAGGAGAAGCTAAACCAGTTTTCTCCGTTTCAACATCAATCTAACCATCTTGAAAGAACGTGAACGCTAGGTGAAGAGGCGTCTTCAGACGAGGATGCTATTTGCTTCGTCTGACTCAAATCAGAAACCAGGGCGGTTGTGGATCTAGATGAGCGCCTTTTCCACGAGCACCGCTGACAGCAACTTGCTAAACAAGCTACACTGATCCCTCAGCTGCTGAACTCTCAAAAGTTCTAGTGCAACACGATTTGGGGAATTTTTACCAATCTGGTCTTTTTCTTTGCTGCACTTGGGCTGGGCAACAGTTTACCAGGGTCTCCGAGGAAGAGCACCGTTGGATAAACAAGAGCATGGAGGAGGCCAGGAGTTCGGAGACCGACGCGGGGGCGGGCCAGGCGGGGAGCAGCTGGCGCCCAGGAGAGGGTGCAGGTTCCCCGAGTTTCGGCTCTAGTCACGTGACCCGGGAGCGTCCCCTCAGCTCTCGGGGTTGCAACATCTATGACATAAAGGTCATAAAACTTGTAATATGGGTTTGTTATGAGTCAAAACTAATATAAAGCATGTGTCTGTGTAGTCTCTGGCACAAGTGATTACCGCTCATTAATTCAGTCTGCAGCTCCTTTAGGGCTTATGTCTGCTGGGAACACTTGCAGGAGAGCTAATAAAGCTACTTTCAGAAAGGGTTTGGATACTGAGAGTCTGGGTCATTCATGGAGCCTTACCCTAACTGATCCCGGCGGAAGGGTGGTACCGGGAGAGATGGGGCGAGGCGGGCAGAGACGATGCCCCTGGGGCACAGCCGTGTCCGCCGCTGGGCAGGGTCTGCAGGGCAGTGGGCGCCAGGCCCCACGGGGTCTGCGCCCCTCACACCCTTCCCCTGACCTCAGACGCAATGTCCTTCACTTCAGCAGCCACAGACGGGGACAGCATCCCAGCCACACGAACCAGACATCCCACAAACAGGCATAAACACAGTGCTTCTCTGACCCCAAGGAGAAAAAGGAGGCTGCTTCTCAAAAGCCAACAACACTATGACACCCAAAAGGGTGTTTACATTTTCCCCCCTTGAGCCAACTATTAATATCTCCAAAACACTGAGCTGAACTGGCAACGTGACAGCTCGAGGTGACAGTGTGGTTTGTCTCCTGCTGCCCAGGGCTCAGCGGGACCCGGACGTGCAGATACAGATGCAGGAGGGGCCCCGCTGTCCACATCCCGCCGGGCTGGGGGACCCCCGTGGGGAACGGCGCCTGATACCTGCACCCCCCCACCCCCAGCGGCGGACACGGCTGCTCCCAGGGGGCGTTGTCTCCAGCACTGGCTGTACAGACAGGACATGCGGCTGGAAGACACCCCTTCCTCGGGATCACTGAGGCACCAAGTTAACAGACGACTCTCCAAGATCTTCCTCGAATAAACGCAAAAGCATCCTTAGACCAACCCCAGAACAAGCTCCCCGAGGAATACCACCCACTGCCGAGAACCGGAGGGGCAGACCTCCGGGACCCACGGCAGGCTAGCCAGGTGGGCGAGGGAGATGGCAGTCAGCCAGAGCGGGGAGGCAGGGGCAGAGACCCCTCAGGCCCAAGTGGCTGCGAGTGGCCAGGCTGTGCCTCAGGTGGTCTCCTTTGCAGGTCCCCAAGGCTGCATGGGTGCGCTCACCTCCTCCCCTGCCAGGCTGGCCAGAATCACATGGGCTTTATTTACTACTGAGGACAGGCCTGGGAATGGTGGACTCCTGAGAGGAGTCTTCTGCTGGGAATGCATTTGAAATAGCAGCACTTAGGAACCTTGGGAAACCTGGGCTCTTTCTTGTAACAGTATTAACTGCATCAGGGTTGGGGCTTGGTGGGCATGGCCTTGTTAACTAACTAAGCCAGGGCACCTGAATTCCAACCTAGCCTTGGACATGCTCTAAAAGCATGCAATTCACAGATGACCAGATGAAAACCCTCCATCCACCACTGATTCAAGAGAGTAGATTTTACAAAGTTTGCCACAGGGCCACGAAGGCCACCCTCTGGGCACTCTATCCCCTCTGTCTGAGGCACGCAGGAAGCAGAAGAGAAGTGAACGGCCCATAAATGAAACTTTCAGCTGGACTGTTCTCCCCTGCAGGGCTACGTCTTTAAGACGCATTCACTTCTAAGTCAGCAGCGGAGGCATTTTCTGAAGGTGCTTGAAAGGGCACCCACAGGTGACGCAGAGAAGCTGGGGCCTGCCCTGCAGGACTTCTCAGAGCCTTTATAGACTGCACACCACAGATCCAGGAGAGGGTCTCTGTGACTGTACCTCCCAAACCTGAGGCCTTGGAAACCCTCCCCCCTACGCTTTGTAAAGGGCATTTTTCAAACTGCACAGTAAGAGATGTTGCCATGTACATTCTGTTTGCCTTATGACCTAATATACAATCACAATGCAAATTATAACATAGCAGTTCTGGGATTTTGAGCCTGGGGTGGAACACTTCAGTCACCCCTGCACCTACATGAGGGAGGGAGCCTGCCATTCACATGTGTCATAGGACAGGCAAAGGAAGCAGAGGAATGTTTTCTACATGTGATCAGAGAAAATGAAAATAACATTGTTCTGTGTCTCTATAAAGACTATAAAGGCTAACTGGTGATGGATGAACAAACACTCATTACCCTTAGAAGACATGCAGAAGGTCGACCATGGCAAAATGCAATCACCACGCACAGTTCAGCCTCCTCGAAAGGACGGGAACCTCCAGTGGACGTCACCGCCTCTTGCGGGAGGACGCTCGGCCAGCCAAGTCCAGTGGCACTTACGGATTCCTTAAGGAGTAGTTCCCTCAACAACAGACGTGAACTCAGGGACACAAACAGGTATTTCTATGTCCCTGTGCAAACCCAGGTGGCTCAGACGGTAAAGAATCTGCTGCAATGAAGGAGACCCGGGTTCGATCCCTGGGTTGGGTAGATCCCCTAGAGAAGGGAATGGCAACCCACTCCAGTATTTTTGCCTGGGAAATCACACGGACAGAGGAACCTGTCAGGCTACAGTCCATAGATTGCAAAGAGACAAGACTGAGCGACTAAAACTTCCACTTTGTGCAAAGCACAACAGCCCAAAAGTAGGAGCACCCCAAGGGTCCATAAACACATGAATGGATATGCAAAATGTCCACACACACAGTGGAATATTATTCAGCCCCCAAAAGGGAGGAGATTCTGCCACAGGCTACACCAGGGATGACCCCTGGGGACACTACACTCAATGAAATAAGTCAGTTACAAAAGGGCAAATAAGATTCTACTTATCCAAGGTTGTTAATAGTCAGATCCACGGAGACAGAGAGTCGAAGGGTGGGTGCTGGGATGCGGGGAGTGAGTGGTGAATGGGGACAAAGTCTCAGTTTAAGAAGATGAAAACGTTCTGCAGATGATGGTGGTGACGGTTGTACAACATCGTGAATGTACTTAATGCTAGTGAACCATGTACCTAAAAATGGTTAACACGGTTACGTTTTACTTAATATATATTTTATCAGAATTTTAAAAAGTGAAATAAAATTGTGTTCCAGTTCTAACAAAGATGAACCTGAGATGCCTGATCAGCGTCCTACTTAGCTCACACACAGAGGCTGCAGGAAGCACGGGGCAGCCCCTTCCTGCCCGGCAACTCCAGGAGCCGGAGCGCTGAGCGGAAAGGTGCTGAAGATCCGGGGACCACCCCTCGCCTCGTGCTGGGCAGGCGCGGAGCCGCGCCTCTGCCAGACCAGGTCTGGGTCTCACAACCTCGCATGCGTGCGACAAAGGCCACGCTGTGAACAAGCCACGCGTAAAATCACGTTTCGCAAGGTCTTCCTTCAAATCATGGGCTGATTTTACAAAACCTGGAGGAACCGAGCCCCTGGCGACTGCACACACTGTCGTTCAGAGCACCGCCTTCCTGAGCGCAGGAGAGACGCTGTCCTCTCGGCGCAGAGACGCCATCACCGTCGGAATGAACTCAGCCCCCCTGCAGAGCACGGGGCCCGCGTCCTCACTCCGGGGTCTCAGGACAAGCGCGTCCCTCGGGCCTTCACCTGCCTCAACAGGAGTCCAGTTCACCGGGGACGATGCGTGTGCACCGACGCAAACACGCTTCCCGACCAAAGGCCCGGGGACTTGAAAACGGGACAACCCCAGCGAAAGCGCCACGGCTCCCGAGCTTCAGACGTGGCCGGAACCGTGTCTGCCTGCACTTCGTGGCTTCCTTTAGGGTCTGCAGGCAGGGGAGAGGTCGGGAGGGCCGAGCCTCCCACACACCCCAGCCCTGCTGGTAAACTCTCTTCTAACCCCCTCCTCGCCCTGAAGGGGACAAGCAGGACCCTGCAAGCACGTCCACGGGAAGAGAATTCCCTGGCCCGTCCCTACACACGGGCCGCCGCTCTGCCTTCAGCTGTGGCTGGTGGCCGGCGGATGCCCCCTCTGTTTTGTTTGGTCTCCGGCTCCAAACTTAACACCAGAGCTGTCTGCCTGCAGCAGGCTCACCCAGGTCTCCCTAAGCCAGGAGGGACGGGGGTCCCCAGCACAGTTCCCCTGTGGCTGGAGAGCCTGCAGCCCAGCGCCCCCGGAGTGGGGAGGACGACCACAGCCGCACGTGGTACCTGCCCCGCGGTCAGGGGACCAGCGGGTCCTCGCAGGGCTCCTTCGGCCTCCCCAGCACCACATGGTACCCACCCCGCGGTCAGGGGACCAGCGGGTCCTCGCAGGGCTCCTTCGGCCTCCCCAGCACCACATGGTACCCGCCCCGCAGTCACGGGACCAGGGGGTCCCCATGGGGCTCCTCCCGCCGCCCCAGCACCATCCCCGGCTCCCTCATCGCCCGAGGGGTGCAGGGCAGCTGTGGGCCAGGACGCTCGCCCGGGAAGCTCTATGTAGATTCCTGCGTCCCAGAGCCTGCAGCTTCTCCCCGACAGCACCCCCTCACTCCTGCTTTCGACCCCCAGAAAGAAAAGAGAAAGAGGGAGGCTGACCCAGATGACAAGCAAGGCAGGGCCTCCCACCGGCTGCTCTGATTCTGTCAATCAGCGTGGAAGCCTCAGAACTGAAATGTAAGGAGGACCAGGAAGCCCGTACTAAGTTCTTGAACTTCACGTTCATGGAGCCTGCGCATAACGGCCGGGGAGCGATGGAAGACGGGTCAGAGGCTGTGGGAGCAGGAGCGGCCGTCGACGTGGCGGGCACGTGGACGAGGCTCACGGGAGATGCAGGGGCGAGCAGTGGACACGAGGCCGCGGGCCAGTGCTGCGCTGCCCGAGGCAGACACGCCTGCTCGGGGTGGGGTGGCGGAGCTGGGCGCTGGGAGCGCACTGCGGCTTAATTCAGGTTCAGAGGTGTAGGGGGCTTCCCTGGGGGCTCAGACGGTAAAGAGTCCACCTGCAGTGCAGGAAACCCAGGTTCGATCCCTGGGTCGGGAAGATCCTCTGGAGAAGGCAATGGCTACCCACTCCAGTATTCTTGCCTGGAGAATCCCATGGCCGGAGGAGCCTGGCGGACTACAGTCCGTGGGGCTGCAAAGAGTAGGACACGGCGGAGTGACTGAACACTTTCGATTTTTTTCTAAAAGGCATGTAAATGGGTCCAAACCCACTGAACTACATGCTTAAACTCTTCCTGTTTTATATTGTATTTAATTGTACCTCCATTAAACATTTTTTTTTGAAACTTTTTATTTTGTATTGGAATACAGCCAATGAACAATGTTGTGATAGCTTCAACTGAACAGTGAAGGGACTCAGCTGTATATATACATGTATCCCTTCTCCCCCAACTCCCCTCCCATCCAGGCGGCCACAGATCATGGAGCAGAGTCCCCGGCGTCATACGCAGGTCTGTAGGAAAAGGGCAAGTTAGCCAGGGCGGCAGTGGCCAGGCTCTCTCGCCCACTCCACACACGTGCTGCACCTGGGACCACTCGGGGCACTCCGGGACGCGGTCCTGTGCAAGCACCGCCTGAGAAGCCCCAGGAGAGTCGCGTTGCATTTTGTCATCGTCGATGCTGCCGTGTCGGCCACGAGGGAGTTAAGCAGGTCGGCCCGCTGCTGCGAATCAAGACTAGTTCCCACGGCTCCTCACAAGTTCTTCCAGCTTTCCTGCCCGCGCCTGGCCCACCCTGGTTCAGCGAACACGGAGAGACAGCGAACAGCGACACAAGGTCCTTGTTGGTGATCCATTTTAAACATCGCAGTGCTTTACCCCCATTTTTTAAAACCTGGGAGGATTGTCTTAAATGGGTCCCCAAAGATGAGGCAGAAACACCGAGCTGACTGGGGCTTCCCTCTCCTCGCCTTCCGAGGTCTCTGGTGACGGGGGTGAAGGAGACGCGGGGTGGGGGTGAGGGGTGGGGGGTGACCGCCCCGACGGAAGAGCCTGCAGGCTGGACGGACCTCGAGGAGGGAAGGCAGCAGTCCGGACTTTCCGTCTGCTCAAGGAGACGGCCACGAGCTCAAGACAGCGCGAGCGACCCCCGCAGGTGCTGTTTATTCCCCCACCCCCCGTGAATGGCACCCCCAGATGCTCGGGTCCACAGCCACCTCTCCTGTCTCCCACCCCCTCCCCACCCCATCGCCACTGCGGCCGCCTGCCTGCAGATCCGTCACTCTGCAGCAGACAGAATCGTCTGGAGAAGCTCTCTTCTTGCAAAACGGAAGTGAAGGACAGAACCACCCCCGCGCAGGGGTGAGAACCTGCTCTCGTCTCCCCGAGAGCACCTGTTGTGGGCTGAGCTGCGTCCCCAGCATGAGCTGGTGGCTCAGAACAGGACCGTACGTGGAGAAGGGGCTTCACAGAGACGGTCAAGGTCAGGCGATGTCAGCAGGGTGGGTCCCCATGGGGGGGGGGGTGGTGTCCTTGGGAAAAGGGGACACGTGGACACAGAGACACAGAGGGAGGCCCGGGTGAAGACACGCGGGGAAAAGCCGCTGTTGGGAGGGTCACTGCGCCAACACGAGGATGGAACTGTGTCCCCTCAAAATCCACCTGCAGAAGCCCTTCCCGCCGGCGCGTCAGATGTGGCGGAATCTGGACACGAGGCTTTCAGGAGGTGGAAGTGTTAGTCTCTGAGTTGTGTCCGACTCTTTGCGACCCCACGGACCCTCCGTCCGTGGGACTCTCCAGCCGAGAAGACTGGAGCGGGTTGCCATTTCCTTCTCCAGGCGATCTTCCTGACTCAGGGGTCAAACCCACATCTCCTGCATTGGCAGGCAGATTCTTCACCGTCTGAGTCATCAAGAGGTGATTAAGCCATCAAGAGGAGGTCATTGGGGGGAGGGGGTCGCACGGTGTCCTTACCGAGGAGGAAATCAGGACACAGATGCTCAGAGGAGAGACCTGAGGACCCAGGGAGGAGGCGGCACCTACCAGTCAGGGAGAGAGGCCTCGGGAGAACCCACCCTGCACAGCCTTTGACCCTGAGCCCAGCCTTGAGCCTGGGAGGGACTCGGTCCTGCTGTCTCAGCCCCAGCCCCTGGGGCTCCGATACGAGCACCCCAGCAGTGTCAGCTTCCTACAGAGTCAGGGCGAACCTCTGCTGAGGAAGGTGGGGAAGAGACGCAGGAAAGACTGTGGACTCCAGAGATGCCCGACATTTTCCTGCCTGTCTCAGAACCCAGTGTGACCCGACGTTTTCTGCCCTTGGCAGCGAGCGGACAGCATCCCTACTGGCCCGCAAGGGCTCAGACCTTCACAACTCTGAGCCGTCTCTCTCCCAAGATGAAACAAGAGCTTCCTCCTGTTTCCTGCTGCCCCTGCCCCTTGCAGGCTCCCCCACCCACGCTGTTCACATTCTCCTCGTCTCCGGGCCCGCCCCGTCCGCGGGGCATGACTCACGGGCTCTCAGCACAGCGCTGAGCAAACAGAGCCGCCCAGCAAACAGGACCGTCACACCCTCTGCACTTTGCCCCCGGGGTCCTCTCCCCTTGTGAACAGGAACCTGAGGGGTTCAGCTGCTGCCTCTGCCCTACGGGTTCAACCAGGTCGCCAAGGAGAGGCGGCTGTGGACCACGACCTCCCGCCTGGCGAGGAAAATGCCTCTTGGAGACTGAAAACCTACTCTTGGTATCAGGCGTTCGGGCTGAGTCCCTTCAATCATGTCCAACTCTTTGCGACCCCATGGACTGTAGCCCACAAGGCTCCTCTGTCCGTGGGATTCTCCAGGCAAGAATACTGGAGTGGGTTGCCATGTCCTCCTCCAGGGGATCTTCCCGACCCAGGCATCAAACCCACGTCTCTTGCGTCTCCTGCACTGGCAGAAGGGTTCTTTCCCACCAGCCCCACCTGGGAGGCCCTCAATATCATAAATGGTCTTTAAACCCTGGTCACCCCCACCCTCCCGCCTGCTCAGGTCGTCAGCTTCCCCCAGATTGCTGCTGGACTGAGACCCATAACCAAGCCTCAAGGATTTCTTTCTTCACCGGCCTCCCTGGAATCACTTCTCTGAGACTCTGGTCAAAACTCCAGTCAACGGAGGACCAGAGTTACAAACAGGGAAAAATAAGATGGCAGGTGAGTGACTTATTAAGGAGAGAAATCACTGTTTATGCCTAAACCACAATTCAATCCAGACCTGTAATCTGCAGACACACAAAACCCAAAAAAACCCTCAAAACAGCCTCATAACCTTGATGATACCCGTTTTTGAAAAGCGGCTTCTTCTGGGACTTTCCAGAGAAAGGATTAAAAATAAAACTTCTATCATGATGAAATAATAAAAAACCCTCCCCTGGAGCCTAGAAGACGTTACAGTTCACCCACCATGCGACCGCTCCAGAAGCTTCCAGACGCGCCACTGTCTCTCTGTACTGTCTCTCTCTGGGTGACCGCTGACCGAGGCATCTTTGCTTCCTACTGCAAAGTTACCTCTAAGAGCCAGCTAACGCACCCCAGCCCCGGAATGCTCCACCAGGCCTCCACGTCTGCAGCCCCGGATAGCCCTTCCTATCAGGACTCCGAGCACAGACCCTCAGAAGGACAGTGAGCGGGACAGGCGGACAGCACGGTGAGCGTCTAAGGAGGGAAAGATCTCACTGGCTGGGGAAGCCGGGGGTTCGAGCCTCCCCGAAGTGGGCAGCGGGCTCCAGTCAGCGGAGGGGCCCCAGGCCAGCAGCTCTGGAGACCCTCCAAGGCTGACTGTCAGAGGCACACGTGTCGTGGGCGACGTCACACCTGGACCACAGCAGGTTCGCTGCCTGTGCTGGGGCGGGGTGGGGGGCACCCTGATCGCGGCTCTGATGCTGTGAATGGTGCTCTTCACGGCCTGTGCTGGGGTGGGGTGGGGGGCCCCCCGATCCCCTGACCCGTGCTCGTGCTCAGGGTTGGGGGGGGCACCCTGATCGCGGCTCTGAAGCCGTGAACGGTGCTCTTCACGGCCTGTGCTGGGGCAGGGGGCACCCTGATCGCGGCTCTGACACGGTGAACGGTGCTCTTCACGGCCTGTGCTGCGGGCGGGGGGCACCCTGATCGCGGCTCTGACGCCGTGAACGGTGCTCTTCACGGCCTGTGCTGCGGGCGGGGGGCACCCTGATCGCGGCTCTGACGCCGTGAACGGTGCTCTTCACGGCCTGTGCTGGGGCGGGGGGCACCCTGATCGCGGCTCTGACGCCGTGAACGGTGCTCTTCACGGCCTGTGCTGGGGGCGGGGGGCACCCTGATCGCGGCTCTGACGCCGTGAACGGTGCTCTTCACGGCCTGTGCTGGGGCGGGGGGCACCCTGATCGCGGCTCTGACGCCGTGAACGGTGCTCTTCACGGCCTGTGCTGGGGCGGGGGGCACCCTGATCGCGGCTCTGACGCCGTGAACGGTGCTCTTCACGGCCTGTGCTGGGGGCGGGGGGCACCCTGATCGCGGCTCTGACGCCGTGAACGGCGCTCCTGCGCTGTTCTGGCCTCCAGCGCTTGCTCCCAGGGGCCAGCTCCCCTTTCCTGCCCCTGAAAACACTATCAAACCACCTCAAGGGGAATTACTACGGAAAAGACTGGTCTGAATTAGGGCCATTTTGAAAATAAATACCTGTCACTTGCAAATAAATGTTTCCTTTACAAGTAATTAACCACTATTCTAAGCAGAGGTTCAAAGGGCCTGTTTAATGAGGGGCGGACTTGTTGGCGACTCCGGTTTACAGGTAAACTCCGCTGGGTGCTGTTTCACAACGTGCCTCCCGGGGCAGGCCGGCCCTGGTGGAAGGCTCTCAGACCCTCAGATGCCCCTCCACGGGGCTGACGGCCATTCCCGGCCTCTCTGCAGCACGGACCCGCGTTCCAGGGGAGCCGTGGTCTCAGCTGGGCTGCCCCCGGCCGTCTGTTGGCTGGGCGTCTATACCACACAGTGGACGTCTACACAAGCCTGGACCTGAACCCTCGACATTGGGGGGATCACCCTTTGCTGCTCCTCAGAGAGCAGCACCCCTGCTCCCTGCTCCCCGGGAGTCTCTAGCACCCCGTCCTCCTCTGACGTGACAGCCACGTGTGCTCAGGGGAAGCACAGACCACTGGAGATACCCGAGGACCTTTACAACAGCGGATGCCGGGGGTCTGCAGATGCTCCCCAAAGTTCCCCAGGTGCGCCCCTGATCCTAGATCCAGAAAGAGCAACTCTGTCCACACGGACCTTGCATTGGAAGAAAAGACTGTGGCGAGCAGGTCTGGAAAACACTGGCTTAAAGCCAGGATGGGGCCCAGGGCCCAGGATGAAGCGCAGTGTGATGAGCCGCTGGTTCAGACGCATCGCGTGGCCCTTCACGGTCCTCAGCAGCTCCTGGAAATGGGAAGTCAGGCCTGAGCTGACCTGCAGTTACGTTCTCTCCATCTGAGAATTAAGTCAGCTTCCCCACCCCCACCCCCCAGGAGGGCAGAGAATGATTCCACTTACACGAGGTGCTGAGCAGTCAATTCACAGAGACAGAAAGTAGACGGTGGCGCCCAGGGGCTGCGGGACAGGGAGCTGGTGTTTGATGGGGACAGGGGTCCAGTTTGGGAAGACTCTTAGAAAATTCTGGCGGAGGATGGAGGTGATGGTCGCACAACACGGTGACTGTCCTCAACGCCGTCACACTGTGCGCTCACCAAGGGTTCAAATGGCCAACTTTATGTTGTGACGATTTCACCACAATTGTGGAAAAAGTTTTAAAGTAGGACAAGGACTCCGTGTTTTCTGCAGACGCTCATGTACGTCCATTTGGGAATAGTGGAATGCCTCAGGAAGAAGCCACCAAGAGTGGCCAATCTGTAAAGCACCTTTTTTTGTTTTTTGTTTTTTAAGCACACAGACACACTTTATTATCTACACTTAATATTCCCTGTTGACCAGATAATTTTTAATAGAGGTGAAAAGAGGGAAACCATGATCATTCATGGTCCCCGCACACAGACGTCACTCTGCAGACACTTTGATTCATCTCCCTGCTGATAAATACTCACCCTGATAACTGGGATCACTATACATACTTACAACCTTCACACTTAGAGGATAATTGCTTTACATTATTGTGCTGGTTTCTGCCACAATCAACATGAACCAGACACAGGTGTCTGTGTGTCCCCTTCCTCCTGAAACGCCTCCCAGGCCCTCCCCATCCCACCCCTCCAGCTCGTCTCGAGCGCTAGCTTGAGCTCCCTGCATCATACAGCGAATTCCCACGGGCTCCTTCACACATGGTGATGTATGTGCTTCCACGAGACTCTCAATTCATCCCTCCCTCTCCTTCCCCCGCTGTGTCCACAGGTCTGTTCTCTATGTCTGTGTCTCCACTACTGCCCTGCAAATAGGTTCATCCATAGCATCTTTCTAGTTTCCATATGCATGGGTTGATATACACAATATTTGTCTATCTGACTTATTCACTCTATATAATAGGCTCTAGGTTCATCCGCCTCATTAGGACTGACTCAAATGCATCCTTTTTTGTGGCTGAGTAATGTTCCATTGTATACATGGACCATAATTTCTGTATCTAGTCACCTGTCGATGGACATGTAGGTTGCTTCCACGTCCTAGCTATTGTAAAAACTGTTGCAACAAACAGCGCGGTACATGCCTCTCTTTCGATTATGGCTTTCTCAGGGTATATGCCCGGCAGTGGGGTTGTTGGGTCACATGGTACTCCTGTTTCTAGCTTTTTAAGGACGGTCCATACTGCTCTCCATAGCGGCCGTATCAAGTTACATTCTCACCAACACTGCAAGAGGGTTCCCTTTGCTCCACATCCTCTCCAGCACTACTGTTTGTAGATTTTTTGATGATGGTCATTCTGATGAGGGTGAAGTAATACCTCATTGTAGTTTTGTTTGCATTTCTCTAATAATGATCAGTGCTTAGGATCTTTCATGTATTTGTTGGCCATCTGTCTGTCTTCTTTAGGTCTTCTGCCCATTTTTTGATTGGGTTGTTTGTTTGGTATTAAGCTGCTTGTATGTTCTGCAGATTAATTGTCAGTTGTTTCATTTACAGTTATTTTCTCCCATTTTGAGGGTTGTCTTTTAATCTTGTTTATTGTTTCCTTTGCTGTGCAAAAGCTTGCAAGTCCCATATGTTTACTTATGTTTTTATTTCCATTACTCTAGGAGGTGGGTCACAGAGGATCTTGCTATGATATATGTCAAAGAATGTACCGCCTATGTTTTCCTCTAAGAGCTTTATAGTTTTTGGCCTTACATTTAAATCTTTAATCCAATTTGAGTTTATCTTTGTGTGTGGTGTTAGAAAGTATTCTAGTTCCATTCTTTTGCGTAGCTGTCCAGTTTACCCAGCACCACTTATTGAAGAGGCTGTCTTTTCTCCATTGTGTATTCTTGCCTCCTTTGTTAATGATAAGGTGCCCATAGGTGCATGGGTTTATCTCTGGGCTTTCTATCTTGTTCCAGGGGTCTATATTTCTGTTTTTGTGCCAGTACCATACTTTCTTAATAACTGTAGCTTTGCAGGATAGAGAGAAGTCAGGAAGGTTGATTCCTCCAGGTCCATTCTTCTTTTACAAGATTGCTTTGGCTATTCAGGGTCCTGTGTGTGTCCATACAAATTGTGAAATTTTTTGTTTTAGTTCTGTGAAAAATACCATTGGTAGTTTGATAGGGCTTGCATTGAATCTATAGATTGCTTTGGGTAGTACAGGCAAAGAAGGAACCTACCTCAATATGATAAAGGCCCTATACAACAAACCCACAGCAAACATTATTCTCAATGGTGAAAAATTGAAAGCATTTCCTCCAAGATCAGGAACAAGACAAGGGTGCCCACTCTTGCTATTATCATTCAACATAGTTTTGGAAGTCCTGCTGCTGCTGCTGCTGCTGCTGCTAAGTCGCGTCAGTCGTGTCCGACTCTGTGCGACCCCATAGACGGCAGCCCACCAGGCTCCCCCGTCCCTGGGATTCTCCAGGCAAGAACACTGGAGTGGGTTGCCATTTCCTTCTCCAATGCATGAAAGTGGTAAGTGAAAATGAAGTCGCTCAGTTGTGTCTGACTCTTAGTGACCCCACGGACTGCAGCCTACCAGGCTCCTCTGTCCATGGGATTTTCCTAGCCACAGCAATCAGAGAAGAAAAAGAAATAAAAGGAATCCAGATTGTAAAAGAAGAAATAAAACTCTATTTGCAGATGACATGATACTATACATAGAAAACCCTCAAGATTCCACCAGAAAATTACTAGAGCTAATCAATGAATATAGCGAAGTCACAGGATAAAAATTAACATATAGACATCCCTTGTATTCTTATATACTAACAATAAAAAATCAGAAAGAGGAGTTAAGGAAACAATCCCATCCACCACTGCAACGAAAAGAATAAAATACCTAGGGATATACCTACCTAAAGAGACAAAACACGGTACATAGAGAACTATGAGACACTGATGAAAGAAATCAAAGGTAACACAAACAGATAGAGAGACATACCATGTCCTTGGATTGGAAGAGTCACTATTGTGAAAATGACTATACTACCCAAAGTAAAGCATCTTTTAAACACACAGAGAAAGCAGCTTTTAATCTAATCTGGGAGGAAACAGTCTGCAGCGCAAATTACGGGGCTGAGTGCATAACCATCCATAGTTTAATATGACCCCTCGGAGGCTGGTGGCTGGCTTACACCAGTGCTGTTGCCATTGCACGTATTCTTTAAATGATGCTAAGAAGTAAAATGTGACCGTCAGCCAGCAGGAATCAAGTTATACAAAGACTGACCCTCTTCCCCACTTAAAAAAAAAAAAGCTGACGAACACTTAACCAGCATCCTCCCCGCGGGCTCCTGTGACTCAGCGCGGGGTCCGCTGCTCAGATAAGGAAACTGGCTCACTTCTCTGAGGAGCAGGCTTTCCAGTGCCGGGAGCCTCCCAGGCCCCTTGGAGCCCTGCAGGCCCCCTCCTAACGAGACACTCAGTGCTCAACTGGTTAGGGCTGTGCCCCCAGACCCAGGCCCCCCAAAAGTGAGTTAGACTTTCGCTGCAAGACAGCGAGAAAGAGACACAAACACGGGGAAGGAAAAGCAGAAGGAGAAGGATGTGAAATTGGGAAGCGAGAGGCGGGACGGCAGGGGAACACTTGCTGGGCTTCGCAGCGCTGACCCCTGGCTCTGTGAACACGGACGGGCGCGCGGCCCCTGGGGGCACCCCAGGAGGGCCGCGTTTGGCTTCCGGCTCCATGGTTGGCACCTTCGTCTTGGGAACCATACGAGCAAGAGGGCCTGCGTTTTCATCTTGCAAGTTACGTGGCTGGTCTTGAGTAGAAGAAAAGTTTGCAGACCCGCCTTCAGGGCAGGGGTGGGGGCAACGCTTGGCCCCACACTTCAGTGCCCGTCCAGGGGCTTGCTCCAAGCCCCCTCTGCCCTGGAGCTAACAGCTGAGGCCATCTGTACCTATTTCCAGAAGAAAAGCCTCAGGAAGCATGGTCTTGCCGATTCCACACCAAGCTTAAGGAGCCAGGTAAGTTACCTCCTGAGTCTCTGGGAAGACGACTTTGTCTGAAGCATTTAATGGTGAAGGCATCCATATTCATTTATTCTCCATTCATTGCCGAAAAGAGCCATGTCTAGTCCCTTTCACCCCCAAAAAGAACAGCCACTCTTGTCTTCTGTCACAAGGTCTGGAGGGGTCCCCCACCCTGGGTAACTGCACAGTTTCAGAACTGTGTTCTGAAACCTGCCTCCTCGGCCCTGAGTGGACATAAGAATTGCACCCAGGAATCCGGCGTTGGACAGAGGCCCACACTGGCCAATGCCTGACCAAAGACCGGGTGAGCAAAACCCAGTCTGGGGTGGGTGGAGGGGAGCCAACTCCAGGAGAAGCAGACACAGCTTCCAAAAGGCTGAAGAAGGTGGCAGAGCCCCTGAAACAGCCCCCTGCCCCACTTTCTGGCCTCAGATCCCACCCTGGGTTTCCTCAACCATTTCTGCATTTTTCCAACCAATTTCTTCTCTATTTTGTTAATGTCATTGGAAACTTGTTTTCTTACTTGCAACCAGACAAGTCCTGAGACGAGAGGGTCAGTCAGCACTTCATCTATGCAAATGAGGACCCAAGAGCCCGCTGGTGGTTTTCTAGGACAGCAATGATTTGCTGTAGGGGAAACCCGCTTCAACCAGCCCATAAGCCTGCCCCTTTCCCAGAAACACAGGCTTGTGAATCTCCAGGTCACTTGTCTGGGGGAGGTCAGCTCCTACACAGTGACCAGCAAGGGGTAAACACTGAGAGAAGCAGAGATCCAGGTCTGTGGACCACCAAGGTCAGGTCAAGGCCTCCCATAGACAGAACCAGGAACACCGCCGGAGGTGGAGCCTGGCCCTTTCCCCTGCTTGCACCTGCCCTGAAGTCCTCTCCCCGATCCTTGCGGTCAGGGCTCAGGTTACCCTCTGCCCCTGTTTAAAATTCCACTTTCTCTCCATCCGTTTCCACCCAGCACAGCCAACCAGACTTCCAAACTCAGAACACTGTCTTCCATCAAAGGGCATGGACTCAGATTTCTGACCCAGGACCTCAGTGGAGGCAAGGAAGCCTCCCCACTCTTCCACCCACCAGGAGGTCAGGAAGCTCCTCTCCTTTATCAGATCCCTGGGCCCTGTGGCCAGAGACCTGCTCTGTTTTCATGTGAGAACCACAAATACCTCCCAGTGCCTTCAAGGCTCTTTCAGGCAAACCCCCCCTGGAGGCCCCTCTTGGCCGGCCCCCTCCGGCCCCCTGGATTGGGACAGCCAGTCTGAAAGGTGCACCTGGCTTTCCGTGTCATCAGTTTCCGGGTGAAGGTGTGAGACGCCCTGGAACGGCTGCAGGATAAACTGCCCGTCCAGGTGTGGTCTATCAGCTCCTCCCCATCTAAGCATTTCTGACCTGACTCGCTCAGCCAGTCCTCACCCCACAGATGAGGAGGAAAGGAATCTGAGATTTCCAGGTGCCTCCTGGAGGGTGGGGGCCTCGCTCCCATTCTTGCTCCCCGCTGGCGCGGGGCGGGGGGGAGCCCTGAGCCCCCTCTACCCATGAAGGCCCTATAGATGAATGGGTCGTAACCTCCCTGCCAAACCAGAGAGCACCAGTCTTTTCATGACATGAGTTCAGGCGAGCTGATGTGTATGGTGAGGACTCAGTGGGTGAAAGGTACACGTCTAGTGGGGAGATGGACAGACACACAGCCAGTGCTGGGGGCATTGTGTGTAGACCCGGCGGATCTAAAGGATGAACAGGGACCGGCGGGCCGGCGGAAGAGGAAAGCGTTCCAGGAAAAGGGCTCAGAAGGCAGAAGGAGCAAAGATCAGGGAAGCTGCCGGCCAGGTCTGCACGGCCTACTGCAGGAAGCCACAGTAACAGCCCCCAGCCACGCCCATCCTCCGGCAGCAGCAGGACCCCACCTCTGATTGACTGGTAAAGATGAAGATAAAGGGCAGGGTACCCCCCATCACCCCCGTCCTCCAGGTGGGGCCCCAGGGCGGAGGCAGGCACACCCTCAGGCGGAGCGGGTGAGAGATCCTAACCCTGCAGCTCCAACTCTGGACAGGCCAGTGACCGCCCGCCTCCTTCCCCGCCCTGAACTGAACTTCGGACTTGTAGATAACACCACAGTCAGCCGTGCCCGGGACAGACTTTCACCCATGCCGGGCGCTGGGCATAGGTGAAGCTGGTTGAATGGACCCCACGCTAGCTGGAGGCTTCCCGTTTCAGGGCCCTCAACCTTGGGGAAATTTACTTAGCAGCCTCCCCTTTGGAGCCAGAGAGCAAGAGAAAATGCTGGAACTCTCCAAGGCCGGTGCTTCTCCTATCAACAGCGCTGGGGCCCGGTCAGGTCCACTTGTCCAAGGCCTGTGGTGGACCTGCTGGCCATGGCTCCCCTTCAGGCCCCGCTTGGGGTCAGCAGCCTCCCTCCGGCAGGAGAAACAGGCCCGGCCTCCCTGTCGCCTGTCCGCGGGGCCCCAAGCAGGGTCGACCCCAGCCCCCATCTCACCCCACAGGCCCTCCCCGGGCGCCTGCCTTTCCAGCCCCTCTCTCTTGGCCGGCTGAGCTCATCTTGTGACTGTGAGTCACCCCGGCCCATGCTCCAGGCCACCCTGCAGATCCGGGCTCCCGCAGGCCCCAGGGCCCTTGCAGAAGCCGCTCGCTCTCCAAGGGAAAGACCCCCGAGCACTCACGCCCCGCCTCCATCTCTCGGCATCTCAGGCCTCAGTGTCAACGAGGCCGGTTCGCCCGGCCCAGGCGCTCTGCTCTCTCTCTCTCAGTTCCCTTTCTTTCCGTGCACTCGGCTCGGTTTGTAATTAAAAAGTCACGATGATTAGCTAAGGTGCACCTCCCTCGTTAGTCTATCAGCTCGGTGGGACCTGCGCTATTTCTGCCTGGCGCTGTATCCCCAACACAAACCACACCGCCTGGCCCAGGATCCGCACTCCTGTCCGCGGAAGGGAGAAGGGGGGCGATGGGGGAGGTTAGGAAGAAAAGACAGGAATGGCCCAGGGCACACTCAGGGGCCTGCTGATCGCCTAACAACGGCTTCAAAGAATGAATGAGAAAGCCGGGTGCGCAGAGTTTGCAGACGTGCCCGGGGCAAACGCTCCAGCCGCCAGCCCTGCATCCTGACCATTTGGTCCAGCCGGCTCCAAGCCAGGACGGACAGGCCGAGTCCAACATGCTTCTGTTGTTGTTGTTCAATCAGTCGTGTCTGACTCTGTGACCCCGTGAACTGCCGCACGCCAGGCTTCCCTGTCCTTCACCACCTCTCGGAGTTTGCTCACATTCCTGTCCACTGAGTCCATGATGCTATCCGTCCGTCTCATCCTCTGTTCTTAAATGACATCAACTTTTGTTTTAAAATTATTTATTTTCATTGGAGGCTAATGACTTCACGATCCTGCGGTGGTCTTTGCCGTACACTGACATGAATCAGCCACGGGTGGACATGTGTCTCCCATCCTGAATCCCCTCCCACCCCCCTCCCCACACCCCACAAGTGACATCCACTGTTGACTCAGTACTACCTGGGACTGAAGGCCAAGATGAACCGAGGCTTGTAGAAAAGGCCAAAGACAAGAGGTTGTGCAGCTGATCCAGCAGACCGAGAAGATGAAGGAAAGGTGAGACCTGGGACGAACACCGTCCCCCAAAAGATGGAAGAGCTGCTTAGTAACTGCGCAACATCCTGTCTCTCCATCAGTGAGGACCAGGCCGGATTCTACACAAAGGAGCTCGTCACGAGCAAGTCAAAGCCTTTGAGAAAAGCTGCTATACCCGCTGACCTAACATTTGTTTTCCTTCCCAGTAATTTACCCTAATAGCTCAAAAGAAGCAATTCTGACCCTACAACACCAAATCAAAAAAGTACTGAGATCATAAAAATATTAGAAGACAGTGTTTTTGCCCTAATATTCCAGGATTGTAGAAGCCCTAAATCTAACACAAAACCCAGAAACCATGAAAAACTCATTTGACACTATCCAAACCAAAAGTCTGTGCGCGATGAAAACACGACAAGCAAAATCAAAAGACAAACAACACACTGTGGGGAAAAAAACATTCACAAAACATCCCGAACACTTAATTTACTTTATGCATGATGTACTTCTGTAAATCAGTAAGAAAATAATGCCCTCCCCCCAAAGATACACACACAAAGGACGTGAAGATGCAGTTCACAGAAAAGGAAAGAAAAATGGCTCGAAAATTTTCAGAGATGTTTAACCTCGCTCCTCAGAAGACAATGCAAGTAACAGCAATGACCACAGACAATTTCTCATTTAGAACTGGGACAATGCTCCAGGGGTGGGCGGGGTGGGGGTAGTGTGGGAACAGGCCTCCCGCCTAATCAATGCAAGTGTGAATTGGTAATAAGATCTCTATGGAGAGCGCTTTGACAACATCTATCAAAATAAAAATACAGCCTCCACTTCTACGTTTCCTGTGTGCCGGAATTTCACTGTACGTTATATAATAAGCAAAAGGCCCCCTTAGAAGGTGAGAAAATAAGAGAGGAGGCTGCCCGCACTGGTGCACACCCTTCCCCCACACAGGTGATCAAGAAGCATGAGACAGTGCGTATGGCATATTGAGGTTTAGGAGAGAAGATAGATATAAATGAAAATAGAATATTTTTGGAAGGATACATAAGAAACTGTAACCATGGTTGCTTTTGAAGAGGGAACTTAGACGCAGAGATGGTGAGAAATCTTGCTTTTATTCTTTATGTTCTGTCCCATGTGGGTGCATTTTTTTTTTATTACGGTCAGTTCCTTAAAAAAAAAAAAAAAAAGACATGCACAGACATGTTCACTGCTGTGTTGTATATAGCAGGCAGACTAAACAAAACCACACTGGGATGACCTACAGGTAAGTTCTTTCTAAAACTATTCCTATTGTGATGATATTGTAATCATTCTCCATCCTAATTGTACTGAGCCACTTGAAACAACTTCTAGTGTTGAGCCCCAGAAAAAGAAGTCCAATTATTTCCTGGGATATTTAAACAACTCCCAGGTTACACAGGAGAAGAGCCAACAATCTATGAGAGTTCTTGGCAGATAGAAAAAAACACCAGGACACTGGAGATGAGCAAGCACCTTAAATTTCACGTACAGAAAGAGAGCAGGTTAGGAAGTGTTACTGACACTGATTTTAGGCAAAATTCTAAGGGTTGTTCAAGGAAGTGGAGAGCATTAGAAACCAACAAGGGTTCACTCTGAACAATACAGGGCTCACTATGCAAATTATTGAGGCGTGTTTTAAACCCAGCAGAGCTGTGTTAAGCGCGACAATCTTCCTACGTGGGCTGGGGAAAAAAGGAAGAGCAAGCAACAGCACGTGGAAGCTGAGGACCAACTTCATGATCCACTCGAGGCTGGTGAACCGACTTAAAGCTCAAGACCACACAGTGTTAAGAGCGGTCTTGGATGGCTCAACATTCTTAACCAAAGGCACCAACACGTGAAAATGCCCTGAAGACTTTACGGGGCGGCACGAAAGTGGCATCATCAGCATTATTTTGAAGGCACCGTGGATCCTGAAACACCAGGGACCAAGGCAAAGAAGAGAAATTTACAAAGACAGAAATAAAGTAGAAATAAAAAAAGATCCTAACAGGAGAGATCTAGCAACCCTAAACTAGCAAGCATGCCACACACGGGCACCGGCTGAGAAAGCCCTGCCTGAACAGGATCCCATCGAACTTTGGGGACTGTGGCCTCAAGGTAGACAGATGATGCGTCTACTGAAAGCCTTCATGAGCTGACCGTGAATTTCATGAGTGGAAGATTCTGATCAGAACAGATCAGGGTGTGTGTGCCTGCTGGCCGTGTCCTGGGCGGTCTGCTTAAGAGACACGCACACCGTGTGAAGCTGTCAGAAGGGTAAATGCTGTTCCTTACGGAAGGACTGAAGGAGCTGGAGATTTCCTAGCCAGGGAAGAACCCAGCCCTTGTACCCTCAGATATCGGAGCAGGTGTGATACGAAGGAAGAAGAATCGTTCGGAGGAGAATGCTGCACAAACAGGCATGAGACGATCCTTGTTGTCGCCGCCAAAAGCACATCTTTCTGTTGGAAGAGCTGCTGAGAAGTGGGCTGCTAGCTCGCGGGGCTCTCAGCAAGGGACGGCCATGCCGGGGATGCCACCGGAAGGGGGCAGAGGTCTGTCAGCTCCAAAGCCCCTCCTAACTCTAACAGCCTGGAGCTCTACGGGCCTGACAGTTTCACATGTGTAGAGGCTATCCTAGCCTGTATAACCCAGTGGTCCCCAGCCTTTTCACACTGGGGATTTTGTAGAAGACAACTTTCCACAGCCTGGGGGTGAGGGGGATGGTTTGGGGATGATTCAAGTGCACTGCATTGATTGGGCCCTTTATTACTAATCTAGTGCTGCTACTGATCTGAGAGGAGGTACTGGTCTGTGGCACAGAGGTGGTGAACCCCTGTAACAGGACAATATATGATATATATATATATATATAAATGGTATATATCTATAACATATATTTAATATAACGTGACATATTCATTGGAAGGACGGAAGCTCCAATACTTGGGCCACCTGATTCGAAGAGCCGATTCATTGGAACAGACCCTGATGCTGGGAAAGATTGAAGGCAGGAGGAGAAGGGGACGACAGAGGATGAGATGGTTGGATGGCATCACCGACTCGATGGACTTGAGTTTGAGCAAGCTCCGGGAGATGGTGAAGGACAGGGAAGCCTGGGGTGCTGCAGTCCACGGGGTCGCAAAGAGTCGGATGTGACCGAGTAGCTAAACAACAACATCACTATGTACAACAATAAAAGGAAAAGCAAGGTGCCCCCTCCCCACCTAACACCCGGAGGGAGGACAGGGCCTCTGTGGCAGGGAGGGGCACATGCGCGCTGAAGGAAGCCGAATGACAAAACCCTTGCACGGGGCTTCTTTGAGTGGGGAAGGCCTTGGCACTCTGCTCGGGGGAGGGCACCAGAGAGCACTCCTCAGACCCCGCGCTTCCATCTGCTGACAGGAGAAGCAGCCAACTCCACTCCCTCGGGCAAACCACGCTGGCAGGCCCCTGACCCCCGGAGTCGGCACCCACCCAGGACACGTTCCGCATCCGTGCATCTGATCCAGGATCCAGGGGGCACGGCCCGCAGAGGCGGCGGCCGGCCTCGGCTCTGCCAGAGTGTGCTTAAAAGGCTCTTGAGAGCATCGGTTATGGAACAGAACACCGTGGAAGGACAGACCTTTATTTAGATCTTATTTGTGCGTGAAAATCAATATGTCCTTTTTAGTCTTGGTCTTGCAGGAAAATGTGTCTCTCCCTACTGCCCCCAAGTCTGCACCTCCTGGACTGCCTTGTCAGCGGCCCGGAGCTGCACAGCAGGCACCCCAAACCACGCTGCGCATACGTGAGCCCCTCGATCGCTCACCTGGAACACCTGTCCAGCTCTCCCAGGTGCCCGCAGAGCCTGCTTTCAAGGACGGTTCTAGCTGTCTCCTCCCACCATCCACAGCACCACTAGGTAACGATTCTCTGTCCCACCTCCTAACTCCAAGTTGGCCTCCCCTGTCACCCCGGGACAGACCACCCTGTACACGCATCTGCTTTGATCTCCATTATTCCTCCCCTACTCTACAAAGAGGCTCAAAGTATTTGACAGTGTTGCAAACCCTTACTTTCACAGACATACAAACAGTGTTAAGATACTCAATGTTCTTCATTTTTCCTGCTGGTAAACAAAAGACAGATATTGACCTCCATGGATGGGAAACAGTCACAGAAATGCCTTGGCAGAGGACAGGCTGACTGGGGGCAGGGGGCTCAAGGTGAACAAGCTAGAACGATCTCCCCATTAACAGGTAATCCAACAGTTCCCAGAGGCCAGATCATTTCTCAGCAGGCTGGTACAAGCTGAAGACAATGGTTATGATGATGTAAGAGTTTCATCTTACACATCCATGAGGCACAACTGTTTACCAACACATGTTTCGGGGGAGGGGGGAATACATGCCCATGGACTATTACAAACCGTCAAATTTCAGTGTTGCATTTAAACAAAGCATTTAAAACTCTGCCCAGAACTGCATGGAAGTGGGAGAAAGGTCTACATTTACTTTGAAAGGCAAATTAGTTGTTTAAAACACAGAAGGGGCAAAATAACACAAGTTGTTTGACACACTGGCATACGACCTCTCTTACATGTTAAGAAATCCAGACAATATGTAGGTGTCTTGGGTGTTAATTTCCTAGTAGTGCCCATTCTCCGTCTTTTTGCAGGCCACGCATCTCTTGCAAACACTCCTGTTCTGTCTTCCAGGATGCAGGACCTCGGCTAGAGGGGGCCCCTGGGCTGGAGCAAGTCCATGTGGAGCTGAGGCTGGCCGGGATCCGATCTCAACGCCAGGACCAGAGGGCTGCAGTGTGAGAGCCCGGCTGTCCCAGAACAGCACAAACTCAGCACCCTTCCTATAGTCCAGAGGTGTTTGCTTTCTGAGGAACACTGGGGGTGGCAAACTCCACCGGGAAATAAACACCCCAGCCTCTGGGAAGGACTGAGCTTGGGGACAGGGAGAGGGAGATTCCAAAGGCCATTTGCTACTCTGGCCACCACTCGGGCTCTGCCGTCAGCTTTTAGTCAGTTTCCAGTGCCAGCGGGGGATGGCTGGGGTCTGCCAGGAAGAATGCCTGGGCATAGGAGCGATTCTGGAGGGGCTGGTTCTCTGTGGGAGACTCGGGGGCAGTGGGCCAGCAAAGGGCTAAGCCCGGGGCCTGGCTCCAGCGGGCAGACCTTGAGAGAGGCGCGTCCGCAGGGCCAGCGGCTCACAGACCAGCCTCTCGCCCTCCGCGGGCCAGCCCTGCCCGAACGCAGTGACAGCTCCAGGGTGGGGGAGGGAAGCTCGCTCCCTCGCGGCGGGAGGGGCGCCCCTTCTGTGTGTGCCAGCGGGGACGCGAGTTTGGGTGCCCCTGGGAGTCTGGAGGCAGAGCCGCCGCGAAGGGCTGCGGGAGCCCAGCCGCGCACCCAGGCCCGCACCTCTGGGGGACGCAAGGAGGGCGAGCCCACGGGAGGCCGTGGACACGCGAGCGCGCACCACCGCAGGACCCGGTCTGCAGAGCGCGCGGGGAAGTGCGCGGGGACCGCGGAGGGCACAGCGCGCTCGGGATGGGGACGCGGGGCCGGCGCGGTCGCTGGCCTTACCTTGCTGACCACGTTTTGCACCAGGCCTGTGCGGATGCCGTAGTCCCACGCGTGGCAGTCGCAGTTGGAGGCGTTGTCTCCCTTGTCCGGGGGGGACGGGAGGGGCGGCGCCTCGCCGCTGTCCGCCCCGCTGCCGTTGCCGAGGGGGCCGGCTGTCCCCCAGGCGGCGGTGGGGAAGGGGGTGGTCGGGGGGCTGGTCCCGTTGGCCAGGTCGCCGCCGCCCCACCGGCCCGTGGCCGTGACCCCCGCCGACTCGGCGCCCTTGCCGGCCCCGCGGCACCAGAAGTTGGGCTGGTCCAGGAGGAAGGAGTCCGAGAACTGGCTGAAGCCTATGAACAGCGCGGGGATCCAGGTGAGCAGCACGAGGGTCTTCTGGTAGCCGCCGCCCAGGCCCCCGAGGAAGGGCAGCACCGACCCGTCGTAGTCCAACAACAGGAGGCTCGGGTGCGCTCCGCCGGCGGCGTGTGGCGCGGGCAGCGGCTGGATGTCACCGCCGCCGCCGGGGCCCGCGCGTCCCCCGAGGGGCGCCGAGGCCGCCGCGTCCCCGGGCGGCAGGGCGCCGTTCTCCTCGGCCGCGGGCGGCAGCCTCCCGGGCCCGCCGCCCGCCGCCTCGCGCCGCCGGTCTATCGCCATGGCCCGGGCCCGCGGCGCCCGCAGAGGCGCATAGAGCGCGGCGGAGGCTCCCGCGGGGCCCCGGGCAGAGCGCGCGGGCCCGGCGCCGCCGCCGCCGCCGCCGCCGCCGAGCAGGGCCCGCCGCTCGCAGGGACGATCGGCCGCCGCGCGCGTCACTGCGCCCCCATGGCCGGCCACCCGCGCCCCGGCTGCGGCCCCGGCGGGCGCCGGGCGGAGGGCGGGCAGAGGCCGCGGCCCTCAGCCGCCGCCGTTCATCTGCTCAGCGGCCCGGGCGCCGGCGGCCGAGCCAGCCGCTCTCCGCGGCTCCGCGCGCGGCGCGCTCGAGGAGGAGGAGCGGCGCGGTGCGGGGCCGGCCGGCGGAGCTCTGCGGGGCGCGGCGCGCGCGATGCGGGCGGCTCGGCGATCCCCGCGCGCCCGGGATGTATTTATCCGACCCCGGCGCCTCCCGGAAGCCGCGAGCCCGGTGCCAGCCTGCCGCGCCGGCCGCGCTCCCCGGCTCGGCTCCCCGGCTTCCCCCGCCTCCCGAGCCCCGGCCCGCCCCCTCTCCCCCCGCGCGGTGGAGGTAACGCGGCACCTGCTGCGCCCGCTCCTGCGCGCGAGCGCCCCCTCCGGCCCGCCGCCGCCGCCGCGGGAGGGGCGGGGACTCCGGCGCCCGGCCGCCGGTGCGAAGATCGCCGCCCGGATCCTCTCGGCGCCCGGCCGGGCGAGGGGGCGGCGCGCGCCGCCGCGGGCGCGTGGGGTCGGGGGCTCGGAGGGGGCGGCGCGCGCCGGGCGGGTGATCGGGTGGTCCTCGGGATCGGCTCCGGCGGGCGCCGGCTCTCGGTGACCTCTATCCGTTTCCCAAGTGCCCGCCACCAGCTACCTGCACCCCACGCCCGGCTCCCAGCCCAAGGGTCGCCAGCGTTCGGGAGCAACCCCCCGCCCCCGGCTCTGTTTCGAGGTGCCGACACAAGTCGAGTGGGCGCGTGTGCCCATTTCAGGTCGTGGGTCTTCCGCAGCGTCAGGTCCCCCGAGACCGACCGCAGCACCCACTCCCAAGTCGCCATTTCTCGCCCCACTCCTGTCTAAACACGATGCCAGACGGATATATTGCCAACCTGGAGTTACATGTAAATACTAACACCGGATCGCGAAGGTGCTGGCGTCCCTCATCCCCTCCCCTAGGTGCACTCGGATCCCGGCGGAGCGCACGGGGCCCCGCGGCCCGGCCTCCCCTCCCCTCTCGCGCTCCCGGGCCGACCGTGCCGCCAGCGCGGTACACAGAACACCGCCCTGCGGCAAACGGCCGCATTCGCACATTTCCTCCTGCACCCGGCCTGCCCAGTGATAGAGACCCTTAACTTGACATTTTGGGAAGTTTATTAATGAGTGTCTTAAATAGAGCAGTCCATTTGCACACTTGTTTGGGGCGGGGGGGGGGGGGGGATGGAAGAAATGCTTTTGCTTTCCAAAGGAAGCTGCGCTTACACAATGTACTCTTGGATTTCCATTATTTGCTTACATTTTTTAACCTGGGTTTCCTCTTTGTTATGGGCAATACGTACTTACTATATAAAATACTAGCACGCAGGAGAGAGAGAGAATTCTTTAAAGGCTTCCAGGGGCCTCGGGGGCAGGGAGCTCATGGAGTCTCCTGTGAGCCTGAGAAGGGGAGATTAGATAAGCAAGGGGCCCGCAGGAAACGCCAGACCTCGGAGAAATGGGTCTCAAACCCTGCACGTATCTAAACGCGAAGCACTTCGTTAGTATTCAGTGTTTCGGTAAAGACTGAACCTGGCAGTGTTGGCTTTCAGATACTCCTCTTGGGACCTCCAAGAGGTAGGTCCTCAAGATGAAGCTGCAGGGTTAGGTGAATACCAGGCCAGGCAGAGCCAAACATCTAGCTTGGAACCAGATCTTCTGACTTTACACTCTGGGGTTTCCTCCATTTCAACAGGCAGGGTAAACAACAAAACCTCGACAAAGCAAACAGAAAGAAAATCAAGAAAAAAAAAAATCATAGGAAAGAGTTTTAAAAGATATTTGTCAATATGCATGGGGTGGCAAAGAGTCAGACACAGCTGACTGACTGAACTGAACTGATTTTTAAGTGGGAGAATCCCTGGCCTTGAGGAGGAGTTTCATTGCTAAGCTGTTTGTTAGCTCTTGTTTCAAAATGGTGGTAAAAACCCTCAAGTGGTACATTCCCAGAATTGGGGGACATACTTGAAATGGTAGCCCTTAAAATTCAAGCTATATGGAGAGAGTAACATGGAAACTTACACTGCCGTATGTAAAATAGAGAGCCAACGGGAATTTGCTGCATGACTCTGGGAACTCAAACCCCTGGCTCTGTAACACCCTAGAGGGGAGGAGGAGAGGGGAGAGAGGTGTGAGATTCAAGAGGGAGGGGACATATATGTACCTGTGGCTGATTCATGATGATGGTTGGCAGAAACCAACAAAATTCTGTAAAGCAGTTATTCAATTGAAGAATAAATTAAAAAAATTTTTTTAATCAAACTAAAAGGAAGTCACCTAAGATGTTTGGAATTAGCCAGCGCCACACTGACCTGGTCCTTGTAATTGAGTTACTGATTAGATTAGGGTTTTCCTAAATTCGCCTTGGATCGACATGCCCCCCCCCCAAATCTAGTCAAGAAGATTGAAAGGTAACAAAGTGCTCTTGAATTTATTAAGGCATATCGCAAGTGACCTCACAGAGGGACCGAGAACAAAATGAGTCAGGAGAAAGAAGTGGAAACTGAAGGCCGCCAGGGTAAGTGTCTGGGATCACTAGCCGGTACAGGGCAGCCTATCAGACACCTGCTATCACATTACTGAATTCTACTTTCCTGCACCGTAGTTATCACTAAGGGCTAGTTTTCTTGTTTGCTTATTTATTTATTGCCTCCTGACTCCAGAAGGTTCCTGTCCTCAGCTATGTTTTTGCTGCCTGGCACACCCAAGACAGTATATATCGTTGAATAAATGAGTGTGTCCAGTTGTCATTGCTTGGTGAGATCATCTGTTAGGATCCTCCATCTCTGTTCACTCGGATTCTTCAGTCACCCAGCAGCCTTTTCATGTTTGTTGAATCTCTCAAATATAGTGCTCAGATCAGCCAGTAGGAGAATTCAAATGGTCCTGACAATTCTATGTCTTATTCTAAGTTATTGTGATTAAGTGGGTTAGCTCCCAGTGTAAAGTTCTTATGGGCAGTTAAAAGACGCTTGCTCCTTGGAAGAAAAGCTATGACAAACCTAGATGGCATATTAAAAAGCAGAGACATCACTTTGCCAAGAAAGGTCCGTATAGTCCAAGCTATAGTTTTTCCAGTTGTCATGTAGGGATGTGAGAATTGGACCATAAAGAAAGCTGAGCACCGAAGAATCGACGCTTTCAAACTGTGGTGTTGGAGAAGACTCTTGAGAGTCCCTTGGACTGCAAGGAGATCAAACCAGTCCATCCTAAAGGAAATCAGTCCTGAATATTCATTGGAAGGACTGATGCTGAAGCTGAAGCTCCAATAATTTGGCCACCTGATGCGGAGAGCTGACTCATTGGAAAAGACCCTGATGCTGGGAAGGATTGAAGGCGGGAGGAGAAGGGGACAACAGAGGATGAGATGGTTGGATGGCATCACCGACTTCATGGACGTGAGTTTAAGCAAACTTCGGGAGATAGTGAAGGACAGGGAAGTCCATGGGGTCACAAAGAGTTGGACACGACTTAGCAACGAAACAATAACAGATGGCTTTGCACACCATGATTTGTGGGCCAAAAGCAGCTCATAGACCACACACTATGCATCCAGAAAAATAACTACTAACTTAAAAACCAGGAGATTCTTTTAAGCGCATGGCAGAAGCCCTGGCCCTTGTGATGCTCCTTTCCTTGAAAGACAGTGGATGGACAGGAGTTCTCAGCTTCTCTTGTTTCTGCTGGGCACACTAGGATGTGTGTGCATGTCTCTGGCCCCAGAGAACGTCTGAGATTGTGACCCTAAATTTATGTTGGTATCCTGAACTCACTGATCTCCATTTCTCTTCCTTTGAAAGCATGTCAAAAATGTCTGTCTGTAATTTTATTAAAATTGAGAAAACAATGAAAAGAAATAAAAGATACAACCAAATCACCAATACACTTGAGCAATTTTATTTCCTTGGACATAGCAAGAGGAAAAAAAATATTTAGCTTACTTCTAAAGTTGATAGAAGTCTAATTTTAAATCCTCCAAAATTCTGGAAGAGTTAGTTTCAAGGAATTGGTATCAGGGTTAATAAAATGTACAAAGCAATCATAGCAGATGGACTTCACATTGTTTTCTTTTCATTTTTTTTTGAACCTGTATGTTCATGCTTTTTATTTATACTTGAAATGCAGGTAGATATATTTTAAAACATCGTGTCCTTTTTTTATATATATATACTACAGTCTGATTCTTTCTTTCAAATAGCTATTTGAAAGGTAGGTTATCTTGATTTTTGGAGGATGGGAGAAAGTGATATGAAATTACTTCAAAGTCTACTGTGTACATTTGAACTTTATTTACATCATCCTTTGACTTTTGAAATGTTAACTTTCGACTAACAAGGAATTTGACATTTACAAAACCTATCATAAATGAAAGTGCAACAACTACTTTTGTTCTGTGGAAGAAGTAATCAAAATATCACAAAATCTATCCTTTAAAAAACCTACAGGGAATATCTTGAGAAAAACTGGAGGAGTACAAGCCAATTCATTGTTCCTGATCAAGGGAAGTGAAAAGAAGTAACAAAGTGGAGATAAGACTTCTATGCAAAAAGCAATTCAATTATAAATCTGATTGATAGGGCCCAATTAAACGCTTGGTTAAAGTTTAATTTTGAACTCTTATTGAGTTTAGAAACAATTAGCAGAACAAATTGATCTAGAATTGGGGGCTGGCTCTTGTTTGCTAAAACCCACAGATGTCACGTTAGCCTTCTTGTGGTTAAGAAGTGTGATGTCACTTACACGTAGAAACTAATGCATGGTGCGAATCAGCATATCTACAAAACAAAGACAGACTCACAGACCCAGAGAAGCCCCCTGTGGTTGCCAAGGGGGTGGGGAGGGGTTAGGAGAGGGGAGGATTGGGAGTCTGGGATGAGCAGATGAAAACTATCCCATGTGGGATGAACAAAGAACAAGGTCCTACTGGATAGTACAGGGAACTATATTAAATATCCTGTGATTAAATCACAATGGAAAAGAATATGAAAAAGAATGTATATATATGTATAACAAATCACCTTGCTCTACAGCAGAAATTAACACATTTTAAATCAACTATACTTCAATAAAATTTAAAAGAAATAAATGGAATGTCAGAATGTTCCTTGTCACACACACAGCAGCAGAGCTGTGTCAAAGAGACAAGCTCCTGATTTGAGCAACAAAATAAAGTCATGTTGGTTACTAACCCAAAGTATAAAAGAACTATGGGCTTTCCAGAGAGCACAGTGGTAAAGAATCTACCTGATGAGGCAGGTGATTCAGGAGACGCAGGTTCCATCCGTGGGTCGGGAAGAGCCCCTGGAGGAGGAAATGACAACCCACTCTAGCATTCTTGCCTGGGAAATCCCGCTGACATAGGAACCAGGCAGGCTATAGTCCGTGGGGTCAAAAAAGAGTCAGACACGCCTGAGTACTGAGCACATCAAAGAACTATCCCCAGTTCCATAGTGATATAGACAATGATTGAATAAAGCAAGAAAGAAATGGAGAAGAGGTAAATCCCTCCTGTGGGAGAACTGCAGACAATACATGTAGGTACATGGCCCTCGAGAAGGTGGAGCGTAACTCAGCACTCATCGAGCGTGGGCTGGCCACGGCGTTTCCTTCTGAAGAGGAAGGGTCATCACTTCAACAACAACAAGGACAAAGTCAGCCGGAGAGCATGTAACCTTGACCTGGTGTGATGAGAAGGGCCCTTACCTCTGGAATCTTCCTCCCCCAAACCCCGAACCTGTCTAACCAGGAGGGAAATACCAAGTGCATCCCAGCTGAGGGATCCTACAAAATACCCAACCGGAACAGAAAAGTGCTCGGCTCATCCAAAGCAAGGGAAGTGTGAACGAAGTCACAGCTCAGAGGAGCCAAGGAGAGGTGAGGATCAAGCGTGATGTGACAACTGATGGGGTCCTGAAAGAGAAGGACTTCCCGTCCGCGCAAGCTAGAGACTTTAGTGAGTAAAAATGTACCAATATTGGCTCATTTGTTCTGACTCATATACCAGGCTAATTACAAGATGTTAATAGCAGTGGCGTTAGGTGTAGGGTATATGGAAACTGTACTATCCTTGGAAATGTTTTCTATGTGTCAAAATATTCTAAAATAAAAAAAAATTTTTAAGGTGATTTAACACTTTTTCAAACACTATTTCATTGTAAGTTCCAAATGAGCGATTTTCCTCTGTACAGTTTCTATGTCTGCAATGGTATATTTAAAAAATTTTAATTGTACCTATAGTTGATTTACAGTGTGTGATGATATTTTTAATCAAGTAAAGATTTGGTTTTGGAACTCAGAGCTGATGGGGGAGCAGAAAAAAATAAAACCTCGGACAACAAATTTTAATTTCATTGATTTGCATTTGGCTGTGCTGGGTCTTTGCTGCCGCACAGACTTCTCTCTGGTTGCAGCGAGCGGGGGCTGCTCTTTGTCGCCAGGGCTCCTTACTGCAGTGGCGTCTGCGGCAGAGCGCGGCCACCAGGGCACACACCGGCTTCAGTACTTGCAGCCTGTGAGCTCAGTAGTTGCGGCTCCCAGGCTCTGGAGCACAAATTCAGTAGCTGTGGAGCACGGGTTAGTCGCTCCATGGCCTGTGGGATCCTCCCAGACCAGGGATGAAACCCAGGTCCCCCGCATTGGTGGGTGGATTCTTTACCACTGAGCCACCAGGGAAGCCCGAAAAGTAAATTTTAATGAAAGCTTGTTCCAGGAACATTTTTTAAACTACTCTAAAATATTAAAGACCCCTGCAGCAGTAAATCTGCCTGCTGCAGTCCAGGCTGTGGTCCATCTGAAAGGCTGGGGGCTGGGGCGTGAGCCTCAGGGCAGCCTGAGAGTCAGGCAGACTCAGTCTTCACATTCCCCCGTCTCATCTGTTTACAGTTCCATCTCGTGCCGTGTTCTGATCAGCAACCCAGAAGTGCACTTGTCCCAAGTTTTCCCCTCATTTTGGCAGAGTTTTTTCCTCCTGCTTTGGTAACCTTCTCAAAGATCCCACTTCTTTAGAGTTAACAGACCCTGCAGGGAGGAGGCAAGCACATGTGCTTTTTGGGGTAAGCAGCGGCTGTTGGGTGATGGGACGGAGCGGCCATAGCCTCCAGGTTAATGGTCTTTGACAGAATCTTTTCATCAACCAGAAAATGCTGGGATATAAATCTAAGGGCGTTCGAGTGAAACTCCATGTTTCCAGTGTACGTCTCTGAAGGCCAGAGCAGAGCCCTGGTTATATGTCTCAGTAGCCACACTGCCTGGCACTCAATAAATATTTTTGGAATGCATGAAGGCTGGGGCGGTAGGCAGGATTTTGCCAGAAAGAGAAGAGGGAACAACTAGAAGGAACAGCCGGAAGGAAGGCCCCGAGGTACAAGGAGAATTACCATTTGTGAAAGTTTAGGAACCTCATGGCATTTCTATATGATGATTCAATTACGGCATGTAAATAATAACATTGTTGTGAAATAAGAAACATATTAGAGGAGGAAATGGCAACCCACTCCAGTGTTCTTGCCTGGGAAATCCCATGGACAGAGGAGCCTGGTGGGCTGCAGTCCGTGGGGTCACAGAGTCGGACACGACTGAGCGACTAAACAACATCAACAAAGAATATATAGGTGAGTCTCTGTTGCTGGTTCCTGACACAGAACTCCTACATCCCTTGAGATTTCCAGGTGATAAAAGCATGAGGAGTGGGCCTTCCCCGGTGGTCCAGCGGTTAGGACTTTCTCTTCCAACGCAGGGGGTGAGGGTTTGATCCCTGGTGAGGGATCTCACATGCTTTATAGCCAAAACAACAAAGCATAATACTGTAACAAATTCAACAAAGAGTTTAAAAATGATCCACATCCAAAAAGAAAAAAAATCTTAAAGCTAAGCAGACAGAGAGCCCTAGGAGCATCCCTTGTTCTAAGCAGGTGAGCCTGGGTGGCTCCCGGAGGCAGGCTGGTGGCCGAAATACAAGCCAGGGTGAGCAGCTCTGAATTTTCAGCCCCTCTCTCCCCAGATCTCTAGAGAGGCGCAAGGGGCTGGTAATGCACTCTTTAATAAACAGGGAAAGGTAAGTAGACATTTCCACCACTTCTGTGAACCGCTCTATCAAGTGAATCACACTCAAGTCCATCATCGCAGCGTCCGCTGTGTAGCTGTTGGGTCAGAAGCACCGGTGAGGCCGGGTCTATAACAAGCGTCTGCAGGGGAGTGGGGAGGGCAGTCTTGCTGCGACCGAGTCCTGATCCGTGGGGTTTGGTGTAACTGCGGGACAGCAGTGTCAGAGCTGAGTTAAGTTTCAGGACACCATGCTGGTGTCCCAGAGACTCGCGGGCTGAGAGCCCTCCGCACGTGGTGACCAGAAGGGAAGTGTTTTCCGTGAGCAGCAGAGGAGACCCATCTGCAGGCCAGAAAGACACAGGGGCAGAGGGATGTGGGAAGGAGAAAGTGCACTCTTCAAAAGACTGTGTTAAATATGAACATTAGGAGTTTTGAGAATTCTGGGGAAATCCTCACTTTAGAAAATGACTTTACACTCCAATAATAAACGTAAAGTGACTTTATTGAGGTATATTTTATACACGCACGTTTTAAATTTAAACAAGGATGTACACACCTGCGAAGCCCTCGCCCCCATCAAGGTACAGACACGTCCGTCACCCGGAAAAGTTCCGCGGCGCCTCTTTGCAGACGGTTCTCACCCTCCAACCCACCCTGGACGGCGAGTGGCCCATTTCTCTCACCGCAGGTCAGTCATTCCTGTCCTCAGCGTGCAAATGGAACCAGGCACTGCAGTCCTATGTCCGTCTGCCTTCGTTCAGCAGCCTGTGAGAGGCCCCACATCTTCGCACGTGTCAGCATCTCACTCCTTCGTGCCTGCTGCTGAGTGGTGTTCTGTTGGGTGAACATGTTATCTGTCCCCCTGCTCACGGGCCACTCGGGATGGAGCTGCTCTGGTCCCTCAGATGCAGACGTCCTCTGTGTAGACACACGCTCTCACTGCTCTCTGGTAAAGGTCTAGGGGCAGCAGCAGTTGGGTTATCTGAAAACGGTGCTTTTTGGGTCCCCGACCCACAAAAACTGTCCCAATGGCCACTGTGTGAACAAAGGGCCCCGGCCGGGTGGAGCGCCGTCCGAGCGGGCGGGGAACAGCTTGCGTTCTCGGGAGATGTGGACAATGCTCGTGTTCTTTGAGGACACGAGTAACCGTGGGGAGATGGCACTGAACTTGCTGGTTCGTGGTCTGGGCTGACGTGAATGACTGGCACGTCAGTATCTGGAGGTGGACTTATTTTAGGCAGCATAGCAGGGTCTCATACTTGCTGACACAGCAAGACATCAACAGGAAGTTACCGATACTGAGAGTATGTTAGTGTTTTTTTCATATGGAAACTATAGACCTAAGGCAAACTGACTTATGCTAAAAAAAAAAAGGGACTTCCCTAGCTTATGTAACCACAGAGAGCAGGGGGTGGGCTGGCTTCGGACACGCTGCAGCCTGGGGTGTCTCTCCCTGGAGCTGCCCTCTTCTCTGCCCTCGTTCTCTGGCTCCCGTGTGGGTCCCCTGCTCATCCACCCTGGCAGCTCCCACAGAAAGACGCAGCTCTTCTCGAAAGTTCCCAACAGCGTCCCCAGCCAGTTTCCACGGCTCTGACGGTTGGAGGGCCCCGTGCGCTTGTGAGCCTGTCACCAGGGCACCTGGCTGTGATGCTGCGTCCAGGCCTGGCCACGTGCAGGGAGGGGGCCCGAGGCTGGTCTGAACCACGAGCCTGGTGGGGTGGGAGGCGGGTAGCAGAGCCCCCTGGTGCGGTTCCTGAAGCAGAAACGGTGACGCCCATTTCTGTGCTCGATAGACACGTCGTGCAAACTGTACTATGTCGACGTCACCCAGGGCCCTTCATCTCAGAGAGAAAACAGATGAGACATTAGTGACAAGCTGTCAGGAGGGAATCCTCCACTTTTCAGGACAACTCAGCAAATACACGAGAAGGACTTGCTGCCCACGAAACAGCGGTGATGCTCAGGTACTGAACTCCACGTTTCCCCGAAGCAGGGGTGGGAGGGCTGCTCATGAGGCTGTCACCCCGAGAGGAAGATGCAGGGCCTTCCAGGCGTGCTGGCTGCAGGCCTGCTTTGCCCAGACCCCGAAGGGCACGAGCAGCTGTCGCTGTGGGGAGGCCAGGGCGGGGAGCTGGGGAATGGAGGCCAGCTCCACAGGGCGTTTTCCCCGTCAGCCCCCAGTGGAGACGTCCCCTCAGAGCGCTGGATTCCGGGAGGTCACGGACAGGGCAGCAGGTGGCCCTGGGATTCGGTGCCCCCTTCACCTGGGACAGGGAATCCCCCCCCCCCTCGCCGGCTTCCTCATTCCAGGGTCTGCCTCCAGGCACCAAAGCCTAAGCCCAGGAGGAGAAGTATTTCAAGCCCCCTAACACTCGGCAGGATCTCAAGAGCAGAGCGTCTAGAGTCAGACTTCCTGATTTCTTTCTCCGGACCTCACGGCTTCTGGCTGGGTGACCTTGAACTGGTCCCCTCACCTCTGTGAGCCTTACTGTCCTCTTGAGTTGTCATCGTTGTTTGGTTGACAAGTCGTGTCCGACTCTTTGACCCCATGGACTGCAGCCCACCAGGCTCCTCTGTCCGTGGGATTCTCCAGGCAAGAAGATTGGAGAGGGTCGCCTCTCCTCCTCCAGGGGATCTTCCCGACCCCGGGATCGAACCTGCGTCTCCTTCATTGGCAGGCAGATTCTTTACCACTGAGCCACCAGGGGAGCCCTTCCTCATCAGTAAAGTGGGAATAATCCTCACACCTGCCTTAGTACCGACCGCCTGTCACACGGGGCGTCTGTGAGGAACACGAGATGGTGGGAGCTGGGGACTCGGGCGGGTGAACAACTGTACAGTACCCAGGGTGGTTCAGGTGCGGTCAGAAGTGGTCGTCCCGGCCCCAGCCCCTCGAGAGACCCAGACTGAGCTTAAAGGATTCCTCATCCCCACCATCCACGGTCGGCTTCCAACATCAGTCAAACAGAGCAAAGAGGCTGGAATCCCAGGACGTCCCACTCCGTTAGCTCCGCTAAGTGATTCCGCAGCCAGGCCCGACAGATGCAGAGCTGGACTCTGCTGCCTGTGGTCAGACCTCCTCGGAGCGGTGACTCTGGCCTTGACGTCAGTGTTTTGACCGGAATCCCTGGTGGCCCCTTTGCCCAGGGGCAGGCCAGACAGCTCTCTATCTTATCTACGGAGCTGAATCCACATCATCAAGACTGCCACACCCTGCTGGCCAGTGTCCCGTCCACCCCACCCAATCCCGCCCTGGAGCAGCCTCGGGCAGGCTTTTACACCTGCAGTCCCGGCCCTGATTTTACACCCAGAGGCGCTAACAGCCGAGCTGACCCCACCGCCCTCTGACCGCCCTCCTGCCGCAAACATCGCTCCGCGTCTTTGGCAGAACCAGGGACGGGCCACGCTCCTGACCATCTCAAGAGCCATCCCTGGTCCCCACGCCCGCCTGGTGCATCACTCCCTGAAGCGCCTGCACCCCGTGATGGCCTTGGCGGAGGTGAGGACAGCAGCTTTGACGGGGCTGACTCGCCCGCCCGAGGTTGCGTGGTAGCCGGCCTGGGATGCAGACGGCCGTTGCCCAGGTCCCCTGCCGGCCTCAGGACGCCAGCCTGCCCTGCAACGCTGCTCTGCCCGCCCCGTCGTCCCAGCAGAAGGTCGTGCCGGGGCCTCCTTCACCCCGAAAATGCCTCGCTCCTGGAGCCCCTGGCTCTCTGCCCAAACGCTGGAGACCTTGGGAAACCCCCGAGGGCTTCCCCACAGGAAGGTGCCCGCCTCCAGCTCCTGAGGTCAGCTCTGTGACCCCTGCCCTCCCGGGGACACCACTGAGCCCACACGCTCTCCAGAGTCCGCTATCTAGTCAGGAGACTCACCTCTGCATCCCTTGGTCAGTGAACAACATAAAGCCCCAGACAGGGAAGGCTCCTTGGAAACCTGCCCGACTTAACTGCCCTTTGTGTTGGACTCTGGACTCTTCTCCCACTAGGAAGGCTCTGGAGTCTAAAATTCTGTGTCTCGCTCTCTGTCTTCCTGTCGGACGCGGGACCACAGAGAAGCACAGGGGAACTTCAGTCCCTCCCCAACCCCAGAGGGACTGGCCCTCTTGGGCTGAAGCCTGAACTGGTCTGAGTGGTCACGGAGGCTGGGGATCACCCTGGTGTGAGGGGGCGCTTTCTGCAGAACAGATCCAAAGAGCAAGAATCTAGACTCCATTGTCTAGGATTCTATTTGACATGTTTACCTTTTTTCTCGCCTAGATCATTAAAGAAAAAAAACCTTAATGCCTTGTATCAGATGAGACTTTTACATAGAGAAATAGATTTTTTTATTTTATTTAAAAAGTTTTTATTTTATTTTGGAGTATAGTTGATTGCTAATGTTGTGATAGTTTCAAGTGTTCCGCAAAGTGATTCAGGTATGCATATACATGCATCTCTTCTTTTTCAGATTCCTTTCCCGTTTAGGTTATGACAGAATATTGAGCAGAATTCCCTGTAGGTCCTTAATAGTTATCTATTTTAAATGCAGTAGTAGTGGACACACGTCCATCCCAAACCCACAATCTGTCCTCACCCACATCCTTCCCCGCTGGAACCATACGTTCATGCTCTAAGTCTGTGAGTCTGTTTCTGTTTGGTAATTAAGTTCACTTGTGTAATTTTTCTAGATTCCACGTGTCAGTGAGATGTGTATTTGTCTTTCTGTGTCTGACTTCCCAGTATGATAATCTCCAGGTCCATTCATGTTGCTGCAAATAGCATAATTTCATTTTTTTTAATGGCTGAGTAATATTCATTGTGAATATGTACTACATTTTATCTATTCATCTGTCTATGGACCGATTGTAAAGTGTACTTCTGTGAACATTGGGGTGCATGTGTCTTTTTGAATTTTGGTTTTCTCAGAGTACACGCCCAATAGTGGGGTTGCTGGGTCATATGACAGTTCTGTTTTCAGTTTTTTAAGGAACCTCCTGTTGTTCTCCATGGTGGCCGCACCAGTTTCCATTCCCACCAGGAGTGTAGGAGGCTTCCCTTTTCTCCACTCCCTCTCCAGCATTTTTTGTTTGTGGGCTTCTTGATGATGGCCATTCTGACTGATGTGAGGTGATACCTCATTGCAGTTTTGATTTGCATTTCTCTAAAAATTAGTGATGTTGAGCACTTACTTTTCATGCGCCTCTTGGCCATCTGTATGTCTTCTTTGGGAGAAATACCTCTTTAGGTCTTCTGCTCATCTTTTGATTGTTTATTTTTGATATAGAGCTGCATGAGCTGTTTGGAAAATTTGGAGATTAATCCCTTGTAGGTCACACCCTAAGCGAATATTTCTCCCATTTTATGGGTTGTCTTTTAGTTTTGTTTGTGGCTTCCTTTGCTGCGCAAAAGCTTTTGATGAGTTAGGTCCCACTGAGAAACAGATATGTTTAAGTGATGGGAATATGAGCCCAGGAGTCCCTCCTCTTCCCAGAGGACAAAGGACCCCTGAGGATGGCACTGCTATAGTTCCAAATGTTCAGCCTGCTTCCCGAAACTGCATTTGGAGTTTGCAGCACATTCTTTGAATATCCTCAGTTGTGAAAAAATTTTTTACACTCCTGACTTTCAGAGGCTGAAAGTCCGTTGAAACCAAGTTGAGTGATTTGACTGAGAAGCATGACCTGGGACTTGAGGCGACCTTGCGTATGACTTAAGGAGGTGGGTTTCTTGTCCTGTGTGGCTCTGAGGGTCCTGCATTTCTTTTGCAGCCCAGGAGGCCATGGGGAGAGGAGGCCTCATGCTGGGGACGGTGACAATGAGTGACAGGCTGGGCTCCGGTCCGCTCCAAGCTCGCTCGAAAGCACCACGCTCCCTTCTGATCTCAGCTGAGCGTTCTTCCCGCGCATTTCCATTTAATGAGGGCGGAAACGTGTCCAGGCCCCGGGGGGCCCTGAGAAGAACGTTCATCTCCCCCGCATCGTCCACGGAAAGGTGGCTTCTCAGCTGCTCCCGCTCAGCTGCGCTTTCCAGCTGGTGAGATGAAAGGCTCCTCCGGGGTCTGTCTTCTCTGATTTTCAGTTTTCTCCCTTTCAAAGGAGAATGCATGCGCCGGCCCCCGTCCATTCCCCCCCAATCAGATCTTCGGGTGTGAGGTCCTGCTGGTCCCGCCGTGGCGAGGGTCCACACGCAGCGCCTTCATCCAGTCTGCAGGAGAGAGGCCTGCAGGGGCCCCAGGCTCACCCGGCCGGGCTGGGAGGGAAGGCCCACTTGCAGCGCCTTCACCGAGTCTGCAGGAGAGAGGCCTGCGGTGGCTCCAGGCTCACCCGGCCGGGCCAGGAGGGCAGACGGCCCAGGTGGCGTCGGTCCCTCCTCTGGGCACCAGGCTCTGTAGGCTCTGGACTCCATGTCGGCTCCGTAGCGTCTACGCTGGCGCGGGGCTCACCGTTTGAAGCTCTCTGTTGCCGGGAGAAGCTGTTTTGCTTTAAACCCAAGTGCAGACTCGCTAATTAAGGCCTCTCTCGGAAGCTTTGCACACAGCCGCCCCCGCACCTGCCCCCGGCAAGGAGGGATGGTCTCTCCTGGGCCTGGAGGCCAGTCTGGGGAGAGCTGGTTAGTGTGTTTGCTCCCGCGTCGTGGCTGGTTTTCTTCCAAGGCAACAAAAAAATCAATAACTTCTCCCTCTCCGGGGTGGCGAATGCAGTTTTTGATGGTAACACACGAGGAAGCTACGCGGGTCCTCTCATTGTCTGACAGCCTCTCGGGGCTTTCTCAGAGAGGAACCTGAGGGCCAGGGAAATCCAATCCTTCCACCTAAATGGAAGATTCCATCAGAGGCCAGCCCAGGGCGAGAGCTCAGGTCTGGAGCCCAGTTAACACACCCTGGGTGAGGCTCCCCAGAAACCGTGTCTGTGGAGGACGACCAGGCTCAGCCGTGCAAACAGTCCACAAGGCTCTTTCCCTCACGTCCCTCCAACCTCAGTTTTCTGGAAACAAATACGTTCTTTCTGAGTTGCTCTCTTAAGCGTGAAGCTCTCTGAAGATATGACTGTATAGCCTTCATCTTTTGAACCTTGTAGGGGCTCAATAAATGGGGATGAAGGAATGAATAAAACCAGGCAAAACATCACCTCCCAAATCCCCTTTGACACTTCTGATGGTGCCAATGAGTTTGGTTAACCAGCCATTAAGCAACTTTCACCATCTTTCCCTTTATGATTTTGAAGAAGTTGACTTCTTTTAAAAACATCAATGCAATATTTAAAATAAATTGAAATAAAAAATAAAAATGCTACTCACCCAAAGCTTCACTTTATCTCCTGAGCTTAATTAAATGAGGCTCCCAAAGAAAGGTGATTCTTCTGGAAGGCCAGCCTCTCTTATGAACTCTGCCTTCCTTGAGATTTCTGGGCCTTTTTCAAAATTTCTGAGTCTTTTTTAATCAACCTCTTACTCAGCACTTAGTCCAGGAGGAGCTGACTTCTGTCCACGGGGAATCATTTTGCAAATATCGCAGACACTCATAAGGCAAGAAGAGTCTCTGAGGCTCAGCACTCACTCACAGCCTTGAGGCTCCGTGGTTTCTGTGGGTGCTTTTGGGGGTGTGTGGACACATCGGGGGCCATGGTCTGAACAGAGGAGGAAGTTCCTCTTTCTTTCTGGCAACATAATTAAATCACTGGACCAATGGAAAGTGAAAGAGCTTTGCAAAGTTAAAAGCAGTGCAAATACCCATCTTACTTTTGGGTTGGCCAAAAAGTTTGTCCAGGTCTTTCCATGCACGCTATCATTCTTATTTATTATCATTCAATTATCACTGAATTATTGCTCACTATTATTCCACTAAACTATTAACGCTATTCTCACGGGTGCAGTGACTGAATGTCAGGGGAGATGACTGCTAAAAGCCGGTGTTTCTCCTGAAGGGATTCTTGCTAAGAGGGGTGGGCATTGGGCTTTTCTTTACAGCGAATGCACAGGGCGTGGAGTGGGCAGCCCTGAGATCCGGGCTCCCCACATCACCAGGGCCTCCTGCGGACGGCTCCTCCCATCTTGGTTCCTCCAGGCGCTACTTGTTCTGAATGCATAGACCATGTGCTGGTTGGATGGTGCTTATAAATAGAGGAAAATATTTCCACTGCTTTGCTGACTGCTTCCAAGGTCCTTTTCTGTCTTAAAGGGAAAAAAAATCCACTTGATAAAATACTGTCTGGTCCCCAAGGCGGCATCTGCCCAGTAAGTAGATTCCCGTGACCACTTCCTGCCTCCTAGACCTACAAGGAGAACTGGTGGGATTAATGCAAACTTGTTTGGTCGCTCAGTCGTGTCCGACTCTTTGTGACCCCATGTCCTGTAGCCCACCAGGCTCCTCTGTCCCTGGGGATTCTCCAGGCAAGAACACTGGAGTGGGTTGCCATTCCCTTCTCCAGAGGATCTTCCCAACCCAGGGATTGAACTCAGGTCTCCAGCATTGCAGGTGGATTCTTTACCACTGAGCCACCAGGGAAGTCCTACTGCAGACTTAAAACCCTTCAAAACATCATATAATCAGCCAATGATGATAGGAGTTTTCAAGGTGGTCATGATTTCCAGTGTGTTGCTGGGGGTATTTTTATAGTAACAGAGACGAGGTGGCTGCCCCGAGTGCCACGTGGGGAGAGTGTCCACTGACGCGTCCAATGCTCATGGGAAACTCCAGGACAACGCCGGGTGAGGGCAGCATACACGGCCTTGTCAACTTAGGGTGGAGGCTCTTTGCTTGGGGTCTGTGCCCCTGGAATTACACACCAATTGTGTTCCTTTTTCTGGAGGAGACGTTCCCATCTCTCCTTGGGCTTTTATATGGGGTCAAGTTGTCTCGAAAATTTAGATTCCTGCATTTTTAAAGTTTATTTTTTCTTTCTTTATTTTGGCTGTGCCAGGTCTTCGTGGCTGTGCGCGAGTTGCAGTGAGTGGGCCCACGCTCTGGCTGTCGGGCACGGCTCCTCACTGCTGTGGCTTCTCTTGCTGTGGAGCATGGCCTCCAGGGCTGCGGGCTTCAGGAGTTGCAGCGCATGGACTCAGAAGTCAGAGCTTCCAGGCTTTAGAGCGCAGGCTCAGTAGCTGTGGTCCACAGGCTTAGCTGCTCCGAGGCATGTGGGGTATTCCCAGGCAGGGATCGAACCCGTGTCTCCTGTATTTGGTAGGCAGATGCTTTATGAAGTGGGGATATTTTTTTAATGTCAATTTACTGACATGTGCCATTAACAGTCCCACTTTGCTACATTTTAAACATGCTGTTTTTAAAAATGTGGATAATTTTACAGTGAATTAATTTATTTTAGATCTAGAACTGTAAAAGGCGGTGAGAAAGCCATCCCACGCGTTAATGTGCTCCAGAACCAGGCACTTCCCTCCCCTGGATGAAGCGTCAGTGTGAATGGTGGCCTGACAGGTATCTAAAAATGTGGATTCTTGTTTGAGCCTAAAACATCCATTGACCCTCACACCATGTACCATGATGTACTGTGCTAGGACAATCGCCCAGAGGCTGAAGGCCCCGATGGGGAGTTCACAGTCCAGGGGGCATCTGGTGATAATGCAGAGTGCTTTGGGAAAAGCACGTGCAGGGCATCGGGGAACTCTCTGACCCAGATGGGGGCTCAAAGAAACCTTAAAATATCCTTGAACTGCTTCTGTGCTTTAGGAGTTCAGGAGGTGATGCACAGGGTTGCTTCTCAGGAGGGAAGAGGCCAGTTTCACATGTGTGGGAATCATCTGGGGCTCTTTAAAATGCAGATTCTCCAGGGTGGACTGGGCCTGAGAAGTTGCGTTTGCGAGAAGCTGCTGGCCGACCCCACCTTGAGTAGCTCAGGGTGGCCAGGACTCACAGCAGGGTACAGACACCTGGAGGAGTCTCTCTCTCTCTCTGAAATGTTTTAAACTTTCAGAAAAGTACAGGCAATAATATAAGCCGGTACCACCTCAGTTTTACAGATGTCAGCGCATCTGCCTTGTGATTTTTTGAAGATACACCCTCCCTTCCCGCTTCTCCCTCATCCCCCAGCAGAACCCGCTTCTGCTCCTGGTGTCTTTGTTTTCCATCCATGGTGACAACAAGAAACAAATATCAAAGCAGGGCCTGGGTTTAAAACAATCTGAACATGTTATAGCCCATCAAACCAGACTCATCGAGCGCTGGAGAGTCATTTATCTGAAATGGGTCTCTAGAATGCACCAGGACATTGAAAACGGCTGTGAATTATGTTTACTTCATGTTTTACACTAAAAAAAAAAAAAAAAAAAAAGGGAAGCATCACGGTTCCTGTTTGGGACAAGGCGTTTTTCTAATCCCCCAAGTCGCTGTGTAAAGCTTGAATACAGTGTCTAATTCCAGCCTGTGGAAGAGCCACTTCTTTCTCACAAGCCAGCTAATGTATGCGTTTTCAGACACAGAGACCAAAATAAATCAAGCAGGCCTGCTTTGGTCCCCGCAGGTGATGAGAGGTGGAAGGAATGAGACCAGGACAACATGGCTGGCACCTTCCGCCTGGGGGGGCTCGACCACACGCACCTCCCAGGTCTGCAGAGGACGCGCCAGGCTTCGGCGACACAGACTTAATGGGGCACCTGGGCCCCGAGGACTTCACTGTCCAGGGAGGGAAGAAGACAGAATTAATGTCACTATGGCGTGGGGAGGGCTCAGTGCAGAAGAAGGCGGGCCGTGACAGCACAGCGTGTGAGCCTCGGGAGACACAGGCAGGCCTGCTGGTCACCGGTTGCAGGTTTAATTATCGTGGCCTTTGTCTTGGCTGAGCTGTGGCAAACGCCTGTGCTGTTTGCTTTGTAATTCGGGGCACAACGCTAAAGGCCTGAGGTCTGTGGTGCTTCCTGCGTGCGGGCAGGAATTCACGCGTCAAACGCTCACTTGCTGGGTGGGGGGGGGGGGGTCCCTGCTCGTTTCTGCAGATGCTGAGGATTGACGGTGTGGTGGGGTTTGGTTTCACCATTAAACGGTCCTTACCACCTTCTGACGTCTTGGCTCCATGTCTTTGGATAACAGGTCCACATACTGGAGAGGGAGGTCGCGTTACTCAGAGTCTAGAGAACTGAAAAACAAGAGTCTGGTGACCGTCTCTGGAGCCCCTGGGGTCTGGGCTCAGCCTGGCCTGCCCCCTGCCCTTGGTGGACACCATCGCCCTCTTTGGCCGAGACTGGACACAGCTGAGACTCCTTTGGAACCCAATATTTGCCATCATTGGTGGTGGCTTGGAGGGTAAAGAATCCGCCTGCAATGCAAGAGACACAGGAGACGTGGGTTCGATCCCCGGGTCAGAAAGATCCCCTGGAGGAGAAAATGCAAGCCACCCCATTATTCTTGCCTGGAGAATCCCATGGACAGAGGAGCCTGGCGGGCTACTGTCTGTGGGGTTTCAAAGAGTCAGACACAACCCAAGTGACTGAGAACGCATGTCTCTGTTCTAAAAGTGCCTGCCACCCCAGAAAGAGAATGTCAGCCTCCCACACTTACAAGCGGGCAAGAGGTCAGTGCAGATGAACACAGACGTGGGCTTTCGGGGTTTGACTGTCAGAGCACGTGGAAGCCTGGAAGCTGTGACCGGGAAATCCTTAGGTGTGAGGGCGCCGAAAGGCCTGCACACTGGTGGCTGGTTTAACCCTTGGGAGGAGCCTGGGGAAAGGTCATGTGTGCCCATCCCCATCCCCCATGACAGTACTGAGACCCTCGTGGTTGGATGGCTTCCCCGGGAGGCAGGGCCAGGTTGGGGGTCGGGTGGGGAGACAGAGACCCGTTCTCACGCCAGGAATCACAGCTGCCCACATAGCGGGCCGGGGGACGCGCTGCTGATGGAGTCAGGGAACAAGCTTCATATGTTCGGGAAGGTGGTAGAAATGTGGGTGCTCATACGGAAATGAGCCGTGTGTTACTGGACACTGGAGGAAAGCAATCCTGGTTAAACAATAACTTGACTATGTTCTAGGGTTGAGTAGAAGGTGGGCCTTGCGTGTGATGAACTTGGATATTTAGCTGAGGCGATGTCTAAGCCAAGTTTGAAGGAGCTGCTCGATTTGCTTAGTGCAAAATGAGAGAGGAATGAGAGAAATTAAAAGCAGGGCCTGGAACAATGATTTGCACACCTGTGCTCACAGCAACATCCTTCACAATGGCTGAGAGGTGGAAGTAACCCAAGTGGCCCTTCACGGATGGTGGATAAACAAACGTGGTCCATACACACAGTGATGTATGGTCCAGCCGACAAAAGGAAGGAAATTCTGACACAGGCCACAGCGTGGATGAACCTTGGACGTGATACCCGGTGAAATAAGCCAGATACAAAAGGACAAATACTGCACGACTCCACGTTCCCAGAGCCGTCGAAGCAGAGACAGGAAGTAGAAAGAGGGCGCCCGGGGCTGAGGGTCGGGAATGCGGAGTTGGGCTTTAACGGGGATGGAGCCTCATTTTGGGAGATGGGTGCTGGGGACCGTCAGACCCCCCTGTGGAGGCGCCGGTGAATGTGGCGCTCTGCACTGGACATGAATGGTTAAAACGGTACATTTCGGGGGAGGAGGAGCTAAGATGGTGGAGGAATAGGACGGGGAGACCACTTTCTCCCCCACAAATTCATCGAAAGAACATTTGAACGCTGAGCAAACTGCACAAAACAACTTCTGATCGCAAGCAGAGGACATCAGGCGCCCAGAAAAGCAGCCCATTGTCATCGAAAGGGGGTAGGACAAAATATAAAAGATAAAGAGAGAGACAAAAGAGCTGGGGACAGAGACCCGTCCCGGGATGGGAGTCATAATAGAGGAAGTTTCCAAACACCAGGAAATCTTCTTACTGGCGGGTCTGGGGGAAGTTTTTGAATCTCGGAGGGCAACTTAAGTGGGAGGAAAAAGAAATAAAACCCACAGATTACATGCCTAAAAGCAACTCCCAGCAGAAAAGTACCCCAGACGCCCGCATCCACCACCAGCAAGTGGGGGCGGAACGGAGAGGAGCGGGCGGCATTGCTTAGGGTAAGGACCGGGCCTGAGTGCCCTGAGGGCAATCGGAGGGAGCTAACGGGAGATAGCAACTTAAACTGCGGGATAGCAAGAGAGAGAAAGAGAAAATTAACTGTCCCGAACATACTGCCGGCCGTTCACAGAACAAAGGAAGAACTGAGCGATCCCAGAGAAGAGCTAGCCGGCTGCGGGCCAGCCCATCCCCTGCCGGAGGCAGGAGGCAGCGGGGAGGGGAAAGGGGCAAACTCGGCCCCAGAGAGGGCATCCCTACCAAACTGCAAACAGGCCTTCAGTTTCTAACCAAAGACTTCCTGAGATTCTGGATGGCTGACATCCGCTGGGAGGGTCGCGGCTAGAGACCAGCCCCCCAGAACAGACAGAAGGCGCACCCAACCAGCATGCGCGGAAACTGAGGCTGGGGCCGCGGAGGGGAGAAGGTGCACCGCACCCGGGGAGAGTGCGCCCGGCAAGCTCCTGGCTGCCGGAGCTGCTCGGGCGGGGAAGGCACAAAACGCAGGCCCAACCGAGTCCTCGCTTTTGTGGAGTACCGGAAAACTGGAACCGCACGCCACGCAGGGCCCGCTCCATATAGAGCAGCCGGGAGCCTGAGCAGTGTAGACGGGGAGAGCACACGCCGCGAGCGGGGCAAACCCAGGGTGGCCGGAACACTGCGAGTGCTCCCCACACACAGACAGCGATATCTGCCTGCAGCGCCCCGCACTCCCCGCAGCAGGGCTGAACCAGCGAACCTAAAGAGAGACCACCTCCGCCCGCCTGTGTCAGGGCGGAAATTAGACACTGAAGAGACCGGCAAACAGAAGCCAAAGAAACAAAGGGAACCGCTTCAGAAGGGACTGGTGCAACACATTAAAATCCCTGTAGAAAACACCGACTACACCGGAAGGGGCCTGTAGATATCGAGAAGCGTAAGCTGGAACGAGGAGCTATCTGAAACTGAGCCGAACCCACACTGACCGCAACAGCTCCAGGGAAACTCCTAGATATATTTTTACCTTTTTTTTTTTTAATTAAAAAAATTTTTTTTTTCTTTTCATTTTTTTCTCTTCTATTTTCTTTTAAAATTCCCTATTACTCCTTAACTTTCATTTTCATATATTTTTACTATTTTTTTAATTAAATTTTTTTCTTTTCTTTTTTCTCTTATTTTCTTTTAAAGTCCTCTATTACTCCTTAATTTTCATTTTCATTTCACTATAACCTTGAAAAAAAAAGACCCTATTTTTAAAGCAAACTTCTTATATATTTCTTAAATTTTTTGTTTTTGTTTTAAATATTGTATTTTTAAGAGTCTAACCTCTACTCTAGATTTTTAATCTTTGTTTTTCAGCATTTGATATTAATTTTGGACATTTAAGAATCCAATATTCAGTACCCATTTTTACTCAGGAGTGTGATGATCACTCTCTCCCCCTTTTGACTCTGTTTTCTCCCCCAGATCACCTCTATTTTCTCCCTCTGCCTTCTCTTCTCAATCCAATTTTGTGAATCTCTGTGGGTGTCTGGGCTACGGAGAACACTTAGGGAACAGAGTACTGCGTGGATCTGTCTCTCTCCTCTTGAGTCCCCCTTTTCTCCTCCTGCTCATCTCTATCTCCCTCCTCCCTCTCCTCTTCTTCATGTAACTCTGTGATCCTCTCTGGGTGTCCCTCATGGTGGAGAATCGTTTCACCATTAACCTATAAGTTTTATTATCAGTGCTGTATAGTTGGAGAAGTCTTGAGGCTACTGGAAGAATAAGACTGAAATCCAGAGGCAGGAGACTTAAGCCCCAAACCTGAGAACACCAGAAAACTCCTGACTACAGGGAACATTAAGTAGTAAGAGATCATCCAAAAGCCTCCATACCTACACTGAAACCAACCACCACCCAAGAGCCAGTAAGTTCCAGAGCAAGACATACCACGCAAATTCTCCAACAACGCAGGAACATAGCCGTGAGCGTCAACATACAGGCTGCCCAAAGTCACACCTAACACATAGACCCATCTCAAAAGTCATTACTGGACACTCCATTGCACTCCAGAGAGAAATCCAGTTCCACGCACCAGAACACCGACGCAAGCTTCCCTAACCAGGAAACCTTGGCAAGCCAATCATCCAACCCCACCCACTGGGAGAAACCTCCACAATAAAAAGGAACCACAGACCACCAGAATACAGAAAGGCCACTCCAGACACAGCAATCTAAACAAGATGAAAAGGCAGAGAAATACCCAGCAGGTAAAGGAACATGAAAAATGCCCGCCAAGCCAAACAAAAGAGAAGGAGATAGGGAATCTACCTGAAAAAGAATTTAGAATAATGATAACAAAAATGATCCAAAATCTTGAAAACAAAAATGGAGTTACAGATAAATAGCTTGGAGACAAGGATTGAGAAGATGCAAGAAATGTTTAACAAGGACCTAGAAGAAATAAAAAAAGAGTCAATTAAAAATGAATAATGCAATAAATGAGATCAAAAACACTCTGGAGGGAACCAAAAGTAGAATAATGGAGGCAGAAGATAGGATAAGTTAGGTAGAATATAAAATGGTGGAAATAAATGAAGCAGAGAGGAAAAAGGAAAAAAGAATTAAAAGAAATGAGGACAACCTCAGGGACCTCTGGGACAATGTGAAATGCCCCAACATTCGAATCATAGGAGTCCCAGAAGAAGAAGACAAAAAGAAAGGCCATGAGAAAATACTCAAGGAGATAATAGCTGAAAACTTCCCTAAAATGGGGAAGGAAATAGTCACACAGGCAAGAAACCCAGAGAGTCCCAAACAGGATAAACCCAAGGCGAAACACCCCAAGACACATATTAATCAAATTAACAAAGATCAAACACAAAGAACAAATATTAAAAGCAGCAAGGGAGAAACAACAAATAACACACAAAGGGATTCCCATAAGGATAACAGCTGATCTATCAATAGAAACCCTCCAGGCCAGAAGGGAATGGCAGGACATATTTAAAGTAATGAAAGAGAATAACCTACAACCCAGATTACTGTACCCCGCAAGGATCTCATTCAGATATGAAGGAGAATTCAAAAACTTTACAGACAAGCAAAAGGTGAGAGAATTCAGCACCACCAAACCAGCTCTTCAACAAATGCTAAAGGATCTTCTCTAGACAGGAAACACAGAAAGGTTGTATAAACGCGAACCCAAAACAACAAAGTAAATGGCAACGGGACCATACCTATCAATAATTACCTTAAATGTAAATGAGTTGAATGCCCCAACCAAAAGACAAAGACTGGCTGAATGGATACAAAAACAAGACCCCTATATATGCTGACTACAAGAGACCCACCTCAAAACAAGGGACACATACAGACTGAAAGTGAAGGGCTGGAAAAAAATATTTCACGCAAACGGAGACCAAAAGAAAGCAGGAGTCGCAATACTCATCTCAGATAAAATAGACTTTAAAATAAAGGCTGTGAAAAGAGACAAAAAAGGACACTACATAATGATCAAAGGATCCATCCAAGAAGAAGATATGACAATTGTAAATATATATGCACCCAACACAGGAGCACCGCAATATGTAAAGGCAAATGCCAATGAGTATGAAAGGGGAAATTAATAGTAACACAATAATAGTGGGAGACTTTAATACCCCACTCACACCTATGGATAGATTAACTAAACAGAAAATTAACAAGGAAACACAAACTTTAGATGACACAATGGACCAGCTAGCCCTAACTGATATCCATAGGATATTTCACCCCCAATTAATCAATTTCACCTTTTTCTCAAGTGCACACGGAACCTTCTCCAGAATAGATCACATCCTGGGCCATAAATCTAGCCTTGGGAAATTCAAAAAAATTGAAATCATTCCAGTCATCTTTTCTGACCACAATGCAGTAAGATTAGATCTCAATTACAGGAAAAAAAAACTATTAAAAATTCCAACATATGGAGGCTAAATAACATGCTTCTGAATAACCAACAAATCATAGAAGAAATCAAAAAAGAAATCAAAATATGCATAGAAATGAATGAAAATGAAAACACAACCCAAAATGTATGGGACACTGTAAAAGCAGTGCTAAGGGGAAGGTTCATAGCATTACAGGCTTGCCTCAAGAAACAAGAAAAAAGTCAAATAAATAACCTAACCCTACACCTAAAGCAACTAGAGAAGGAAGAAATGAAGAACCCCAGGGTTAGCAGAAGGAAAGAAATCTTAAAAATTAGGGCAGAAATAAATGCAAAAAAACTAAAGAGACCATAGCAAAAATCAACAAAGCTAAAAGCTGGTTTTTTGAAAAAATAAACAAAATGGACAAACTGTTAGCAAGACTCATTAAGAAACAAAGGGAGAAGAACCAAATCAACAAAACTAGAAATGAAAATGGAGAGATCACAACAGACAACACTGAAATACAAAGGATCATAAGACAGTACTACCAGCAGCTCTATGCCAATAAAATGGACAACTTGGAAGAAACGGACAAATTCTTAGAAAAGTATAACTTTCCAAAACTGAACCAGGAAGAAATAGAAGATCTTAACAGACCCATCACAAGCAAGGAAATCAAAACTGTAATCAGAAATCTTCCAGCAAACAAAAGTCCAGGACCAGATGGCTTCACAGCTGAATTCTACCAAAGATTTAGAGAAGAGCTAACACCTATCTTACTCAAACTCTTCCAGAAAATTGAAGAAGAAGGTAAACTTCCAAACTCATTCTATGAGGCCACCATCACCCTAATTCCAAAACTAGACAAAGATGCCACAAAAAAAGAAAACTACAGGCCAATATCACTGATGAACATAGATGCAAAAATCCTTAACAAAATTCTAGCAAACAGAATCCAACAACATATTAAAAAGATCATACATCATGACCAAGTGGGCTTTATCCCAGGGATGCAAGGATTCTTTAATATCTGCAAATCAATCAATGTAATACACCACACTAACAAATTGAAAGATAAAAACCATATGATTATCTCAATAGATGGAGAAAAAGCCTTTGACAAAATTCAACATCCATTTATGATAAAAACTCTCCAGAAAGCAGGCATAGAAGGCATACCTCAACATAATAAAAGCTATATATGACAAACCCACAGCAAGCATTACCCTCAATGGTGAAAAATTGAAAGCATTTCCCCTGAAATCAGGAACAAGACAAGGGTGCCCACTCTCACCACTACTATTCAACATAGTGTTGGAAGTTTTGGCCACAGCAATCAGAGCAGAAAAAGAAATAAAAGGAATCCAGATAGGAAAAGAAGAAGTGAAACTCTCACTGTTTGCAGATGACATGATCCTCTACATAGAAAACCCTAAAGACTCTACCAGAAAATTACTAGAGCTAATCAATGAATATAGTAAAGTTGCAGGATATAAAATTAACACACAGAAATTCCTTGCATTCCTATATACGAACAATGAGAAAACAGAAAGAGAAATTAAGGAAACAATACCATTCACCATTGCAACAAAAAGAATAAAATACTAAGGAGTATATCTACCTAAAGAAACAAAAGAACTATACATAGAAAACTATAAAACACTGATGAAAGAAATCAAAGAGGACACAAACAGATGGAGAAATATACCATGTTCACGGATTGGAAGAATCAAGATTGTGAAAATGACTATACTACCCAAAGCAATCTATAGATTCAATGCAATCCCTATCAAGCTACCAACGGTATTCTTCACAGAACTAGAACAAATAATTCCACAATTTGTATGGAAATACAAAAAAACTCAAATAGCCAAAGCAATCTTGAGAAAGAAGAATGGAACTGGAGGAATCAACCTGCCTGACTCCAGGCTCTACTACAAAGCCACAGTCATCAAGACAGTATGGTACTGGCACAAAGACAGAAATATAGATCAATGGAACAGAATAGAAAGCCCAGAGATAAATCCACGAACCTATGGACACCTTATCTTTGACAAAGGAGGTAAGGATATACAATGGAAAAAAGACAACCTCTTTAACAAGTGATGTTGGGAAAACTGGTCAACCACTTGTAAAAGAATGAAACTAGAACACTTTCTAACACCATACACAAAAATAAACTCAAAATGGATTAAAGATCTAAATGTAAGACCAGAAACTATAAAACTCCTAAAGGAGAACATAGGCAAAACACTCTCTGACATAAATCACAGCAGGATCCTCTATGACCCACCTCCCAGAATATTGGAAATAAAAGCAAAAATAAACAAATGGGACCTTATGAAACTTAAAAGCTTTTGCACAACAAAGGAAACTATAAGCAAGGTGAAAAGACAGCCCTCAGATTGAGAGAAAATAATAGCAAATGAAGAAACAGACAAAGGATTAATCTCAAAAATATACAAGCAACTCCTGCAGCTCAATTCCAGAAAAATAAATGACCCAATCAAAAAATGGGCCAAAGAACTAAAAAGGCATTTGTCCAAAGAAGACATACAGATGGCTAACAAACACATGAAAAGATGCTCAACATCACTCATTATCAGAGAAATGCAAATCAAAACCACAATGAGGTACCATTACATGCCAGTCAGGATGGCTGCTATCCAAAAGTCTACAAGCAATAAATGCTGGAGAGGGTGTGGAGAAAAGGGAACCCTCTTAACACTGTTGTTGGGAATGCAAACTAGTACAGCCACTATGGAGAACAGTGTGGAGATAACTTTAAAAAATGGAAACAGAACTGCCATATGACCCAGCAATCCCACTCCTGGGCACACACACCGGGGAAACCAGATCTGAAAGAGACACGTGCACCCCAATGTTCATCGCAGCACTGTTTATAATAGCCAGGACATGGAAGTGACCTAGATGCCCATCAGCAGACGAATGGATAAGCAAGCTGTGGTACATATACACCATGGAATATTACTCAGCCATTGAAAAGAATTCATTTGAATCAGTTCTAATGAGATGGATGAAACTGGAGCCCATTATACAGAGTGAAGTAAGCCAGAAAGATAAAGACCAATACAGTATACTAATGCACATATATGGAATTTAGAAAGATGGTAACGATAACCCTATATGCAAAACAGAAAAAGAGACACAGATGTACAGAACAGACTTTTGGACTCTGTGGGGGAAGGCGAGGGTGGGATGTTCTGAGAGAACAGCATCGAAACATGTATATTATCAAGGGTGAAACAGATCACCAGCCCAGGTTGGATGCATGAAACAAGTGCTCAGGGCTGGTGCACTGGGAAGACCCAGAGGGATGGGGTGAGGAGGGAGGTGGGAGGGGGGATCGGGATGGGGAACACATGTAAATCCATGGCTGATTCATGTCAATGTATGGCAAAAACCACTGCAATATTGTAATAAGCCTCCAACTTAATAAAAAAATTAATTAAATAAAAAAATAAAAAATAAAAATAAAAATCTTCCAACAAACAAAAAAACAACAAAACGGTACATTTCATTGTGTACATTTCACATTGTTTTTTTAATAATAAAAATATCTTTAAAAAAAGAAAGAAAGAAGAAAGCTCTCCAGTGAATCCCGTGCCCGGAACCTTTTATCTCTCTCACCTCCTGGGCCTGAAAGGCCGGTTCTTCACCCTCTGCTTCCCGCCTGTCCCCCCCTCCTGCCCGTCTTCCCCAGGATTGTCCTTCCTCTCCCAACTGCATCCTGCGCGCCCAGGCCAGCCCACTCCTCTCGGTCGGCGTTGCTGCGGCCTCTGCTCTGGGTTCTGTTCTGCCTGCGATGGGCTGAGCCCTGCATCACCTGCCTCCCTCCGCGGCCCGCGCTGGGTGGCCGTCTGTCGGTGGTCCCGGCCCACGCCCCCTGCCCGGGCCCTCAGCCGCTGCAGCTTCTGCTTCCAGTCACCCCTCGCTCGGTGCCCCTCCGCCTCCGCCCACAGCTGCCCCCGGCATCCTCCCGCCCCACTGGGGCACCTTCAGCACCCCTCACACTTGGAGGCCCAGCGGCCGCGCTCAGCATCGCCGGAGACTCCCGGAGGCAGGAAGCCGCGCCCCGCGAGGACCGCTCTGTGCTGCTTTTGCCCTCGGCTCCCAGCAGGTGTTCCACCGCCGCCAATCGATAGATCCAAATAGATTTCAACTCAGGCAGCTGAGCTGAGCAAACATCAGATTGCTAATCAGTCTCCAAGATGTCAGCCGTGCTATTTTTAAGGTATTTAGGATGTGCAGTCCTGGCCCGCGGTCTCTGCCAGTGGCAGAGAGGAGCGAGGCCTCCTGGTTTGTGAGGAGGAGGCTCCCGGGTCACCTGAGGGCACAGCTGGGGGCCCCTGGGAACCGCGTGGGAAGGGGCTGAAAGGCGTGAGACGGAGAGGTGCCGCGCGGAGAGGCCTGCCACCTCCGAGACGCGGCCTCTGCTTGGGGGCAGCTTGAATCCCGCTCTCAGACCTCGGTGGTGCAGGAGTTGCCAGGGCCGGCCTGTCTCCAGGGTGGAGGGAAGGTTAAGGTCAGAGATGCCCCGGCCTCCCACGGCCCCCGCCTCTCCACCCTCCCACCCCTGCTCATTCCCCTCACCCTCCCCATGCCGTCCTACTAAAGCTGCACCGTCGTGGGGGATGGAAGTCCGAAAAGGCATGGGCTTGTCCTTTGGTGGGGCCCTCACTTGCCCATCCTCACCCGCCCTGAAGCTCTTGCATCACCGGTGCTTGAGCCCCTCTGTGCCCAGTGCGGGCGGAGAGCGGATCCTAGGACCAGGCTCCCAGCTCCCCCAGGGCTGGTGCCGCTTCTCACCGTGATGTCGCGGGGTGTGCGGCCTGGTCTAGACCCCGACGGGCCCTGATGCACAGGGGAGGGCCCACGTGGGGGAGGGGCTCAAGTGGGGGAGGGCTCACGTGGGGGAGGGCCCCGCGTGGGGAGGGGCCCACGTGGGGGAGGGGCTCACGTGGGGGAGGGCTCACGTGGGGGAGGGGCCTGCGTGGGGGGAGGGGCTCACGTGGGGGGAGAGCTCACGTGGGGGAGGGGCTCACGTGGGGGGAGGGGCTCACGTGGGGGAGGGCCCTGCGTTGGGGGGGGCCCGCGTGGGGGGAGAGCTCATGTGGGGGAGGGCTCACGTGGGGGAGGGGCTCACGTGGGGGAGGGGCTCATGTGGGGGAGGGCCCCGCGTGGGGGAGGGGCCTGCATGGGGGGAGGGCTCACGTGGGGGGACGGGCTCACGTGGGGGGAGAGCTCACGTGGGGGAGAGGCTCACGCGGGGGGAGGGGACCGCGGTCAGTAGGCAAGGACAACTCTCAAGGTGTGCGATGCGCTTCCCGGATAGCAAGGTGCTGAGGACCTGGGGCTCACCTGTTACACCTGAGCAGAGGAAAGAGAACCTCTTTAATAGGGGCACAGGGCTTTTTCCGGTTCTTTACGGTTTAAAAGCAGCGCTCTTTGTAGAATCGTGGGAAGGCCGGTTTCCGGTTTTGCAGGCCCCAGGCGTCTTGCCCTCGGGGCTCACACGCGAGCTGGCAGATCGCTTCCCTCCTGGAGGAACCTGAGGATTCTCAAGCACTTGCTCTTGGGAACGTCCTGCTGGGTGTGTACCCAGAGGACTGGGGCGGAAGGACGGCTCCAGACAGGCCTGTTCAGCGGAAGCCCGGATGGCGAGCCCCCTGAGGGCTCCAGGGGTCACGGGGTGGGGTGGGGTTCACCTGGAGCATTCCTCTGTCCTCCGTAAGGGACCTCCCGGCCCTTGGCCCCACACACATTTCCTGGTAAGATCTTACAAAGCCCCCAAGCGACCTCATTCTTATTTATTTAGAGAATGAAAGACGTCTCTGTTCACAAATACTTTCTCACCATGGAAACTGATGGCTGAGATTTCTCCCAGCTGAGCCGCTTCTTACACAAGCGCACCTGTTGGAATGCGGCTCCAGAACCCTAAGGATTCCCGAAGGCGGAAGTGGAGACGCTCACCTGGGCCCCGAGGACCTTTCTCGAGCACCCTGGGGAGTTTTAACGGCTGGGTGGGTGGAGAACCGCTGCCTTGAGCCCCCGGGACTCAGGGAACCCCCGAGATGGTCAGGGAACCCCCGTGGGGTTGCCCGCCTCTGCGGAGGGTCTGTCACAGCCCAGCCTCTCCAGCCAGTTACCCAGAGATCCGGCTGCTCAGCCGCAAACCCAGACCCAACTTGGAGAGCTCCGCGAATGACACAGAGGAACTGAAGCTTCTGCTGGGGGTGGAGGAGAGGCTTGCCTTGCCCCCACAGAGGCAGCCGACTGGAACCTGCTAGCACTCCTCTCCCCTTTGCCAACTGCCAAGCCTTTTCTCAGTCGTCTTGCTCTGACTCATCTTACCGTGACGCTGGGGGCTGGTGTCCAACATCCCATGGCAGGAGGGGCTCTTTAAGGCATTTTTCAGTGCTGAGCCGGGGCACTAAATAAAGAATCTGCCTGTCAATGCGGAAGACACAGATTTGATCCCTGGGTCGGGAAGATCCCCTGGAGGAGGAAATGACAACCTGCTCCGGTATTCTTACCTGAAAAATCTCATGGACAGGGGAGTCTGGCGGGCTACAGCCCATAGGGTCGCAAAGAGTTGGACACGAGTGAGCAACTAACTGTTTATGTTGACTTGGTTCATGGTGCTTTTCAGGTCTACTGTATCCTTCTACTTTTATGTCTATTTGTTCTATTTTTAAGAGTTTGGTATTGAAACTCCAACTAAAAATCTTAATTTATCTACTTAAAAAAATAATTGTAATATATAGTGGAACTATATGTAACCTTGTTCTGTATTTTACAAGTCTCATACATGTATTATTATACTTTCATAAATTTAAAAATAAAAAAGTAAAGATACCTATCATGTTGAACTAGGTCCCACCCCAATGACCTCATTTAACCTCCTGGGTTGGCCCTTCAACATGGGAATCTACAGGTGTGGGGGACACAGTTCAGCCTGCAACAGGGGGTCAGGTCGTGGGGTGAAGGGATGCATTCATGCCCCAGAGGCCGTGGTAGACACCTGTTGGCCTGGAGTGGCGGTCACTGCAGGGTGGGCAGGAGTCCCAGGAGCCCCGCAGCGGTGCGGGCTGGGCCTCGGCCAGTGAGCAGGCTCTCCCGCAGGCCCAGGGCCAGGTGAAGGAGCTTGGAGGGGCAGCAGGCCACCCTGCCCTCCCGGGCAGCTTTGGGTGGAGACAGGCTGCCGTTCCTAGCCAGGATGGGGGATCCTGGGGCTTCTGTCTGGCAGACTGGGTCCCGGCTTGGCAGCCCCTTCACTTGGAGAAGCCCCTCTGCTTCCTCGGACCCCTCCGGCTGGGGGTCCCTGGTCTGGGTCTGTCTATTCGTGCCCCAACCTCGGTCCCCAGCACCTCACAGCAGCCTCCACGCGGGGCTCAGGTCCCAGGGTCATCTCCCACCAGGTAGCTCACCTTGGGCAGGTTTCATCCCTGCCCTGGGCTTGGTTCCCTCGCCTGGAAATTCAGACAAGCCCACGGCCCTCCAGGGCCGCCCCGAGGACCACAGTGAGCAGGGGGCAGCCCCTGGCCTGGCCCTGACGGAGCGGGGAAGGAGGCAACGCTGCCCAAAAAGAGAAGAAACGCACAAGGGCAAGGTCACACCGTCAGCTCTGACTCAGCAAGCTGCTGGGGCTCACACGCTTGCTACCCTGGAAAGTTAAAACAGAAGACGTGCCGGGCGTGGTCACAGCCTGCAGAGGCTCAGAGGGCTTCCTGCGAGCTGCAGAGGTCGCTTCGTCCTTCTATGAAAAGGAATCTTGAATGTCAACTAGCCAGTCCTCCTGTCTCATGGGAGAGGAAACGGAGACACTTGTGAGCAGGGGTGTCGGCGGTGGGGGGCTCACGGACGGGACACTCGGGGCATGGCTCGGGTCACCAGACAGAAAGCGTGTAACTAGCACCTGGGGTCGGCTCATACTTGGCCTGAGACGAGTGCTGGGCTCAGTGCTTTGTTTTGTTAACTCAGTTCTCCTGATGACCCTGTGGGGCACCTAGTGCTGTGATGCCCATTCTAGAGATGGCACCCGTAAGTGATCGTCCAGGGTCCCACAGTGAAGGTGCAGCAGCATTTGGACCCAGGCGGTCTGACTTTCAGAGTCTGTGTTCTTCACCTCTCTGCTTTACCACCTCAAAACCACTGGTTCTCAGCAAGTGGGCCCTGGCCCAGCAGGGAGCTGGCCCAGACCCTCTGGGTGGACCCCACAGGCCCTCCAGTGGGTTCTGGTGCCCAGGCCTGAGAACCACCGCCTTCCTGTCCCTTCGTCCCATGGAGGCCTTTGCTGGAGGTGGAGAGGCGTACGAGAGGTCCCGGGGAGGCTGGGACGACTCCTCCAGGACACATCAGGTCACTGATGTTGAATTTTAATGAGTGCAAGAAATGGCCTGGGCTGGGAGGATGCCATGCTGGTGTTTGGTCTATTTCTTTCTGCAGAAGGAAGCTCGAGGCTTATTTCTATCTTTCCTTTTCCCCCTTGCCAAGTACCTACCACAGAGCCGACCACTGGTAATCAATAAGCTTTTATGGTGCCCCTAAATTACTTGCTTCTACATAAAGCGAGCCTGAGAGCAATAGATCTCTGCTGGGAAAGCCTTCTTGGATGGAGGCTGTGTTTGTGGGAGAGGAGGGGCTCTGGGCGGCGAGGCGGCGCAGCTCTGGAAACCCGGCGGGCTCTAGTGCCAGGGGCTTCTGTCTCCTTTTTCTCTTCTCTCTCCTTCGTTTCCTTTTCCTTCCTTCCTTCCTTCCTTCTTTCCTCCTTCCTTCCTTCCTCCCTCCATCCTTTCCTCCTTCCCACCGTCTCTCCATCCATCCCTCCTCCCTCCTTCTCTCCCTCCTCCCTGCCTCCTCCCTCCTCCCTGCCTCCCCCCTGCCTTCCTGTGCCAGGACCCCGGATCTGGGAGGCCGGGGGTGGCAGCAGGCAGGGTCCACTCCATCAGCAGCAGCAACCCCTTGCAGAGCTGCCGCTCAGTCCCAGCAGCTCCGAACTCGCTGGTCCGGAGATCTTAGCAAGGACAACCTTCCCCACCCCGGGCAAAACAATGGCCTCATGGAGTTGGAAGATGCCCCTGCCACCCGGCTCTCTTGGGCTCTTGACGCCTCGGAACCACTGGGCACAAAAAGGGGTCAGGCCACTGGCTGGAGTGACAAACCCCGGTAACCCAGGGGAGACTGTGAATCGGGCAGCAAGGACTGCGTCTGGAACCTGGGGGGCTCCTAGGGTAAGTCGGAGTATTCCCTGCCTCATAGGAAGGTCAATGGAAAACTACAGCAACCAAAAAAACAGGAAAAGGCCGGATGATTCAGGATTCAGACCACTGGGCACATGAAGGTTTGGGTAGTTTCACCAGGTCAGGACCCAGATAACGGTGGACGTTCTGATTCGGGGCTCGGGAGCCTGGAGTGGGCGGTGGGTGGAAGGAAGTCCCCGCCCAGCCACTCATAGGAGGCCGAGGACCTGGCCTGTCTCCTCCCTGCTCCGATGTGTGCGTCGTTCTGCATGCACACGGACATGAGCGTTTCCCTTCTCTTTCCACTGTTATCTCACACACAGACCAACCTTCCCGTTCTGTCTTCCGGTGACAGAATATTCAGCGGGACTGTGACTTGAGAAGTTATGACCATGTCCGGTGGTGGGTGCAGGGGCTTTATGAAAAATCACTTGTCCCAAACTGCCCTTTGGTCCTCTCTCCTCACTGGACCCCTTTGCACAACGAAGGGGCTGCTCTCCCGGGATCCGGGGCTGTCCCCCTAGCTGGCGGCCTGGCTACTCGTGGGAAGTTTCCCTGGCAGCGGTGGGAGGGGGTGACAGAGGAGGGGTGGGAGTGACGGAGGAGGGTGGGGGTGACGGAGGAGGGTGGGGGTGACGGGCACGTCCCAGGTCCCTGCGTCAGGGTGGACATGGACGCTCCCAGCCGGCAGCAGCTTGAACGCGATCAATACACAGCGTCTCCACTGGGAGCCGAACCCCAGGGACCTGGGAAGCGCAGGTTCGGAGGCTTCCAGCCTCTGCCAGGCACGGAAGTCACGCCGGAAGGTGACTGGGACAGCGCCGGCCGGGGTCCCCTCAGACACACAGCCCCCCCTCCAAATGCACCCAGAGGAGAAACGGGATGAAAGCTGGGGAATGAGTCTCCCAGGCGCTCTTGTTTCCTTCCCGTCCCACCGCGGGTCCCTTAGCAGACTTCTCCGTGGAGACCAGGCAAGGGCTGTGATGGAGGCGCTGTGGGAGGGCTGCCTCGCACACTCACCACAAAGGGCTTCCAGGGGCATGATATCATCTGAAAGCAAACACAGAGTTCCTGAGGCCGACCAGGTGCTTCCCCACGTCGCGCCTGCGGAAGCCGAGGCCCAGGGAGGGCAGCTCACCCCAGTCCCGGGGTCGACACAGCCGACTTGCAGCTTGGGCTCTGTGGTCTTCTTGACCACATGCCGCAGACCTTCACGAATATTCTAGAAGGGTCGTTGGCCTGAAAAAAATTGAACTCTTGTACCTGGGTTCTAATAATTGTATAGATCTCTGAAAATCTTTCAGCTCAAGGCTAAAAGCCATGTAAAATGTTTAGGAGGAAAATTTCTTTTGAGTTGTAGGTAAAATATCGTGCAGTGCTGTAAGTGACATAGAGCTGAAGAGATTTGAAAGGTGTGTGGAAACAGTCTCTGCTGTCGCCTTGTTCTAGATAGATAGATAGATAATAGTCACTCCATCTTGTCTGACTCTCTGCAACCCCCTGGACTGTAGCCCTCCAGGTTCCTCTGTCCATGGGATTCTCCAGGCAAGAATACTGGAGTGGGTTGCCATTTCCTTCTCCAGGGGATCTTCCTGACCCAGGGATCGAACCTGGGTCTCTGCATTGCAGGAATATTCTTTACTATCTGAACCACCAACGATGCTTATCTCCTTGCTGTAACTCTCCAATACTGACAGGCCGTGTCTAGGGAGGGTAGTTGTTTCCAATTTCTGCGATAAACAGCCACGGTAACAATATTCACTATTGCACATGGATTCAGAGCCAAAAAGGCACAGAGCATGTGGTTTGAGTATTTCTTAAGTAATGTGAGCAAATTCTGAAACAGAGAACATAGAACAGGTTGGGTTCTGGGCTGGGGAGGCTGTTTATAAACAATTCACATGGGGTTTGTTTTTTTAATCTTTTAATTATTTATGTATTTATTTTTTATTGAAATATATTTAATTTACAGTGTTTCAGGTATACCACAAAGTGACTCAGTTATACACACATACAAACACACACACACACATATATTTGTATATATGGGCTTCCCTGGTGGCTCAGACGGTAAAGAATCTGCCTGCAATGCAGGAGACCCAGGTTCAATCCCTGGGTTCAGAAGATCCCCTGGAGAAGGAAATGGCAACCACTCCAGTTTTCTTGCCTGGACAGTTCCATGGACAGAGGAGCCTGGTGGGCTACAGTCCATGGAGTTGCAAAGAGTTAGACATGACTAAGTGACTCACACACACAGATTCTTCCCCTTGATAGATTATTACAAGATATTGAATGGAGTTCCCTGCACTACGCAGTAGCACTGTGTTATTTATTTTATGTATAGGAGTGTGTATCTGTTCATCCCTAACTCCTAATTCATCCCTCCCCTCCTTTCCCTTTGGTAACCATGAATTTGTTTTCAATGTCTCAAGAAACCACATGTTTGGAGGAGAAAAAAAAAGTACTCCATGGAGATAGAACAAGTTCAGAGATACCCTGAGGGAACTTAGTGACTCAGATTTCAGACAAATAAATTACACCTTTGGTTCAGACTAATTCTGTGTGTTTGCTTCTAAAATACATATGCAAACAAGTGTGAGCAGTTACTCAGAGCTTGATTGGTTTAATGTATTAATCACTATGTTGCAAAACCGGGACACTAAGCTAGAAAACATCATGGCAGAAAGAGAATCCCACTGAAGACTATCTCTGTCAGGGAAATATTTACCTCTGTCTCTGCAGGATTCTGTTCCAGCCGTGAGCGGACCTCTTCACCGAAGCCTAGCGTCACCGCAGAAACAGGAAAGCTTTGTTCACCCTCGCACCGCTGAATTGGGAAAGAAACGGGCAGGTGAGCTGGGGTCCGCTGGAAGGATTCCCAGTCTGAAGGGAAAACCCCCAGGGCCTCAGCTGACTGTTTCTTACACCTCGGTTGCTATGAAGGAAGCCCCAGTCACCTTCCACAGAAATCTGTCTTTGAAACAGACCGATCGGCACAGAGAACAGTCTCGTAGATGCCGGGGTGGGGGGGGGGGGCGGGGGGGGTTGGGTGCGGATTGAGAGAGAGACAGGGAGTTTGGGGTTGACAGATGCAGACTGTTACATACAGAATGGATCGACCTCTAGGTGCAACTGTGTTGCATTGGAGACTCAGCATCCTGTGATAAACCATAATAGAAAAGAATATAAAAAAAGAATGCGTGTATGTGTGTAACAGAGTCACTTTGCTGAAGAGCAGAATCTGGCACGGCACTTTAAATCAGCTATACTTGAAGGATTTAACAAAGAGAGAGAGAGAAAGAAACCTGTTTTTCAAAAGAAAAGGGGCCGGCAGGGTACCCTTGCCCCTGAGGCTGTGAGCATGTGCCCGGGGCGGTTGAAACACAACCTTGGAACCACGTGGGGAGAAGGAAGTCCCTCACAGCCCCTTCTGGATGCATTCTGCACCTCACTCATCTTTACTGGGTTCCACTGAGGAACCAAACGATCTTCAAATGCTGTTCTCTGGCCTCAGGAAACTTGGATTTTTATTTGCATCTAGCCGAGGGACTCACCTTCTCCCTAAGGAAGAGAAAGAGAAAATAAAAAGCAGACAGTCTGGAGACCTGGTTTGCCAGAGGCGCACAGAGGTCTCCGGGGAACAGCTGGCCATCTGTTCTTCCTTCTTGCCTCCCTGCTGCGGGGTAAGTCCCCAGGGAGGCCCTCGAGCCTCATGAAGAAGGAGGCCAGCCCTGTGGTCAGGCATGGCTCCTCAGCGGCTTCAAGTCAGAGGTACAGGGGCTTGGTGTTAGTCCTCAGTCGCGTCCGACTCTTTGTGGCCCCACGGACTGTAGCCCGCCAGGCTCCTCCGTCCATGGGATTCTCCAGGCAAGAACACTGGAGTGGTTGTCATGTCCTTCTCCAGGGGATCTTCCCAACCCAGGGATCAAACCCAGGTCTTCCCTCATTGCAGGCAGATTCGTTACCATCTGAGCCACCGGGGAAGCCTTAGGGAAGTTACTTAAAAGTTCTCATTAGCGAAACAGAGATAATCAAATCTACCTCTCAGGCAACCAGAAGGCCTCATGAGCCAGGTCATCTGTGGCTGCAGAGGCCGGGGTGGCGGGGGAGGGGGGAGGGAGGAGGGAGAGGGGAGGGAGGAGGAACAGGAGAAACGGGAAAGGATGAAGCGAAGAGGGGACCCTGGAGGGTGAGGGGGGTGGGGGGAGGGGAGCCCTGCACCAACTGCACCCTCCTGCCTCCTGGACATGCTTGTGTTTTTTTTTAAATAATTATTTTATTTTCAGTTGGAGGATAACTGCTTTACAATGTTGTGTTGATTTCTGCCATGCAACAATGTGAATCAACCGTGAAGTCACTGTTGTATCCGACTTTTTGTGACCCCATAGACTATAGAGTCCATGGAATTCTTTAGGCCAGAATACTGGAGTGGGTAGCCTTTCCTTTCTCCAGGGTATCTTCCCAACCCAGGGATCGAACCCAGGTCTCCTGTATTACGGGCGGATTCTTTTACCAGCCAGGCCACAAGGGAAGCCCAAGAATACTGGAGTGGGTAGCCTATCCCATCTCCAGTGGATTTTCCCAACCCAGGAATCAAACCAGGGTCTCCTGCATTGCAGGCGGATCCTTTACCAATTGAGCTATCGGGAAGCCCACACTTACCTGAGCTCCCAGTGTTACACTGCAGCTTCCCACTGGCTGTCTGTTTTACACGTGGTCATGTATAAGTTTCCATGCTGGATGCACTTGTTAAATGTTGGAGTCACAGTGAGCAAAGAGCCCTCAGCCACGCTTCTCAAAACAGAAGACTCAGTGTATATTTGGAAGACAACAATTTCATTTTCCAGGGAGAATTTTTGGTAAAAAGAGTTCACATGGGCAATTAAACTCTAACCTTTCAACACATCTGCTAAAAGCTATGGAAACAATAGTGTCTTGTATTTCCTATGAGCCAGCGCTTTGCCAGGACGTCGATGACATCCTCAGGACCCTGTGACATCAGGGCTGAGAGACCCATTGCCCAGTCGTGCACACTGAGCTCAGAGGGGTCAGGTCAGCGTCCAGCAGGAAGGCAGAAACAGCAAGGTCCAAGCTGAGGTCCCTTCTATCCCAAGTGCCACACTCTTCACCTCTGACCTCAGAGACTGCGGCCCTGCCACCCTCACGGAGGATGGCCACCGTTCTCTCAAACTCTGCAGCGTGGTCGATATCTCCATCTCCCCTGCATCCTTGACTCCTTTACGCTCCATCCTTGGGCATAAGCACCCGTTCATGGACTGAAGCAGTAAGGAAGGTCGGCACTGAGACTCCTCCTTCCCACCTGGCCTGGCCCCCACCCCGCATCTGTGTCCTCCCCAATTTCCTTATACCTTCGGCCTCCCTTCTCTGTGCAAACTCAAGACCAAAGACATGCATGTTCCTATTTCCTACCTTCTTACCCCAGAGTTGGCACGCCAAATGCACCATGCTTTTTGCACTTACTCTGTTTTCACCTAGCCAAGTGCCCAGGGAACATTTTGCTTTTAGCTCCAAGGGAGCGTCCTCTTCCTCCTCACAGAGACAGGCCCTGGTAAGTCATCGGGTTACCTAGCCAGGTGCTCGGGTTTGGCCACTTGCTGGTTGCACGTGTTTTATAATCACAAACAATCCTACAGGGAGCCACCTGGTCAGAGGTCAGTGTCCCCGCGTCAGGGGTAGCCCCAGGAGCAGGTCACGGAGTCGGGGAAAGGCCGTTGGAGGTCTTGCTGGCCGTGCCCCTCACAGGCAGGCGGGCACATCCACTGAGAAAGGACAACAGCGTGGGCACCTGGGCACCCTCGCCCCCCGACACCAGAGTGCTTGGTCAGACTCCCACCGCCTTCCCAGCTGGCCGATGAGACCTGCGTCCTGCTGCACTGACTGCAGGCGTCTCTGACTGTCAGGCTTGCACGTGTTTTGAACCATGTGTATTTCTTGTTCTGTGAACCGCCTGTGACCTCGGCCTGTTTTTCTGTTGGTCTTGTGGTCTTCTCTGCTTTCATCTCTGAGAGCGCTTCATGTATTTTGGAGAAAAACGCTTCTCTGTGTCGGGAGGTGCAGTTTCCCAGGTTCTGCCCTTTTCGCTTTCCCTTCTGGGTTGCGGTTTGGTTTGGTTTTCTGTATGGAAGTGGCTGCTGCTCACATTTGCAGTTTTTTTAAACTGGGGGCCATTTTCAAAGTCCCTCTTGAATCTGTTACAACATTGCTTCTTTCTGTGTCCTGGCTCTTTGGCTGAGAGGCACCCTGGGGTCTCAGCTCCCCAACTGGGGGTCGAGCAGGCACCTTCAGCATTAGAAGGCGAAGTCTTAACCACTGGACCACCCGGGAAGTCTCTATGCTTGCAGCTGTTCACCTCTGTGTTTTGGCTGCTGGATTTTGAGACCTAGTTCCATATGTCTGTCAACTCCAAGGTTATTCTATTTAGAGTCCCAACAGGAATTACAGGGCACACTCAAAGTCTGGTGACCCAAGTGGGGATTGCATACAAAGCGACTAATGACAAGGGCCTGGGCAAGTGTTGGGGGGCCCAGAGGTGAGAATGGGGGCCCTGCAGCAAGAGAGGCCATCACCCTGGGCCCCCCGGGGTGGAGGAGTCATGCAGCCTGCAGGGAGGGAACGTGTAGACCAGGCTGCCTAGAGAGGGGCCCCCGTCTGGGGGGACCAGGAGCGAGCACCCCACCCTCACGTTCCTCGCACCTCCCTGTCTGGCCGTAGCTCCACGCTGGGAGAAGCCTGCTGCGGGTGGTGTCCCCGTGGACAGCAGTCCAGGGCCCAGAATGAGGGAGCGAGGGGTCTGAACTCTGTGTGGTGGACGCAGGGGGCATAGATCAGGCCCACTTACAGACCCCTCTGGCAGCACTTGCAGGGGCTTACTTTCCAATTGACAACTTTACCATGGGGTCTCTCTGGATGGACTCTGGGTGGTCCCCGCTTCCCTTCCCCCAACAACCAGCCACTGGTCCCTACGCTGTTTACCACAAAATCCTCTTTTGACCCCATTTGTCATATATTAATGTCCCATGGGCACTCAGGGCTATTTCTGGACTTTCTCTGCTGTTCCAGTGGGCTGTGTGTCTATTCATATTCTGTATTAATCACCAAGGCCTTGTGAGGGTTTTAAGAACCGGGGAGACCAATCTCTCCTTGTTTCTCTCTTCTGCTTTATTTCTCTCTCTCTCTTTTTTTTTTCTCTTCTGCTTTAGAGTCTTGCTGGACTGTGCTTACTTGCTTATTTTCAGTGAATTTGCTTGTCTGTTTGTGAAGGAAGGAAGCTCTTTAGGTCATTTGGGGAGATTACATTAAACCTATGCACTTATTAATAGTGATAAAGTAAATGTGGTCATTGTTAACAGTGGAGAACTGGGTACAGAACAGGTAGGAGTTCTTGGTACTGTTCTTACAACTCGATGCTGGTGCGGCTTCTGGAACGTGGTCCTCAGGCTCCTCCCCACAGCATCCTCGCAACATCGGTGCTGCTTGTGTGGGGCTGGTGAGGTGCCAGCCGGCCACCAGCCTCTGGCCACAGTAAAACTGGCAGAAACAGCAGCAGTCTCGGGGACTGGATAACTTCTGGCCTTACAGAGTGCAGACCAGGCCTCCAGGGAGCTGTCTTCAGTGGCCGAGAAAGCAGCCTCCAGAACCCTGCCAGGGGTTTGGGGGAGTTTGTACACAGACATCACTGCTCCGGGAAGGATGCAGAAATACATCCTGTGGGTTAGGAGGAAGGCTCGGGTCAGGGACAGAGGGAAACGGGGCTCGGGAAACGGATGCTCTTCCTCAGTCGGTCCCAGAGGCACTAAGAGGTCGGAGCTGGAAGGAACAGCATGGGGGGGAGGCCACGTGCACAAGGGCGTGGGGACCGAGTGGGGGAGGCGAGGGGGCCCCCATCTGGGCCAGAGTCCTGGTAAGTGGGGTCCAGCATTGCTGACTGCTCTGGTGCTGTGCTTGGAAGGCAACTGGAGTGTGTGCGTGCATCTGTGCCGTGTGTGAGTATGTGTGTGTGTCTGTGTGTGTCTGACAGAGACCACGGCGGTTGGGAATGGGGCCCATCTGGGTTCCTGCTGGTACGAGGACTAGACCCGAGTTCCATGAGGCCATTGTCCCCAGCTCTTGGCAGCCCAGATTGAGAGCAGCCCAGCTGGGCAGCCGGGGCCCAAGGTCCCAGAGCCGGCCGGCCCAGCGGGTGGCTTCTGCCCCTGACTGGCTCCACGATGGGTCAGGACAGGCCTGGACAGCGGACACCCCTGCGAGACCCCAGGTCTGTGACTGAGCGGAATGCCGACCGCACGGAGGGAGGGAGGGAGCCACCACCCGGATGGATGGATGCAGCCCCACGCTGCCTCCCCAAGGGCCTGTCAGTGATGGCAGAGGCCAGGTCTGGGCTAAACCCAAGTCCTCTGTGTGGCCTCCCAGCAGGCTGGAGGGGGTCGTGCGGGAGATGGGGGATGGCGGACTCTCGGTGGGTGATGGAGTGTGGATGTTCCACACACCCCGCGGCATCTTTCTGAGCCAGCATCCGCTCACCGCTGAGACGCGTGTGCAGGGAAGGAGCCGGGTCCCAGGAGTAACAACTCATGTGCAGGAACGGGGCTGGGCTCCAAGAGCTGGCGTCGTAACCCCAAGGCTTTTCACCAGCAGATCCTGAGGTCCAAGGATGGGATCTCTGTGTAGCCGGAGAACGTGACTTTAGATCAAGGGGCATGAAATACACTCCAGAGAAAAAGAAGGTACTCATCTTCCCATTCTCTACACGGTCAGCCCAACTGCAGACCGCTGTGCCCTCTTCCCCTCAGCTTTGTCTGGAAATAACCTCCCAGAGTTAGGCTGCTGGGTGTGAAAGAGAAACGAAAGATGCAGTCCTTGAAAACTGGACACCATGTACCTCTTTTGGCTCAGGATTCCAGAGGGCTTATCAGCTCCAGCTTGGTTGTATGTTATCTGGTACAACCCTGCGCAATTAGAAACAAAATAATCCAATTTAGCTGACATTAAGCAGCAGCTATGAAGTGAGCATGCTGCTGGCTGCCAGGACTTTCAATATAACCAGGTCGCTGGTTTATTCATACACTTGTGATTGTTCTGGTGGTTGTTGGGGAGGAAGTTAGTATCAGAACTGCTTAAGGAACAACCTTGTAAGCTGTCACTAGGGTCTTTAAAAGAACAGGAATCTTTACATTGAACATTTACTTATTTTATAGAAGGATAAAAATAAAGTGTCTCTATTTTTATACTTTATACTCTTGAGACAAGTGTCTCTTTACCACAAAAGAGATTATTCCTCTTAGTGTAAGAGATTACAGAAAAATGAGTTACTGTTATTTAGTCTCTCAGTCGTGTCTGACTTTTTGTGACCCCATGGACTGTAGCCCGCCAGGCTCCTCCATCCATGGGATTCTCCAGGCAAGAATACTGGAGTGGGTTGCCATGCCCTCCTCCAGGGCATCTTCCCCACCTAGACATTGAACATGAGTCTCCTGCATTGGCAGACGATTCTTTACCACTGGGCCACCTGGGAAGCCCTACAGAAAAATGAGTGGGCTGGGATTTTACAGTCACACACACACACACACACACACACACACACACACACACACGTCTATACTGCCTGTCTCCACTTGAGAACAGATCAACTGTCTCTTCTGAGTGAAGACGGGGATATTGGAGTTCTCGGGCTGCTTCCATTTCCTGCCAGCTTCCTCTTCACTTGTTGTTGAACTACTGCTGGCTGAATGGAGCTCCCCCAAGGATTGTTCCTACCGTGGTCCCTGTGACCGTGGGCCTCTGAGACCGGGTCTTTGCAGGTGTGATCAGGTTAGAATGAGGCCATACTGGTGACTGGGATTGTTGTCCTTACAGGGGGACGGACGGTCTGACACAGACCACAGACCGAGACTGGGGTGGGATGGTCGTTACAAGCCTTGGAACACCCCGGGCTGCTGGTGACCCCTGGGAGCTGCGAGAGGGCCTAGAGCAGGTCCCCCTGCCAGCCCCCGGGAGGAGCCCACCCTGCCATCTCCTTGACTGCAGGCTTCAGCCTCCAGATCTGGGAGAGGAGAAATTTCTGCCGTCCCCAGTTTGAGGCGCTTTGTTACAGCAGCCCTGGCCAAACTTACAGTCACTGGTGCGCTGTCCAGGTTTGCATTAATCACAGTCTCCTGGGCAACAACAGTTCCTGATGTGCGACCTGCGCTTTACCTTTAAACAGACTCACTCTTCACCACCGGTGCCCTTAGTAACACACGCTCCTTTCTCAGCAGTTATTTCCTCTCATCTTCGGACTCTTGGTGCTGTCCTCCTCCTCTCCTCCCTGCCCTCCCCCTCCCTGCCCCCCGCCCCCTCCTCTCCTCCCCTGCCCCCACTTCCCCGTCCCCCTCCCTGCCCTCCCCCTTCCCCTGTCCAGCCCCCTCCCAGCTCCCTTCCCACCCCCTCCCACCGGCTTGCTCTCCCCCACCCCCACTCTGCTGGATGCTTGCTTAGCTGCTGACTCCTTTCTTTCCGTCTGACACCTGCTTAAGGAGCTCCTTCCAAACCCTCTGCTTTGAATTAAAGAGGTAACTTGACATGATGCCTTCCGTCCTTGAGACCGGGTTGTTTTTCTCTGCAAGCAGCTTAAAGTCTGTTTTCCTGGTGCCTTCGAGTACGGCCCCAGCAGAGGGAAGGGCTTGACCTGATCGGGTTTGTGCCGCGCCATCTGGACTTTGTTTCATGAACCAAGACCTGCCCCGCCTCGTGGCAGGTGTGCCCGGCTCCTGCAGGAAACACCCCGGGACTCAGGGCCTTCCCCTCGGGCAGTCTGACTGTAGCCCTCGCCCACTGTCCTTTCTCAGGACTGATTCCACCGGCTCAGGCTCAGGCAGGGGGAGAGACAGCCCATCTCAGCTGGGGGGACCCTCCCTTGTGGCTTCCGGGCCTCGAAGACTGGCCATGCCCTGGACTCTGCCCTGGAATCTTCCCCCTGCCTTTGGCTTCTGGTTTTTAAATGCACCTTTTTGGGTTATATTCTTTTCCTCCTTGCTGGCTGTCGGGAAATCCTATTTTTTTTTTTTTTTTTTGCCAGTTAAAATTTTTTCCGCTTATTTTTATTGAAAATTGGGAAGGGAAATTCTGTAAGGCCATCTCATTTAAATAGTGAACTTATGTTAAACTGATGTTTGATACAATAGCAGCAATATAATAATAATAGTAAAGATGTTGGCGGGGTACGTGGATGAAGATACTGTTACTCAGACTTCCAATCCCATCATCCTTATTCTAGGGACGTGGCAAAGAGGAAAAGGGCCACCAGGGATGATTTTTGCTTCAGAGGCAGAATCGTAGGACTCTCTGGAGAAACAGAACCAATAGGGTCTATATATCTATTTGTCTATGTCTATGTTGTTCACTTGCTCAATCGTGTCCAACTCCTTGCGACCCCATGGACTGTAGCACGCGAGGCCTCCTTGTCCTTCATCATCACCCGGAGTTTGCTTAAACTCTTGTCAGTTGAGTCGGTGATGCCATCCAATGATCTCATCCTCTGTCGTCCCCTTCTCCTCCTGCCCTCAATCTATCCCAGCATCAGGGTCTTTTCCAATGAGTCAGCTCTTCACATCAGGTGGCCAAATTATTAGAGTTTCAGGTTCAACGTCTGTATCTCTGTACATATCTTTATACAATCTACACCTGTATCTACTTTCTCTATACCTTTCTTTCTCTCCCTCCCTCCTTCCCTCTTTCTCTTCTTCCTTCCTTTCTTTCTCTTTCCTTCCTTCTTTTGTTCTATCGTCTATAGAGTGATTTATTATGAAAAAATAGCTCATCTGATGACGGAGAAGGAAAAGTGCTATAAACTCAAAGGCCTAAGAATGCGAGAAATAAGTGCTGTGAGTCCCATTCCAAGCCCCAGGACAGGAGACGAGGCAGGTCCCAGCTCAACAGTCAGGCAGAGAGAGAGAGAGAAGACCCCTTCCTCCTCCTCCCTCTCCCTTTTTTCTCTTCAGTCTCCCAGGGTTTGGATGGAGCCCAACCACGCTGGGAGGGTGCCTTCTCTACTCAGTTTATGGATTGAAATGCCAGCCTCTCCTGAAAACACCTTCACAGAAACACCCAGAGTAACATTTCACCAGATACGGGGGCGACCTGTGACCCAGTCCAGTTGACAGATCAGATGAACCATCACAGCCAGTGTTCAGCATAACAGCCAAGAGTTTAGATCCTGGAGGCAACCAGACACAGGTTTGAAGCTTTCTGCTCTTTACACGCTGTGTGGTCTTCTCTGGGCTCCCCTGACCTCTCTGCGCCTTAGTTTCCTCATCTGTAAGATGGAATGAAAATAGAATAACGCCGGGGCCGGCCGTGAGGCTGGAAGGTAATTACGAGTGAGAGCTATGAGCTTTCAGACTGGCGTTTTAGAATGCGTAAGCTGGAAGTTAACTCAGAGTCGGTCTGCTCCCTTCTTATGTAAATATTGCGTGGAACAAGGAGACTGGAGCTCAGAAGGTCTCAGCCTGCCTGCCTCCAGGGAGAGGGCGGGGTTACGGCGTCCAGAACCGAGGTATGAGACTATGGATCTCGCCAAGTGCAGGGGCCTCTGTGAGGCAGAGAGCCGGGCCAGTCCGCTCCCTCCGTCTCCCCGAGCGACCCTGGTCAGCAGGGGCTGCCATGCTGCCATGGGCCAGTCCACAGCAGGCTCTGAGGTCACTGGGTTATCCTGCTTGTGTAAACTGTTCTGCTTATGCTAATGAAGTAGTCTTCACGTGTCCCCATTTCGCTATGAGTTTTATCTTTCGCTCACGCTAAATATGACCTGTGACCTACGGTACAGGACAGCACAGGGAACTCTGTTCAGTATTTCATGGCAGCCTGTCTGGGAGGGAGTTTGGGGGAAACGGACACGTGTGTACGTGTGGCTGAGTCCCTTCACTGTTTCCCTGAAACTATCACAATATTGTTAATCGGCTATGCGGGCAACGCATGCGTGCTCAGTCATGTCCGGCTCTGTTATATCCCAACACGAAATAAAGTTTAAAAAAAACTGGAACCATCTAGGCCAGCACTGTCCAATAAAAATAATCAGCTATAAATGTACTTTCAAATCTTCTAGCAGCAATATTTTAAAAAACTTAAAAGAAACAGATTAACTTAAATAAATAAATAAACGTGACCTTCGCTGGGAGAAATATTTTTTTTAAAGCGGTTCGGTGAGTTCTGCGAGCTCAGCCATCGTCCGTCAGGGCGTCGATACTCGCTATGATGTATTCATCACAGCAAACCTCTGAGCCCAGAGCCCTCACCTGACATCCCTCCGTACCCTTACGTGGCCCGATGACACAGCAGAAAGTGGGTTATCCTCCTCTTTGGGCCGTCCGTGGGGAAACCGAGGCACAAACTTGGCCAACGTCCACCCAACGATTGCGAGTTCCACCAGCTCAGCGGCAGACGGCCCTCCTGGGACCGGAAGGGTCTCAAGACATCGCGTACCCCTGTGGGCTGCACGGCCTGCCTGGTGGTGGTCCGTGCTCAGGTGGGCGCTGAGTCCTGTCTGACTCTCTGTGACCCCGTGGACTGTAGCCCTCCAGGCTCCTCTGCCCATGAGGCTCCCCAGGCAAGGATACTGCAGTGGGTTGCCATTTCCTCCTCCAGCGGAGCTTCCCGATCCACGGAAGATGGTGGGCACCCACCCAAAGCCAGGGGAGCAGGACCCCCTCAGGCAGGGAATAGGCTATTTGACAATGTGGCTTGAATGTCTCTCATTTTAATATGGCATTTTCTAAGGAAATAGCTTTGTGGCTTCAAACTCCAACCCACTCCTCCCTCTCTCCCTGCCACGCCCCCTCTCCCTGCCACGCCCCCTCTCCCTGCCACGCCCCTCCCTGCCACGCCCTCTCCCTGCCACGCCCTCTCCCTGCCACGCCCTCTCCCTGCCACGCCCTCTCTCCCTGCCACGCCCCTCCCTGCCACGCCCCCTCTCCCTGGCCACGCCCCTCTCCCTGCCACGCCCCATCTCCCTGGCCACACCCTCTCTCCCTGGCCCCGCCCCCGCCGACCACACCCACTGGCCACACCCACTGGTCGTGTCCCCACTGGCCTACCGGGTGTAGCTGCCGCAGCGGTGTCTCTCCGGCCCCGCCGTTCCCTCCCGAACATGCGAGGTGTGCAGTCCATACTTGCAGAACTGACCTGGATCAGTGAATTAATTCGTATTCAAAGAATGATGGTTTCATAGCACTGCCAATATTCCAAGGAAATTTCAAAGGCAATTATAAACGGAGATTTTCTTTTTTTTTTGCCAGGGAAATTCATTGAAGGATGGCTGTGGTAAAAGTCTTAACACCAAGGTGGTTTGTCTTACAAGCATATCTGAGTCCCAGGGTAGCCGTCCTCCAAGGACGCCTCTGTCTGGGCTGCTTCTGTCACTGGCTGTCCACAGGTTGTCCCTGATGGAAGGCCACCTGCTGAGTTACACAGGGATGATGGAGGTTCTGACTTCTGCCAAAACTGTATTGTGTCGCTATGAAAAGTGCTAGACTTGACAAGCATCCCTGGTGGCGCAGACGGTAAAGAATCTGCCTGCAAAGCAGGAAACCCGGGTTTGACGCCTGGGTAAGGATGATACCCTGGAGAAGGGGATGGCAACCCACCCCGTTATTCTTGCCTGGGAAATCCCATGGACAGAGGAGGCTGGAGGGCTACAGTCCACGGGGTCACAAAGAGAGCTACAGTCCGAGGAGTCTGGCGGGGTGTGGTGAGGAGTGTCTGTTACTGCAGGACGCTTAGCCCCCATGGGGACTCCGGAGCCCACGGCCCTCGGGAGCTGTTGGTGAGACCAGCCGTGGCACACAGCTGCCCCAGGGCGTGGTGTGACCTCAGTCAAGCCTGCTTTCTTTAGCGGTGGGCAGTTCCTGGAGGCGACCCAGCTGAGGGCCTCTGTCTTCTGGGGCTTTGGTTGAGAAAGGTTAGACTCTGAAACCTGGGGATCAGTTCTTCCCACGGCACGACCTGAACGTCAGCCTGGCTCTGGAGAGGCCACAGGCTTGGAGCATCCAGAGTCAACTCATTTCATCTGCAATGTTTGCAGGGACAGCAGGCTGGCAGAGGCCCACGGACAGCCCTCTCGGCCCTGCGTTCCTCTCCGTGGCCGTGAACTTGGTGGATTTATGACCTTCTGTCCCGGCAGGTCCCAGTTCTACCAGCAGTCAGCACACTTGGTGACCTAAAATTTACAGTCTTCATTTTGTTTCAGTTCGGAGTAACCAGGCTTTGTACCAACTGCTCTGAACCCTCCTCATTGCAGGAGGACTTGTGGAGGCAGCTGGCTGATGGGAGGCGCGTTAACAGTCACTGTGCCCTGTCCCCCCTTCCTAAGGTGCGTGTCTTACTAGAGGCCTCCAGAGTTACCAGGGCTGCAACCCAACCGGCCCCTCCGTGCAAATCTGGGAGGTGCGCTCAAGAACTACTCTGAATTCTTTGCTCAGGCTTGCAGAATAGCCCCGTTATTCTTCCATTAACCCAACCTCACAGGTCACTGGGGCCCATGAGCACCTTAGAGGGGCCCAATGCTGGCAACTGAGCACTCCTTTTTCTTCCTTGGAGGCACACAGTCCGTGTGGGTTAGAATCCCAGCCCTGCTGTGGGACCATAGGGATATAACGCACCTCTCTGTGCCTCAGGCTCCTCCTGTCTAACACGGGGACAGCAGCGGCTCCCAGCTCGGAAAGCTGGGGCTAGCACATGGCCGGATCCCACAACAGCAGATCTGCTGTTACCGCTCCCCCCTCCCCGGCACGGGGAGCACGCTAGCGTCTGGGGAGTTGGTTTCGGTATCAGCACCTGATCCCGACTAGAGCTCAGGGTGGTGATAATCACCTTCTTTATTTTCAAAGTGAGGTTTTTACAGCTGTTGTAAAAAGCAGGCTCCTGAGCGCCCCTTGTCACCACGGAGGCTGACACGCGTCAGACCCGGGGCTGTGCTGGAGACGCCCACTTTGGGTGCCCCAGGGCTCCAGAGTGCCCATGTCCTCCCTGGCCACAAGGGAGCTTGCTCCTTACCGCCTGGACCACGGGGCTGGCCTGGACACCCTCGTCCTAACTGGGAGTCTTGATTTTCACTCCTTCGCGGTCCTTGTTTCAAAGGCAGGAGCAGGAAGAATGCTCCTCAATCTCACTACAGGGTAAGTACAGATTTTTACAGTACAAGCCTTCTCTGGCCTCTTCAAGGAAATGTGTTGTTTGATATTTTTCTATGTCCCATCATCTTCCTAACGTCTAACCCTTGGAGTTGGAATAGTATCTATGGAGAGCAGAGCACAATACCCAGAGGGGCTCCTTGGTGTGTGACGTGCGTGTGTGCGTGTGCGCTCAGTCATGTCCGACTCTTTGTGACCCCATGGACTGTTGCCTGCCAGGCTCCTCTGTCCGTGGGATTTCCCAGGCAAGAGTACTGGGGTGGGTTGCTCCTTCCTCATCCAGAGGATCTTCCCAACCCAAGGACTGAACCCTCATTTCCTACACTGGCAGGCAGATTCTTTACCCACTAAGCCATCAGGGAAGTCCTGGGGATTCCATAAATCTGTGCTGAATGAATAAAGGGTTCAGAATGCTAGGTGAATGAATGAATGAATCAGTGAGGCATTCAGACGCAGGTGGAATCATCCCAAAGCCCCACCTGAAACGGCCAGGGGATGCCATGGTCCTCAGGGGTGTCCATGAGGTTCCAGAAAAGAGTGGGGAGCCCCACACTCCAGAGGGTCCCCAGGACCCCACCTGAGGGCGCACCAAGGGCCCCAGCCCTGGGGCAGCTCCGAGGATGTGGCAAGCCTGGCACTGGCGGGGCGTGGGCATTCAGGACTGCCAGGGCACAGAAGGCGAGGTCCCGCAGGAGCTGGTCTCCCTTCCTCTCAGCAAGTGGCCTCGGGAGCCCAAGGCCAGGGTGGGGGGTGAAGCCTCCTCACTCGGACTTGCATGATTGCCGGGGAGCCCCAGAGTGGGCAGGGGACAGGCTCATAGCCCAAACCCAGGACAGGAGGCGGGGCGGCAGGGAGCCTGGAGGCCCGCTTGTTCATTTTCGTCCTTTACCCCAAATAGCTTTTAAATAAGCTTTCTCCCCCATAAACAATTGCCAGGGGCGAAAAATAGGTGGAGCCAACACAGGAATAAGTTCAGTTCAGTTCAGTTCAATTGCTCAGTCGTGTCCGACTCTTTGCGACCCCATGAACCACAGCATGCCAGGCCTCCCTGTCCATCACCAACTCCCGGAGTCCACCCAAACCCACGTCCATCGAGTCGGTGATGCCATCCAACCATCTCATCCTCTGTCGTCCGCTTCTCCTCCCGCCAGGAATACTCCCCTGCTTTTCCTGTGGTCACCAGCTGCCGGTGAAGACGGCAGACAGACCTCAGGAAATGCCGTGGAAAACTGAAGTTTCTTGTGCAAAAGGAACTTTCAAAGAAACTTTTAGACTTTCAAAGTAAGGAGACATTCAAGTTTATAAATAAAGAAAGGAAAACGGAAATTTCAGTCTCGTGTCTAACTGATCAATGAGAAAAAGCTGGGAACTGGACGTTGGTTGGTAATCACAGGCCGGTGGAAGGGCACACACTGGTGAGACCTCAGGAAGTGTGGAATGCGGGAAACGTGTGAGACTGCCTATCCAAACCTCCGTCAGGGGTTCTTCTTACGGCCCTCCGGATCTGAACAGTTATTTTAAGAGTGTATGGTGTGCGATGGCTACGTTCACAACGAGTGACCATGTACAGCACACGGAACTCTGCTCAATGCTATGTGGCAGCCTGGATGGGAGGGGAGCGTGGGGGAGAGTGGATCTATGTGTGTGTGTGGCCGAGTTCTTTCCCTGTTCACCTGGAACTATCTCGGTGTTGTTCATCGGATGTGTTGTCCTTCAGTTGCTGAGTTGTGTTCGACTCTGTGACCCCATGGACTATAGCACGCCGGGCTCCTCTGTCCGTCACTGTCTCCTAGGAGTTTGCTCAAATTCACGTGCATTAAGTTGGTGATGCTGTCTAACCATCTATCTTCAATGTAAAATAAATTGTTTTTTAAAAAAGAGAATAAGGTATTCAAAGTAGGAAGGAAAATAGCCCTCAGCCCACATGCCCTCGGGCCTTTGTTCCCTGGGACCTGGCCTGCTTACCGGAGGGAAAGGCCTAGGCGTCTTACTGGACTTGGGGCTGTACTGCAACTCAGCGGAGCTGAGAAAATTAGGTTCTTGGCTTTATCTACATCTAATTCAGTCTTCCTTCTGAGCCCTGCCCACTGGTTATCAGGGGAAGCATTTTTAATTATGCTATATTTTTAATTAAAAAGTGTAAATTCATGTCCACTGTGGTTCAGATTTTGACCTGAAAATGTAAACAATTTCTTGGGAGAATTATCTTTTTCTGGGCAAACACGCCCAGACGCTGGCTGCCTCCTCTCCCCTTTCCTGCGTCTCCTCTTGTCTAATGGGTGGAAAGTGGGTGCACCAGTGACGCTGGCGTTGACCTGGCACTTCCGGACCGTGTCATCGGCCAGCGGTCGTCCCACGCCCTGCCTGTGGCTGCCCTCAGGGGACACTGTCATGGGGTCAGGCTCGTCTGGTCTCCCGCTGGTGTCCGCCTGGCAGAGGAGGCTCGCCTGCCCCCAGGTCCGCAGACCCAGAGCTCTCTGCACCTGGGGCTCTCAGCAGCTCAGCTGGGCTCTGCGGCGGGGTCACTGCGCGCAGCTGTGACTACCCTGCGGCTGGCCTGGGGGCGTCTGGCCTTACAGTGTCCGTGGCCCTCTGACACTGGGCCACCCAGGGCCACCTCTGCCGTGCCCGGCTGCCCCATGGGCGGATGTGGCCTCCCCGAGGTTGGCAGTGCAGCTAGGCCCTAAGCGCTTTCCGGAGTCCGAGAGGGCAGCAGGAGCAAAAGCCCACCATGCTCTGGGCTCCTGCCTGGACCCGAGGCCTGCCTTCCTCTCTAGGCCGAAGCCAAGATGGAGAAATAAACTCAGACCTGCCCTTCTGACCCCTGGGGTCCCCTCTCCGCCTCTCCCCCTCCTCTCCTACATCAGACCCATCTCACCACTGAGTTCAGGGCACGGCCCTCGTGGGTGGGGGAGCAGAGGTGCTTCTTCTGTGCCAGTGAGAGAACCCAGGGTGGCAGAGAACCCTCGGAAAAGCCTCTTGCAGGCCAGTGCCCTGGCTGAGCCGTTCTGCCCTGTAGGCGGGCTCTGCAGGTCCAGCACCGCCGTCGCTTCCCTCCTGGGCTCCGGTCCCTCTTCCCCCCTCCCCCTGTCTCCACTCTGACAGTCGGTGAGTGTCCTGGGGAGGGGGCGACAGCTCGCGGGTGGTCCTCAGGGGTCAGCGCTGTGCATCGCCGAGGTGGACCCCGTGCAGTGGGCTCTGCGGGAGGGCTGCCCAGCAGGAGGACCAAGCCCCTCTTGCTCCGTTAGTGATGGCAGTTCTTGGTTGCTTCTTCAGCTGTTGGCTGTAAATTTGGGGGTGGAGGAGGGGAGGAACCTCCGGGTAGGAGGGCCGAGCTGGGGGCTGGGAGCGCCGACCATGCACGCGCGTGCACACACAGGTTGACGTGTATTGCTGTTTCTGGGGGACCTTTGGTGCATCTCTCTGTCCGCTCCGAGCTTGACGCCCTGGCCGCCTGTCGAGTGGCGGCTGAGCTGGAGATGAGGCTCTGAAGCAGCCGGTCGGGTTGACAGCGCATGTAGAGAAACCATCTGTGGGAAGCCCCTGAGATGGCCCGTGAGCACAGTGAGCAGAGCGCCGGCTCTGTGAGCTCCACACACATCTCGTCCTCTGTTGTCGGGTCTCACGTCCAGGCTTCCGCCTGGGTGCCGGGGAGGGCTGGCTCTCTGTGGGGGCAGAGCCGTGTGAACCACATGCACCTTCCATCAGCCCCGCGGGTTCGGGGAGAGGCTCATGCCGCCCAAGACTCTGCTGTGGCGCCGGACGTTCAAGGTCGAGGTGTCACAGGGCTGGTTTATCCGAGGCCTCTCCGTCCTCAGACACCCGTCCCTCTGGAGTCCCTTCTGGTGTCAGAACCTTGTCCTCCTCTAAGGACACCAGTCAGAACAGGATAAAAACCACCCTGACTTGAATTTGAACTTGAACTCTTAAAGGTTCTGTGTCCCATCACAGTGACATTCTGAGGTCCTGAGTGCTCGGACGTCAGTGTGGGTTTTGGAAAAGGGGACAGAATGTGAGTTTGCCAGGATTCGCTTTATGGCACAGTCTACAATCTCTTTTCTTTTCTTGGCCATGTCACCCTCAGCGCCCCAACCAGCGACTGAACCTGGGCCACCACAGTGACAGCCTGGAATCCTGACCAGTAGGTCACCAGCAGATTCATTAAGCAATTTCTGCAAACAGTCCATGGACATTTTTTAAAGATTTTGTTTTATACAAAAATAGTATATGTGTTAAATAAAGCCTATTGTGTAATTTGAATACTGTAGTCGTATTCTTTTTCTACTGGATTTGTTAAATTTAAAAATATAAATTTTTAGGGCTCATTGTGAACTTGTGAAAATAACCTTGAATTCCTAGATTTTTGTTGTTGTTGCTTCAAGTATTTCCACACAATGTAGTCTGTGTGGAAATGTTGATGATTGCTGCAATTTGTTTAGTGATGGTATCTTTCTCCAGTAAAATTCCTCTGAGCCTTATTTGAAATCTTGACTTTAAAGGCCTTTGGCCGTCTGTCATGGTTGGCATTTTCCTGGTAGACTCTCCCTCATCCTGTTTGTTTATTTGTTGGTGGAGAAGCAGGTGGGATCTTGGCTCCCCGACCAGGATCAGACCTGCACCCCCTGCCCTGGAAGGCCAAGTCTTAACCACTGGACGCCAGGGCAGCTCCTCCGGCTCGAGTCTGTATTTCTACTTTTCCCCTCTATCATTAGTTGCAGGAGTGTACCTTAAAAGTTGCATCTGGCTGATTTTTTGCTCCTTCACTTAATCTGTTCTATTCCTCTCAAATGTGAGACATAGCAAGGAGAATAACTTCATCCGTGCACATTCGACACTGTGATTAATGATACGTTCAGTCTTTCTCCTGCTGCCTTATTTTATGCATTATGTTCATTGTGATTTCTTGCCACTTCCTTTCACCTTTCCTGCTTCTTCGTTGTTTGATCATTTTATGTCTTCTTTTCTCCTCCAGGAGTATGAAAAATTACATCTAAATGTTGTCCCAATAGTGGTTACCCTGAAATTATTACAAACATATTTTATCCTACGCTCTTCTATCAAAGTGAAGAATTGGACATTGTTCACAACCGCCAGCCTTCACTTCGCCAAGAATTTGAATATGCATTCACTTCCTCTCCCCCTTCTTAACACCTGGTTGTTGTTAAGTACTCGGATTTTCTTCAAATTTCTCCTTCTCTTATTCATTCCTTTAAAAATAGTTTAAGACTCATTAATTGTGAAGATTACATGTAATGGTAAAGAGGGGCAGTTGCATTTGTTTCAGTATTTTATGATTGGGAAGAAAAGAATTTTGGAGTGTGTGCCGCTCTTTATCCAGAAAGTATGTTTTAGTGAAACCTCTAGCCATGTTGGTTTCCCCGATGGCTCAGCGGGTAAAACGTCCGCCGGAAATGCAAGAGACACAGGAGACTTCGGTTCGATTCCGAGGTTGGGAAGATTCCCTGGAGGAGGAAATGGCAACCCGCTCCAGTATTCTTGCCGGGAAATCCCATGGACAGACACCACTGAGAGACTGAGGCTGTGCTTAGCCGTGTAAGAAAAGCATCTACTCATTAGGGGAAGCTAAGCCAAGTGCAGCTGCTTCGAACTGATGATAAGGGTTTTGTTCCGTTCAGTAGGTACTTGTTCATCCGATGAAGACCGGCCCGTGGTGGACCGTGGTGGAGCACTCTTTGTCTCGGGAGATGGGGACTTCCTCCTCCAGGCGGCTTGCTCAGCACTCGGGCTGGCCTACAGCCTGGGTTCATGCAAGGGCTGGTTTTCTCTCCATCTCACGAGGAAGGAGTGGGCGGGCCTGGCACAGAGCTGGTGTTCGGATCAGAGCTGTCCCAGCACGCTTCTTCTGGATGGAAAGCCCAGGTGATTAGAAGAAAAGTCCCGTGAGTAATCCAGATCCTCCTCTCTGGCTGGTGAGCACGGGGCATCGTGTTCGGGGTTGGGTGCGGACGGCTCAGCAGGAAATAAAAGTCTTTACTGTCAATCCTCCTATATTTCTGAATAGCTGTCTTGCTCACTGTGCATGTTTTCTGTCTCTGCAGCTGCTTTTTATAAATGCAGTATCTAATCATTCTTTTTTAATTTTTATTTACTTACTTATTTTTGGCTGTGCCGGGTCTTCGTTGCTGCGAGGGTTTTTCTCTAGGTGTGGGGAGCAGGGGCTACTCTCTAGCCGTGGAGGACGAGCTTCTCACTGTGGTGGCGTCTCATGTTGCGGAGAAGGGGCTCTAGGGCGCACGGCCTTCAGCAGCTGTGGCTCCGGGCTCCGTCCTTAGGCTCTCGGGCTCTAGAACTCGGGCTCAGTAGTTGTGGCCCACGGGCTTAGTTGCTCCACAGCACGTGGGATCTTCCTGGACCAGAGATCAAACCCAGGTCTCCTGCATCGGTAGGCAGATTCTTAACCACTGCACCACCAGCGAAGCCCCGTCTGCAGTTTCTTCTAAAGCGCTTAATTCTGAGCCGGTCTCTGTGGCCGGTGGAGAGCTGCAGCCGGCTCCTCTCCCAGCCTCACCTGTTTGCTCCTGGCAACTGTATCTACATAACTCTTCCAATCCATGGCTCTTGAGTTAGGAATGGCCACTGAAAATCTCAGTGCAGATTCTGCTGGTAACACATGGCCTTCAGAAGCTAGCGTTTACCTGAATGTGTTTCTAATTAGGCAACAGGCGCGATCATTCCAAGCAGAGCCAGCTCAGCGGTTCATCTGCATCTCGGGTGGAGCTTGGGACAGTCAAGGTGGGGTCGTGCCCAGGCAGGCAGGCAGGGTGATCAAGTCAAGGCACTGGCTTGTCTAGGGAGCACCCAGGGCAAGGCTGGCATTACTAATACAGAGTAAGGTGGTTTCACTTTTCACACCTGCACTCATCATTTCCTGGGATACACCGTGGACACTGTTGGAAATAAGCTGTGTCACTCGGGACATGGTCCTCCTGGACTGTCAGACACCATCTCTAAGGTACGTGCATCAGAATTTTTCCTGCTGTGGCTTTTTTACCCTACCTTTCGTTACCATGTTTACTTCAGCTGACTACCCCAAATCCTCTGGAGGCACTTGGGACAAATTCTTACTGCCTGGGAACAGCTGTCCAAGGCATGCAAATCCGCTCCCCTCTCGGCAATTCCTATGACACCTCGTCACCCCCTCCCCCCTCACCCCCCACTCTGGGTTCCTGGAGAACAGCAGGTGCGGGGAGTGCTGGATTTATTGCTGAGGCTGCACTGGGATGAGTGTATTCCTGGCATCCCAAGTTGGAGTGAGAATAGCTTTTCTAAACAATGCTTCGAAAGGATGATTTGGTTCTCTGGAATAATTAGCGATGTAGTCAGAGTGTAAAAGAGCATTTAGAAGGGGAGATGTGGTGTAGCTGTCTTTGGAAATAAAACCCAGGTGAGGAGAAGGACCTGGGAGAATGGGGAGGACTCTGCTTCCATCATAGTTGACAAAACTCAGCACTGTCCTTGCCAGAAATGGCATCATTTACTTCTCCTAACACTACCATTGTATAACATGACTGGTATGCCCACTTTACAGGGGAATGTGAGTCACGAAGAAAGTACATAATATTAAATGTCACCCAGTTGGTAAGGAGTGGAGTCAGGATCCCCACCCTGTCAGCAAGACTCCAGAGTCTGCATCTCCATCGCCACTGGTGTGTCCAGAGCCTGTTCTCCTGCACAAACCCCTCCATCAGTGTTAACTGGCCTAGAGAAGAAGACGCATGCAAATTCCAAAACCCATCTCCTCTTCTTGGGTCTTGAGAAAGCTCATCTCCTCTTACTATGCTCTAGCTGCTGTATTTTTGTGGGATCTAATATCCATGGGGGGCTTTCCTGGTGCCTCAGTGGTAAAGAATCCGCCTGCCAGTGCAGAAGACGTGGATTTGATCCTTGTGTCAGGAAGACCCCCTGAAGGAGGAAATGGCAACCCACTCCAGTTTTCTTGCCTCGAGAATCCAGGGGACAGAGGAGCCTGGTGGGCTGCAGTCCATGGGGTCACACAGAGTCGGACACGACTTAGCGACAGAATAACAGCAACAGTATCCACGACGCTGAAATTTGCAGGCTTCTCCTGTTCCCTGCGGTATGGTCTGCTTTATCCTCATCATTAAAAGGATGATGTTGAATTCACAGTCCGGCCGTCTGTGACCTTTCTCTGCTCAGCAGAGTACAGGTGATTGTATTCAGAGATGTTTCCCAGCCTTGAAGGAAGCTGGAGGCTGCGGGGCCACACACGCTCCTGGAAAGCTAAAGGCCTCCTCTGTGGGGACTGCCCTGGTGACCCTTCGATTTTTGCTCTAGTGGTGAAAGCAGCCCCGTTAGCCCGGCTCTGTGACCTGCAGACTCCAGTGAACCTGGCTTTTTTTCTTTTTCCCCAAATGGAGCAGGTTAACAGATTCAGCTGCTATTCAGAGAAGTGGCGAGCGTGTGTACGTACGTGTGTGTTTTATAAAACAAAACCTGAAGTCCGAAAAAGAAGCCAGTGGACACTCCTGTTCCTTAAAGAATGACAGTCGGGTGGGGTGCCTTTCCCCAGCCCACAGCCCTGCAGCGGGGTTTGGGGGAGGCCGAGGCCCCCTGGACACACAGACACCACAGCGGGGGGCGGGGGCGAGGCCGAGTGACGGGGAGGGCCCCTGGCTGTTTCTCCGTGTGTTTTCACTTCTGGTATCTAAGTTCCCGTCGTCATCGTCCTGGGAAGGGCTCCAGGCTTATTTCATCTCTGCTTTTCAAGGACTTGCACACAGTGGGGGATCATCAGGTAGTTGTCAAATGAATGAATGTGAACTTTTGCTTTTTTAAATCAAATAGTTTTGTAGGGTGTGATGCCGAGGCAGGCTTCAGTCTCACCAGCTCTTACTGCTGACGCCAGGATGTCAACAGACTTCTGTGGCTGAAGCCCTAGCGTCACCTCCCCAGGCATCGGACGGCAGGTGGACGGGCAGGTGGGGGGAGGACGGGTCGCCAGGGCAGAGGAGACTGGGGACCCGGGGGCCGGCTGCTCTGCACACACACGGCCCATCTGCCTGAAGGGCGTTGTCAAGGCCGCGGCAGCACAAGTGGGAATCCCGTCGGATTCTGAGGGCTGACGGTACAAGTGGAGGGCCTCACCCAGAGCCTGCTTGCCTTCATTTTGGTTACAAACGTGGTCCTTCCGTTTCCCATGACAGGTTAGGAGCTGTCAGTCATGGGGGGCAGGGGTGACGCCACCAAGCAGGCCGAGAAGGTGTCCTTACAACACCCCCGCCTCTCAATGGAAGAGCTCTTTTGCCACTGCGGGGACCATGAAACACTCATAGACTCAGCACCCATCTCCATCTGAGCTACGGTCAGCTCATGAAAACCTACCATTCTCTGCTGTTTAGAGGGGCCTCTGGGGATGTCAGAGCTTCCCTGATGGTTTAGCGGGTAAGGAATCTGCCTGCAATGCGGGGGACACCGGAGACATGAGTTCGATCCCTGGGTCAGGAAGATCCCCTACAGGGGGAAATGGAGACCCACTCCAATATTCCTGTCTGGAAAGTTCCATAGACAGAGGAGCCTGGCAGATTCCAGTTCAAAGGGTCGCAAAGAGTCGGACATGATTCAGCGACTGAGCCACCACACACACGTGGAGAACATCAATATTAGGCCTTGGGCTGGATTTCTTGAGAAGGCAGCTCATCATTGTCCTCCTTGAGCAGGTTTTTTTCTTTTTAATTAAGAGAAATCTCAATTGCTCAGAGTTAATAGCTTTAATAATTTGGGATGATTTGCAATTTGTTCTCCATTTTATTTTCCATAGTTCATCTTTCTCTTCGTAAAAGAGCAAAGTTTCCGTAACTGCTATTGTGACCGTGTGTCCACTCTCGTTCCCCAGTGAGGACAGGCAGAGGGACAGACGTCGTTCTGTTTTTGAGCATGCGTTTGTAAATAGTTTTTGTTTAAAATCATGGTGTAACCCTATGTGTCGTGAAGGCAGGGCCAGAAAAAGGATGCCTCAAAACGTATTTGCAAAAAGAAACCCATGGGTCAGCCCTGGGGAGAGAATTATTAGTACTCAACATTCTCTCTCTCTGAAAAGAGTCTGGCTCACGGTCTCTCTCGAGGTTGCCATCAAGCTGTCAGCAAGACAGTATCATCTGAAAGCTCCCCGGGGGCTGGAGAAGCTGCTCCCCAGGGCAGTGCCTGGGATGTGACGGGAGACACGACGACCTCAGATCCTCCCCATTCTGATGATGTGGGGGTCTCCACGGGGCACCCTGCAGCCCCTTCCATAAGTGAGAGCCATGAGACAGAGCCGATGCCTTTAGTCGCCCCGCCTCTGACTCACCACCACTTCTGTGCCGTTGGTCACACAGACCAGCCCCGGCCTGGAGTGGGAAGGACCACCCAGGCGTGCAGACACCCGGAGCGGCCTCAGGGAGGGTCGCCTCCTCAGAGGCTGGCAGCCAAAACCCTCCTCGGAGGGGCCGAGTCATGCATGTCTTTCCACGGCCATATTAGGCAGGGTGGGAGGTACCCACAGAGCTCTGTGGATGGTAAAGAGATGCTGGGCACGCAACAGAAGCTGGAATCAAAATACTCCTGAGGATAAGGCATAAGCAGAAATATTTCCTAATGAGCATAATAAATACTGCAGAATTTTTTCCCCCTGATTTTCAGTTGTTTTCATTTGTATTAATGAAGTTAGGCTTGAGCCCAAATAGAATAGAATTAAGTGTCTGGGGAGGATCTGGACGGGTTCTAGTTGACTGTTTCCTGCCTGAGGACCATAACAGACACGGATTCTGTTCAAAACCCCGCAGAAGGATGAGGCCCCATCGGAGAACGACTGCCCTCATGGTTACAGCCCATATCATTCCGTGTGGATTAACACAGAACCCTTGCCTTTTGCGTTCTCAGAAACCAGAAGCTGAACTTCTTGGGGAGAATGGTAAGCTTAACTTCAACAGCCATCTACTGGGAATTTGTTTATTTATAGATTTGAAGGAAAATGTTATCTCCTCTCCTAACTTCTTTGTTCTCTGTGAGTTCTTAATTCCTGAGACCAGAAAAGAAAACAACCCAAAGTATTTTCACAGTCAGGCTGATATAAAAAATTCCCCATCATTTTCCCCACTGTTTTCCAATTTATGAAAAAATAAAGCTGACGTTAAAATAATGACAAGTACCATTTATTGTGTGTTTCTCACATGCCTGACACGATGCTGGGACGTGGATGCACTTTTTTATTCCATATTTCATGGTGATGCAGACCCAAGAGTAAGGGAGGTGAAGTAATTTGCCCGAGGTTGTAAATGTACCGTGTGAGGCTTGGGTCTCTTAACCACTGCCTTATCCATCACAGTCTACAAAATGTAAGTCTTCCTTCAGGAGAAAATGGCACTGAATTATACAGCTTAATAAAGCCTGATATGAGAAATGACTGACAGTTACGTACTCAAGGATTGCTTTTGGTAAATGGAGTCTTACTGTTTAATGTTTTAGGAAAGATGACCGCACGCTGGCCTCTCTTCTAATTGAAATGTGTTTACCTCCCAGAACAAGCTTAAAAGATAGGTCTAAGCCACACAGATTCTTATTTAAGAAAATCCTACTCTCCTCTTGATAAGCCTGAGGCTGGTGTGTTGAAATATCATAATAAACTAAGCCGGTAAGACCAGCTGTCACAGAATCTGGCTAACAAATGACGCTGGGTCAGGCAAGATGCATCGCAAGTAAACTCTGTGGAGAAGGACCAGCAAAGAAAAGCAGGAACGGCACCCGCATGCAGGTCTTGTCCTCGGGCAGGAGCGGGCGGGCCCCCCGTCCAGTCCCATTGCTTCCACAGGGTTAAAAATGGCCACCTGGGCAGCTTCGGACTGACTGCTTGTTCCTTTAACAGGTACTTACTGGGGTTGTTGTGGTGAGCGTTGAATGGGCCGATACGTTAGAAAATTGACAATTGTTCCTGGCACATAACGCATTCTCAATAAACATCCACGTTGCTTGTCCACGTGGCCAAGTGCTTTTCACAGAGTCCCGGGTGAGGGAGGCGCTGGGATCCCATTTCACAGACGGTGAGATGAATTTGGAAGGATTTCTGCTCCTAGACCAAGGTCACCTGGTAGCAGGTGGAACCAGAAGATCTGAATCTGGGGCTTCTGACGCCAGAAGCCAAGTCCATCATGGAGGTGACACCTGCCTCTCAAGGTGGGGCTGCAGTCCCGGGCAGGTGTGGCCTGGGAGGGCCGGGGACGGGGGCTGGACCTGGGGGCTTCCTCTGCCCCTCCCCGCCTTCCTTCAATGCAACCTGGGCACCTGCCGGGCCCCAGGTTCTGCCTGGATGCCGGGGGTGATGGAGAGCTGGCGGATGGCATGTGCCTCCCCTTGGGGGCTCACCGTCGATCCAGAGATGGACCTCACCCCCTAGACGCGATGACTGAGGCGCGAGGGCAGGGGGCTGACCCGCTCGAAGGAGTTATGTTTGGAGGAGCAGAGTCAGAGCTGAAATCCCAGGAGGAGGAGGAGGAGGATGAGGACAGACAAGAAGCAGGGGGCACCGGGGAGCAGGGAGGCTGTGGGCAGGGGGCCCGTGGCGGTCGTGGTCCTTAGAGAACCCAGCGTGGCTGCAGTCCGAGGAGCCAGTTCGTGGGGATGGAGCTGAGAGAGGCCTGGAGCAGGTCAGTGGCCGTTCGGCTCGTGAGGATGTCACCCGCCACGTGACGTGAGGAGGGATGTAGGGATGGGATTCGGGTTTGCGGGATGGTCCGGCTAGGCGTGGAGGGGGGTTCGGGGGCAGCACCGCAGAAGAGGAGACCGGCTCAGCCTCCAGTTTGCCACTCATCCAGCCTCGTCCCCTGCAGCCTCCCGGGCCCAGGACTCATCCGTGGGTCGCTCAGATGCCAGCGGGACTTCAGAGCGTGTCCCTTACTCTGGTCTGCCCCCCAGCTTTCTCTCTGCCCAGAGACCACCCCCTCCACCGACCGTCTTCCACCTTCTCTCAGCCCCCCTGCCTCCCCTTGCAGCTGCTGCCCTTCTTGCGATAAAAGCGTTACATGACACCGTCTCCCTGGCAGTTCTTCTCCGCTAACGTCAGAATTAATCACCTGAATTTTATTTGCAAGGGGTCCCACATTTCATTTTAACATTTCTTGAATTAAAAGCACTCAAATAAATGATATTTAATATACCAAAGAGGTACTGCACATTAAAATAATTTAATTTCTTCACACAGGCCTTTTTTTCATAAGATGAAATTTTTTATCTTTCATAAAATGAGAAAGGAAGGTATCGCCGGGGAGAAACTCCCCTCCCGTGTTCTCACTGTGACCTGTAACTTCACTCGAGTCCCCTCACACGGGGCATGATGACACCTTCTGTAAGGCGGAGTTGACGAAGAACATGCTGTGTGTCCTGCTCCTAGAGAGTTCATTTTTATGGACCAAATAATGCGTGGTACATGGTGACTCCGGCTCGGGGGCTATTCCAGAACCCCGTGGAGGGCTTTCAGGGTGTCGGTAGACAGGGAAGGGGCCTCAACTCAGCACAGATAGGACTGACCCCAACAGAGCCGCCTTGGACTCACGGGTCACAGGAACGGGTCTGCCTTCCGGATTTGCCCACAAGGGCTTCCCTGGGGGCTCAGCTGGTAAAGAATCTGCCAGCCAGTGCAGGAGAGGCAGGTTCAATCCCTGGCTGGGGAAGATCCCCTGGAGAAGGGAATGGCAACCCACTCCAGTATTCTTGCCTGGAAAATCCCATGGACAGAGGAGCCTGGCAGGGCCGCAAAGAGTCAGACACGACTGAGAGACTAACACTTTCACTTTTTTCACTTTCATCTCTTCCCCCCCCCCCCCACACACATATACACCATTCCTCTCTTTTTTCCCTTGTGTCCAGAATAGCGTCTGCATGATATGGAGTCTGAATAAGTAAACAGTTCATTAAAACAGGATGAAATGGGATGTGATCTCGTGCTGCCATTTGGATATGTTATCTTTTAAAAATCTGGGGGGAAAAGAAAACCCATCACATTTCCCTTTCTGTCTGTCTGAGCACTGTCGTGCAGTGCCCATGGCCGTCTCCCAGGGGGCAGGCGTGGCTGTGGGTCGTCGGAGCCACCGGGGGATAAACAGACTCCACCGCAGCAGGAGCCAGGTGGCCGGTGAGCATCAGCCTTTGTTGAATAAGGACATTTCTAAGGTGAAAAACGCGCTAAAGGAGGAAGCAGAGGAGCGGCTGGGCTGCCAGTGAGTGTGTGACGAGGCTGGGCTGCGGGGTCCGGCCAGCCTCCCTCCATGGAGAGTGCTGAGCACAGACCTGAAGGAGGGACCCAGTGGGATCTTCTGAAATGGGGTGGGGGGAGTAGATGCCCCCAAGGGGATTCCCCTCTGACTCACGGGGAACAGCTCCAGCAGCAGCGCTGGGCTGAGGCTTCTTGCTCAGCAAAACATCTGCAAGTTCTCCTTCTTGGCGGCTCTGCTGACATCAGCTGCTAACATGTGATGGGTTTAGAAACACGGCCTTCCTGAGGTGACCCACGCCCTCCCGGGATGGATGACCATGCTGCCGGGGTGATGGGGATGGCACTGCTCTCCCTGAAGTCAGAGCGGGGGTCAGGAGAGGCTGTTGCTGGCTTGGTGGCTGTTTCTGCCAGTGCAGCCTCCCCAGCCACACCTCACAGTGGCGGAACTGGGGACCAGGCCCCAATCTGCAGAGATAGAGGTGGAGGAGGACCAGCGAGAAGCAGGAAAAGCCAGCAGACACGCCTGGGGGAAGACGCCCCGGCCGCCCAATCGCCTGGAACCTCAGTGCGGCAGAGTCGGGTCCTGGGATCTGATCTGTCCTGAAGACGGAGACACAACAGGCAGTGTCTGTTTTCATGAGAGAGGTCATCTGTAAGCTCGATGTTGAAACACACAGACACTGCGGGCCGCATCCTGCTGGGTCAGGCGGGTGGGGCTCCACCCGCAGGAAGTCAGCCTCGGGGACAGCTGCCCGGCACCGCCGTGACCCGGGGCGGGGGGACACGGGGGTGGGCACCAAGGTTCATGGAGCTCTGTCTTTCCCGTGTAGCTGGAGGCTGCAGCCCTTTCCACGTCCTGCCTTACTCACGCCTCTTGGCCGGGCCCACAGACGCCCGTGTGGTCACACAAAGGAGGGTGACTTCACACGCCTGTGGCCTGGGGGTGCACCTACCCATGGGCTTGGACACCAGGCGCTGTTCCGTCAAGCTCCGATCATCATACGTGGGGAAACAGATGCTCAGAGCTTGGCTCTTCGCTGTGCCTGACTTGAAAGATGTGCTTTAAGAAATTCCTGCAGTTGATGGGAAAAGGCCAGAGGGTGCCTCACGTCCCGTTAGAATCTTGTCTTCGGCTGCGTGGCATGCAGAGTTCTTAGGAAACATCACAGTGATGAATGAGACAGGAAATGCAAGCGTTCACATCAAAGAGATTCAGAACGCAGGTTTGACAGTAATGGAAGTGCCTTCTCTTTTGATTTTCAATTCCAAGTTTAGTCACTGCCTGGAGACACAGTCCTGGAAAGTTGTGAGGATATTGGATTTTTATTCATGCATTTCTTTGACATCCTTGACTTATAAAGTCAGCTGCACCCTTGATCCAGGCGAGCTGGGTCCTGCCTGTGGCGGCGGGTGACGGCCGGGTACCCTGAGCCTGCTCTGAGACCCTGTGGGTCCCAGGCCTCATTGCTCCCCTTGGGACAGTCTCCAGCCCACTGCCCTCTGTCCTCTGCTCAGCGTTGACCTGACGCCCAAAGCTCTGTGCCTTGCGCTGAAGGGTCATCCTGGAAGGTTCGGGTTAACACTGCTTTGTTCTGAGCCTGTGCACGTGTGTACACACGTCCGCACGGGTGTTAGAACTTGTGTGCAAGTGAGGCGTAGCCCCCGGAGCACCTGGTGTCCTTGTGACCCTTTTGACACAAGGCAGAGAGGTGATTACACGCCATTTCATTCAATGAGGTGAATAATTCAAAACAGGCAATCAGTTTCACTACGCTAATTAGAAGTAACTGATAAAAATTGCTCAAGATAAGTCAGGGGAAATAAAATGAACTTACAACTAGCAATGTGTCACAGGCTGAAAAATGCAATTGATAGCAAACACAAATGATGAAAACCATTGTTCTTTTATTTTTCACCACCTTCCCTGAGCAGGTCTTGAGTAACTTTTCTTTCTGAGAAAATGAAGTGCCTTTTTTATTATGCTTAATATTAGCTGCACTTACTATAAATGATGAAAATGAAAAGGCTTATTTTTATTGTCAGGAAATCCAGTACAACAACACCACTGAGAGCTCAGACAGCAATTTGCGATTTTCAAAACATTTTGGCAGCAAGAGTAGTGTGAAGCCTTAAATAAAATAATTGCATATCTCTCAGAGCTCTGAAATCTCTGAGATGAACAAAGGGAGTGAGGGAAGCCAGTGGTTGCTTTTTTAGAGCCAGGACGGGCGGTTTTATTGAAACGTGGGCTTCCCCAGCTCGGATGTGTCCTCAAGTTGTGTAATTAGTGGAGTTTAAAGAAAGGGTGTATCTCAGTGATTAAAGACTGGGATCAAGGAACAGGAGGCATCTCCTCTCACGCGGAGAACCTGTGTGGCTCCCACAGAAATGCCTTCTCAATGTGTGCTCCATGAAAAGCTAAGTCAGAAGCCCCCGGGCAGCGGGAAACTTCTGATTCCTGGTTCACAGTGCCTCAGGTCTCTGTCTGGGGGTCAGGGGGGCCGGGGAACATGCATTTAAACATCTCCCGAGGTGCTTCTGGAGCATGGAGCCCCAAGGTAGAAGACATTCTTGCTCAGGCATGGACAGGGAGGCGTAGCAGCAGCCGGAGGAGAAGGATCGTGGCTTTGAGCAGACCCGGTGGGATCCTCCTTAGTTTTCCAGAGTGACCTGGGCTGGCTCCTGGCTGGGTACAGTCCCTCCTACAATACCCAGTCAGCGCTTTTTAACAGTTCCACGTGGTGCAATTTCTCTGTCTGGAAATCAGAGTCACACTCACAAGCCACACAGTCCCAGTCCAAGCCCCTCAGACATAGCACACCGTGTGGTCAGCGAGGCCTGGGTCACCATCACAGCCCGGGCCCTGGGAAGGTTTCTCAGACTCACTCACCAGACTCCCAGGCCCGTGATCTTGGACGGACCAGCCCTGAGGAGGCTCAGGAAACTGTATTAGTAAGAAATTCTTGTTCTTCTTTTCTCTCTCTTCAGTTCAGTTCAGTTCCGTTGCTCAGTCATGTCTGACTCTTTGTGACCCCATGGACTACAGCACGCCAGGCCTCCCTGTCCATCACCAGCTCCTGGATCTTGCTCAAACTCATGTCCATTGAGTCGGTGATGCCATCCAACCATCTCATCCTCTGTCGTCCCCTTCTCCTCCCGCCTTCAATCTTTCCCAGCATCAGGGTCTTTTCCAATGAATCAATTCTTCGCATCAGGTGGTGAAAGTATTGGAGCTTATCTCTGTGTTATACTAACTGAGAAATTGCTTAATTCAAGTCAACTTGGTACCCCCTAAGAGCTTAGCACTTAATTAAAACCTTCATTTATTTTATTCAGGAAACCATAGCCCGTAAGACTAATGAGAGCTGACGTTGAGGGCGCACTGGCCCCGGGCCTTTGACGGTGGTTGACGGTCTGCACAACCCCTCGGAAAGGGCTTGTGGTTAATCTTCTTCATGCTTTATTAGATGCCATCCTAAGCTCCATCCAAGGGGGCAAAGGCCTGAGGAGCTAAGTTACAAGGTCTTAAGTCTTGTGCGTCTTGACCCCGCATCTGCAGCACCTCTAACACAGATACGGGGGTGGCAGCCACCAGCTTCTCTCCCAGGCTCCATCTGTAGAAAAGCCTTTCCACTCGATACTTTACTTGAGAACTGACCGTGTGCAAACTGTGGGACAAAGCCCAGTAAAACTGGTTAAACTGAAGGGTCTGAGCTGCTGGTGGGGCAGGGGAGGCAGGGGGGCCTGGATACCCGGCCCCCCCGAGTGCAACCCCCATCCCTGCAGAGACGGGAAGGCGGACAGAATGGCTCACAAGAGACTCTGGGGCCAAAACGTGCCACGGAAATGACAGCTGAATCTCCCGTGAGCGGCTGGTACAGGGAGCGATTAATTCTGTACGGAGACCGCGGCAAACCCGAGGGCGCTGCATGGAAACAGTGCAGAGAGCGACCTGAATGTCCGGCACTGGGAGCAATTAGATAAACCGCTAATCACCCGCACAGCCCAGTATTAAACGAGACCGCTGTTGTGGATGCCGCCACAGCAGAAGGGGACCTATCGGCGTGGAAAGATGTGCAGCCCTCCAAGAGTGAGAAACAAAGGAGTGAAAGCGTCAGTCACAGGAGGCCAGTTACGCATCGTCTGCTTTTGAAAAATAACAGACACACACGTAAAGGTGCACACGATGGCAAAGTCTGTTCACGTATGCTTGCATACAAATTTTAGAAACACATTATATGCCAGTGTTTGTAAAAGTCACATATGATGCACATGTGTGTTTGTGTACGTGGGAAAGACATGTATAATGTACGTGTGTACCTGCAAGCATATGAAAGAACCATCAGAGGTACATACACGTTTGCACACATGTGGAAGACACACGATGCAGGCGTGTATATGTTTACATACAAGACACAGAGAATGTGCATGTCTGCAGGCACAGGGAAGCACGTACCATGCAACCGAATCTTTGTACGCATACCGGAGACCCCGTGTACGTGTATGTTTGGGTGTCTGTGGACAGATGTAGAATGAACTCTCCAAGAGGTTACCAGCAATCATTTCTAGATAATTTAAATTATAGCTGTTGGATATGGTTCATTTGCTCATCTGTATTTTCTGATGTTTCTATAACGTACATAGAACTTCTTTTGTAATAAGAGGCAACAATCTGCAAAACTCCATTTCAGAAGCACTTGACATTCATGGGTTCAATATCTTCCTTGATTAGGGACATGTATCTGGTTTTCAGAGAGAACTAGAGACCACACCACAGTCTGGTCATTAGTAGACGCTCTTGTCCCTGGAAGGTTGAGCCTGGAGCGAGGGGTCTTCAGAGTCCGAGGACAGCAGGGTCTGGCCTCTGTTCCGAGCAAGAGGAGTGGCGTGCTGGTCCTGCCTTCTGCCCCGTCCTTGGGGAGCCTCAGGGAGCCTCTGGGAGGCCGAGTGCCGACACCTGACTTTCACACCCGCCAGGAGCGTGGCCCATGGTGGCGGAAGGAAGCCTGGCCTTGAGCTAGCAGGAGCAACAGAGGGAGCTGACAGAGGCAGTCGGCAGGGGAAACCCCCGGCAGGGTCACTGAGCCCCAGGGAGGGGCTCGGTTCAGAGCAGGGCTGGAGTCAGCGCCCTGGAAGGGGGCCAGGTCGGAACCCAGACCCAGACGGGCTGTGGCAGCAGGAGTGGCCGTGGGAAGGGGAGGGGGCTGCGGGGGCCGCACTGGGCCCTGAGCTGGGAGGCCGGCTCTTCTGTTCATTGGCAGGTCCCATCTCGGTGGCGTCTACACAGTCACTCCCCTGGGGCCTGACCTCCAGGAGAGGACAGGCCAGCGCTCGGGCAGTAAACTGTCAGCGAATCATCTCAGGATGAAAGCAGAGACACTGCAATACAGTGCATCAGGGCGCTTATTCAACCACTTCCAGCCAGAGACGCGCTCCATTGGGCAGCCTCTCATAAACCAGGCGCTCACTCACCACGTGAGCACACGCGTGGTCAGCGAGCGCCCAGCCCAGACGTCTTCCCTCCGGGCTGCCGCCCGTGCCTCCTCTCCACTTTCATCTGTTCCCCCCGCCCGGTTCCCCCACCACTCTGCGTCCTCTGGCTTTAAGTCATGACAGACACACTTCTAAAAAATACTGCGACCCCTCTGGCTTGGAGCTTTCTGATGCTCACTTAGGGTCACCCCTGGAGCTCCGGAAATGCGGGAAACCCGTCGTTAGTCTCCACACACCAGGACGTGCTGCGGGGGTCGGGGGGCAGGCACGGGCCAGAGTGAGGGGGGCACTTGAGGAAAGAACTTCAAAGAGACCACAGTCAGCCCCACCGCGAGCTGGCCCTGACACCCTCTTCCTGCTAGGCAGCGAGACGGCAGCCCCTCCCACCACAGCTCTCGGCTTTTCTTCTTGAATGATGCCCGTAGTGTCCAGTTTAGCCTGGCCAAAGCTTGGGAGATGAGGAGGGTGGGGAGGGCCTCTGAGAGCTGAGAGCCACTGGGCCGCCGCGCCTTGGTTCTCCAGGACCAGGCAGACCCGTCCACCTGTGGGGCCACCGCCTCACCCGAGGTGCTCCGGGCTCGGCTCCATCCCTGGGGCCGGAGAGGAAGCGGACATCGAAGGGGATGCCTGGCCTCTGCGGAGGAGGGCAGCGAGCCCTGGGGGCCTGCCATTTCCTGGGTGAGGAAAGTGCAGGGGGGAGGGTCCCAGGTTTTAGGGGAAGAGGGTTGAGGCCCTGTCTTGTTCTTGTGGGAGAACTGGAGGGGAGGAAAAAAAACTTGCTGGAAGCTGCAAAAGGGAAAGGAAAGAAGATTTACATGCGGGAAAAATATTTTGGAAAAAATATGCATATAATGTTTTCTGAAAGTGGATTTTTTGGGGGGGAGAATTAGTTTGATATAAGATTAAAATGAGGGTGGAGAGATGTTAAAGGGAAATAAGAGAGAGGAGAAAGAAGGCAAAGCTGGAAGCTCTCTGAACGTTCTTGACACCCTCAGCGGGCCTGTCCACGGAGCCCTGGCCCTGGACCCCAGGTCCCTCCCCGGGGCGCCTCCGGGCAGCTCCCTAGGTTCCCTGGCCCCCAGCCCGGCAGCAGTGTGGCCACGGGGCCTTGGGGGCAGACGCAGAAGGGGCGCGTTCCCAGGCCCCCCGGCCTTTCCTCGGGGGCACCCTGAATCCCTGGTGCCCAGGCTCCAGGCTGCTCTCCTGGGATGAGCGGGTTAACCCCTCAGCTTCCAGCCAGCAGCGTCCCTCCCAGTGCAGCCAGCCACCGCTGGGGCACCCGCGGACTAAGCCCAGGGGAGCCCTCCCCTGCGAGGCCCCGCCCGCGCGAGCTCGGCTAAAGGGTGGGGCGCGAGCTCATGCTGGGCCAAGGGCCCTGGCGGGGGGCCCGGTCCATGGCATTCCCGGTACTGGGGGGTCCTCTGAGGGCAGAGCTGTCTTGTCTGTGATTCTCGGGCACCCAACGCAGTACTGGCAACAGCAGGAGCTCAGCGATGAGGACAGGAGGGAGAGAAAGCGAAGGACCAGAAGGGCCTTTAGGCTTATTCCAAGGTGTGTAGACGGGGGTGAAGCCGCAGCACTGCCTGGCTTCAGGAACTATTCCCCCAAATACCCGGATTAACCACACGTGGGCAAAACTGCCCTACAGCAAAAGACGGGGCTGTGAGGAGCTGGAGAGAGAAACCAGCTCGACCAGCCTCAGAGCACCCGGAGGAAGGTTCTGGACCTGGGCCCAGGGAAGGGGCTGAGCCCGGGCTACCAGCTGGAGGGGGCTTCGGTCCAGTGGTCGCTGACACGGGGACAGCGTGGTCCTGCTGTGACGTGGACGCTGAGAAGGCAGGGATGTTCAGAGGGCACCGTTCACAGGGAGCTGTGGGTAGGAGCGGGTGACGCCGTGCACAGCACCGCTGCTCACCCAAGCGTTTCCCACACACTTGCCCCTTTAGCATTACTTTTCTCGGGTTTTGCCTTCCCACGAGTCTGGGTCGGAGGGGACGCCGCAGAGCGTGGGGAACCCTGGTGTTCTGTCAGGACCTGCACGGGAGCGGTCTAGAAGGGAGTGGGTGTTCGTCTGTGCGTGGCTGACTCACTTTGCCGTGCAGCAGAAAGTAACGCAATGGTGTAAATCAACTCCACTCCAATTAAAAAGTCTGAAAACAAAGCCGAGCCTCTGCAGAGCGGGGCCCGCGAGCGCGCCGAGTGTGTGATCACCACGCAGGTGGCGGCAAGCAGAAGTGCACCGTCTGCACGCTGCTCTCACACGCGAGCAGGTCTCGAGGGAGGCGAGTTCACAAGTTCCCCCTCAGTCCCTGCTTGTCCAGGAAGAAGAAAGAGAAGAAGAAAGAGAAGCTGCTGCTTCTCGTCTGCTTTAACAAGAAGACGGAGTTTTAGATTTCTTGCCCTTAAACAACCCAATGGCAGAGCAGATGGGAGCCCTCCTTCGTTGTCAGAATGGACTCTAGCCTGACGGCTCTCTCATCATCACGCGAAGAGGGTTGCTCTCGCCAAACCCGTCACCACGGAGGCAGGGTCTCAGCCTCGGGTCACTGTTTGAAAGCTTTGAGCGAGCTGGGGAGAGAGATGCCGGCCTGGATGTCTGCTGACACCAGGGACCCCGAGGTCTCCCTGCGGCCCATCACGTCTGGAGGAGGCGGAGGAAGGCCAGTGTTGGGGGAATCCCTGGGAAGGACATCTTCAAGGGGCAACTCTGGGGAGACCTTAAGGCCTTGCTGTGATGGCTTCAGACTCAGAACCAAGGGCCATCCATCTGGGAGCTTCCAGGCTCCAGGATGGCCAAGGCCTCGCTGGGAGACACAGGGTCATGCGACAGCCGCCGCTTTCCACGAGGACTCCTGTGCTATAGATGCTGGGCCCATTGCTGCCGAGGCAGCCACAATACACGGAGATTCACCCACAGTCCAGGCGAGTAGACACCTCCCCACCCTCTGACAGCCTCCAGGATGGGAGAACAGGCCGGCTTGGCCAGAGGCCAGGGCCCCCTGGGCCTTTGGCATCCACGGAGGCGCCCACATTGCTTCGGAAGCGAGGGCATGGGAGAGAGTTGCCCGCAGAGCAAGACGCTGTCCTTGCTTCCCCGGGGGATCCCGGCTCTTCTCAAGGCCAGGCAGGGATTCTGGGCGTTCCCCAGGCTGACCCTCGGGCCCCTCTCCCCTCCCAAGGTGTGGTTCCCCCGAGTCTCTCTCTGCTGAGTAATTAGGGTGAGACCAGAGTGCGCAGCCAGCCCCTGACTCTGAGATCAGGCAGTCAACAAGCACGTGAGCCAACAGTCAAGAGTCAGAGAGAATTATGAAAATGACAAGGGCAGCACAGCCTCTTTCTTTTTATTGAAACACGTGATTCATTTTATTATCCACATTTTAGGCAGTTTAACTTACTTATGAGTGCCAATAAATCATGTGGCTTGGAAAATGACATCTAATGAGTGCATGTAACAAATCCCTTATTTTGGCCATAAAAGTTATTAACATGTGGTATTTATTTGTAAAAATTGCCGCTGCTTCTAAATAAATGCTGAATTGTTATTAAAAGAACAGTGTCCAGGAATTTAAACTGCTCACAACCTATGAACCGGATTTCGTGAGTCACTGATGAGTCACAACCCACAGTCTGAAGCGACTCCAGCCTCCCAGGACCACAAGATAAAACGGAGTCCGGCCATCCCCTAAGACCAGGTCTGACCGCATCTTATCTCCATTTCTAAGCGGCTGGCGGATGTCCCCTGGGAGCCTGTCAGAGACGCAGACCCTCAGGCCCCACTAGAGACCACTGACTCAGCATCTGGGCTTTGCCCAGGCCCCCAGGTGACCCACACACGATTCACACTCAAGCAGCACTGATTTAAATGGCTTCCCAGTGGAACCGCAGGACTTTCACAACCCCATGCCAGTGAAACAGCTCCGAATTCCCCCCGGGGAAAACCAGAGAGGCTGGGCGGCTCTCAGATTTGTTTAAGGTGCAGACAGAGCTGAGCCAGGCTGACTGCAGGCCCCCAGGCTCTAGAGAGGGGCGGGGTCCCTGCGGGAAGCTGTGCGAGGGGAATGGTCCCCTTGATGAGAGGTGCAGGAAGCTTAGGGTGCTCACATAGGGCCGCCGGGCTTAGCCAACAAGGACGCAGGCGATACTGGGGACACACTCATGCTAAAATGCATTTGCTGTTTATCTAAAATTCAGAACGACCTGGGCATCCTGTATTTTACCTGCAGCCCCACAACAGGGGCCAGCCTCCATGCTCCCTCCCATCCCTACCCTGCAGTCTTCCATAAAAATGGGCAGAAAGGGAGCACTGGGGACCGTGGTCACCCTGGGGACACCAGAAGGTCGACCCTTTCTGCCTGTCCCTCTAGTCTGGTACAAAGTCCCCCCGTACCTGGCCCTGGAGAGGGAGTGGCCCCCTGCCACCTCGGAAAGGTAGCTGCTAGCTCAGCAGGGGAGAAGGGGGTTTCTCGTGAAGAATGCCTGTCTTTCAGCCAGCTCATCGCTGTGTTGGCCTAAGTGAAGGAGGGACCCTCGGGGGCTGGAGGGAAGTCCTGGGAGCTGAGGGGTCCCCAGGGCCAGTCGTCAGGGAGAAACACCAGAACGTACTCAGTGCACCCGAGCCAGGCTGTCTGGGGCCGGTTGTCAGGGAACTGGGGCGCTTCCTACCGTCCGACGTGAGAGGCCACCTCCACCCCAGGGCTGACCTGCAGGATCCTGGGCGCCCTGCTATTGGAGAAACCCCGCAAAGTGCCCGAAGGGGTGGCAGGTGAGGATCTAGGGGATATTTTGCAAAAGAGATGAGTGGGTGGTCAGATAAGTCATTTAAAATACACAACACACACACAAAAAATAAATAAAATAAAATACACAACACGATTCTGGCTACTGCAGAGTTTATAGAAATATGTTACAAAACAAAAACCCAGTCCCTTCCCTGAAGGAGGGGAGACCAAACACTTACGTAGCTAAACCCCAAACAGTACGTGGACCATAACACAATGACCCTTTGCTGGAGGTGCGGGGAGCTCTCCGCGACCTCAGACGTGGGCCTGTGATGGTCATGTCCTCCGCTGGCTGTGCCGCCCCCCGGCCTGGCCAAAGACTCTTCTCCCCTGACGTAACATTCACTTAGGCCTTTCGTTGCAAAAGCCGATGTCCTTTTTCTCGGAACGTGGGCGTTTCCGACGTGTGCTAATGCTATACTCCTGTGTTTGTGCTGTCTGGAGCCTAGAGCGTGGGTTGGATTCTATTCTGCCTGGAAATTCTGTAAGACACAATGATGCCCTTGTTTACACATTAGGCAAATCTAGAAACATTAAGGGGGAATAAGCCGGTCTTTCCGCTGTGTGCTCCTGGAGCACGTGCATTATAGTCTTTCACCCAGCAGAACAAACAAACTGAGATGCAGCCCAAGGGCACGCCCCCGAGGCTTGGGGCAGGCTCCAGGGCCAGGAAGGAACCAGAGGAAAACACCGGAGAAGGTGGGGTCACGTTGCCAAACCTAGAGAGGGTGGAGATGCTGTGAGAAGGTGCGTGCAGACGAGGGGTCTGGGCCCCGCCCAGGCAGTCCTTCACGGAGACTTAGCCCCCATCAGCCCAGTGTCCTCATGAGGAAGTTAGGACCTGCCAGCCCCCACCACCCCAGAAGCTTGTTGAGAGACCCCACGAGCTGGGGGGTGTGAACCGCCTGTCACCAGGGGGCCTCCTGAGGTCTGCTCCTCCTGCAGAGGACGTTCTCACAGCCTCACATGAGCAGAGGTGACCGGACACAGTCAGTACACCAGGGCCCCACTCTACGTGCTCACAGCCGTCTCTGCGATTAGAACTCACGTGTCGGGGGACACAGACAAGAGCCTCAGGAATGCACGGACAGTGCCTTGCTCACAGGTAACTGGCACTTGATACACGTTCATTGAAAGAGTGGCTGAGCGGAGGAATGAATAGATAGTTAATAAAAACGGCTACCGCTGCCCAGGGGCAGAGTTTGGGGCACAAATTGGACACACGCATGTGGAAATCAAAGGAGATCCTTATTTGCTTGGCAGTTTTCTAAATATTTGTCTTTTCCCCAGAAGGGCTCCAGGAAGTGGGTTGAGAAGGGTAAATAGGAACAAGGCCACACCTGTATTCCGAGGAAGGGTTTGGTCAGAGGTTAGAAAAAAAGCCACAGGAAGACGCCAGGCATTCCGAAGAAGGAAAAGAAGAAGGCTTGGCTTGGTGATGCTGCTGTTCTTTCAGCCCAGAAATATTTGGAGAAGGATTTTCAACTTGGTGCTTTTAAAGTCAATAGTGAACACAGAGCTCGGTTTGTGCTGAGCGACAGTACCCACCCTCCCCTCCCCTCCAGGTTAGAATCACAGGGAAGCCGGGGAGGTTCTCCTCTTTGCAAAGAGGCCAGGGCACCGGGCAGTCTTCTGCCTTTTATCTGGAGCTTGAGTTCCTTTGTGAAAGAGGCCCATGGGCCAATAGTGCCTTCTGTGTGTATATTTTTTAAAAATCTTGAACGTGTCAAGTTGCGGAGGAGGCATCAAAAGTTAAGCAAGCGAGATGAGAAGCGAGATAAACGAAAGCGGTGGGAAGGTGGGGCCTGGCCGCGTGGGGAGGGCCGGCCTGCAGCCTTGGACTTTGAACTGGAAACCTCTGAGCCAAGCCAGCCTGTCCTGTTCAAGCGCAGGCAGAGTCCTCGTGCTCCACCCAGGCCCCCCGCCCGCGTCCCGATCCCCAGCCTCCTGGGCAGACAGCACACACCGGCTCCTGTCACACCATCTCCCTCCAAGGGCTCCCGGCAGTGGCATTTGGCGGAGGATGATCTGCCTAATTGCCGGTTGTGTCACTTTCTTGAAACCTATTTTCATGGCTGAGGACCTCAGCAAACGTGCCCTGTCTCACCAACGTCTGGCAAGTGTGTATTCGTACCTGACGAGTCCCCATGCTATGTTAAAAAAACTCTTAAAATAGGGATGATTGCAACCAACGAAATCTGCCCATTTTATCATTTGCCTTGAATGTTTGCTCTTCATTTCTGTCTGGGTGCCTCAGAAAAAAACATAACCTATTAGTTATTAGATCACTGAAATGCCTTATATGAGAGGAACTGCTTGGGGGTATAAGCATCACTAGGAACGAAGCAAGAAACGTTCCAAGAATAAATGAAAACCCATATATTTTCTCTTTTAAAAATACAAAATGCAAATGAAGAGAATACAATTCAAACTAATTTGGGTGAAAGAGCAAGTGACTGGCTCTTGTAACGGAAGACGAGATGAGGTCAGCTTCAGGGATGGCTGGTTCAGGGTTCACAGGCCCCAGGCTCTGTCCTTCCCATCCCTCGCTGCTTCTCTGCACATCTCCAATCTCTCCACCTGCAGACCCATGCTGTCCTATTGCCCCCTAAGAGCGGGTCCCCGGCTCTGCTAGAAGATCCTGAAAACGGAGCTTGCCCACTTAAGGTCAGGCCCCTTAGCCAATGACTGAAACCATGGGGACAATCATCTGAGAAGACACGTAATAAGACAGCGAAGGGAAGACCCTCCTCGAGGGAAGAAAGCCCTGGGCAGACAAAGCAGCAGCTGTCTCTTATTAATCATGTCTTTTAATCCTCTATGTGATGCTTTGGTTTCTGAGATCCTGATAACCCTGCAGGGGCCACCCTTCCCAGGGTCAGCGATGCCTCGAGACAGTAAACAACCCACCTGCCAGTGAGCCTGTCATGTGCAAACCAACCAGAACGCACTCGCTGGCTGCCAAACACCTCCAGGAAGGGGCACGACCCTCTGCCCCAGTCGCCAGGCCCAGGGCCCAGACAGCCAAGGTGGGCCGGGTGGGCCTGATCTCTGCCCAGCTCTGACACGGCCACGGCCGCGACAGGCTGCCCTGGGCGAGGGGCCCTCCCTGCTCCCACCACGTGTGTCCAGGGCGGCGGGATGAGGCGCCATGGGCCTCAGAGGGCCGCTCCGTGCAGTGCAGCCAGGCGGCACACTGGGGCCGGGGACGGCCCCAGAAGACAGACCCTCCTTTCCGCTGAGTTAGAACCTCCGATACCCGAGAGGGACGCTTGGCAGCCACATGCTGGTTCTGTGGTGCAGAGCGGGGCTCTGGGGGCAGGCAGATGGTCAATTATTCACTGTCCCTCGGGGGAAAGGAGATATGGTGGCTCGTTTTCAACCACCTGGTATTTTCCAGCTCCCAGCGCGACTTCCGTGAAGTATTAATTATGGGTTGGTGTCTTAGGGGAGGTTAGCAGATTCGAAGTTGGAAGAAAGGAGATGCATAACTGAGGGGAGGGCGGGGGACAGAGCCGCACTCCAGGCGGGGGGCCCTGGGTTCGCCCTCAGACACCCCGGCCCACCCCCGCTCACCCCAACACAGCCTGTAAACTCAGGGTCGCAGGGCATTCCCCCCACAGGGGTGGCTGGGGGCTTGCAGCCCCGTGAGCGTGGAGATCTGCAGGTGGGCGCTGGAGAAGATGCCCAGGGTCTCCGAGGGCATCCTTGCCACAGGCAGGGGTTTCATCTCCTCCTTCCTCACACCCCAGGCCACCATGGGGCCTGGACTTTGCTTTTCTACTAAGCAGTTAATTAAATGGGTTGGCCAAGCACACATTTCACATCTCAAAACCCATCACCTGCTGCACTCTGTTAGGTGTGTATCGATTTCCCATTAGTAAAATATGCACTCTTGGGAGCCTGAAGCTAGGAGAAGATGGGAGTTTAAAACCACATATAGGGACTTCCCTGCAGTCCAGTGGTTAAGACTCTATGCTTCCAATGCAGGGGTACAGGTTCGAATCCTGGTCAGGAAGCTAAGATCCCACATGCCTCTGGGCCAAAAAACCAAAACAGAAACCAGAAACAATATTGTGACAAATCCAATAAAGATTTTGAAAATGGTCCAAATAAAAAATTTCTTAAAAAAAACCAAACCCTGTATATTTAGTCATGTCAGTGACATGTGGAAGGAACCTTGACCCTGGATCATGTTCCAAAAATAGAGGTAGATGCTTTCAAGTCAGACAACCACTGAATTCAAGGGTCCTTAATACTCTATCCCTGTGCTGTCCTCAGATGCTCAGCAGTGTCTGTCTCTTTGCGACCCCATGGACTGTAGCCTGCCAAGCTCCTCTGTCCATGGGGTTTCCCAGGGGAAAGTACTGGGGTGGGCTGCCATTCCCTTCTCCAGGGGATCTTCCCAACCCAGGGATAGAACCGGCATCTCCTGTGTCTCCTGCATCCGCAGGTGGAGTCTTTACCACTAGCACCACCTGGGAAGCCCACACATCTTAAAGAAAGCTTACAGATCCAAAGGAGTAAGTGTGACTACAACCTACATATCCTAAGATCTATCTCTGTTTTTAGAGTTCTATTTAACATGTTTAGCAGATTCTTAAAGGCAAGCAGATATGAGATTCAATACTTTTGTTATTCCTTCTAGTAAGTTTGTACCTCTAGAGTCTTCCTATTTCCATCTTATAGGAAATGGCTCTCTGTGCCAAGAAACCACTGAGGTTGCAAAGCTCATGACTGGGCACCTAGCTCAAGACCTTCAGGCAGTGGCCCCCGGCAGGGAAACCATCCACTTCTCTGGGCCCTGTTTTCCTCCCGGTGACATGGGGTGGCCACAGAACTCGAGTGAGAATGAAGGAATGTGCTGGTAAAACACTTCGCTAACGTTGGTTGTTAGGAGTGCGTGGCTGGGCTGGGGGCAGGGGGCGAGGAGGACTGCGTGGTGGGCACAGGGCCCCTCACCCCTTCCCTGGGGTGCCTCCTCTGCCTCGTCTGAATTCACAGCAAATTGTCGGTCTGGCAGAAGGGGAGACGTGACTTTAGCTTTTCAGCACGGGCACGCTGAGGTTAGCTTTAACGCCTCACACGCCAACTGCGGAGTCTGCACACAGGGCAGGTCACTCCATGGACTGCCCCCCCCCAAGCACCCTGGCACCCTGGCATCCCTGGCCGGAGCCCAGGGGGTGCGCACAGAAGGTTTCTTCCCTATCAGCGCACACCGTCTGTGACTGCGGTCAGCCCCGTAAGACTTGCCAAGAAATGGTCGCAAAACATGAGGCATGTTGATCTTATCCCTTGGCAGAGAAAATCAATTCAGTGCTTGTTGGGGAAACCTCATCTCATGTGGGGCCGGGTGGGTGAGTGTCTCCGTCCCTGTATTTTCTGGTCTTTACTTTTCTCATCAGCACACGTGCAGGCAGGCTTCCCAGAGCGCTTCTAGCTGAGGCGCCCTTGCCGGGTCTTGAGTCCAAGGCTGCAGGGAAGGAGGTGGGGCCCGGAGAACTTCTCCTTGGAGGAAGGAAGAGCCTGCGGTCCTCCGGGGGCACCTCTCCCTCCTCCATGAAGGCTGCCCTCTCTGCGCCTGACTAGTTTGTAGGGCAGGAGACCTGGAGGGTGCCCACTCCCGTGAGAGATCTAAAAACGCTTTCCTTCTCCAGTAATAGAACACATGCAAATCTTGCAGAGCTCTGAAAGGCATATGATCTTTTGAGACAAAAAAGTTATGTGTATTATTTAACCCGTAGCCGGTGTGATGATTGAGCGATGCAGAATTCAGAATGGTTCTGCTTGGGCTCCCCTGGTGTCTCAGCGGTAAAGAATCTGCCTGCCTTTGCGGAGATGCAGGTTCTATCTCTGGGTCAGTAAGATCCCCTGGAGAAGGAAATGGCAACCCACTGCAGTATTCTTGCCTGAGCAATCCCATGGACGGAGGAGCCTGGCAGGCCACAGTCCACGGGGTTGCAAAGAGTCGGACACAACTTAGTGGCTAAACAACAACACGCCTTCAGTCAGAAACCTGAACGCTGAAGGTGGATCCTTCCCCAGCTCTTCCTGGAGAAGCGGCTCAGAGGGTGGACCCATGGTTGGACGTCTCCTTGGTTGGACCTGTGACCACAGTCCAATTGGGCAAACGACAACCTGTAAAATGCATGCAGAGGTGTTATATTCCCATCTTAACCAAGGGACACAGGTCATTAAGTGTCCCATACTTACAGCGTTCATACTTCTGTCTGTTCTTGAGGTGGTTATGACATGAGCGATGTTTCATTCAGCATTTGCTAAGGCGCTGAGCTCACTGAGCTAAAGATTAGGTTTCCAAGCCCAAGCTCGTGAAGGGCTGGCAGCGTTTCACAGACAGACACAGAGACGTGTGAGTCCGGGGGACTTCTCTGGTGTCCAATGGTTAAGAATCTGCCTTCCAATGCAGGGGGCCAGGGTTCAATCCCTGGTCAGGGAACTAGAGTCCACAGGACGTGGGGCGATGGAGTCCAAGCGCTGCAACTACTGACCCCACGCACTCTAGAGCCCATGCGCCATGACTAAAGAGAAGCCGTCACGCTGCAGGGAGAGCCGTGCAGTCAAATAAACAAATGGTTTTAAAAAGAAGAGTGGGGAGATGCGGCAAGAGTAATCTGTGGCTTCTAGTGTGAGGGTCTCTGCTCGTCCCCGGGGCCTTTCTCCCGGTCCAAGGGAAGACCTCAGAACAATAAGTCCCCAAACCAAGTTCAAATCAGAGTGATGCAGCCCAGCTGGTACTCCCAGCTTTCACACACACACACACACACACACACACACCCAAAATGCACATCTGATACACATTCTCATTTACACATTGTTCCTCACATGGAGACTGCACAATTTTTGTGAGTTCTCGCTGCCAATTTGGGTTTCCGGTCACGACTTTAATTCATTCTAATTCATTAGGTTGTGCCTTCAGATCTCACACATTTCCTAGTGACGATCGCCCTGACCCCTGACCTCTGCCCTCTGCCCCTGCCTTCCTCCTGGGAAGGGGCTGCTCTCAGCCACACAGGTGTCTAGGCTTCACAGGTAAGGACCTCAGGGGCTTTGGACGGGGGGTCGTTGGAGGCACACGAGACATCCCGCTTTGAGTCCTCTTCGTCCTTCATGTAAGTGTCAAGCTTCCTACCGAGTCACACTCTTCTTAAGACCCCCTCGACCCCCACAGAATTACACAGTCCACCCACCTCTCATATCTTTTTCACCACATCTGTGCCCCTCCGACGAGTCTGAGGCAAACTTCCCTTTCATCTGGACTCCGTGGACTGATACAGACCTGAGATCACAAATAACCTTAGCTCTTCTTCAGAGTCCCTACCTGGACCTGGGCCCCCAGAAGGACTTCAGCCACCGATTCAGTGAGGAAGCATCCAATTGCCATCAACACAGTCATCTGTCAGCGGCCGAAAACATGACATGCTTTGCTCATTAGCAACTTGCCAATGTTTTTCCCTCCCAAACTTAAATCTACCCAGGTTTTAAGGAGTTCTTCAGTGCTAAGTGCTGGGCTTTACAGCTAAATGGACTATGAAATGGCAACCCACGCCAGTGATCTTGCCTGAAGAATTCCATGGACAGAGGAGTCTGGCGAGACATAGTCCACGGGTTTGCAAAGAGTCGGACACAACTGGGAGATGAACACGTACAGATAAAGACAGCGCTCGGGGAGGCACACTGTCCAAGGAATGCCCCTCGCTAGGCCAGAGCTGGGCCTTGTGTCCATGTCTCGTGGCCAGAGCCCCGGGCCACTGTCCCGGGGGGCTGAGTGGCACCAGGACCCCACCTTCCGCCCGTGAGACTGCCATCACACAGGAGCAGTATCGGCGGCTCAGAGAACAGAAAGCAGGGCTTTAAGCCTGCAGCCACAGAACAGGCCTCCGACTGGAGGCCCTGCTGGCAGGATGCCTGGCTTGGAGCAACTGATCAGCAGATTTCTGTGTAACAAGGGCATCACTTCACGAGTGACTGGGGGACTTTGTCCAGAAAGCAGCGAGGAGGAGGTCGTTTGGGGACAAGAGGCATTCTCAGCGTGTGGTCCCCACCCTCCCTCACTTAGACTTCTTGGAGGGGATGGAGACAGACTGGACATGAGCCCTCCTCTGGGTGACAGTCACCATGGGTGTGAAACCAGAGACTTGGCCCAGATCGCAGGCATTTCCCAGAGGGTTTTCTCTGAGCCTGGACCCTGCCTGTGGAGATGGGTTTACCGTGATGCTAAAGCCTCAAGCCTCTGACTCACACTGCCCGCTTCCAAGGGCCTGGGAAGGGCTCTAGCAGGGTGTTCACAAACTCACATGTTCCTGTGAAATTTGCCAAGCACGGTATTTTACTTTGTTTATTTTTTTCACACATATAATGCCCTTCTTAGATATTTAGGATGATAAAAATACAGTCAACCTAAGAATTAAACACGCAGTGAAAATAAACTGCTTAATGTAAGTCAAGCCTATCAATAAAAAAAAAAAAGAAATGTAGAAAAGAAAGGAAAGAAAATCTGTACGTTTAACTTCTCCAAGTACGTCACCGTAACTGCAGGCAGTTAAGGCCGCCACCTCTTCTCACTTAACCACCCCCCCACGCCCCTCTTTCTGGGGGTGGCGTGCCAGGGCTTTGCTAGGATTCTCTGAGGGAAGCTACGGTGGGGATACATTTAGTCTGGACTTGGTATCATATCTGAACAAGACTGGCAGCTCCTTCCAGGTATGGTTAAGATTCTGCCAGCTGCTCAAGTGCAGAGTAACGGCTTCCAGAAGGAAACATAGAGTATTCCATTTAGAGCAAGATTTTAAAAGATTGGAACACAAAAATACAAACCGTTACCTTGAGAAGCCTAGATGATCATCTAGACGTTAGTAACAACCAAGCCATTCAGTGTTTTCTCATGGCCTTGGCTCTCCAGCCTTGCCCAGCCCTGGGGAACTCCCCCCAAGTCACTGGCTCCAGTTTCCTGGAAGAAATGTGATTCTCTCCTTTTTTTTCCTCTTTTTCTGCTCTCCTAACCCCCCGCCTCGTCTTTTTCAAGGTGGCAGGACTTTTTATAGCTTATTTTCTGTAAAATGTGCCTCTAAGTTTATGGGCTTAAAAAACTTGAACCCTATATATTTATTTGACAGCATAGGAATGTTTGTGTTTGATCATTGTGCTAAATGTTCCTTGTGGCTCAGCTGGTAAAGAATTTGCCAGCAATGTGGGAGACCTGGGTTCGATCCCTGGGTTGGGAAGATCCCCTGGGGAAGGGAAAGGCTACCCACTCCAGCATTCTGGCCTGGAGAATTCCATGGACTGTATAGTTGCAATCCATGGGGTTGCAAAGAGTCGGACACGACCAAGCGACTTTGACTTTCACTTTCATTTGTGCTAAATGCTTCTGTTCTTGTTTGCAATAAAAGTACAATGGATCTGAAGAGCAGGCTCAGCTTAGTTGAGCAGATCAAGTGAAGGCCGGAGACCTTTGTCTGCCGATGTAAAGGCCCTCCGGTCTGCTCTGGAAAGAGAGGTGCATGGACCAGTCTGCACTGCCCAGCAGCCCATCTCACAGCTTGAGGTCATCTGGCTCCGCGGCTCTGCTATTTTCATCAATAGATATCAACATGTTTCTTGTATATTTATATTTTTCGATGTATTTCCATACTTGCCTTCACTGTCCGCAGGGGATGCTGAAGCCTGTGACCTGAACCTTCATCAGTTCCCCCTGGAGGAACTGGCTCCCTCTCCTACGGTCTCCCCCCAACTCTGAAGGACGAGAGGTACTCAGCAGGTACCAGGGCTGGTCCCCGACTTCCCCTGCAGGCCCCAGCTCTCCTCCATCTCCTGTTCCTGGCCTTCTTCTTGCCTTTTATTAGCACTTCTCAGGCTGTTAAACATGAGAGACGAATCTCACCACCTTCTGTATTTTGGGCCCTTCTCTCCGACTTGGAGTTCAGTCACACCCCGCCCTGCAGTGAAGCCCTGGGTCACAAGAATCTCCCACCCCTGCCCCCAGGCTTCCAAGGACCGTGTTGCAAAGGGGCTTCGTGAAGCTGGGCCCCGGGGACTTTACGACTCCTGGCTCCGTTTTGCCGGCGGTTTCTGAAATCAAAGGGGACCAAGGCTGCAGACTGCAGGCTGTGGGGCACGGGAGGCCTGGTCTGGCCCCGAAGCGCCTCTCTGGCCTCGTTCCCCACCGCTCAGGCTCTGAGTAACCATCACGCGAGCAGCTCCAAGGCCGGGGCATCGGGTTCAGAGGACACATCTGAACAGGAGCAGCCAGACCCCTGTCTGCATGGCGCTGACGGTGCAGTGGGACAGACGAACGGTAAACATGGAATTGCGTAAATCGTCACTTGCAGTCATGGGAAGTGCTACTCAAACAGCGAAATAGTGAACACTGTACATAGTCTGCCCCAGGCCCTGGCAGAGTTTCCAACCCTTTGGAATTTTCTCTATCGAGGAGAGGGTGTCTAGTATGCTAATAAGGTGGCCCCAGAGGGTCCTCAGGGAGCTTCGGGTCCAGTCTCCCAGAAGACCAACCGTGGGACTGAGGCCAGCTCTGAGCGGCCTGTGCTCCTGGCCACTGTCCTCAGCAGGACGCCAGGCTCTCCAGGAAGGGACAGAGCCCAGAGCCTGCTGCCCTATCTGCAGGGACTGTCCTGCCGGGAACCACAGGACGGCCTGGCAGGCCCCCGGAGGGGGTCAGACGAGCCCCTCCCATCCCGGTTCTCCTCTGCAGAGAGAGCTCCCCTCCACTGCCGGAATATTTTTCTGAATTAGAACAAAACAAAGCATGAAAACCCACAAACACACACACAAACCCTCTGATGTCCAGGTACTGAGTGTCCACGGGAGTGTCCATGTCTGTCCCTGGGTGTTGGGAGCATGAGCGGGGGCAGAGCCACCTCTTTGGACATGCTCCCCTCCAGCTCTCCCAGGAGACCCTGGGCATGAACACGCCCATGTGGAGTGGAGGTGGGGTGACTCAATGACCCCAGGCGGGCTAATCCATCCTTCAGAGGTGGTCTCTCCTTTCACCCACATAGTTCTGGAAAGAGACCCCAGAGTAGCTTCTCCTTTGTGACTCCCCTGGACCCCTGGAGGGCCAAAGCCCCAGGTAGCCAGCCACTCAGATCAAAGAAGCGAGTTTGGAAGCACTTAGACAAGCTTAGGTTAAAAAACTCAATTTGAATTAGATACAATAATCCACAGATCCCCAGCAAAAGAAAATCTGTTCCTTTAAGGAGCTTTTGAGGCCAGGATGGACCTGGCGCCCACACCCACCCCCTGCCCTTGGCCTTGTGATGGATTCTTGCCAAGATTGGAGGGACGTGTCTGATACGCCTGCCACGAGCCAGTCTGTGGGCACAGGTACCTGAGTGGGGCTGAGCTCAGACCCTGGGATCTGGTGGCCTGGCAGGGACTGGCAGGTGGCGGGTGGCAGGTAGCGTGGGGACGGAGGTGAGAGGTAATCTGGAGACAGGGTTTCATGATGGCCTGAAGGTGGAGGGGACAGAGGGCCAAGAACAGTCCCCATGTTCCTGGCTGGAGATCGCTGGGAATGGGCAGGTTTGGGGGAGGAGAGAGACAGCTGCTCTGGACGTGTTAAGCCGGAAGAGGACACAGAATCAAAGGAGAATTTGTGGGTGCCTGGGGGGGCCTGAACAGGCCCAGGGGTGGGGTGGGAGGCTCCGGACATCTCTGGGGTTGTTTAGAAAAACCCCGCCACCTCGTCAGCTGAAGTGTCCACATTCGTCTGAGGCCTGGGCCCCATGGATTTTCAATCTCATGTCCTCCATGCTGGGACAAGGACTTGCACCAAAGATTGGTTTCACAACTACTACGAAGACATTTCACAACAAACGATGGAGAACGCAAACTCACAAGACGTCCTGGCAGACTGACGGCCAATCTGAGCTCAAATACAATCTGGCCTGGGGAGCCAGGCCCGGGGGACGAGGTCCAGCCATTCCCGCCACTCCTGGATCTGTCCGGGGAGCGCCTGTGGGGTCACTGCTGTCTCCAGCAAGGGCCCTGAAGTCAGAGCAAGACACAGAAGCCATGCGCGAGGGGCCGGTGGGGCCTCTGTCCCCTGCCCAATGAGGCTCAGGCCTCTTGTTTACGAGCAAACCCGCACTGCACGTGCCAATTCATCGTCCTGAATAATTGATCCAGCGCGTTTGAATAATTCAGGCGCAGCCGGGACCCACAGTGGAGAAATCCTATCGTCCTTTGGCTTTCCCTCCCTGTGTGACAAAGCAGGGACAGAGCAGGAACCCCCCTCCCCGGGAGCCAGCCTGCATGTGAGCCCACACCCTCCAGTGTGAACCCCTCCCCCTGGCTGAATGACAGCATTTCCCCCTTCTGTCACAGGCCAGCCCTGGGACAGGCGGCTTCTCCTGCTGGGCGTGGCTCTGGCTCCCTGGATCCGTGTTGCTGCAAGATCTCTTAAATTCCAGAACATGCTCTCTTTGTGAGGGGAACAAGATTTTCTAGGCCGTTCGTAGGGAGATGGGCGCCCACAGCCTTGGAAACGAGCAAGCGCGCCCTGTGCCAGCCTGTGAGGTCTCCCTGTCTGCTTCCCCTCACTGCTCTCGGACAGTCTGGGGAAGAAGCTGGTCAACAGAAGCGCGGCTACTTGAGGCCAAGTTCCTTCTGCTCACGGCTTTGCAGGTGCTGCCCCCTCTCCTGGGCTCTTTCCTGCCCGCCCCTCCCCACTCATCCTCCCTCCACGTTTCACCTTAACCGTCTCTGGCTCAGGAAAGCCCTACAGACCCCGGGGCTGCCCAAACGTGGGCATCAGTGAAGATTTCAGCCAACACATGTGGGCCTCCAGAGCCCAGAAGCTTTCCTCCAGCTAGTGGCAGAAGGAAAGGAGGACTTCAGAGGTCGTGACCGCAGCTTCCAGCTTTATCTAAACCCACATGTTAGTGTTCTAGAAGCTACCCAGAGCTGCGAGCTGCGGGTGAAGCAGAGTGAGGCCCCCAGCCTGCTTGCCCTCGTCTTGTGAGCCCCAGGGCAGAGCCTGGAACCCCATCTCAGCTTTGCTAAGAGTAGCCGGGGACTGTGCTCAACACTCTATCTCAGGGAAGATTCTGGTACTGTCCTGACACTGGACCCTGTCCTCACCCCGCCCACAGCTGAGCCCTGGAATCCGACCATCAGAGCCCCTTCCTTGGGGTCCGGATTTTGGTCCCTGTTAACATTTCTGGTCCCCAGGGAAGGGATGCTCCTTACACTGTGACGAGGGTTCTGTACCTCAGGGTAAGGAAGCAACCAGGTGGCAGGTTGCTCCCCTGGGGAGGGAAAGGGAAGCTGGGAGGGTTGACTCTGCCCATGAGAATGCTCGGCGGGGGAGGCCGGGGGGTCACCCAGCAGGTGCACCTCCAGACGGAGTGACGGTGCAGCCCACAGTCACCTTCGAGCCTGCAGTTCTGCCCGACACCAAAGACCATGCTTCTCTGGGTTTGAATATGATGAACAAAGTGGATTAAATCAGAGTAAAGTGCCCGTCACCCTTTTCTCACCCTATTTCTCTCTGTGCTGTTCCTCGGGAGTATATTTCGTCTGAATTATCCATGAAAGCATAAGAAATGTTCACTGGTCAGGTCAGTGATCCGTCCAGCTCGTGGCCACCAGCACAGAGCCTGGCAATACCTTGTACCTGTTGGAAGCTTCCCTCTGAAACTGGCTGGGAACGCACCCTCTGCAAAATCCACTATGAATTGCTCCTAACATGGGTGTCCAGTAACAGAATCCATCACCTATTGGCCACAGCTTGTTTTCCAGACACTGCTAAGCATTCCCACGCTTCCTTTCACTGGGTTCTGGTATCAGACTGTGAAGAACCTGTGATCACGCCTCTTTCAAGGTGGGTAAACTGAGGCACAGCATGCTCCTGGGACTGGCTCAGAGTTACGCTTTGGGGGTGTAGCTGAGATCAGAACCCTGTCCATCTGGCTCCAAAGACGGTATAGCTGCTGCCTAGGGATTTACCGCAGCAACTTCCACCCTTATCACTAGTACACGACTGTTAAGAGGAGAATTACAGCCAGAACCACTTCACTCCTAAACGGTAATAACCATCATGAGCAGTGATTAACGTTAGTCATAGCACTTGAACCTGTTCCAGGTGGAGAATCAGGACAGGGAGTGACAGTGAGAAACCACGATGGGCTTGGTGACATCGTGTGCGAGAAGGAAAGAGCCGGGGTCCCGAGAGGCCGGGCGTGAATCTTCCAGACCCACAGACCCCCGGTCCTGCTCAGAGCTCATTTTCGAAACTGATTACCAGGACGATAATCAAATAAATGGTGAAGCATATTGAGGCTCCTTAGATTTTTGGAAAAGATTTGTGAAGAGAGAATTCTCTGGGATATTCCATTCAACTTATCACCAGTTTCTCTTCCATTCATCACCCAAACTGGTTTTCACATCCCCGTGCAGAGCCAGCCACGCAGAATGGATTACGTGGCCTCTGAACCGAGGGCTTGGGGCCCAGTGAGACACAGGTCTGTAAACAGAACATAGAGGTAATGAGCCCACTGGTGACCAGAAGCCCCTTGTGGTGATGGTGGAGAACTGACCGGCCGTGCTGCTGGGCCCGTGCGTGGATGGGGCTCCGGCCACAGGTGGGCCGTGGGAGCGGAGCCCTGCCGGACGAGGGCAGGCGGTCCGGGCTTCACACGGAGCAGTGGGGTCAGGCAAGGCCTGCAGATCCAGGGCCTGGGAGCCCCAGCACACCCCAGCCCAGGCTTCCCTGGGAGCAAACATGGCGGGGACTGCCCCCAGCCAGCAGCCAGGAGGGCACCCAGGCCCCGCCCCCTGCTGCGGGGAGGGGCCCCCCAAATCTAGCGGTTTCCCCAGACAACTTGGGGCCTTCCAAATCCAAACTTGCCTCTGGCTTCTAGTGACCCAGAAAGCTGAATGGCCCGGCCCCGGGGCCCCGGTCAGGCTTCAGGGGCGGGTCCCACCTGTCCTCCTTCCTCAGATGTGCTGCACAGAGCGTGTCAATTGCACTTCCTCATTCCTTTCTCTTATTTTCCTTCTGGGGAAGCGGCTGGTGCGACCATCCCCCACCACCACCTGTGCCCGAAGGTCCAGTGGAGCCAGATTCCCGAGGGAGTGGACACTGCCCGGCTGGGTGGGGGTGGGCTAACCTGCCCGACCCGGGGGAGAGGAGGCCCCAGACTGTCTTTGAGGGGCTGGGATGACAAGCGTGAGCCCCCATGCCAGGGCTCTGAGCTCATCTAGCCGGATCCCAGGGTCCCTGAGGGACTTCTGGAGCTGGAGAACTGCTCAGCTCCTGTCTGGAGGCCGAGCCCAGGCCTGCGAAGTCCAGCCCTGAATAAAGCATCTCTACTCAACTCTGCGCTGGGACCAGCCTGGACAGCAGAGACCGCCCCGCCCCCCCGGGTGTCCCCCTCCGCCCCCCTCCCCCCACGCAGCCGGGAGGGGACACAGACTCGCCTGTGAGCTGCCCGCCCTGCCGAGTTCCCCGGAGACTGAGCCGTCAGGCCCCGTTTCCGCATGTTCAGGCCCAGGGCTGAGTCTCACTCTCGGCCCACGGCCCTTACCTCCTGGTGACCAGTCCTTCCTGCTCTCCTGCCCCGCCTCCCCGGCCTCCCTACACTCTGTTCAGAGTTTTCCACCCGCTGAATGTCTTCCCCTGCTCCCACGGTGGCCTGCTGGAGGCTGGTCATTTCAGTCCCCTCCCAGCATCGCTGCCTCAGGGCTGAGAGGTCAGGGCAGCTCTGCCTAAGTGCTCAGAGCGCTGACCTCGTGGATTGTATTGAAGTCTTTTCTCTGCAAAACAGCAGGCTGACTCAGTCAAATCAACTCCACTCATCAAATTATATATGAAAAAATATAACCCAGTGGGAGGCGGATGAGGCTCGATCAGACTGCTCTCAGTGAGTCAACGTTTCGAGTCACGGGAGGACTTCGCACTCCAGCTATTCCAGCTTCTCAAAGCCCTACTTTTGACATTGTCTGTTTCCATGAAACACTCGAGAAGCTGAAATGGGCAAAAATCAAACCCTTCCCGTGGGTGGGGTGGGACGCCAGAGGGGTACCTGGTCATTAAGCTCCCTTTCAGGAAAGGACAGCAAACAGTTCCAAAAATAAAAACGTATTTTCAGAACCGTGAAGAGGAGGTGTGGCCTGCGGTCAGTGGCCGCCGTGTCCCTGGGCCCCACATACTGGCCAGACCTGCTTCTCAGAAGAGACGGACTTCAGCGGAAGATGCCCGTGTTCTCGACCGGAAACTGGGTGACCAGCGGCTCCAAACCCACCCAACAGCCCAGAAACCGTAACGAGGCCAAGAGGCACACGAAAACATGCGCTGCGTCGACGACGGTCAGAGAAATGCAAATCAAAACTGCAACGAGGCATCGCCTCACACTCATCAGAATGGACGTCATGAAAAAGTCTATAAATAATAGATGCTGGAGAGGATGTGGAGACCAAGGAGCCCACCTGCACCGTCAGTGGGGATGCAGACTGGTGCAGGTTCTGGGGTCCAGCAAAGTGATTTGGTAATAGAAAAAGATCTAGTCTTTCTCAGGTTCTTTTCCAACACAGGTTATTACAACATATTGAATATAGTCCCCTGTGCTATATAGTAGGACGTTGGTATTTATCTCTTCTTTATGCGGTAGCTTGCTGCTGCTGCTGCTAAGTCGCTTCAGTCGTGTCCGACTCTGTGCGACCCCATAGACTGCAGCCCACAAGGCTCCCCTGTCCCTGGGATTCTCCAGGCAAGAACAATGGAGTGGGTGGCCATTTCCTTCTCCAGTGCATGAAAGTGAAAAGTGAGAGTGAAGTCACTCAGTCGTGTCCAACTCTTAGCGACCCCATGGACTGCAGCCCACTAGGCTCCTCCGTCCATGGGGTTTTCCAGGCAAGAGTACTGGAGTGGGGTGCCATGCCTTCTCCGACACAGTAGCTTATTATCTGCTAACCCCAAGCTCCTAATTCGCTGGCTGACTTTTTGTGCTATCAGGTGTTTTCCATCAGCTCTGCAGTCTTGGTCCCGGGGGTATTTACACTGGTATTTGATCTAATGTCTTCCCTCCCTCTCCTCCAATTTCCACCCTCACCGAACAGCTTCAACTCACTGGTGGACTTTCCCACTCAGGGACGTGTGGATCAGCGAGCAGACTTCCCACGTCCACCTAAGCCCTCTGGCATCAATTCCCTAAGCTGATAGTCCAGAGGCCCCAAAGTCCTGATTCTTTTACTTGGTCGTATCTTGTTACTTTTGCATTTTGAAGCACTTCTAAATGGGGTACTTCACACAGAAAGTCAGATTTCCAGCTTCTGTGACGGGCTGGGTGGACTGGCTGCTTTGAGCCCACAACACCCCATGACCAGCAGCTTCCACACACAATACCAGTCCCCACCAAGTCCCCATCGCCCACAGTGGCGTCCTCAGCAGGAGTCTGCACGGTCCCCGTTTACTGCCGCGCTTGAAAATACTGATGTATACGTCCGGTCCTTTCAAATCTGGGCATACAACAAATGGGTCTAGATCATGTTTTTCCAGGAAAAAAAAGAAAAAGAAAGGAAGTCAGAGAATGCTCTGATGTATTTTATAGGAAAACATGCAAAAATCTGAGCCCTACCTTAGCGATCTCGCACGCCGATTGGAAAACAGTGAAGCATTCTGTGTGAAAGCTGAGGTGGGCCTGGGGAGCTGAGTTGGGCCCTGAGGGGTGACTTGGGCCCCGTGAGCTGAGGAGCTCCGGGAGCTGCCGCTACTGAGACCCCACAGCTAGGGAGAAGCCCCCCATGGAACATGGATAATGAGGAAGATACCCAGGAACCAGCGATTGGAACTTGGACGCTGATTGGCTGAGCGTGATTGATTCTAACCCTGCCAGGAGGAGGCCCCATCCATTCAGGACTGAATTTAACCCCCAAGAGGAGGAGGCAGCTGTCGACCCCGTTGGCCACCCGACTGCCTGTTAGGAAGCGGGCTGCCCCAGCCGGGCGCGGCTGGAGACTGGGGAGGTGGAGGGGCCATGGGAAGGCCACGCTGCCTGCCGGGTCACAGGAGGAGCTGCCTGGGGCCGCCAGCGGGGAGCTCGCAGGAAGGGGAGACCCAAAGTCAAAAGCACACACCGCCTGTTTCCTTTCCAGTTTAGACCCTCTGGTAAGAAGGGCTCGGCTCCCCACTCCAGGATTCCTGGGCTTCCCTGATGGCTCAGCTGGTAGAGAATCCGCCTGCAGTGCGGGAGAGCCAGGTTCAATCCCTGGGTTGGGAAGATCCCCTGGAGACGGGAAAGGCCGTCCACTCCAGTATTCTGGCCTGGAGAATCCCACGGACTGGATAGTCCACGGGGTCGAACGAGTCGGACACGACCGAGCGACTTTCACTTCTTTTTTGCACAGATCACTCCCCAGGGCAAGAACACACTTCCTAAAGGACAGCGAGTGCTGGGGCAGCAGGCCGGGACATGTGCGGGGTCCCCTGGCCCCAGGGCAGTGACAAGAGCCACGTGATAAACAGATCAGAGGAGAGCAGTGTGTTTTATTTCATGAAAATAGATTAAAAAACAGACTGTGTAAAAGAATTAGGATTCTCAATAATTTACTATTATTTACACGAGCAAATTCTGGTCGTTAGTAGACTCTGTGAGGAGATGAACACACAGAACCCAGACTCTCCCCGAGGGCAGCGGGGGACCTGCCGGGAACACTCGGTGACCTCCCGGCTCCCGTCTTCCAGGCTGACGCGGCGGCTGCATCTCCGAGAGCACGGCCCAGCGCCCTCACCCCTCGCAGGAGGCCAGGTGGGCTCCTTCCTCTCTGTGTCCCCCAGGTGGGCACCGGTCAGCGGGTCCCTCATGCTTGTAGCCAACACCCCGCTCACGACCAACGTTCCGCCAACACCCCTGGGCTGACACAAAGCCCCTGGCTTCTGGGAAGAAGGTAGGACGCAGGACTGGAAGCCACACATCCCGGTCCCGGGAAACCTGGGTGAGAGAACAACCCCCATGTCGTCCAGAACCCGGGGACCCAGCAAGGTCTCACTTGACACGTCCTGTGCGCTGGTCTTGGGAGGGCACATGGGGGAGGGTGGCCGGGTGCCCTCCTGGGGGAGGGCCGGGCGTCCAGTCCTGGCCCTGGGCCGTCTTGCAGGCACTTGTGGCGGGCCAGGCTCGATGGGGCACGTCCTGGGATGCAGACACAGGCGGGAGGAGCCCGAGAAGCAGCAGGGGCGCTGGACCCCCCGACCCAACTCCCGGCTGTTGGAGACATGGGTCTCCTTGGGGGCGGGCGGGCCGGGGGAGGCGCCTGGGGGCTCAGTCCAGAATGTCCGTCTCGAAGGGCACCAGGTGGTAATAGGACAGGTTGGTGACGTAGGCCGCCGGGTCGTCCCCGTCCTCCAGCTCGGCGGGGAACTCGCCCCCGCCCTCAAACCTGCGTGGGGAGGCAGGCGGTGAGGCCGGGCAGGCGCCTGACCCCCTGCCCGCCCAAGCCAGCCCCTGGGAAGGGAAGGGCTGCCCTGCGGAGTGTGGGTTCCCGGCCTGTGAGCACAGACAGGGCAGAACCCGCGAACCCAGCCGGGGACCCGCCAGCGACAGTCAGCGCACTTACAGGTGCTCCGTGGGGTCCGCGGCCCCGTGCTGGTCTTTGCCGTTTGGAATACTGTGGTCAATAACGATCGTTTCCGTGTTTGCTAAACAGAATCCATTGGACCTCATGATTTCTGAAAACGAGAGCAATGAGGGAGGTAATTCACAAGGGCGTCAGGGCTTGAAGTTCTGACATTTGGGGCTCACGCATCTCCTCTTGTCCCCCTTCTCTGGCTGACACTTCCTGGACTGCGTGCCCAGCCCTTCCCTCAGCAGACCGCAGACCCCAAGAATAGGCGCCGGGGGGTGGGGTTGGGGGGGCATTAGCAGGGCGGCAACTGCCTGAACGCGGGCTCGTCCCCGGCCGCCATCCCTGGTCAGCAAGCCCCACGCTCAGGCCTTCTACCTACCTCACCTTAGAAATGTGCTTAAAACACACTCCAGATTCCTGCTGCTTTCCCAAGTGACCACCGTCTTCCACGCAGCGCCTGACACACGCGGACAGCTCAGAGCAGCGTCCTCTGCCCCGGTCAGGCCACAGGACGTCCCGTACTGCCGTCTCAGCGGGCGTCTGATGCCCTGGTTGTCTGGGGCACTGTTTCCTTTTATTTCTTATACCATAACCGTCATTGAGATGATTTTATCCCCATGGACAGATTTGCTCTTTTTAAATAAGTGAGACTGTAATTTCATATCTACTTTTAACCTTTATAGGTATTTTAGGTTCTTGGTTCTCAGTTTCTCTCCGTAGGAAGACACTTAGGGAAACTATGCAAAAAAGACAGAAAACTGGCTTCCTCCTCCCCCTGCCAGGACGAAATGACATTCATCAGTCAGGTTTGCCGAGTAATGGCTGAAATTTCCTCTGACTTTCTGGAGAAGGTATAGTGCACGTCTCCCCGGCCCTGCCAGGAGGGCCGTTGGATCCGCCCCCTGTGAGCGGCACCAGCACGCGGCTCGTCCCCGACCTGCCCTCCCGCTCGAGCCCAGCCAGAGCCCACCGCCTGAGACAGCTCGTGAGTCAGAAGAAGGAGCCCAAAACCAGCAAGAAATCAGGGTCAACGACACCACCGGCTGCAGAGAAGAGGCTGACGAGAGCCTGAGCGGGCGGAGAGACCCACGGAGCACGACCCCTGAGAGCGGGAGAAAGACCCCCAACCTCACAGTGTGAAACGCAGGACAGCACAGAGCCACTTTTTTTAAATTAAAAAGCCATTTTTTCGAGCCATATCATGCAGCACTTGGAATCTTAGTTCCCTGACCAGAGACCGACCCCAGGCCCCTGCCTTGGGAGTGTGGATCTCAACCACTGGACCAGCAGGGGAGCGCCCAGGACCACCTTCTTCACTGCTTTTATTACCTGACTCAAATCTGCCCCAGGAAGCAGTAAAACCTCAGCGACCCCAGCACAGCCAGCTGACAACCCCAAACCCTGTCTCCCACCCTCTCCAGGGGAATTGGGGGATGGAAGAACCTTACAAGTGAAAACAAACATCAGTGCTGCAAGTAGAGTCATCTCGTATAGGAATCTCCTAGTCTTTATTAAATGTGAGATCTGCAGTTCTAGAACATGGAACCTAGAAAATGGAACCAGACCCCAAAACACATTTGTCACAAATCATTCCTTAATTTGTTGGTGAAGAGAAGCCAGCTGGGCCTCCAGGAAACTCCAGTTCTACCAGTTAAGCCTGTGAAGGAGGTTACTCTTTGCTGTTTTTTAGCCTGTAAAATCAGATAAGGCAATGGCAACCCACTCCAGTACTCTTGCCTGGAAAATCCCATGGACGGAGGAGTCTGGTAGGTTGCAGTCCATGGGGTTGCTAAGAGTTGGACACGACTGAGCGACTTCACTTTCACTTTTCACTTGCATGCACTGGAGAAGGAAATGGCCACCCACTCCAGTGTTCTTGCCTGGAGAATCCCAGGGACGGGGGAGCCTGGTGGGCTGCCGTCTATGGGGTCGCACAGAGTCGGACACGACTGAAGCGACTTAGCAGCAGCAGCAGCAGCCTGTAAAATGGGAATAACAGTGTCTATCCTAAGGGGCACTGGGGGGGTGGGGGGGAGCGTTAAATGAGATAGTTTTTATAAAGAATCTAACAAATGCTGGTGAAAATTAAGGCTGAGACTGTACAAATGCCTGGCTAATAAAAAATTAAATTATATTTCCAGGCTTCGCAAACCTTAATACTCTGGGTTTTGTGGCTGATATCAATTCATCTAAGTAACCAGATAAAGGCTGAGGTGTATGCTTCGTTTTAAGCTGCACAGTTTTCTTAGAGATGGTAACAAGCTTTTAGATTAACATGGGGTGACGAATGTTTCCGGTTCCATTGACCCAAAGCCTCGCCAAAGGGGCCAGAGCACTTGTCAGAACCAAGGCCCCGGGAGGCGGCTGGTCCCTATGCCACGAGCACCTGATGCCACCTAGTGGAGCCCTGGCCCCTAGCGGGTCAACCCGGAGGCCTGAGTGTGCACCAAGGCAGGGCTGCCCCCCAGGCGGCATCGCCTCCAGAGAGGCCACGTCAGAGGTGCCAGAAGCTGCCGAGGAGTCTGGGAGGAAGGGTGGTGAGAGCGGGCGCAGGCGCTCTCAGGAGCGAGGGGAGTTGAGCAGGACCGGAGTGGACGTGCACGGGCAGGGTTTGCGGGGAGAAGCCTGGGTGCCTGGACCGAGGGGGGCTCCGCAGTGACGGGAGACCCAGAGGGGCCACATCCCGACCTGCCCAGGACCACAGGAAATCACCAAGTCAATCAGCCAGGAAGTCAGATCTGGGGTGGCCCACGTGGGTACTGACGACGCGTCCCCGGGGGGGGGGGGGGGAGGCCTGGCCGCTGGAGACTCCGTGCCTGGGGACCCCCGAGTCTGTGCACACCCTGACATGGGCCAAGACTGGGGAGCAGGGCCGCTCTCGGCAGCCAGGACCTCAGGGGCTGGCGGCGCTGCCGTCAGGAACCGTGTCCTAGAAAGGACTTCTGAACTGACCCTCTTCTCGTCTGGATTCGTTCATTTCGCCACTCAAGTGAACGAGGAAGGTACATCCTACCTCCGGCGGGAGCAGCCTCCCCGTCCCCCGAGGGGGTGGTCCTACAGGACCTCGCCCGGCCCGGACAAGTCCCCGGGCTCCTGGGACAGACCTCTCCCTACAAAACACTCCTCAGAGCCTCACCTGCAGCACCGAGGAAAGAGTCTGGCGCTGTACTGATGCGTGCGGCGCGGATCAGAGGAAGTTGGCAGCGGGCTGAGGCCTGGCTTCCCCTCGCTCTCCTGAGAACTGCAGGACCATCTCCTACCGCTGCTGACTGTTGCCAGAAGGCGCGGCCCAAGGCCCGGACTGAGGAGCCCCAAGCCGAGCGCCCCTTTCTGTCCCACCTGCCCTAAAGCCCAGAACAAAGGCAATGCCGCACGAGCTGAACTCGCATTGTTGTAGGCTGGATGATGGATTCCAGCCATTCACTTCAAAATGCCTCATTAATGCTTTCCTCATAGACTGCTTTTTTTTAAGTAAGTTCCGATTTATACACCTCTGGAAGCAGGCTGCGTGCAAGCCGCAGGCCAGCAGGGAGAAGCACACCGTTTCACAAGATCTGGAAGCAGCTCCTCCCCTCCGCCTCTGTCCTGTTGGGTCTGCTTTCTGGGTCCCGAGGTGGGGCGGGCGTGCCCGGCATGTGGACAGTGGGCTGGGAAGCTTTCCGGAACCCTCGGCCGCCCACGGCAGCGCTGTCCCCACACCCACCCCGCGCCTCCCCTGCGGGTCTCACCTGAGATCTTCACCGGACTCTGAAAGCTGGGTTGAATTTTATGCACGTTGTCATTCTTTAACACCTGATCCAGGGGCGATCTTTCGAAGAAGGTGAGCACGACTTCTGACCTGGAGTACTGGGAGGAAACACGTTCCTTCCTACACACGTTCCTTCCTACACACGTTCCTTCCTACACACGTTCCTTCCTACACACGTTCCTCCCGCAGGATGGAGGCGATGGGCCAGGGGCTGGGGGGCGCTCAGGGCCTGGGGCAGGCGGGACCGGGACCGTGTTTCACACACGTCCGCCTCACTTTCTAGTAAACTGTGAGCCCCTTGCTTCCGCTTCTTCCCAAGGGAGAAAACACTGGAGCTCCCAGAGCCCAAGGAGGCGCTCTCTCCTTGGCCCCTGGCCCCGCCCCACCCCCCAGGCCTCCAGGAGGGCGCCCGCCAACCCACCTGCCCACCAGCACCCCCGCTGCGCCCCCACCTTGCGAGGCATGCTGATGATGGCCTTGAGAAGCTTCTCCACCTCGTTAAGCCTGGTCTCGATATCATGGGCGTCCTTTATGGCAACCAGTCCTGGGGTCGAAGCAGAAATGCCTCCATCAGAGAAGCAGACCAGGATGTGGGCTCCCAAATGAAACACAGACCAGCAGGCAGCCCCGAGTGGGGACGCCACCCTGCGGTCGCCCTCCACAGAAAACCTCTGGGAAGGGCGCTCAGCCCCACGTGGGCTCAGTCCTGCCCCGAGAGCCCGTTCCTCAGCCTCAGTTCAGGTTTCAGCGACCCAAAGAGTGATGAAGGTGTGTGCTGAAGAGCCACAGGGAGACCACCGAAGGCCTCTCCTCGTGGGACCGTCAGGCCAGCTTCGTCCACACCCTGGACAGTGGGCAGGGCCGGAGCTCGGCCCCTCCAGGGTGGTGGCTGCAGCCAGGGAGACTGCCTCCCCGCCGCCCCCAGTGACACAGTCAAGGCGACCACAGGGCCCCAGGAGCCCATACGAGAGAAGTCATTTAGCTGTGGGGTTCAGAAGGGGGAAATCAGCTCTTTACTCAGAGAAAACCAGCATGGCCATGACTCACGGCATCTTCCAGGAGTCTGAGCTTCCACCCCTCATTCCAGTTACCAGCAGTCTTGACTGGCTATTAGAGAGCACAGTACTTTGTCTTTAAAATGCGAGAGCTAACAGGCAGGAAGGGGGCGACAGAGCATGAAATGGCTGGATGGCATCACTGACTCGACGGACGTGAGTCTGAGCAAGCTCCAGGAGTTGGTGATGGACAGGGAGGCCTGGCATGCTGCAGTCCACGGGGTCGCAAAGAGTCGGACATGACTGAGCGACTGGACTGAACTGCACAGAGATTCGGGTGTGTTTCTGTCTCCCCGTGAGCTGTGCAGAGGAGCACTGACCTTCCCAGGACCAGTCCTTCACATCAGCTTCCCAGGGAAAGAACAACTCAGATTCCCAGGACATTTCACGGGACCCGGGATCCTAACCACAGAGGCTGGCATCCCGGAACTACTTCCAGTCACTGAATCTCAGTTTTCAGAAGTTCCGGTTTTGTTTGATAGGAGAAAGGCTGTTCATTTTGTGGGCAACTCACTAAGTCCACATGAGATAAAATTAACTTCCTAAACTGCCTGACTGAAATTCAAAGGCCCCAGAACACGTGGTCCATGGAAGCCAGGGGCGCCCCAGACACAGGGCGGTTCTGAAAGTCCAGGCTGAGCGGGGGCCCTCGCATCAGCTGGCGTCAAGAATGTCCAGCCAAGGTCAGGAGCTGGGCCCTGAACTCCCTGGAGACAGGCCAGGCCCCTCACCTGCTCACCCGGGGTCTGCTGCTCAGCAGGCTGCCTGGTCCTAACCAGCACTCGGCCACGTGGGCCCAGACAGCAGGCCACAGACCCCAGACTCCGGTCCACACACCCCGTGTCGCCCCCGCGTGGCGCCCCAGCCGTCGGCAGAGAGACGGGCCTGAGCCACCCCTCTCTCCCAGGCTGCCCGCCCCACCACCGCCTGGCAGGCTGGGGGTAGCAGGAAAGGAGGAAGCTACACCCAGGGCAGAGTCTCAGGGTCTCAGGACACCTCCTCCCAGGCCTGCGTGCTTGTTTAGAAGTTCACACACACATACCTCCGAGATCTCTCTCCCACTGTGGAGAGAAAGAAGGATACTGCAAAAATTCTCTGAAAAGTTGTTTTGAGAGAGGACAGTTATATAAATCATCCCCACAAAGTGCTTCTTTGTTCTAAGACAAGAAAACCATCACATTTCAGTTTTTATTACACCCAGAATACTGCTGTTAAATCACAGGTTCATGACACAGTAGTTGTGTTTTTATATTCTGTAAGGACAATACAGGAAGATTGGCCTCGCGTATGGCCAACGCACACAGCACATTTATGCCCACTTTCTAGGACATAAAGCCCACCGTTGGGTTTGTAACCACCAAGGGTGCCACCAAGTTGACAAACACATTCTGTTCTCCACTGACCTTCCTTTAGGGTTCCAGAATCAGAACGCAGCACACAGGACGCCCAGTTCAACGTGCACTTCGGACACGGTGAATAATGCGGTAGCGTGGACAGACACACTAAAGACTATTCATTGTTTATCTGAAATTCAGATTACTGGGTGCCCTGTAGCTCTACCTTCCTGGTGACATTTCCAGAAGGAAGCAGAGAAAGGCAACAAGTGCCTCCTCAGACTTCGGGAACACACCAGCGTTCCGGCTCCGGGCACAGACCCTGGGGACCCTCCCCACCGCACCTCATCAGCTCATACCCTGTGACCCCACACCCTCATTCTGAGTAGGACCCTGTGGTTCTTGCCCCGCCCATGTCCTCAGCCTGAATTCTGTCTGTGGAAAAACTTTAGCCAATGAATAAGTTTAATCAGAGACGTGAGAACAAGCAGGAAAAAAAAAGAAAAACAGTCAAAGGAAACTAAATAGTAATGACACAGTCACTAAGCATAGTCAAGGAGCTTTAGTTTCTTCCCAGGAGCTACAGTTGATATTCAGAGCCATATCCCGTGAGCTGTCTTACAGACAATGAGATCCCACCAGGTGGGTGGAGCCCGTGATGACGTGTGCACGCACGTGAGCTCAGCCTCTCCGTCGAGTCTGAGTCTCTGCAGCCCCGTGGACTGCAGCCCGCCAGGCTCCTCTGTCCGAGATTCTCCAGGCAAGAATCCTGGAGTGGGTTGCCGTGTCCTCCTCCAGGGGATCCTCCCAACCCAGGGGCTGACCCCGCGTCTCTTACACCTCCTGCATTGGCAGACGGGTTCTTTACCGCTAGCGCCACCTGGGAAGCCCCAGAGGGGAAGCCAAATGGTGCTCCTAGGAAAAGAAAACACACTTCAAGACAAGAGGGGCTGAAGACATTTCAACGGGGAAAGAAGCTGCCGGAATCCCTCCGGCAAGAACAGAGGGACAGGCGACTGTGTGACACTCTGGCTTTCAGCTGGGGCACTTTGATTTCCCCAAAACAGGTGCCCAGAGACCACCAAGGCGACTGGGACCAGCGTTCCTGAGGCAAGTCCTCCTTCCTCCGAGGGAACCCATCCCCGTGAATGACCAGGACTCTGGCCTCTTCCCAGGGCGGGGGGGCTGTGGCCGAAGGTGGAGATTCACAAGCAATAGATTCCGCTGGGTGCCTCTAAGAGGCTGCCCCCCTGGCCCCCGCAGAGCCCCTGTCCCAACCTCACGTCAGGGCAGGGCGGGGTCACCACCAGCCACATGGCCTCCAAGGGCCGGGCCCTCTCCAAACTCCGGGGCCCATATTTCTCTCCTCTCCTGGGCCTGGACATCACTGCCCTTTGGTAATTTGTAAAGTGGGGGGTGGGGAGGTGGGGGTGGTAGGAGGTGGGGGTGGGTGGGGACATAACGGGCAGCTGGAGCCCGCATCGCCCAGGATGGATGGCGCATCAAGACCCCAGACCAAGCGCCCACAGCCCAGGGCTTCCTGGTCTACCTGTTCTGTTCCTCCTCTGTGACCGACAGCTTTGGCTATTACGGGCTGGTACCGCTCTCCCAAATGTCACTTGTTTACAGGAAGGATTTTAAATTTTATTTTCAAAAATGAGCTGATGTACAATAATTTGGGACTATCTAGGAACGTTAGCTTTTGTATTCCAAAAATTGCTGGCGGAGCAAAAACTGTGGGGCTCTTGTTTGACTCAGTTTTACTGTCTGAGATCACAGTTCTAAAAACTCCAAGAGGTAAGACGGTTTTGCATTTGCAAGGTTGGACAGAGAAACGCCAAGGCTTCTTGATTATGGGCTGCTGTCATTCCAGGGCCAGCCAGCAGAGGGCTCCAGCAGCCCGTGAGGACCCACCACATCCACGTTGTCCTCACAGGAAACTGACTCAGAACACTTCACCGTCCCGGAAAATTGTCTCATTTCTGATAAAGCACAGTCAGCGATACAACCTCGATTTTAAAAGTTCACTCTACACAGCTTCTGACGTGAGAAATTCATCCAGACGTCGCCCAGAACAGTTAACAATTTGAAACCCGAAGACTGATAACACGGCCGTATGTAAATTTCAGTATGTTGATTTCACATCCTTTTTGGGGGTTAACATTCAGGCTAGAGCAGCCAGGGGGCCCCTTCTGTCCAAACTGGTGCAGCCTTGAGACGCGCGACCACGACATGAGCTTCTGTGAGTTCCAGGGTAGGTCTTTATACGAACACCGACTCATTCTCAGAACCCAAGCTGAACACGCTGGTCGGAGCACAAAGGTCAGGCTCTGAGCAGACACAGACCAGCGTCCTTGCCGCAGACACCTGGCCCCACGTCCCACTTCCTTGGCGGAGACTCTGGTGACCGAGCCAGCCTCCAGGGCCGGGCTCAGGGCTGAATCCAGCTGAGCGCCTGGGGCCCCTTCAATTCTGGGTGTGAACACAGATCCTTCTCTCAGCCGGGAAGGCGAGTCTGTTACCCAGAGAGCGCAAGTCCCTCGACTGGAGACCCACGACAGAGCCCCGGGGGAAATCTTCTGTGATGTGAACTCCCCGGCTGAATCAAGTAAGACACTGCGTTTCAGAAGTCCAGCCCTCGCTGTCCAGAGAAGCAGACGGGCTGGACGAGGTGAGGAATGCAGGGTCACCTTGCCTGCACAAGAGATACACATGCTTCAAAAGCTGTTGTTCCTGTAGCCGCTGTGTCGTGTCTGACTCTTTGCGACCCTGTGGACTGTAGCCCGCCAGGCTCCTCTGTCCTTGGGCTTTTCCAGCCAAGAACACCGAGGTAGGTTGCCATTTCCTTCTCCAGGAGGTTTTTTCCAACCCAGGGAGCGAGTCTGCGTCTCCTGCATTGGCAGGCAGATTCTTTACCACTGAGCCACCAGGGAGTGTAACACAAATTTTGGAAACAAAGCGTTTTAAATTTTCCAGGAAAATCCCCCATGATAACCTCCTAAATATGTGTTGTCTGTATAGACGGTCAGGGAAAAAGCAGTGAGGACTCACTCGATGGGCTCGAGAGCGAACCCAGGTGATTCTTCTTCGTTACACTCAGCGTCCAGACCGCAGCCCGCTCTCCCCAGGTGGCCTGCGGCCTCCCGCCCGAGGGGTGGGGCTCGGGTCTCTGCCCTGAGCTCCCCCTGCTGCACACGAGGCTTGGTCCTCCCCGTCGGCCTCCCTGGCCCAGTGACACTCACGGTGACACTGGAGGCCAGGAGTTTCTCCCCCAGTCCTCCCTAGGACGAGGATGGGCAGGGAAAGCAGGCAGCGGAGACAGAAGGGCAGACACCAGGTAACGCGTCCGGACACCCAGGGCCCGGCTGAGGGAAGACTTCTTGTTGGCGTCTTCCCACGCCTGTGAGGTGCTCCCCTCCCACCAAGCCCTCCTTCCCCAGGCCGCCTCCTTCTCCTCCAACCACGAGCAGAATTCCTTACTGGACTTCAGACTCAGCGTGCCTAAGGAGCCACTCGCTGAGCCTTCGTCCGTCTTAAAACTCGGAAGGAATTTAGGGAATAAACAGCACCCGCCCCAGGCCAGGCCCTCCAACAGGAAGCCCCGGGCTGCGTCTGGTCAGGTGACGGCACCGGGCCACAAGACCCTGCGCCTGACGTGACCACGGGGAGGTGTCTGAGGGGGGCGCGGCAGGGGACTTCACGGGACCCTCTTTTCAGCGCTGACGACCAGAAGGACTGGGGGAAGTCTCCGGTTACCCAGGGAAGTAAACGTGAACAAAAGCGCCAATAAGGACAATTTTTGTGGGAGGATGATACCAAGCCCTGGTAACACCGAGTCCTCGCTCACGGTCCCCGACTCACTGCTGACGGCCGCTGGGCTGCACCGGGGCCGGGGGTCCCCACGGGGGTCATCGCTCCCGCGGCCCCTCCTGCAGCTCCCGGTGGAGCCCCACCGAGCGGGCACACCCAGCCCGCGTCTCAGGGGTCTGCCGTCACCTCTCACCGCTCACCCACCTTCCCTGGCTTTGAAGGCCCCCAGCCACAGGCACCTTCTGCATCTTGGGAAAGCGTGGATAAAAACACACGGCGGAGTCGCGGCAGGCCCACTCTTGTTTTACAAAGAGAAGAGGACTGCGTCCCGGGAGCCAGCCCCAGGGCAGCCAGATGCTACCAGCAGGGCCTGGGGCTGAGAGGCAGAGCCAGGCCTTCACATGGACACCTGGTGGGAGGTGACCGCGGCCGGGAAGCTGCAGAGCCAGCGACAGCCGTGAGCTTCCGACAGCTCCTTCCCCGACTGGGAACTGGCCCGGGGCACCGGGGTCCACCGTGCAGCTGAGGCCACGGGGCCACATGCCACCAACGGGGCACGCAGTGTCCGGGGCATGGACAGGGGGCTCGGAGCGACGGCCGGGCGCGGGTTTGGGAAGGAACACAGAGCTCGGAAGGGAGGGCGCAGCGACTCCCAGGAGGCGGGTGTGGCCGCCTCGGGACCCGGGGGGCGGCAGAGCCTGGCAGCCCGAGCCAGGAGCGCTGTGTACGGAAGAGGTTCAAAAGTAGATCTGTGAAGCAGAGAGATTCCCCAAAACGCCCCAGAGAAGGGAAAACGGCCCCCTCCTTGGAAGAGGGGAACCCCCTGCAGGGAGGCCGGGCTGGGGGCCGCGCCGGGAGCAGCAGGGCAGGACCCCAGCCCCAGTGCGGCGCCGTCGGGCGGGAGAAGGCGGCCTTCCTGCTGCTGCTCCGCGGCCCGGGGCCCTGCGGCCGCTGCTGCATCCTCAGCCACTTTCACCAGGAAAGTGAACTCGGGGGTCCTGCAGTTGGCCCCCAAATCGGACAGCGATCTCCCCCCGGTGAGGGGAAAGCACGGAGCTGCCTGAGAGCAGGGCCTGGGAGTGCGCGCCGTCCCCGGAGCTGTTGGCGGCCGGGGGTGTCCTGGCCGGCAGGCCTGCGTCCGGGCCCCGCTGGTAGGTACTGGACACCTTCCCTCCACCCCGTGTCTGACAGAGGGTCAGAGAGCACTCAGGCAGATCCAGGTCCCCCGGGGACAAGGGCGAACGGACGACACCCCAGCTCACACACAGGCTCTCCAGGAGGGGCCTGCCTTGGAGAAACGCTAAGCCTCTGCGCTCAGTCAGCTCCTCCAGTCGGCATTCTGCCTCACCCGACGCCCCCGACAGGCACGTCTGGCCTCTCAGTAAAGCCCAGGGTCTCCCTCCCAGACCAGCCGTGTTCGACCACGTCCCACACCTTCCCCAGGCTTCCCTGGTGGCTCAAAGGGTAGAGAATCTGCCTGCAATGCAGGAGACCCAGGTTCAATCCCTGGCTTGGGAAGTTCCCCTGGAGAAGGGAATGGCAACCTATTCCAGTATTCCTGCCTAGAGAGTCCCATGGACAGAGGAGCCCGTGGGCTACAGTCCACACGGTGACAAAGAGCAGGGCACAGCTGAGTGACCAACACACACACACATCATCCCAGGTGCCTCTCCTGGTCCTCCGGCCTTTCTCAGCACGGCAGCCAGACTGCCCGTCCATCAAGTCCGTCCGCTCCCAGCTCTCCATCCCCAGCAAGAGCCTCACGCTGAGCGCAATCTGCCCACTCCCCACCTTCCACCTGCCCTCCAGCCACAACAGTTCTCTCCCTAGCCAGATACCTGGGCTCACGCCCGCCTCAGGGCCTTTGCACGTGCGCTGGCAGCCCCATCCCAGGCACTCACATCCCTTACTGCCCCCTCCCCCCACTGGCCCATCTAAAAGTGAACCCTTCACCTGCCCCAACAAGTCACAGCTCCTCTCCTTCCCTCCTCAAATTCCTTTCTTCTGAACATGTACAACCATCTGCCATACTTTTAACTTATCTTGACTATTATCAGATTCTTCTAACTGAGACACAGAATCAGGAGGGAAGTGGTTTGTCTGTTTTGTTCTCTGCTGCGTCCTTAGCATCTAGAAGCTGCCGGGCACAGGGGAGGCGGCTGGGAGATATTCGCAGAGGGAACGCAAAGCCAAAGTGTTGGTATTACAGTAATCAGGAAACAAAGATTACCTGACCACTTTGGAAACAGAATCTCTCACTACGGAGATGACTGTATAAGGTCTGAAATGGGGTGCTATTAAAAAAAAATGATCAAAATAGTCCAAAAACTCCAAGTAGTCATTGGGAAATTCTGCATGATTGTCTTTTAAAGCGTAAACCTTTCCAGACGTGAGCAATATAACAGGCAAGCGACCCTGCCACATCTGGTCAGGAAGCCCTGAACCAATGTGTTACGCAGAGGGGATGTCAGCTGGAGACTTGGCCCATCTGTGTCAGAGTGTGGGAAAAAGCAGAGAGGGACGCCTCAGTCACCCAGAGATAACAACATGCCCAGGAAGCAGCCGCCTCCCTCCCCTGGCAGGGGAACAAGGAAGCAAGGACGCGGGCATCAGATCCGGATGCAGAGGAGCGTAAGGTCAAGATGCCAAGGAAAAGGACAGAGGAAGCAAGACAAGTCCCGAGGGCCGCCTCGCCCAGACGGGAGGCCAGGGAGGCGGCTGGTGAGCTCTGAGCCGCCACTGCACACAGGAGTTTACCACCTCACTGGAAACACATGCAGTCCACGGACAGACGGCCAAGGCAACACCAGCGCGTGCAGAAGGAAGGGGCCGTACACGCGCTGCACAGAACACGCTCCCACCGCAGCTCCCCAGCGACCATGACAGAGGTCTCGGCATCCCGAGTGCACGCGGAACCTAAGGGGCAGTTCGGGGCCAGGGCTGCCCCGTGCCCTGGAGGTGTCCAGTCCTCCGCTGACAACAGCCACGAGCGGCCAGGATGAGCTCTGGAAGCCAGACTTGCTCACAGAACTTTTGAAAGAGACAAGAGGGCCAATCTAACCCAGCCCAGAAACATGCAGTAAGTTTAAACTGAGGGCCTCTGATGGGGAATTATACTGAGAAAACCTGCCATCTCAGCACAACACACACTTCTGGATGCCTTTTGCGTGTATGGTTTGGACATCCAGTCCATCTTTTTCTGCCAACAGTAAATCTGCCTGGAAATAAAGTGAACTCTTCTTTGATGTATTTTACCTAGCAAACAATGTCCTTGGACTTACGAGGACTGAGGGAAAGAAAAGGCCTTCCCGTGGGTGTACAGCACACTCAGGTGGTGCTGGGGGCAGCGGCTTGCCTCCAAGCAGAGAACTGAGACCCAGACAGGGGTCGCCCCTCCTCGGCCCCAGAGGCTCTGAGCTGGCCTCGCAGGAGGCCCCCCAGTCAGATGGCGGTCTTCCCGCTGGTCTCGACTGTCAGGGCGCAACCGAGAAGATGCTTCCCACAGCCCATCATGGGCCGTTAGAGAGCGTGCACACCTGACCCTGGTCCTCACCTAACTGCCCCGCACCCCACCACACGTAATACCCACGTCTGATTTTCCCCTTCAGATGCTTAAACGCAGCTGAGATCCCTTCTGCATCTTGGTTTCTCCCTGGTGACCGCCCTCTTCCTGCCTCCCTGTGGGTGGCCCACTCTGCAGAGGCAGTCCATGCTGACACTTCGGAAACTCAGGACTGACCCAGTGCAGCCTGCACACACAGACAGAGCTGGGAGCGTGCGTGTGCACGGCGGGTGTGGGTGTGCACGGCAGGTGTGTATGTGCACGATGGGAGCATGCATGTGCAAGGCAGGTGTGTGTATGTGCATGATGGGAGCGTGTGTGTGCAAGGCAGGTGTGTATGTGCATGATGGGAGTGTGCGTGTGCAAGGCAGGTGTGTGTGTGCATGATGGGAGTGTGTGTGTGCAAGGCAGGTGTGTGTGTGCATGATGGGAGTGTGCGTGTGCAAGGCAGGTGTGTGTGTGCATGATGGGAGTGTGCGTGTGCAAGGCAGGTGTGTGTGTGCATGATGGGAGTGTGCGTGTGCAAGGCAGGTGTGTGTGTGCATGATGGGAGTGTGTGTGCACAATGGGGGCGTACATGTGCCTGGTGGGTGTGGGTGTGCATGATGGGGATGTATGTGTGCAAGGCAGTTGTATGTGTGCATGATGGGTGTGTATGTGTGTGCACGATGGGGGGTGCATGTATGCATGGGGGTGTGGGTGTGCACAGCGGGTCACGTGCCTCACAAGTCACCCGCCTTCTGCACAATGTGGGCGTGTGTGTGCACAGTGGGTGTGTGTGTGTATGGCGGGTCACGTGCCTCACACTCACCCGCCTTCTGCTCCGTGGAAGGCCATTTCCTCACCAGGTCCCAAGACAACTGAAGCTGCGCCTTCCTCCCCACCGCCTGTGACCCCCGTCAGAAGCTGCTGGGGGTGACAACTGAAGCCACATCCCTGGAGGGCTTGCTCCTGCCAGACCTGGAGCACGCGAGCACGCACAGGGAAGGTGGGTGTGCAGTCCTGCCCTAAGGGGAGGAGCCAGCCTGGAGCAGCGCTGAGCAGGCTCCTCTGACGGGCCGGAGACCCGGGAGGGCATGAGGAGATAAGTGGAGGGCAGACTCTGGCTAGCTCTCGGGGGCTCCTGTTTGCTTACGGCCCTCCCTGTCCCAGAGATGTAAGGCATGGACTAAAGTGCTGTTCGGTCATCTAAGCTTCCTGATTTGGGCATCCATTTGATACACTGAAAATACAGTAATACACACACACACCCAAGCAGCGAGTCAAGGTAAACTGCTGCCATGTTTGGGATGTCACTAAACCCCCTCCAGAGCAGCCATCAGCCTAAGGCTCCAGGGGCAGGGCCGGCAAACTTGCCAGCCTTGGGAGACTTGCCAAGTGATGGTCTGCCAGAAGACGTGTCATGAGAATGAGCTAATTACCCAGATAATTCACGCTGAGGCGGGGCTGTCACCAGGGGGGTGGAGAGTGTCCCAGGACCTCAGGGAGGCGCCCCCGAAGGTGCCCCTGGGCTGCGCTTAGAGGACCACACCGCCTTCCCAGTGGGGCAGGTGGTCCCGCATGCGCGGCTGGGAGGGGGCCTAGCCCTCCAGCCTCAACTTCAGCCTCCGCTCGCTCTCCTCCAGCCTCCTCTGCCCGGCCTCCAGGGCCAGCCCGTGGGCCGCGGAGAGGAAACGGGAAGCCACCCAGTCCCCGCGAGCCAGGAAAGTCACAAGGCCTGGAGGAGGCGGCCGGGTTCATCAAACCCAAGGCAGACCCACCCCGGCGGCCCCTCCCGGGGAGGGACAGAGGCTGCGTGGCACCTCACACTCCGGCTGTCGGCCACCGGGGACAGGGGGAGCGGCCCCGTGGGGTGGGGTGGGGGCCAGACAGGGCGCGCCCCCCGCGGGACGCTGTCCTTAACTCTTCCCCAACGCTCCCGGAGCCCCTCCGGCAGCGCCCGTCCCGCCTGCCGCGGTCGCACGCAGACTGCCGCCCGCCCGCCAGTGCTCTTCACGGTCCGGGGACGGGCGGGAGTCTAAGGATCCCTGTCCCGTGCCAGGGGCCGTGGGGTCGCCATTCCGGCTTAACAAGCGCCCCAGCGGGTCCCCCTCGCACTTTACACGAGCCCACTCCTGCCTCCCAGCCCTCGAGGCCCTCGGTCCCCGGAGGCTCCCGACACCCCCAGCCCCCCAGGCCGGGCCCGCGCCCACCTTGACGCAGCGGCGCGCGCGCCAGCTCCGGCCGGTCCTCCGGGAAGGCGTCGCGGAGGCGCTGCCACAGGCGGCCCAGGTCGGCCAGGCTGCGGTGCAGGTAGAGCACGCTGCGGTCCGACCACTCGGTACGGATCTCGAAGAACTCCTCCTCGTCGCCGCGCCGGCTGACGACGAGCCGGCGGATGCCGTTCACCCAGCAGCCGCGCACGAACATGTTCACGAGCGACGTGCCCTCAAACACCGCCGAGGCCATGCCGCGGGCCGCGCATCCCCGGCCGGCAGGAGCGCGCCCGGCCCGGCCGGGGTCCACCCGCGGCCGGGGTCCGCGCGAGGTCCGTCCGGGGCCGGGGTCCCCCCGCGGCCGCGGTCCGTCCCGGGCCGGGAGCTGTCTGCAGCCGGGATCTATCCCGGGCCGAGGTCTGTCCGGGGTCCACCGGCGGCCGGAGTCTATGCGGGGCCGGGGTCCGTCCTAGGTCTGTCCAGAGTCGGAGCGATCCGGGATCTGTCCGGGGTCCACCCGCGGCCGGGGTCCGCGCGGGGTCCGTCCGGGGCCGGGAACCGTCTGCAGTCGGGATCTATCCCGGGCCGGGGTCCGTCCGAGGTCTGTCCAGACTCGGAGCGATCCGGAGTCTGTGCGGAGTCCGGGTTTGCCCGAGGTCGGGGCCGGGTCGGGGTACTCCCCTAACCTGACCGGAGACCGGCTTGATAGGGGCCCGCCCGGGGCCGGAGTACGCGCGCTCTCCGGGGTGGCGCGGCCACGGGCTTATAAGGCGCTTCCCACCGCGAGCGGCGCGGTCCCGACGTCGAGGCCGAGTGCGCCTCCGCCGTCCCCGCCCCCGGGCGGAGGGGTGGCCTGGCCGCCGCGCCTCGCGCCGCCTCCAGAGCCCGCGCCGCTGGGGCCGCGGGTCCCCGGGCCGCTGGGCGGAGCGGAAACCCGAGCGCCGGCCCCGCCTCCGCGCCCCGCCCGCCCGCCACCCCCCTCCCCGGGCTGTGAGTCGCCGGCCCGGCCCGGAAGAGACTGGGCCGGGCCTCGGGTGGCGACTGTTCTCGTCTCGTTTCTCGATCCTGGGAAACTCTCGGGTTGGGGGGCTACGCACCCCACCTGACCTGCGGGGGTGGAAGCTGAATTTACGTGCGGCGGGGCGCACCGCTCCGGGAACCCGGCGCCGGGACTGTCTGGCGGGTTCCTGCCGCCCGCACGTCCACCCCGGGCCGGGCCCGAGGCCGGAGCCGCCCGCCCCGCGTCCCCCGCGCATTCCAGTCGCGCCTCTGCCCGGACGCGGCAGGGGACAGACGCCGCCGCGGGCCCGCGCCAGCCCCCAGGGCCCCCACCCCCGGAGGGAGAGGGAACCCGCTGCTCAGAAGCGGGCCGGGCCGGCGGCGGTGGAAAGGGCCCCGGGGAAGAGCGTCCCCGCCTGCGCTGGGCGCGTGCTGAGCCGAGGGGTTTCGGGAGTGGACCCGGGCAGCTGCCCGGGGGAGAACAGGGGGTCGCGGCCGCCTGCTCCGCAGGATGGTCCTCATTGCGTGGTAACTTCAAGCCAGAGTTCAAGAATCGGAAGTTAGTTCAGGCGTTGGAACTCGGTTGCAGAGTGTCTTGGGCGACCTCACATCGCCTGAGGCGGGGTGGACAGAGCCAGGGCGAGGCCTTTCAGCCCTTTGGGCTTCTAGAAAGTCTAAAGAATCTCGGCAGAAACGGTGGGGGCCGAGGGCCGGTTGCCGGTCACATGACGCAACTTGACGGAGGGGCGTGTCCCCCCCACACACCCCCAACACACCCTCACACACAATCACCATCTCCACGTTTTGCTTAGCTGGCTCCAGTGACTCGCCTATATCACATGGTCAGCTTTCATCCAAGTTTTCATCCAAGTTTATCTTTACCTCCCGTTTGCCTTGTGAGCTGGGAAGAAGCTGTTTTCCACAGGCTGGCCACCCCCCAAAGTGGCGGCAGCCGGTCCCTGCTGGTGACCGATGGGCTGACCACCCGGTCCTGGTGACTGAGGGACTGCCTGCCTGGTCTGCAAGCGGGACCAGAGGGTGGAGGTGGGGGGCAGCGCTGAGTCCCCCCACCAAAGCCCCACTGAGGCCTCCCGCCTCTGTGCCCCTTCCCCGTCTGCGGCTGGGCCGGGCAGCATCTCTCCCACCAGAGTGCAGGAGCTTTCAGGAAGTCAAGTCACTCAGTCACGGATGACTCTTTGCCACCCTATAGACTGTAGTCCGCCGGGCTCCTCTGTCCGTGGGATTCTCTAGCCAAGAGTACTGGAGTGGGGTGCCATTGCTTTCTCCAGGGGATCTTCCCGACCCAGGCATCAAACCTGGGTCTCCCGCATTGCCGGCAGATTCTTTACCCTCTGGGCCACCAGGGAAACCCAGGAGCTTTTATGCATCCAGCCAAATCTTTCCTGGGAGCAATCAGCTCTTGGTTTCCCTGTTGCCTAGGAGACCTAACTTCTGAGGCAGCCCTTCAGCTGTGCCAGTCGCTCTGGTCTCTAAAGAGAAGGAAGCCTTTTCCTGTCCCCGGTGTTTGTTTAAAGAGACCTGGAACTAGAGAGTGAAAATAGCAACTGCCCAGAACTTACTCATCATTACAGAAATTCTGAGTAAAACACAGTGAGCTGCCACTTTTTAATCCATTGCTTTGATACAGATTTTTAAAAATCTATTACGAAAAATTATCCAAAATCTGGAAATGAGACCAGAAAAACAGTGATCCTTTCAATGTCCTATCAAAGGATATTTTTCAAACCCAAGGATTACTTCCTTTTCTAGTTGAATCTACTGTTATTTGATGCTGCTATTTACTATTAATGAAAGGCATACCAACCTGTAGATTTGTGCACAGAAGAGATGCAAATAATTTTTGTCCCAAAGTAAAGTTAACGTCAAAGGTTATAATGCACTGCTCTGTAAGACACTGACCATTTTTATATCTAGCCTTGCAGTCTTGTTTTAATATAATCTGACTCTACAAATCCATTTCCACAAATGGTCTTTGAATCAGCTTTTTCATCGTATAAATGTCCTCAAAAATTAATGAGGTGAATAAACTTTTGGCACCTGTGCATGCCATATTTGTAGAAAGATTTGAGAGTCGTGTTTAATTTGGAAACTTATGCTTGGGAAAGTCTGACGAGAACGGGAGTCTTTGCCAGGTTATGGAGAAACATGTCGCTTCCTTGAGCACTCATTTGGGGCATCCCATTTGGAAAGGGCTCCCGGAAGGCAATTTGTCAGTTGTTGTTAAAACTGAAGACCATGCAGCACTCATGATCCAACAGTTCCTCTTTTAGAGTCAATCCAGAGAAACATTTCCACATGGGCACTAAGAGAAATGTGCAGTGTTTGCCGCAGTAAGAAAGTGGAATGAATACCTTCCACCACATGCAGTGGTACATGCATGTGGTAGAATACTATACAGCCACAGAAAGTGCATCGGTCCTAAAAGTAGGACCAGCTGTTGGCTGTTTAGTCGCTCAGTTGTGTCTGACTCTTTGCGACCCCGTGGACTGTAGCCCCCACTCCACCCCCAGGCTCCTCTCCATGGGATTCTCTAGGCAAGAACACTGGAGTGGGTTGCCATAGCCTCCTCCGGGGGGTCTTCCCAACTCAGGGATCGAACATGCACCTCCTGCGCTGGGAGGCAGATTCTTTGCTGCTAAGCCACCAGGGGAAGCCCCGGAAGCCATGTCAGTGGGAAACTACAGGTGGGAATGACTGATGGGTAAGCATAAGTGCTATCAGTAGTCACGACAAACTTTTTGGCCAACCGAATAAATAGCCAGAGTACGCCCAGTGCTTGACTCTGAAAAGTGGGGTGAGGTCCTAGTGAGGTAACAGAAAAAGCCTGAGAAGAAAACCTCACTAGGACCTCATCCCACTTTCCAGAGTCAAGCACTGGTCCAGCCCGGCTGCCAAGTCCAGTGTGGCATCTCATGGCTCGCCTAAGCCCTCGGCCTCGATTTGCCTTTCCAGGGATCAAGTGAAAGTCCCTCTGTCTTGTCCGACTCTTTGCCACCCCACGAGCTATACAGTCCATGGAATTCTCCAGGCCAGAATACTGGAGTGAGTGCGTAGCCGTTCCCTTCTCCAGGGAGTCTTCCCAACCCAGGGATCGAACCCAGGTCTCCCGCATTGCAGGTGGATTCTTTACCAGCTGAGCCACCAAGGAAGCCCAAGCATTGAACACGAAAATGTAAGAAGCCCACGTCTGTGAGGCCAGCCGGGTGGTAAAGGGCAGAAAGTGTGCTGTCAGGCCTCCGAGGACCTGTGTTATATAAACGTCAGGAACAGGCTCAGAGGAGGCAGGGTGGTTTCAGGTTGTGAACCAGGCTGATTGGGTGGCTGGCCGCCTGGGGCCACATAATACACGTGAAGCAGGAACAAAGAGGCGCTCTCTGGGTCACCTGCTGGGCTGCCAAGGCAGCTAGAATTGCACAGGTGTGTCTGAGGAGCCCTGGCTGTAGGCAAGTGCTTGGGAAACCAGACACTTTAATCTGATTCTTAAGAGGGAAAAATGGGAGTAAAAGACTGCATGAAATTCAAGGCCTTTACTCTTGAAGGGATGATCGTTTCTCTGTTTATTTTTCTTCGGTGGCGGTTTTGTTTCGGTTTAGATTATTTTGTTAAGCTCTATCCTTTCCCAAACCCTGGCAGTTAAGAAAAGAAAGAGCAAAGGCTGGTGGTCACTCCAGGCCACCCTCCGTGTCCCTCCCGGCCTGCGTCAGACGGCACGGTGGGGAGCTGGGGGCTCCAGCCAGGAAGTGAGACGGGGTCGGGGAGGCCCTCCTGGCCCCACGGGGACCCTAGCCCCACTGGTTCCACCATTGGTCACCCCTCCCACCTCCACCATGTGCAGAGTTGGAGCTGGAGTGTTGTTTTCACCACTGCCTATGCTTGCAGTGAGTTAGGTAAACTAGTTATGGGGACATCATTATCTTTGTCAGAGAAGGCAATGGTAACCCTCTCCAGTACTCTTGCCTGGAAAATCCCGTGGATGGAGGAGCCTGGTGGGCTGCTGTCTATGGGGTCGCACAGAGTCGGACACGACTGACGCGACTTAGCAGCAGCAGCAGCATTATTTTTGTTAAATTAGTATTGGAGTACAGTTGATTTATAATGTTGTGTTAGTTTCGGGTATACTGCAAAGTGGCTCAGTTATAATATACACATGTCCACTCTTTTTTAGACTCTTTCCCCATATAGGCCGATACAGAGTAGAGTTTCTTGTGCTACACAGTAGGTCCTTATTATACAATAGGTCCTTATTGTCTTATGTACTTGTAACCCCAGTCTGTATATGTCAACCCCAATCTCCCAGTTTATCAGTTCCCCTCATATACCCAGGAACTCTGTTTTCTGTCTCTCTGACTCTGCTTCTGTTCCATAAATGAGTTCACTTGTACCGTTTTTTTTAAGATTCCACCTGTAAGCAGTATCATACGATGTTCGTGTCTGTCTGACTTACTTCACCTCAGTATGACAACCGCTAGGTCTGTCCATGTTGCTGCGAATGGCACTATCTCATACTTTTCTATGGCTGGGTAATAATTTACTCTGAGTTCCGCCTCTCGGGTGGTTCTGGACACAGGAATGCGGTTCAGGACGCCTCCTGCAAACACGCCCTTGTCTGTTCTTTGTAAATGCAAAGTCTTCGCGGGGCCTCAGTGAGTCTTCCGGACACAGTGACTGGTCTGGCCCTCAGGACAGCCCTCGGGGGTGGGGAGGGTACCTGCCCCTCCAGGTGAGGAAACTGGGGCGAAACTCCCCGAGGAGGAGCCAAAGTGCCCCCCAAACCCAGGGCTGCCCCGTACCCAGGCCTCCCGGCTGATCACAGCTTCCTCTGGCTGGGGTGCAGCTGCACCAGCTTCCTCCCCGGCTCCCGTCACCCCCACGGGGGCCATGAGTATTGGGCTCACAGGCCGGGCGGGCTTTCCCTCCACACTGCACCCCCCACCCCGGGACTGCCGATGCCCGCACACTTCAGACGAGCGCTTCTCAAGCCCTGATGGGCCTGTGACTCCCCTGGGAGCTCGTGAGAGCAGATCCCAGTTTCATGGGCGGGGCCGCAGGGTCTGCATTTCTGGCAAGTCCCCAGGAGGTCCCAGAGCCCCTTCTCTGCAGGCGGCTCTGAATAGCAAGGCTGATCCTAGCCTCAGCCAGACCAAAAGAGTCTGGACAGTGTCAGGAGACCCGGATGTACCCTCTCTGGGTGTCCTCCTCATCTCCTGACTGTAAATAAGTGTTAATTACATTTTCCTGGCTGGAATTTCATCCCCATGAAGAAGGGGACTATAACTGTCTCCTGCATATCTATCTCCCCAATGCCTGACCCAGGGCCTGGCACGTGGTACATGCTGAGTACCTGCTGAATGAATAAAATGAGCAAGGGGAGCGAATGCCTGAGCCATCACTGTCCTTCCCACCAAAGCGATCCATCCCCAACCCCCCAAAAGAGACATTTGGAGTGTTTTCTAATCTTATCACTCTAATCTTATCATCAAACCCAGATCTTCCAGGAGATCCAAATCCCAGGCATCGAACCATCTAGAAGGGATTCACAGAGATCATCTCTCAGGAACAGGATTACAGAGTTATTTTCCTTTGTGCGTTTTTCATATCTTCCAAATTTAGTGCAGAAGGCGAGCATTACTGCAGTAATTCAAAGGACATTTAAGCATTCATCTAAGCAGATTCTCTCTTGGTCACTTCTCCTCTGTCACTACAGATGCCACGCGGGCTATGCTGCAGTCAATCCACGTGTCCACTGTCTCAGCTCCTGACTCGAAAGGAAGGCAGGGCTGCAAGTGGCCACCAAGGCATGAATTCTTTCTGAATCTGTCATCTTCTCCGTGAGTTCCTTCTCATCCCCATCACTCCTGAGGAGTCCTGACCCTGTTCCTGTTGACCTCATCTCTGTGGATTCTTGCCATCCTGAATACCATTCCAGGAGGCCCCTTTTCAGAGGATGGAATTGCTTACTTAAGGCCTGAGTAACAGACTGCTGAAGCTAAAGCTCTAACACTTTGGCCACCTGATGCGAAGAACAGACTCATTGGAAAAGACCCTGATGCTGGGAAAGATTGGAGGCGGGAGGAGAAGGGGACGACAGAGGATGAGATGGTTGGATGGCATCACCGATTCAATGGACATGAATCAGAGCAAGCTCCGGGAGACAGTGCAGGACAGGGAAACTTGATGTGCTGCCGTCCATGGGGTCGCAAAGAGTCAGACAGGACTTAGTGATGGGACAACAGCGGCAGCAGAGAAGAGGTGTGTGCATTGGCTCAAGTCACCATTTTTTTTTAACATGACACTGAAAAAAATGAATGAAAACCTGACTGTTTAAGACTGTTAGCCTTCGTCACAGCACTGAATAATCCCAGTGGGAAGGGCTGCTGAAGTTTTATATTCTTTAGTTGTTGGCATTCAGTAAGTAATAATCATTTAACTGTAAAATGCTTGTTGGTTGTAAAATTATTCATGCTCCTAGGGCAGAGATGCTGTCCTGAATGTGCCTGCATGAGCTGCGTCCCACACATGGACTCTGGGTTGGTACCCAGGGAGCATTTCATCCCATGAGTGAATGCAAAGGAGATGGAAGTACTCCGGGCTGGTTCAGGAAATCAGGGCTGGTGGTCGGGGGAGGTTTGGGCCGACGTTCGCTTCCTTTGACGTCTGCTCACATCTATACACCCTCCACTTGGTGGGACTCCATCCGCGCTCACCATCAGCCACTTGGCACAAGGGGAGCGAGAATTCCTAGTTAAGAAGACCGAGGCTGAATTCCACTGCCCCCCACTTTATGGAGTCGCCATCTCTGTAAATACGTGGACTAAGTTTCTATAAATTTGATTAAAATGAGCAGAAATTTGCAATCGGAGATGTATTTGGCCATTCAGCCTCACCCACATAGGGAGCTTGATGTGTCCCCAGCAGCATTGCTGAGTAGGAGGACTGCCTCTGTTTCGGGGGGGAAGGGAATTGCATGATTTGGACTATTTAAGAAAGGAAATAAGAGGCATTTTGGGGGTCAGCGGGTGTTTGGAGAGGTGGGCACCCCATCTGCAGCAGAGGGCAGGCAGGGGTCCGTGAGCCCCGGCCCAGGGAGGTCAGAAAGGGCAGCTCCCGGCCTGCAGGCCCATGCAGCTCAGCCTTCCCCGGCAGCGTGTGTGGCTGCCATTCACCTTCCCGGTGCCCGTTCTCGTCCCCACTCACCTCCCAGCAGCCCTGCCCCATGCGCCCTGCCTGCCCCCCCCCCCCCCCCCAGTGGCAGCCTCTTCCCTTCCTCTGAGTCCAAAAGATAAACTCTGTTACTTGCCCCATCTGTGTCCTTCCTTTGGACTCTCAAGAGCATCCTTCTGAGGTGGGAAACCGTTGTTTATTTCTCTCTGCCTTCTTGGCGTCATAATTCCAGTTCTTCTTGAGGCAGATTCTAAGAAAAGGGAGGGAAATGTACTTTAAGATCATGTCTGAAGGCGTCTGTCTCACAGAGGACTCACAGGTGACCCTCCTTTCTAGAGTGGATAACCACATCCCGATTTCCTTTCTGGCTTTTGTGAATTTTTGTCGTTTCATTCCCAGATGTGCTCAGTGCAGACAAGGCCATAACTCATAAAGCCTCTGAGTTTAGTCTTCCCTCTGTCTCTCTGGTTGGCCTGGGTATTAACTTCCAGGCGGCAGCCCCAGTGACTTCACTTGGTTGTCTGCACATCCCACGTATTCCAGCTAATTGTCAAATGTCTGCTCTCCGTTCATTGTCTCAGGCCTGCGAGCACCTCACCAATGCGGCTTACACAGGCACAAAGCGTTCAGTGAACTGAAACCAGAAAAAAGCTCAGGGCAACGGCACAAATGCCCACGTCTCGGTTCAGGGAGTTGACTTTTATAGAAATAAGTACATTTGTATTAGTTGTTATGATGAATTGTTCTGACACTCACCCAGACAGGAAAATAATGAAAGTTTCTTTTCCCAAGGGCTCCTTAATTCAAACATTCAAAATGACCTGGCCTCAGCTGGCCCAGGGCAGAAGTCATAAGATTGAAAAAATAAGTAAATACATTTTTAAAGAGATGGAGGAACCACCGCTTTCTCATTTGGGCCAGTAATTGAAGACAAGCCAGGATACATGGAATGTTTGCTTCTTCCTTACTTAACATTTTTTAAGTTGCTCATATAGACCCTCTGAGCTAGGAGAGAGCATGTTTGGAAAGTTCACATTTGAGGTCTTTCCACCACCTTCCCAGATATACATATTCTAGAAAACCAGGGCTAGTCTGCTGACCAGCTCTGGGCTGAGCTACAGTTTAGAAGGTAAGCCATTGCAGACTGCTCTGTCAGGCTCTGCTTTTTGTTAATAATCTATTTAAAGTTCAGCAGACCGGCACCTCCTTTGATTCTGATTATACTCCTAAAGCTCCTCCAAGTTCACTGTCAGCAGAGCCTGCTCTGACAGTCAGAGAGATTGCTGTCTTGGTTTGCTGGGGAGCCGCATTTGAACATCAGACTCCTTCCAAAGCAGCTGCCATGGCGGAGTCCACACAGCCCCTCACAGGATAGCTTTGTTAAAGGCCACCTCCCTGGGAGAACTGGTCTACCCAGGTGGCCGTGTGAACCTGCTCTGGGCAAACAGAGGTCTATGTGATCTCCGCACAGTTCACCCCTGTAACTGTGCCCTCCTGGAGTTAGGCACTGTCTAGTTTCCAGTGATAATAGCTCTTGGTGATCAATTTTGCTGGTTTTGGTTGCTTTCAGGGAAACGGGTTTTGATATGTAGTCAGTGTCTTTCAAATTGAGAGAAAATGGAATTGAGGAAACCGTTTTCCAATTAAACCCAACAATTTTAAGTCCTATGTTAGAAGAAATGCAATTCTTCCTAGAATACAAACACAGAGAGACGGTTTGATTGCTTATTACAATACTTTCATTCCAAAAAGGGTTTGAAGTGGCTTCCAAAACAATGGATAAAAGAATGAAATTGACAGCTAAGGGTATTGAGCAGAAACCAAGCTTATCTAGGATGCCTCATCTTTCCATTGCTCTGGCTACTCAGTTCACCTCAAGAGGCACCAGAAAAGAGGAAGGATGACCATCCGTGGAAAATGAATCTGAGAATACCTAGAAGGGGAGAAATGTGGAAGCGGTGACAGATTTTATTTTCTGGGCTCCAAAATCACTGTGGACAGTGACTGCAGCCATGAAATTAAAGGATGCTTGCTCCTTGGAATGAAAGCTATCACAAACCTGGACAGCATTTTAAAAAGCAGAGAGATCACTTTGCCGACAAAGGTCCATATAGTCAAGACTATGGTTTTTCCAGTAGTCATGTACCGATGTGAGAGTTGGACCATAAAGAAGGCTGAGTGCTGAAGAATTGATGCTTTTGGATTGTGGTGCTGGAGAAGACTCTTGAGAGTCCCTTGGACTGCAAGGAGATCCAACCAGTCCATCCTAAAGGAAATCAGTCCTGGGTATTCATTGGAAGGACTGATGCTGAAGCTGAAGCTCCAATACTTTGGCCACCTGATGCAAAGAGTCGACTCATTGGAAAGGGCCCTGATGTTGGGAAAGATTGAGGGCAAGAGGAGAAGGGGGTGACAGAGGATGAGATGGTTGGATGGCATCACTGACTCAATGGACATGAATTTGAACAAACTCCAGGAGATAGTGGGGAACAGAGGAGCCTGACATGCTGCAGTCCGTGGGGTCAGAAAGAGTCAAACACAACTTAGCAACTGAACAACAACAACAAAATACCCCGTTTAAGTCACAGACTCACAGGAAAACAATAGTCTAAATGTGTTGTTGAGACCATTTTTTACATGATTTAGCTGTTATACACACAAATTTAGAATTAAAAGCATTTTAACAAGGTGGGTAAAAATATTTACACATATTCCAAACGTCCCAAGTTAGATGTTCCATCATTCAGGAAGCATGCACTGCCCACCTCCTCTGCCTGCAAGATTCGTTCTTAATAGCTCAACTTTTCCTCTGAACTGGCCCCCAGCTGGGAGGAGCCATCAGTGGTTTCAAGCAGAAAGCACTTCCAGGAACTCTTAAGTAAAAACTTGGTCCAGAATTCTTTCAGCTGGGGGAATGGGCAGGAGGGGACTTTTCTGTCTCCTCTGGATCCAGTACTTGGTGGTTCCCCGGGTTCTTCAGTGAAACAACAAAATGGCCGGAAAACACTTTAAAAAATGTTTCTATGACAACCCGGTATGAATGAGCAGACTTCCTAAGGAAATGAAACTCCTAAAAGCCTCTGTGACTTTATTGGTGATCTCAAGAGGAGAGTTTTTCTGTTTGTGTGTGTGGTTTTTTTTTTTCAGTTCACTGACTCTAAATCCAGGTTCAAAACTTATGACTATTTACCCAATGAGCCAGCTACGTACAGGGTCTTTTTTTTCACCCCTTCAATTTAATTTTTTAAAGTATCCATCCAACACGCTCTCTCTCTCCCTGGAAAGGTCCCTCTTGTCACATGTTCATGCATTGTCTCCACTGACTGCTTAACTCATTCAACAGATTTTTCTTGCCAGATGGGGAAATCTGGAAAGAGCAGCACAGAAGTGAGCAGGAATTAATCTGATTTTTGGTGCTTCTTCATAAAAGATAAACAGCTTCTGGATCTTGAAAAGTAGCCAAGTGGTCAGGGTTTTCCTTTAGGTGTTTCTCTTTTATTTAACTTTTATTGAAATATGACTGACTTACAATGTTTCGCTCAGTTACACGTGTGTATATATATTCTTTTTCACTTTTTATTATGCTTTTATCACAGGACATTGACTATAGTTTCCTGCATATAGAGCATCCATCCTGTATATAATAGTTTGCACCTGCTCATCCCAAATTCCCAGTCCTTCCCTCCTCCCCCCACCCCCACCCACAAGTCTGTTCTCTCTGTGTGCAAATCTCCCTTTTTGCTTTTTAAATAGGAGTTCCTGACTCTTGAGGACTGGGATAGGTGGAAGATGACATTCTAGAAGCTGATCAGGTACCTCTGACAACTCCATCTATCAATTAAAAAAAAATAATTGTATTTATTTATCGTGGTTTGCTGGGTCTTCACTGCTTCACGCTGGCTCTCCCTAGCTTTGGGGGCAGGGGCTCCTCTCTCGTTGTGGTGCTTCTCTTGGTGCAGAGCACGCCTCCAGGGCGCGCGGGCTCAGCCGACGTGGCTCCCTGGCCCTGCAGCACAAGCTCAGTCGTTGTGGAGCACCGGCTCCGTTGCTTCACGGCATACGGGATCTTCTGCGACCAGGGATTGAACCTGTGTCTTCTGCACTGGCAGGCGGATTCTTTACCCCTGAGTCACCAGGGAAGCCCCATCTATCAATTTTTAACACCAGCACGGTCTAGTTTCAAAGTAGAGGCTTGTAGCAGACCAGAAGCAGTAGCTACCGTCTCCTCGACTGTCGGTGTGAGCGCTTCAGAACCCGGTTTTGCTTTTAGGAAGTGCCCATGCTGCCTGCGCCTTCTAGAGAATGCACCCTGGAGATAAGGCCGGGGCTGTTTGCTCCACGCTGAGACATTGGACCACTCACTCCTGCACCAGTGCCCCGTTCTCAGGGGCCCTTCTCCCTGGTAATGAGCTCACTTACCAGATTGACATCTTGAGGGGCCCCTGTTTTAGACCTCGCTAGTAAATTTAAAACAGCACATGCAGTTTGTCAGACACCTCCTGTTCTCTTTATAAAATTCACATACACAAGTCTTGTCCTGGATTTAGTTAGCCTGTTAGACTAGGGGAACAGCTAGCTCATCAAAGAGAGACGTTACGAATATGTTACTTTATGAACAGGACTGTCCCAAACTTTCAATTTCATTCTTTCAATGAAAAAAAAAAGAAATGAGCCCCACATGGTAAACATTTGCTGTTAGAATTTTGCTGAAATGCACTAATAATTTTCAGCAGTTAAGAGCACTGTGTCTGAAAGGAAGGAAGAGATAGGAAGCCAGCTCTCACAATAGATGGAGAGTAAACGCGTGAACCGTGAGGATAAAGATGAAAATAATTGTTTCATTCCTTCCCCTCCTTTTCACCCTAGTGTGTGGTTTGGCTGCTTCTTCAGTGCCAAGGTGGGGGCGGGCACGTTGGGGGTGCGGGAGTTTTTCCCAGGTGCCTCCCCGACCAGCCAGGTGCTGGGAGAGGCGACGCCTTCTCAGGGAGGGAGGGCTCTTCTGAACCCTCCATGTCTTTTCTTTAAGGAACAGAAAGGCCTCGAAATTGCTTTCTTTGTATTTTTCACCACTTCCCTGACTAATACAGACACACTGTATTTGCATAACATATTTTTGGTCCGCATGGGACCCCATCTCGAGCTTCCTGAATATGCATTTTATTCTGTGCAACTTCTGAAAGTTGAACCTCTAATCTCATCACCAGCCTGTGTGCTTCCACTGAGTTATTTTTCTGGGCTTCAGAACAGCACCTCCGATTTGTAAGCCGAGCTAACAGTTACATTTTCATCTCTGAAAGATGTTCAATGAAAGCGTGCTTTGTGGGGGGAATAAATCAAAGACCTCAGGAGGAGTGACCGCCCCCCTCCAGCCGGCCTGGCTTCTTTGCTTGCTCAGCTGGCAAGTAATTTCTCTTTCTCTAGAACATTCATCATCGCCCAGAGAACCTTACAGACTCTGTTCCAAAGACAGCACCGTTTAGCCCCCTTCACCAAGCTGCTTTCACTTGATACCCCCAGCCTTGCAGACAGCTCAGTGAGCGAAGTACCAGCCGAGGGAAACGGCAGGAGACACCAGAGTGCCGGGATCCGTGAAGAAACCGTCCATCCTTAGAAGTAGAGGACAACAGACAAGATACAGCTACAAAAACAAGAAAAAAATTTCACCGAGGCAGGTTGAAGCAGAGTCAGAATCACTCTTCCAAGTCATTTCCATTTCTTTGGGTTCTAACATCAGTTTAGCTGCTTTGGGGCCCAACGCTTTGCCCAGATGATTTCTTTGAACCCTTAGCACCATCCTAGGAGGTGGATGAGGCGTCAGAGGCAGAGTCCCATGGGAAGAGATGGATCAGAGACAAGTCCCTGGGTCGTGGGCTTGCAATAATGCGCAGCCTCAATCGTCACTGGCCCAGGGTCTCTCCCTTCAGTGTCTTCTGCCCTCAGGCCAGTTTTCTACACCAGGCTCATCATCTCAGAATCATCTGGTGTTTATTAAAAATAGAAATGCTCTCCCAAAAAATAGAGGTGCCTCAGTGTCTCTTGGAGGCTCTGATTCATGGCCTGCGGGTGGGCAGGGGAGCAGAAGTTTCTTTCTGTAACTCTGGTAATCAAGTTGGGAAAGAGATGCCATTTCCCCAAAGTTTTAGACCCACAGCCATTTTTCATGTAATGTATAATCTGAAAGCTCCTTCAAAATCAAGAAAAAAAATATTTTTACATGATGTTAGCCAAAAGTTAGTATTTTAATTTTAGTATCTTATTTCAGGTCAGTATGATAGCAAGGATGTCATGAAGTATTTCTAATGTACTATTACTGATGATTATAATTTGTAAGATACATTTTTACTTTTTCTCACTTTATGCATGGTTTGTGCTATATAAACACTATAATTTTATACCAAAACCCACAATTTTTTAGCAAACCACTTTAACAATGATTTTTGTATTGTGTTTGGTTTGGGCAAGCAACAGATATTACAATGCAGATGGAAATTTAACCATGATAAGGGCATCAAAAATGGACCATGGCCTAATTTTAAAGAATTTTCATGATTTGTTTCAAAATGGTAAGACAATGGAGAGAGTATTTCATTTGTTAAATTTTAATTTCAGTAAATGGAGAAATAATTGGATGTAATAGTTGCTGTTTTTTCTCTTTTGGACAATGATTTGGAGATACTTGAATGGACTTCCTATGAGAATTCCACTTTATTTTTTAAATTTTATTTTATTTTTAATTGAAGGATAATTGCTCTACAATATTGATACTTCCTACCATATATCAACATGAATCAGCTAAAAAAAATATCCAATTCATTGAAAGTAACATTTTTGAAGCTAATGTGAGGAATGATGATGTTATTTCTCTTCATAAACTTGGATTTAAATGTCAGTATCCCAAATGCTTTGTTGGTTTAACCAATGACCCAGTATGAATTAAATAATGTAAAACCAAGATGAAGACTTGCACAAACCCTAGAGGCTGTCAGGAGGGCCCACACGACCAGCTGTTCTCAGCAAACTGGGTAACAAATTCCCACCCCTCCTCCCCCCACCGGCCTGCCTCCTGAGTTCAAGCTGTCAGGTAGCAAAGGGGAAATCTCTGAGTGGTTATTTTGTTCATTTATGATTTTAAAATGAAAATAAAGGGGACTTCCCTGGTGGCCCTGTGGTTAAGACTCTGCTTTTCCAATGCAGGCGGTGCAGCTTCCATCCCTACCTGGGGAGTTAAGATCCCACCATACCTAAAGCTGAAGCAACATGGTAACAAATCCAATAAAGACTTTTAAAAAGTGGCTCAAAAAAAAAATAAATAAATAAAATCTTCCAAAAAAAAAAAAAAAATGGAAGTAGATGCCGTCAGCACCTCCATGACATGAGCCTCTTGTGCACATTCAGAGAAGGTCCTGGAAACGGGGAAGAGTCAGCTACCTCAGCTGGGTTCTCAGTCGTAACGCCCATCAGAGTCATCGGGTCAACTTTTCAGAATGGCACACCCAGGACCAGCCAGTCAACCAGACTCTTAGGCGGAAGCTTCTAGTGTCAGGATCTACTTCCCCAGGTGAGTCTGAGGTGTGGCTGGGATGAAAACGGGCAGCCCAAAGGGATGAGTCGGACTGTGACAGGCTTCGTTGGGGAAGGCGTTTGGGGGTCATCAAGCCGAAGACCTGAGACCCCTTTAGCATCCTGGCCGTCTGCCCCGGGCTCTGCTCTTCAAGGAGTCTGCAGGCTTAAGGAAGGCACGCACACCCACAAAAGCGTCCTGCCTGGAGGGTTTTGGAAACAAGCCTGTAAGTTACTGGTAAAAGTGAGTGAAGTCGCTCAGTCGTGTCCGACTCTTTGTGACCCCATGGACTGCAGCCCACCAGGTTCCTCCGTCCATGGGATTTTCCAGGCAAGAACACTGGAGTGGGTTGCCATTTCCTTCTCCAGGAGATCTTCCTGACCCAGGGAATGAACCCAAATATCCCGCATTTAAGGCAGACGCTTTACTGTCTGAGCCACCAGGAAAGTCCCAACGGTGACACCTTTACAAATGTAGGTTTTGGAGGCCACGTCCACCTCACTGAGCACCCCATCACTGCCCCCCACCCGGCACTGCAGTGCTCCCCAGTCCTGCTTCAGGACAGGCTTTTATAGTAGCTGCGAGCCCCACTCATACCCACGCCTGGGAGCCAGCTCAGGACACGCAGCTAAAGCTGTGGCCCTGCCCCCGGGCACCTCCACCCTCCTGAGGACAGCAAGCAAGTCAGGGCTGCAGCCAGTAAGCTGAGAGCAGAGACGGCTGCGGGCAGCGTCCTCACCCTGTCCCTGCCGAAGGTGACGAGGGCAGGGGGACATCCTTTGAGCCATTTCCCCTGCACTGTGCACTCAGATATGTTACATGGAAACTTATATAATATAGAAAAATATGTGTAATAAATGTGTGGTCTTTCATGCATGTCTGTATATGCGTGTATGCTTACACAGTTTTTGTTGTTGTCTGTAGAACAACAGCTGCAAACTAGTCCACGGAAACTTCTACTGCGAGTCATGAGCTCATTTCAGGTAGTCCCTGAAAGTGTCATCTGTGGAGTCTGGGGCTCATGGGGGAAGACGCTGGGTAAGTTGGAGTTAACGGTGGGAGCTTTGCATGCCAGGCTGGGCGGGCGTTGTTTAGACGTCTTATTTTGAGTATTGTGAAAAGCCCCGTGCATGTGTGTGTGGAGGTGTGTGTGTGTGTTGGGTAGGTGTATTGGATGTGTTGGGTGTTGGGTGTGTGTGGAGGTGTGTGTGTGCGTGTTGGATAGGTGTATTGGATGTGTTGGGTGTTGGGTGTGTGTAGAGATGTGTATGTGTTGGGTAGGTGTATTGGATGTGTTGGGTATTGGGTGTGTGTGGAGGTGTGTGTGTGTGTGTTGGGTAGGTGTATTGGCTGTGTTGGGTGTTGGGTGTGTGTGGATGTGTGTGTGTGTTGGGTAGGTGTATTGGACATGTTGGGTGTTGGGTGTGTGTGGAGGTGTGTGTGTGCATGTTGGGTAGGTGTATTGGATGTGTTGGGTGTTGGGTGTGTGTGGAGATGTGTGTGTGTTGGGTAGGTGTATTGGCTGTGTTGGGTGTGTGTGGAAGTGTGTGCATGTTGGGTAGGTGTATTGGATGTGTTGGGTGTTGGGTGTGTGTGGAGGTGTGTGTGTGTGTGTTGGGTAGGTGTATTGGCTGTGTTGGGGGTGTGTGGATGTGTGTGTGTGTGTGTGTTGGGTAGGTGTATTGGATGTGTTGGGTTTTGGGTGTGTGTGGAGGTGTGTGTGTGCATGTTGGGTAGGTGTATTGGACATGTTGGGTGTTGGGGGTGTGTGGAAGTGTGTGTGTGTGTGTTGGGTAGGTGTATTGGATGTGTTGGGTGTTGGGGGTGTGTGGATGTGTGTGTGTGTGTGTTGGGTAGGTGTATTGGATATGTTGGGTGTTGGGTGTGTGTGGAGGTGTGTGTGTGCGTGTTGGGTAGGTGTATTGGATGTGTTGGGTGTTGGGGGTGTGTGGATGTGTGTGTGTGTGTGTGTTGGGTAGGTGTATTGGCTGTGTTGGGTGTTGGGTGTGTGTGGAGGTGTGTGTGTGCATGTTGGGTAGGTGTATTGGACATGTTGGGTGTTGGGTATGTGTGGAGGTGTGTGTGTGCGTGTTGGGTAGGTGTATTGGACGTGTTGGGGGTGTGTGGATGTGTGTGTGTGTGTGTGTTGGGTAGGTGTATTGGATGTGTTGGGTGTTGGGGGTGTGTGGATGTGTGTGTGTGTTGGGTAGGTGTATTGGATGTGTTGGGTGTTGGGTGTGTGTGGAGGTGTGTGTGTGCGTGTTGGGTAGGTGTATTGGATGTGTTGGGTGTTGGGGGTGTGTGGATGTGTGTGTGTGTTGGGTAGGTGTATTGGATGTGTTGGGTGTTGGGGGTGTGTGGATGTGTGTGTGTGTTGGGTAGGTGTATTGGATGTGTTGGGTGTTGGGGGGGTGTGGAGGTGTGTGTGTGTGTGTTGGGTAGGTGTATTGGATGTGTTGGGTGTTGGGTGTGTGGAGGTGTGTGTGTGCGTGTTGGGTAGGTGTATTGGACATGTTGGGTGTTGGGGGTGTGTGGAGGTGTGTGTGTGTGTGTTGGGTAGGTGTATTGGATGTGTTGGGTGTTGGGTGTGTGGAGGTGTGTGTGTGCGTGTTGGGTAGGTGTATTGGATGTGTTGGGTGTTGGGGGTGTGTGGATGTGTGTGTGTGTTGGGTAGGTGTATTGGATGTGTTGGGTGTTGGTGGTGTGTGGAGGTGTGTGTGTGTGTGTTGGGTAGGTGTATTGGATGTGTTGGGTGTTGGGGGTGTGTGGAGGTGTGTGTGTGTGTGTTGGGTAGGTGTATTGGATGTGTTGGGTGTTGGGGGTGTGTGGATGTGTGTGTGTGTTGGGTAGGTGTATTGGATGTGTTGGGTGTTGGGGGGGTGTGGAGGTGTGTGTGTGTGTGTTGGGTAGGTGTATTGGATGTGTTGGGTGTTGGGTGTGTGGAGGTGTGTGTGTGCGTGTTGGGTAGGTGTATTGGATGTGTTGGGTGTTGGGGGTGTGTGGAGGTGTGTGTGTGTGTGTTGGGTAGGTGTATTGGATGTGTTGGGTGTTGGGGGTGTGTGGAGGTGTGTGTGTTGTGTACACATGTGTTGGGATGTGTGTGGCTGGGTATGCATGAGTTGGGTAGGAGTATTGGGTGTGTGTTGTGAGTGTGATGGTGTGAGTGCGTTGCCCAGGCACACGTGTGTTGGGGGCAAGTGTGGCTGGGGCAGACCTGCCTTGGGGGCCTCCGGTAGTGGCTGTGCCCTGGTCCTGGGCCCCTGCGTGCTGCTTGGGGGACGGTCTGGGGGCGGGGGGCAGGCAGCGAGGCAGAAAGTTCTTGTGGAAACAGGAGCAGCAAAGGAGCTGAGAGGGGAGGTGGGAAAGGGGCTGAGGCCAGGGCCTGGCCCCCAGCAGACGCGGGCCTGGGCGGGGCGGGGGCTGCGGGCCGCACCCGCCCAGGGAGGCCCACCTGAGTGGGGAGGGCCCAGGTGGGGCTGAGTTTGAGGATGCGCGTGCCCTCTTCGCTCAAGGGAGCCCGGAGCGGCAGCAGCAGTTCAGACACGGACTGAGAGAGACGACAGAGCGGGGAGGGAGCCGTAGGAGCTGGAGGCGGCCAGTGGAGCCAGCCCTGGGGGCCCGGGGGGGCCAGCCCTGGACAGCGGGGCCAGCCCTGGGGTCCCACGGGGCCAGCCTGACAACCGCCAGCCCACGGTCCTTGGCTGTGCCGGAGGGAGCGCTCAGGATCCCGCACCACCGAGAAACTAAGGCAAGGTGCCCGGAGCCCAGGCCCCCGGGACAGCAGGGGCTGAGGCCAGGTGGCCAGTGGGGACCGCTGGGGCTTCTCGGGGCTCTGTGCCGTGGGGGGACCCATAGCAAGGCACTCGGGCACAGCCCCTGGGCAGTAGCTCCCCTCCAGGCCCCGGGGTGGGCATCATGCCCTGAGGGCCGCCCCTCCTCTCGGGGTCTCTGTTCACCCTGCTGAGTTATTCAAAAATAAACACATCTGTTTATTTTCCTCCAAATAAACAGATCAGTAAGTGCCGATCCCAGCAGGGCAGGAAGAAAGCTTTCTCGTCCCTCAGCCTCCCATAGGGACCCCCGCCTCCACAGAAAGCAGCTCAGGAAAGTGGCTTTGGGGGTTTGGTTCTTTTCCCGCCACCAACATGTAATTTTCATGCAGCAGCTTGAAGTTCCTTCTAAGAAAACAGAATGAGATGGAGCCAGCAAGACGTGTGACGACATGCACGCTGGATGCTGCCAGACAGATGGCGGGGAGGGGGCCAGTCCCGGGGGAGGGAGTCAGGCATGGGGGAGGGGGGTCAGGCACGGGGGAGGGGGTTGGGCACAGGGGAGGGGGGTCAGGCACAGCGGAGGGGACCAGGCCCAGGGGAGGGGGGTCAGGCACGAGGGAGGGAGTCAGGCATGGGGGTGGGGGGTCAGGCACGGGGGAGGGAGTCAGGCATGGGGGAGGGAGTCAGGCACGGGGGAGGGAGTCAGGCACCAGCTGGGGGGCCCGGTACAGGGGTGGTGGTGCAGGGGACCTGGCCACCAAAGCCCCAGGAAGCTCCCTGCCCAGGTCACCCGCTTCTCTTGAAAGTGGAGCCTTTCTTTCCCAGAAAAGCAGCCCGAGTCTAAGTTAACCCAGTCCAGTCAGCTTTCCTCCCCTTACTCATAACTGAAGTCTGTGGTGATGTCTGAAACCACATTCACAGTGATTTATTATTTCTATATGACAAGCAGGCATGAAGCTCTCTGGGCCTCACACTGAGTGTGTGTGTGAGTGTGTATATAGGTGTGTGTGAGTATGTGTAGGGGTGTGTGTGTGTATGTACAGGGTGTGTGTGTGTGTATATATGTACAGGTGTGTATGTGTGTGTATATGTACAGGGTGTGTGTGTGTGTATATGTACAGGGTGTGTGTGTGTGTGTACAGGGTGTGTGTGTATATGTACAGGGTGTCTGTGTGTGTATATATGTACAGGGTGTGTGTGTGTGTATGTACAGGGTGTGTGTGTGTGTGTATGTACAGGGTGTGTGTGTATATGTACAGGGTGTGTGTGTGTGTATATGTACAGGTGTGTATGTGTGTGTATATCTACAGGGTGTGTGTGTATATGTGCAGGGTGTGTGTGTGTGTATATGTACAGGGTGTGTGTGTATATGTACAGGGTGTGTGTGTGTGTATATGTACAGGTGTGTGTTTATATGTACAGGGTGTGTATGTGTGTGTGTGTGTATGTACAGGGTGTGTGTGTGTATATGTACAGGGTGTGTGTGTGTGTGTGTATACAGGGTGTGTGTGTGTGTGTATGTACAGGGTGTGTGTGTGTATAGGTACAGGGTGTGTGTGTATATGTACAGGGTGTGTGTATATGTACAGGGTGTGTGTGTGTGTGTGTGTATACAGGGTGTGTGTGTGTGTGTATGTACAGGGTGTGTGTGTGTATAGGTACAGGGTGTGTGTGTATATGTACAGGGTGTGTGTATATGTACAGGGTGTGTGTGTATATGTACAGGGTGTGTGTGTGTGTATATGTACAGGGTGTGTGTGTGTATGTACAGGTGTGTGTGTATATGTACAGGGTGTGTGTATATGTACAGGTGTGTGTGTGTGTGTGTACAGGGTGTGTATGTGTATGTGTATGTACAGGGTGTGTGTGTATATGTACAGGGTGTGTGTGTGTGTGTGTGTGAGAGAGAGAGAGAGAGACAGTCTACCTCGCACACGGCCCTCAGCTCTGACACCGGCAGTCCCGTCCTGCTGGACGGGCTGAGCTTTGGGTCCCAGCACAAGGCCCAGGACCGCGTCCCCTGAGGGTGTGGGGCAGATCTGGGTACGATGCTCCCCTCCCCCGAGCACTGGTTCCCAGCCCCCGGTCGCCTCTGCCCTTTAGAACTTGGCGTGGAAGGCAGTATCACGGTATCTGACAAACTGCCCTGATTCGTGTCCGGATTAACCCTGTCAACCAGGCTCACGGGTCTCTGCCTCCACCCTGAGTGTCCTAACCACCCTGAGGTTCCCGTGGGTGACTGTGTTCGACGGTGAACAACGGGGCTGAGTGTGCGTCGTTCTTGCGCTAACCTCTTGGAAATGACCTGAAAAGCACCCATAGCAACGGAGCCGCCTCTGCAGGGTCCGCTCGGGTGGGACAAGCCTGCCCCTGGCCCGGGGGAGCTCCCACCAGCGCTTGTGCTGTTTCCAGACAGCGCTTGTCGGAGCTGCCCACCCCCGGGGGGTGAACGCTTCCCACAGCCGTGTGCCAGTCGCCCGCCGTCGCTCAGCCAGGAGCACTTCCGTGCCCGGGGGCCGCCGCCCCTGTCCGCCTACTGCTGGGGTGGGCTCACCTCTGCCACAGCAGGTGGGCGTCTGAGACTCACCTGCCGGGGCCCGGGGCCCTGCTGGGTGCTGGTGGGAGGGCCCTGGGAGGCTCAGCCGGCCTGTTCGGCCCCTGTGGGTCCCCCAGCTCCCATTAGTTTCTCTTCTTCTGTTTGTTCTTACCTGAAACCGTCAGCACAAGTGGAACTTTAGATGTTAAATACACGGCAGCAAGCCAGGCAGGGGCATCCAGGGGCCAGCCTGGGCGTTAGTTGCAGAGGCTTCAGAGGCTCTTAGTTGGGCCGGGTTACCCCTTAGCTGGAGCCCATGGAGAGACCTGGGTTGCTGGGGGAGGGCCCCGGGAGGCCAGGGCACCGACGGGGCGCACGGCTAGTCACCCACCAGCTGCCTCCATGCCCAGGGGCCACACAGGGCCACACTCGGTGTCACTACCCACCACAGTCAAAAACCTAACTCCAGTCTCAAAATCTAATTCCAAAAAGGTGTTATTTGCCTCTTTTAGCTTTTTCAGTATCGTATAGATTTCCTGCTTTATTTACTTGGACTGAGTTCCATAGAATTTAGAACCAAAAAAAAAGTTTGATTTTACAGACAGAATGTGAGCAGAGACCTAGGGTCCAGTTTCCAGATGAAAGCAGACCCACACTAGTGGACATCAGACCGACATTTTAAAATAGAATCCTAGGGCTTCCCTGGTGGCTCAGTGATAAAGAATCCGCCTGCCAACGCAGGAGACACGGGTTCGATCCGTGATCCGGGAGAATCCCACACGCCTCGGAGCAACGAAGCCGTGCGCCACGGCTATTGAACCCACGCTGTAGAGCCTGGGAGCCACAGCTGCCCAGCTGACTTGCTGCAGCTGCTGAAGCCTGCGTGCCTAGAGCCCGTCCTCTGCAGCAGGGGAAGCCATCACAACGAGAAGCCCACACACCGAGATAAAGAGTAGCCCTGCTCACCGACTAGCTTGCAACTAGAGAAAGCCCTCAAGCAGCAAGGAAGACCCAGCACTGCCAAAAATAAATTAAATGAATATCTTCCTCTGGGACACCTTCCCCAAGAAGGGCAGCCAGAAATTTAAAAAAAAAAAAAAAGAATCTTAAGTCTGCCTGAGTGGCTCAGTGGTAAAGAATCCACCTGCCAATGCAGGAGACGTAGATTTGATCCCTGGGTCGGCAAGATCCTCCAGAGGAGGAAATGACAACCCACTCCAGTACTCTTGCCTGGGAAATCCCATGGACGGAGGAGCCTGATGGGCTACAGTCCACGGGGTCGCAAAGAGCCGGACATGACTTAGCAGCTGAACATACACACACGTATGCCTCTATCATGCGTTTGACACCTTAACACTGCTGCCGGGGCCGGCAAGGTGACCCCGGATCCGCGTCGCTGGGAGGAAGAGCAGGGTCGGGAATGTCAGGATCTTTCCCTCCCCTGCGCAGCCCAGCCTGGGGACTTTGTAAAGAACCTCGGGCCAAGGCACCCCTAGGCCTCAAGTTCCCTCCACAGTGGAGGCAGTGGTCCCCTGCCTGTCCCTTCAGCCTGCCAAGGCACATGGAATAAATAGTCTCTCTAAATTAAATCTATAAACTATTCCCTATGTCCCACATTAACCCCACCTCCACCCTGGACTGAGCAGATGGGCCAAGGAGTGACTGTCATTGGGTAGAATTTTGGCCGGTCAGGTTGCCCCCTGTCTCAGGTCTGGAAAATGTGATGTGAGAGGGAAGTCCTGCCTCTTCCCTGCCCAAGGGCAAGGGTTTCAGTATGTCTGTTTCCTCCCCTGGCAGTGGCAGGACGATTCTGGGTCTTTCTGTTCTCACTTACTCGGGGCGAGTTAGTTTCCCTCTTTTTGCTGTTAATATCTTTAGCCTGACGGCAACAATCCTCAGGTCTGTGCAGAGACAGGGGTTTGGCAGGAGGGCACATGCTTCTCTGCGGGGCATTTTGTGTCTGTGTTCACGAGTTACAGATCAATTTGCTCCCTCCCTGAGTCTCAGCCTTTTTCTCTCTAGGATACGATCCAGTAGCCATTGAGAGTGCGCCTTCAGCAGAATAGTCTTATTATCCAGCTCCGGGTTCACCCTGAGTCCTAGTCTCACCTGGGCTGCTTCCTGACTTTTGTCACTCATGAACCCACCTTTTCATGTCCACCTGGAGAGCCGGGTGTGTGTCTAAACGAGGATTATTTCAACAGACCAGAGTGGGCTGACGATGGAGGCACACAGGTGAGCAGACATGGTCCTTGCTCTCAGTAGAAAATCAAACAGGTAGGTGGGTAACTGTGACAGGGTACCTGGATGAAAGAACGTTGAAACCTTGAACTGCTTTCTGTGGAAAGTTATTATTCTTGCACATTTGTGGAGTGGCCACAGCTTGGGCAGTAGTGCCAGACAGTGGTTCTCAGAGGCTTATTTAGTCCCAGTGGAAAACACTGAGGTACCAGGATCTAGCTCACCAAGACCTAGGTTCATCTGATGGCAGCTTCTGGGATTGTAGACAGGTTCCCAGATTGAAATGGCTTCTAAGGACAGGTCTTGGAAACAACAAATCCACTCAGTCATAGTTTTCCCAAATTCTGTGCTATACTCTTTTTCAGAAATGGTAGGAAGCACGGTTAGGGGTGGGTGGGGAATGATGGTCTCCAATATGACTGGAGAATGTTATATATGGCCATACGTACCCTGGAAAATTCATGACATGTGCAGGCAGATTAAAGAACCCCAAAGAAAAAAAGCATTAACTAAATCTCTTTAATTTTAGTTCTGTTTAATTTGAACTTGCTCAAGTAGGACTTTATAGGGTCCCATTTTGAAATACCTGGTTGACAAACATTCTCCACGTCATCCATCGGGGAGTTGCTGAATGGTAAAGGTCACGGCCAACACCGCAGGGTGATCACAAGAAGAAACAACGAGGATGTGTGAGTACAAATAAATCTATTGCTGCTCTAAAAACAAAAACAACCCTAAAGACATGATCAAAAGACTGTAGATGATAATTCAAAGTGTAGATGGATGTGCCAGTGTTTTCTTCTTTGTGGTTTATGCGAGAGGCAGGCAAGCCAACCCATCGCACATTCCCTCTGCCCTTCTTAATTCACCTGAATATTTCTTTTTTAAGCCTGATGTTTTAAACCCGAGCCTTAATGCCCTTTTGCTGACTTGAAGATGAAGCCCAGCTTGCAGGCTGTCTCGCGGGTGAGGAAAGGTCATGGTGCTGGACACAGAGCAGGAACCCTGTCAAGGGCTGCTCCTGTCTGTCCTCACACCGTGGCTGAGTTCTCCCAGAGCAGACTTGTCTGAAGCCTGCAGGATTTTGAAATGAAGCTGTAACTAACTGCCCAGCGCTGCGGCAGAAGTGAGGGAAATATCGTTTCGTGTTTGTTCATCTTGGGCAGTCGGAGAAGAAAAACCTAAAATGGGTGTCTTGACTTCTGGAGCCACTTCCTTCTTAGCCCCCTGATGGGTGACGGGGCATAAACCTGGAGCCTTCAGACGGCCAAGGTGGCTGTTGTCACCATGCCTGTGGCCAGCCCTGGAGCCCAGGAGAGTCCCTGCCCGAACTGTGGCCAGAGCTGATGTCATCCAAGAAGCTCACTTCCTGTCTCTAGTTTTTTGTTTTACAGGTCAGCTTAGATGACTTGAGAGGGAAAGTTTCTGCCAAAAAACCCAGAAGGAAGTGGCACCTATTTTTGCAGCTTTGGCATTTAGTACTGGAAGGAAGTCTCCTCGCTACGGTAGCTCCACTTTGAGGAAGTTGGAAGCATCCGTCCATCCATGGACTTTTACTGGACACGGCCTGTGTACCAGGCTACAAAGGCCCCACCCTCAGGGAACCTGGTGTCTAGAAGAATGACGTTGGCACCCAAGTCTCCTGATGGAGGGGCCCATGCACCTACTTGTAGACTCCCATGTGGGACACGCCCCCAGGTCACCAGCAACTTGGAAGAAAGCATGACTAAAGTCTTGCTGTCATTTGAAAGTTTCAGGATCCACTTTCAAGAAAGTAATGAGAATTGGTTGGCAGTTAGCCTTTTGGTCTTTATCCATCAGGCGAAGTCCTGGGTTTGAGACCCTCTGATACTTAAGGAGCCATCTCTGTTTTCCAGACATAAGCGAAATTGCTAGCTCAGCCTCGCTATCAATATTTACTCTCTGATATGAAGCCTTGGGCATCTGATGTAAGACATCTTTGTTTACAAGGTCCAAAGCTCTACAGATACATTTGGTGCAACACATCAAAAGTGTCAAGGCTTCTGGCCAATCCCTGTGGGAAACCCATAAGCCGGGCACACAGTCCTCCTGAAGCATTCCCGGATCAAGGTGGAGGAAGTCCAACCTCCTGGAAACTGGGGAAAAAAGATGGCTTGTGGAGACGTCACAGGATGGAGGGCATATTTAAGGGTCAGGCACTGTTCACGAAATGGCTCTCGTAATCCCTGCAACAATTCCATGAAGTAGGTTGTATTTCACAAACAGAGAGCCTGAGGCTCAGAGAGGTTCAGTAATTGACCAAGATTCTGATCCAGATCTATTGCCTTCCAGACGATGGTCTTCCAGCTGAACTACATGGAACTCTGGGAGTTGGATAAGGTGGTGGCATCTGATGAATCAGGCGGTTAAACAATGGACCCCACACTAACTTCTCTTTTCAGCGGTCGCTGCTCGTCTTCAGCCTTTGGTGTAATGGAACAAGAAGCCTTGTGTGGTTCCCCCTTTACCAGCTTGGTGGACTTGGATGAACCAATCGTGATTAGACATCAGCTTCCTCAACCCCAAAACGGGAGTAACAATGATGCTGAATGAAAATAACAATCAGGGATGCTAGAATAAGAGTCCATCTTTAGATTTTAGAATGGGATGGACGCATGTTTGAACCCGGAGTCTACATTTAAGAGCCCTGTGACCTTGGGGGCCACTGCCTACATTCTTTAGGCTTCGACTTCCTCTTTGGACAGATGGGAGAAACAGCGCCTCCCTCACGGTGTGGTTGCAGGGATTAGAGGAAGGGATGGAGGGACGCCGGTAAGCACTTTGCTGGGTGATTAGAAGGTTGTGAGAACTCAGAAGTTCACTACTGCTATTACTCCCATTGACTCACCCGGGAGACTGCTGCCGCTCTGGGAACTCAGGGCAATAACTCGTGTGGGGAGGTGGCTTCTAAACCATCACGTTTCCTCCGCGTGTTACGTGTCATTAGCGGTGGTGATGGGTGTGGCCCTGGCGAGTGCTCACTGTTAATAGTTCTCTTATGTTTATTCTTTTTAATATTAATAAGTACACTATTTCTTTATTTTCATTTTTTTCTTCATAATTAAGATTTGTACAATGTTCATAGAAGAGTAGGGTACAAATTCTATTCAACGTCCCGTAGACTATAAACCAGGAGACCCAGGAACATAACCGGGGACATCAAACAAGCTACAAAAGTTTCATGGTCTACAGGTGCTGAAATTATACAAAGTCTGTCCTCTTATCACTGTGGAATTATGTTAGAAATCAGTATCAAAAGATATTTGAAAGTAACCCACGTATTTTCAAGTGCAATGTGACATTTACCAAGAGAAATCTTTGATTTAGCCATTGAAAGACTTAATAAAGTTAGAAGACTGAGAAAATACAGAAGATGATTGAAGAAAACATTTAAGTGAGAAATTAATATCAAAATGAGAAATTAATATCAAAAATACTTTAAAAATCCCATGTATTTGGAAATTAAATGTCCAGTTTTTAATGATGGGTGTATCTAAAAAGCCATAAGGAAAATTTTTTTAAATGCTTTTAACATAACAAAAGGAAAAGAGAATTTACCAGAATTGGTTGCAAGTGGCTGAAGCTGCTCAGTGCAACCAAATACAGTGTGGAATCTTTGACTCTTAGATTTAGAGTTATGCTCTAAGAAAGGCCAAAGGAGTCAGCCACTGCTTACTCTGGAATCCAGAGACTTGAACCAAATATCACTGGATCTCAGGAGCAAAAATACTGTAGGAGATGAGCAAAATTACCCGAGTGGCCCTGATGGGTGAAACGAACACGTGAAGAAGAAACATTGGCTCCTGCCCATCACACAGTTGGTCTCCTTCCCCAGCCGGTGGGTCCCCACCAGCCTTTAGGATCCATCCCAATCGCTTCATCTGGAAAAGCATGACAAGCAAAGGGACCACCTGGTGACCAGGAGGAGAACAGCGCAGGCGGATGGCGGAGGGCAGAGGGGCGCCGGGCCCACAGCTGTGCCCCGAGCTCTCCATGGGCTGGACGGAAGCTTCACAAGGAAGTAGAGTCCAGGAGACAGGCCAGCGCCTTCCCAGAATGGGTGTGGCGCGTGGGGGCACAGGCCGTGACGCTTCATCCGTCCTTCCCACGGCCTGTGACATCACCCTCGCCTGCTGAGCCCGAGTGGACCTGCACAATCCTTCCCAACAAAGCCCATCAGGCGTGCCGTGCTGAAAGATGGCGTTATCATGCAGGGTGAAGCCCAGGGTAAGTCCCGCTTTACAGTATCAGCCCGGGACCCCCCAGCATCTCTAAGGAGGGTAGCAATGCAGCCCTGTCAGTGGTCTGCCTAAAACTTCCTCCCCCTTCCTCTTTCTTGGCAGAGCTCACATCTGGCTGTGGAGGCTGAAACACAGGGTACTTGGTTTCCCAGCCGCCTCTGCAGTGAGACACAGATATGAGTCCTCATCCTGGCCAGGGGGACACAGGGAGATGCCTCCTATGTAACTTCCAGGGCACGTTTTCCTTGCTGACAACAAGATATTTGCAGAAAGAAAGTCCACTCTATGCTTGGAACTTGCTAGCGTGAAGATCTAACATCTAGGGGTTGGGGCCATCATCTTGTAACCTTAAAGCCCCACATCCAGAAACGAAGACCAGCGCTCTGTGGACGGAGCGGTGAGGATATGATCACACATGTGTGTCTCTAGCCACCTGCTTGGGGTCTGAATTTACCGTATTTGACACCACTTACTTCTGAACCCTCATGATATGAGAAGAGTCCTTGTTTAAAGCACTTATAATTGGATAGGCTAGGACTACTGTGGCTGAAGTCCTTCGTCCTGGTCTGAACCCTTTCCTTGTGTTTGTGGCATCTCCTGCGTTAGACGTCACGGCATACCCTGCAGCACAGAGGTTGACTGTGCCAGCTGCTCACTTTTCCAGCTTCCTGGGCGGTTCGGAATGGACTGACGCCACCAGTCAGGCACCCAGGCCAAGCCCTGAGTCAGAAGCTAGTGGTGTGAAGAGATAGAGACGGAGCAGAGTCCACACGATGGAGGAGGCGGGGCTACGTCCAGTGTCCGGAGTGGCAGTGGCCGAGGCTCTGACTGCAGTAGCGCCCGGTGACATCAAAGTCAGGACGGCTTCTGGCGCAGCCGCAGTGGCGTTTTTTCTGAAGCATACTTAATTGACAATGTTGTGTTAGTTTCAAGTGTATAGCAAAGTGATTCAGTTATGTGTATAAATATATATGTATGCATGTGTGTGTGTGTGTGTGTATGTGCTATGCTTAGTCATAAAGCCATGTCTGACTCTGTGCGACCCCATGGACTGTAGCCCGACAGGTTCCTCTGTCCAGGGGACTCTCCAGGCAACAATACTGCAGTGGGTTGCCATGCCCTCCTCCAGGGGATCTTCCCAACCCAGGGATCGAACCCAGTCTCCCACACTACAGGCGAATTTTTTATCGTCTAAGTCACCAGGGAAGCCCATATATATATATATATATATATATTCTTCGTCAAATTTTTTTCCATTACAAGTTGATACAAGGTATTGAGTACAGTTCCCTGTGTTAATCAGCAGGTTTAAATTAGCTACCTACTCTATATATAGTAGTGTGTATATTTTAATCCCAACCTCCTAATTCCTGTCTCCCCGCCCCAGGGGCATTTTTTGATGGGGGTGGGGGAGGCCGTTCCAAGCTGCTTATTAGCTTCTGAGCCTGGCTCTCCATCCTTCCATGAGTTTTTGAGCTCCTCAATACCTTTTTAACCAATTTCCACTTTGCTAAAAACAGCAAACTTGATTTCTGTTGCTTGCAACTAAGAATACTGACAACACAGTAATCCGCAGGCCGTGGTCGCTACGGGTGACGCAGTCTGCGAGAAGCCCTCTGTTAGAAACTGCCCCTCTCCACCTCTTTAGAGCATAGAAAACAGATGCATCTCTAAGTCCTAGTGTGTACACGATCAAAGCGTTTTCCATTTCTGTGTTTGGATTTCCATGATGAGGGAGGCATAAAATTCAATTAGATCATTAAAGAGAGTCCTCCAAAACTCTCTGTGAAATGTGATTTTCTACTTCCTGAAAGGAAACACAAGGTCGGCTCTTCTCTCCTGTGGGGTTGCTTGGAGGGTCCAGGGTGACCCAGTTGCCATAGCAAGAACTTCCTTTTCAAAGCACAGCAAAGACACGACCAGTTCAGAATGCGTCCCCGAGGCCGGGTGACTCCATCCTGCTTCCGTGGAGGCCAGCTTCATTGTGAGCTCCAGGCATTGTTGTCAAGGTTCCCGAGACCTTGGTGTGGGGCCATCGGGGTAGGTTTGGGTAACAGCTGTCTCTCTCTGGATCCTGTTTTGAGTTCTGTGATAAATGAGGCTCTGAATGAGCCTCAGAGCCCCGGGCTCACTTGTTTTGAATCATAATCTTCGGCCACTCTCCTCATCTCCAACTTCTCTCTTCCTTAATGATAATGATAATAATAATAATAATAATAATAGTGTCCACATTTTATTAAACAGATTCTAGCAGCGTTGTTGTATGCTAGATGCTTTATCGACATGATTTAATCTAACTTCCTATCTCTCCTGCAAGATATTTTACAGATGAGAAAACCAAGATACAGGGTGGTTAAGAAGCTTACAGCAGTCGCTTTGAGAGGTTGACATTATTAGTTATCTTTTCATATGTTCATGTTTTATCTCTCAGACAGACCCCTTGAAGGCAGGAACCAAATAATATTGATCTTTCTAAAACCCGTGGTTTTAGAAATCAGGCGTTGGGCTTCTTCGTTGCTCTGTCTTTTAACACATTTCTGTGTGGGAAGATGAGAAGATGAGACTTGACTAGGGGCTTAGCGCTGCTCTGGGTCTGATTCATTGCATTTGCCTGTTTCTATCGTGTGTGTTCTCCCGGCCCCAGACCCCCCGCCCCCTGCCCCCCACCCCCCACACTGGTTTCAGGAAGCCAGCGTGAAGGCGCAAGGGGTGGACGGGTGCGGCTGGTCTCCTGGGCCGTGGAAGGGGCTGCAGGGCCTCCGTGGCTCCTGGCAGAGCACAAGCTGTCTAACCCCGAAGCGGCCTTGTGTGGGAGGTACTCTGGCTCTGTGATCCTCTCACCAGTTCTCAACAAAGCCTCTGAGGGGGTGTGCTGATGGGGCTGGGGAATGATTTACCTACACCTCACTCTGACACACGAGTTGGGTGTTGCCCAGCGGAGGACACCCGAGCTTCATGCAGCCCCCAGGGGTGGACCCCAACCCAACACGGAGTTGTGTTCAGGCAGCCTAGGGCTGTGTGACCTGTGTAAAACCCCTCTTCCCAAGAGCAAACAGAGCAAAACCTTTTTGCTGTGACTTAGAACAAGGTGAGGAATTTCTTCCAAGAATGATTAACCCTAAAGATAAGTTAAGCACGTCTGACCCGACACCGAGTTTAGTGATCCGATAGTCTTCCTGCCAGCTGGCAGCTTTCGTCAATCACCTGTGTCTGAGATGCTCTTATTTAAGCAAAAAACAAAGCGCCGCTTGTCCAAGCTTGGGTCAAACTTACCACCAAGAGGAATGTGTTTTTAAAGCCTTACTGTTAGAGACGCTGGACTCCATGCTTCTGAAACAGCTGTTCACAGAACATTACTGTGTAATTGTATTGTCAGCAAGGGAATGGGTTTCTAATTTTTATCAAATCTAAAAAGAGCTCTGAATCTTTTAAGTTACTGAAATTGAAATGATATTGGACTGCTAGATAACAGACTGACACCCTTGGCGTGTATGCTCAGCGGTCTTCCTACAGACTTTCACTGCGTTTCTGGGTGCCAGACACCCTGTAAGGACCTGGGGATGCAGAGAAGGCAAACACACAGGCGGCTGACACGGGGTTGAGGTGGCTGGAGAATGCATTCCAGGGCTTGGCAAACTACAGCCTGAGGGCCCTGCAACCAAAGCCTGGGGTTTACTGGACCAGGGCCACCTCCGTCCACCTTCCCAGGTGGCGTGGGGATAAATTGGCGCCAATGCAGGAGGAGACGCGGTTTCGAAACCTGGATGGGGAAGATCCCCTAGAGAAGGAAACGGCAACCCACTCCAGTATTCTTGCCTGGAGAATCCCATGGACAGAGGAGCCTGGCGGGGTCCGTGGGGTTGCAAAGAGTCAGACATGGAACTGATTCCTTCAGTGGAGATTGAGGGAGAGAAGAGTCAGGAATGTGCTATCAGGGAGGAACCTGAAAGACCAAGGAGAAAACCTGGAGAGTGTGAAAGATCATCCCTGAGATGAAGGCTTCTCTCTGCCCAGCTGCTTCAGTCTCGCCCGACTCTGCAACCCCACGGACAGAGGAGCCAGGTGGGGTCCACGGGGTCACAAAGGGTCGGGCTCGACTGCACACACATGCCCGCACCTCCGTTCACAGACACGCTGTCTGTGGCCCTCTCTGCTGAGGCAGGGCTGGGAGGCTGGGACAGAAACTAGCATCGCTGTCCAGTCACTATCACGTCTGACTCTTTGCGACCCCACGACCTTCAGGACACCAGGCTTCCTTGTCTTTCACCTCCCGGAGCTTGCTCAAACTCATATCCAAAGAGTCAGTGACGCCATCCAACCATCTCATCCTCTGTCATCCCCTTCTCCTCCCGCCTTCAATCTTTCCCAGCATCAGGGTCTTTTCCAGTGAGCTGACCCTTCGTATCAGGTGGTCAAAGTATTGGAGCTTCAACTTCAGCACCAGTCCTTCCAATGAATATTCAGCGTTGATTTCCTTTAGGATGGACTGGCTTGATCTCCTTTACCTATTAGGTGGCTCTTTCCAGAAGAAGTTTGCCAGGTCCTGGCCTCAAAAAAGAGGATGCAGACCTAGACCAAGGCACTGATAATGGGAATAAGGACAAGGGCGTGAAGCCCAGTGGGGTCGAGGAGGTGGATTTTGCAGGGCAGGGTGGGGGCAGAGAAGGGGGACAGACAGCGGAGAGCACCCGGATTCTCTCTCGGGAGCTGGGAGGGACATCATTCCCACCCCCAACACCTTCATGTACACACCAGGTCCCGCATTTCCTGGGAACTTAATAGCAAGCTGTTTTTCCCAAACACCCCTATAAGAATGTGAGTGACCCTTTGGTCCAGAAAGCCTGGGGCAATATGTCTAAAATGAAACCCCTCTTTTTCAAGATACTGGTATACTAGAATATTAACTACTTTTTCTAATGCTGCCATAAGACTGAAAAGGGGGAGGCCAGTCATTTATATAAAATATAGCAATGTTGAATTCGGCAAGTTAAAAATCTGTGAAAGTGCTTTTTTTTTTTTTAATCTTTATCATGACCGAACTAATCCAAAGTAAAGGCCTATTAGATAATTTAGTAGATAAAAATTTCACAAAGTAGCTGCTTGGTGACTTGACAGTAAATCTTTGCTTTATTTATTCTTTAAATCTTAGAGAATTAATGACAAGTTCTAGGCGGGTAGATAGGTTTGCTGCGGGGGAAAGGTCACCTTGAGGAACTGTTCCCTCAGCCTCCTCCTTCACGGCATGGTTCAGTGAAAATATGCAAAGATCCCAAGTCTCGTAAACTTCATGAATCCTGTTACATTAAGTCCGTCCCTGCAAAATAAACTCATTAATGACTATTCAATTCTGCAAGCCTTGTCAGGGCCCCTGGGTGTCAGGAGTGGCCTATGGCTGCTCTCGGGACCAGGAAGGTTGGAAAGCCCAGGTGTCTTCCCTCACTGACCTCTCAGTGCAGAGTGAAACACAGAGGTTCCGTGTGCGTCCAGGTGTGTGAGATGTGAGCCCTTCTCTCCTCTTTAGTTTTATTGACGTATAGTTGATTTACAATGTCGTGCTGATTTTTGCTCTGTAGCAAAGCGACTCACTTTTGCACATTTACGTATATTCTTTGCTATATTCTTTGCCATTATAGTTTACCCCAGGATACTAGCCTAGTTCTCTGTGCTCTACAGGAGGACCTTGCTGTTTATCCGGCCCGTATATAACAGTTTGCCTCTGCTCATCCCAAACTCCCAATCCTCCCCTCCCCCTCTCCCCTTCCCCTTGGCCACCACAAGCCTGTTCTCTGTCCGTGAGTCTGTCTCAGGTGTGACCCGTCCTTAGTAGAGGCAGAACCGTCCTGCTACTGGTGGCTAGCTTCCTGTCCTCCACCACGTCCTCATTCTTCTACGAATAAAGCGACCCTCCCGCCCGCACCGCCCTGCACCTTCTGGCTGAAAAGGAAGATGACGCCCGGGCCAGCTCTGACCCGTCCAGGTGCCTCCTGCTCCCGTCACAGTGAGGGGCCCGGGTCCCTCCAGGACTTGCTGAACTGCTGCTGGGAGGACCAAGCCCTTCCCTCCCGGGTGTGAGGTTGCGGACCGGAGTCATAACCCGGCCGCCAGGGGCCCTCCCCTAGGTGGAGTTTAGGACAGAGGATGCTTCTAGGTTTGGCTTCCAGACCAGTAAATTGCCCCCTTTTGCCTTACTCAGTCTGAATTGGGTTTCTGGACCCGGCAGGAAAATCCCAACCAATAAAAATGGGCTCAAGGAAGTGGGGGGACGGGAGGGATGGGCTCTCACTGGGGCATCAGAGAAGCGAGCATGTCCAGCCGAGACCTGAAGACTGGCCAGGGTGTCTCCAGACAGAGGCGGGGGTGAGGGTGGGCATGCCAGGAGCATCCCAGCACGAGCAGAGGCCCAGCGGGCGGGGCTGGCCCGGGAGGAGGCCCAGGTCTGCTGTGACTGGAGGCGTGGGCCCCTGGGCAGGGCGAGAGAATGAGAGATACCCGAAGGTGGGGCAGAACCTCTGAGACGCCCACAAGGAGGATGTCCCACAGCCTCGGTCAGGAGTGCCCCCCTTGTCTGCCTTGAGAAGGCACTGCCCCCAGGCAAGCAGCAATCTGCAGGGCAGCGTTCGGCTGGACGCTGTCTCTCATTACGACGCTCCCACCCTGGCCTCTCTGTAATTAGGGCTTGCTTTCCTCTCCTGATAACCAGTGTCAGCCACGAACTCCGTGGGAGGAATAAGCCATCTGACTCCTACATGACTCTGAAATACAGTATTTTGGTTGGGTTTTAATTTGCCTGTAACTGCTGCTAAAAATTGAAACATACATATAACATTATGGGTCTGGCGCTTGGAATACAGCTCAGCTTTGAAAAAGAGCAGTTTAGTATGCGGTTCACAAACAAACGTGTTCGTTGCTAAACATGAAAGCGTCTCAGGTTTCTTGCAGGAGTTGGTTGACTCCCTTTGTCTTGGTTGAGCAGGAGACTTTAGGTTGAAAACAGCGCATAATCCTGGAAGGCAGTTTCTGGAAGTCTCGAAGTTTGACAGATCACTGCAACAGGAAATAAAATCAGGGGAACCTAGGACCTCTCTGGACTATTTCTACAGCTTCCTGAGAGCCTCGAATCATTCCACAGGGAAGTTTCTGAAATGGGGAAGGGTCTGTGGGTAAACGCATTTGAAAAGGCTGGGTGCGGCATCCTTCTGTTGAGGACCCACCAAGCTCCTGGCTTTCTGACGGCTCCGAGAAGTCCCGCAGCAGAGGAACGAGATTGTCTGCAGGGGCCTCGGGGGACCTGGGACCCACTTTCATCTGGCATAGCTACACAGGACGTGGGTTGAGTTGTGGGTTTTCTTAAGGGTCCAAAACACAGCTTGGAGAAGCTGTGATGGAGATGAGAATTTGCAAGCGCTCTTGGCCACCTCTGCTGAGAAGTGAGCCAGCCTGTCCTGCGACGTGCTGGGCACAGACTGTCCCCAGGCTCGGACACTCGGCCTTCTGACCTGTAATGAACATGCCGCCGTGCGGCCTGAGGACACTGTGGCTCACGGCACCCCGTGAGGACACGAGCAGAGTGAGCACAGTCGTGTGGGGCAATGAGCAGCCGGGGTGACCAGAGAGAGCTTGTCGTTCCCACGCATCACATCGGCAGATCGTGATGTGTGTAGATCCGGAGGTATTGCGCCAAATAAGATGGCTCTTGGCTTTAAGAAGCCTCATGTCTGATGGGCTGGAAGTATCAGGGTGGATTAAACCAGAACACAGTGACTGTGTTACAGAGAAGGACACGGTACACACGGATTCAAGACAAGGGGAATCATCACTGTTTGGGGGAAGAACTATTGTGAAGGGCTCCCTGGGCAGGAAGTCAGGTTACGGAGAAGCTCGAACAGTGAGTGGAATTTCCAGAGTGGTGTCTATACTGTTAGCAGTTAAGAGCGGTGCCAACCACAAGGCCTGGAAAACCCAGCCGACGGCAGCTTCATTACCTCATGTGAAGGATGGAGGCCAATGGATGCATCTCAACAACATGTTAAGAGAAAAAAACCACCTCCACATTCTGTGTAATTCCATTTACGTGACATTCTAGAAAAGGCAAAACTATGGCAACAGGAAGCAGAGAGGCGGTTGCCAGGAGCTGGGACAGGGCTTGACTGCAAAGAGGGCAGGAGGGGGCTTGTTGGGGGAATGGGGGGCGTCTTGACTGTGGGGGTGGTCGTATGGCCATCTGCATGTACCAAACAGCTGCACTCTTAAAATGGGCTTCGTTTTGTACAGACCTCAGTCAACCTGATTTATCTTTCATTACAAAAGTATATATATTCATTGCAGAAAACGCAAAGAACACAAAAAGGCCCAAAGGAGAACTTTAGGCTCCCTCATCATATTGAAGCACATCCTTTTGGGATTTGTTATAACAAACTTGGGATTACACTGTCAGTGCTTCATAATCGTTTCTTACAACTTAAATTTTAATGCCTCGTGAGTACTACAATTGCACTCATCTCACACACTAGCAAAGTAATGCTCAAAATTCCCCAAGTGAGGCTTCAACAGTACGTGAACCGAGAACTTCCAGATGTTCAAGCTGGATTTAGAAAAGGCACAGGAACCAGAGATCAAATTGCCAACATCTGTTGGATCATAGAAAAAGCAAGAGAATTTCAGAAAAAACGTCTACTTCGGCTTCATTGACCATGCTAAAACCTTTGACTGTGTGGGTCACAACAAACTGTGGAAAATTCTTAAAGAGATGGGAATACCAGACCACCTTACCTGCCTCCTGAGAAATCTGTATGCAGGTCAAGAAGCAACAGTTAGAACTGGATATGGAACAGCAGACTGGTTCCAAATAGGGAAAGGAGTACTTCAAGGCTGTATATTGTCACCCTGTTTATTTAACTTACATGCAGAGTACATCATGTGAAATGCCAGGCTGGATAAAGCACAAGCTGGAATCAAGATTGCTGGGAGAAATACCAATAACCTCAGATGTGCAGATGACACCACACTTATGGCAGAAGCGAAGAGGAACTGAAGAGCCTCTTGATGAAAGTGAAAGAGGAGAGTGAAAAAGCTGGCTTAAAATACAACATTCAAAAAATGAAGATTATGCCACTTCATGGCAAATAGATGGGGAAACAATGGGAACAGTGACAGACTTTACTTTCCTGGGCTCCAAAGTCACTGCAGTTGGTGACTGCACCCATGAAATTAAAAGACACTCGCTCCTTGGAAGAAAAGCTGTGACCAACCTAGACAGCATATTAAAAAGCAGAGACATTACTTTGCCAACAAAGGTCTGTCTAGTCAAAGCTATGGTTTTTCCAGTAGTCATGTATGGATGTGAGAGTTGGACCATAAAGAAAGCTGAGCACCAAATTGAAGCTTTTGAACTGTGGTGTTGGAGAAGACTCTTGAGAGTCCCTTGGACTGCAAGGAGATCCAACCAGTCCATCCTAGAGGAAATCAGTCCTGAGTATTTATTGGAAGGACTGATGCTGAAATTGAAGCTCTAATACTTTGGCCACCTGATGCAAAGAACTGACTCATTAGAAAAGACCCTGATGCTGGGAAAGATTGAAGGCAGGAGGAGAAGGGGATGACAGAGGATGAGATGGTTGGATGGCATCACTGACTTGATGGACATGAGTTTGAGTAAACACCAGGAGTTTGTGATGGACAGGGAGGCCTGGTGTGCTGCAGTCCATGGGGTCACAAAGAGTTGGACACGACTGAGAGTCTAAACTGAACTGAGTACTTCATCTCATGGATGTACCAAAAGTTACTTACCAGCCCACATTTGGGGGGGAAATGTGTGGTCTCTACTGTTTTCTGATCATAAACAACAGTCTGCCACGCTAGTGCCCTTACACGGAGCCATCAGGTCCCCTCAGAGGTGAGTGTGGTGAAGGTTTGAATGTTTTTAATGCTCATGATGCATACCTGGGGGCATGTTCTTTCGGTTAACCTCAGGCAAGACATCAGTTGGGCAGGTACGTTTTATTTGTAAGGAATTGAAACTCATGTGGAGCCAGGTATTGGGAATGAGGAGGCAAGCAAGCTGTGGAAAGTCATGTGGGTAAAATGACCAGCCTTCTGGAAAGCTCCCTAAATTGCTCCTAAAGGCAGTTTCAGAAGGTGGGGGCGGCAGGTGAGGGGAGGCTCCAGTGGATCAGCAGCCTCACAAGACAGCCGGCCCAGAGCCACTCTGGGGAGGGAGCGAACCCCACAGGTCTGGCCCGCTGCTGAGATACCTGGACCGCAGCCTCACATGCCTTGGACACCGGTGTTCTGCACTTTGCAGAAGATGGATTGCTTCTCACTTCTGTGGGTCCCTCATTTATATGACTGCTCTTACCCCGTCCTCGGTGCGGTGGGGAAGGACTCACTGTCAGCTCCCATCACGGCTTGGCACTGGGGCTCTGAATCCGGGTCCTCATCTCCCGGGATGAGTAACTGGGGGTGTGCACTTGTGTCAGCCGGTGAGTGTTCCCTGCGCTGAGCCGTCTCCTCCCAGCCGTCTCCTCCTCTCCTTGTCAGGACAGCTGTCTGCACCAGGGGCCCCGCCTACTTCTGCTTGACTTCCTCTTAGTAACCTGCAGAAAACTTGCTCCTGAATACGTTCACACTCACAGTGATTAGGACTTCAAGCCACCATCCTGGGGACCCAATTCAACCTGCCGTGTTTTCTTTGTCCCACTTAAGCCAACTTTTCATAATTTCTGTTCACAGCCAAAAGTTTATTGTAAACACACACAAGTACCCTCCTGATTGACTTGTGAGTCCTTGGTTCCTCTTGGGGAGGGGGAAATCTGGGGACATCTTTGGTGCCATGACTGGGGGTAGTGCTCTGGGCCTCCAGCGGGCAGGGACCAGAGATGACGCTAGCAGAGGTGTGTCATCTGGTCTAAAACAAACATCCCACGTGGTGAAATGTCAGCGTATCTTTTAGGGGGACCCAGTTCCACCCATAACATCCCCGTATACTCTCACCCTGCTGTCTCCCCACACCAGACACCTGGACCTTTATCACGATGACGGATGGGGCTCAAGTCCACTTTACTTCGGGAGGGGAGTTCGAGCTGGGTGTAACAGGAAGTGAGATACATCTGTTTGAAGTCGTGACTCTTGATCCCTCACCTCTATGAACACCTGCCGCCAGCAGAAACGAACAGTGCAAGGAGCCAGTGCAAAGAAAAGGTACCAGACCCGGCGTGTGGCTCAGGAGAAGCCATGTCTTGAGGAATCGCACCTGGTTCTGTGAAGTGTGGCTGACCCAGTAGATGCCCCGGAAGCACCTGCTGGGTGAAGTCACAAGCGTTACAGAGGAGTTTCGAGGGAGATCCTCACCTCAGAGGCCTCACCCTCTATTACTCAAAACACACTGAAATGACTCCAACTTCCACTTCTGGAATGTAGTAGAAATGGGGTTTATGAGTGTGAATTTCTGTGTGAGCAGATGGCAGGGTGTGTGTGAAAGAACATGAAGCGTTAGGACACATATAAGCATGAGCTTTGTAAACTACCCAACGCAACAGGACTCTGCTGAATCATGCAGCCTGCTCTGGGGGCTGAGCTGGGGCCGGGGGAAGACCACCAGAGAGTCGGGAGCAGAGGAAGGGGGTGATCCGGGAGGCCCTGCTGGTGCCCGAGCTGGACCCCCGGACAGAGGTGCTCAAGACATGCCCCCGACCCCTCCCAGCCCCTGTGGGGGTGCAGCCCCTGCCCTGCACCCTGGGGATCCTGGTCCTGAGAGGCCTCGCCCCCGGGAAGCTATGCCCCCCGCGGCCCCACATGGGTCCTTCATGCTCTTGACTTAGCAGCCCTCAGAGGGACAGTCGGGGGGCCAGGGGCTCAGGAGCCCGGAAGTTGGCCTCTGGGCTGGAGTCACTCAGTGGCCTTGGGCAGAGGCGTCGGCCACAAAGTGCAGCCTGCAGGGATGCACACACGTCCACTAAGGTCGCGGACACCTGAGTCAAAGCTCTTCAAGGCAGCACGGGGTCCTGGGCCAACTCGGGGAACAATCGCCTCCCAGGTGCCCCACCGGCCCCCAGACTCATACCCGTGCTCAGACCTTGCGCCTTCACACGGCCAGGCCCCCTCCTGTCCCCGGATGCCCTGTTCTCACGGGTCAAGTCTGACCCAAGGCCGACCTCCCTGGTTCAAGGCCCTCTGCTCCGGATACAGCCAGCCTCCACAGCCTCAGAGCAGAGGGGCTGAGCGGGTTGTGGTTTTGCTGAAAATAGCAATGATAACAATAAATGTACCGAGTTATCTGCCAGTCGCTGTTCCAAGAACTTCACGTGCAGAAACCTGTGGACTCCTCCCAGGACACCTGGGCTCACAGGTGGGGAAACTGAGGCAGACGCCCACCCACACCCCACAGAGCATGGCCAGCCAGGCCTTCATGGACGGAATGCGTTTGTGTGGACTTGTTCAAAAAGTGAATCCTCTACTGACAATACTGACAAACACAGTATCATTGGTGGAGGATCACATGGAGAAACGCTCTCCCAACTTCAAACAAGTCCTCACAAAGTTAAACGTAATCCACCTCAGGACGTCATATCGACATTTTAACGGTGGTGTTTCAGGTTCTGTGGGACCCGCTGGGGGGAGACCTGCCCCCTGCCCCTGAGACCCCACCTCACAGGCACCCCCTCCTCCCAACTGCTCCCTTCCCTCCCCACCCCTGCCACAGGGCGCTTTCATCAGAAAGAAAATACATGAATTTTTTTCCTCATTCAGGTACATTCTTGTGAGAGCAAATCTGCCGTAATGGAAGAAGTCACCGCAGAGGTTATCCCCAAAACTTGCCAAAATGGTGACACAAATTAGGGTGATTGCAGCTGATCACATTTATTACATATTTGAAAGTCGCTGGGCACGTAGATCTTAGAAGTTTTCATCACAAGAAAAAAACATGTAACTGTAAGGTGACAAGTGTTAACTGGATTTACTGTGCTGATCATTTCACAGAATATACAGATACCAGATACATACGCATGTTGAGCAGAAAAGAAATATGTCCTTACATAGGCAAACATAGAGACAGTAGCACTGAAATCACACTAGATAAATATATTTCCTTGCAACTTGAATTTTCATGTCACAAGATGTCCTGGAGACAGTTCCAAGTCTCTGCCATCTACAATCTCCACTGTTGTTTTTAAACTGTTCCATCAAAATCAGAGTAGAAAAGAATTGCTCAAATTTTTTACAAGAGTAGAACCGTCTGGGAACAGCAGCACCTCCGAGGGACTTATTAGTAAAAGAAGCAACTCTCAAGAGGGAAGTCCATGAAGAGCCCAGGTGGATTGAACGCAGAGGCGGAGGAAAGCTGATGTGTTGTAGCAAGAGGGTGACGGGGCGCTCAGAGCCCCAGGCAGGGATGGGGAAGGGGAGAGGCCCGATTTGCCTACCTGCCCACCCCAGTCCGTCAGCCCCCACACCCACAGCTGCCCACAGGCCCCCTGCAGGTTCTGAGCCTGAGGTCTGAGCTTGGGCTGGGACCGCAGGAGTCAGAAATAGGAGCTCAGTGACTCAGGACTGAGCAGCCGTGATGCTGGGCCCATTCGGAACCTGGGCCCCGACCTGAGCCGCCGAGTCCTGCCTGGTTCTTACTCCGGAGTCCCCGTCCTATGAACTGAGTCCTGTGAAGTCGGCCCCTCTCTGAGACCCCAGGATGGAAGGTGTTCCCCTGGGCTCATCCTGCTCTCCCAACCACCCTTCCTGGCACTGGCTTCACCAGCCCCAGGCCTTCCTGGGCAGCCCCTCAGAGACTGACCTGCCCACCTGCCCCCCAGCCCCAGCTCTCTCCTGGGGCCTGCGGGCCTGAGTGTTCTGAATTCCCGCACAACTCTCCACTTGCCCTCCTGGGTCAGCCACCCTCCGTGGGGACCAGACCCATCGTACCCTCCTGGTGGCCCTGGGCCAGGGCTGTCCACACCCCGTGTCCGCCACTCTGTCATTGCCATGTGCGTGTTAGTGGCTCAGTCGTGTCCAGCTCTTTGCAACCCCATGGACCCCACCAGGCTCCTCTGTCCATGGGATTCTCCAGGCAAGAGTACTGGAGTGGGTGGCCATTCCCTTTTCTAGGAGACCTCCTAAAACAAGGATCAAACCTGGGTCTCCTGCATTGCAGGCAGATTCTTTATCCTCTGAGCCACCAGAGAAGCCACGTGTGCTGGTCCCCACTCGGCTCCATCCTGGGTTCTCCCATGGGCCAGGTGGGGACCTCAGGATGGGGCAGGAGCTGAGGAGATGCTGGGAGCCAAATGGATGGATGGTGGGTGGTAGGTGCAAACTGCAGTGCAGAAAAGACAGCAGGGGAAGACAGAAAGAAAATGAGAGGCAGAGAGAGAAAGGTGGGGGGAGACAGAGACAGTCTCTGGCCTGTCTGCCCCCCAGGTCTGCCCTGGGGGACTTGCCCAAGGACCCAGCTCTGAGGGCCTCATGCTGGGCCCAGCGTCCCGGGTCCCAGCGTGCAGGCAGTCTGGGCTCTGCTCAAATGCACCCCAACAAGGAGCACCCCAGGGGTGGGTAGAGCCCTTCCTGGTGGGCTGAGGTGCAGGGGCCTTGGGCTGGGGGAATGCCCTCTGCTTGGGGGAACGGTGGAAACAACTGTGGCAAAAGGGGGGATGGAGAGGATGGAACACAGAGCCGCCAACTCCCTGCAGCTCCTTCCATCAGAGGTGGGTTTCTTTCCCACCCCTGGAATCCGGGCTGGCCTTGCAACCTGCTTTATCAGATAGATAGAATATGCTGGAAGTGACATGCAAGGCCAGGCAAGATCTCTGTGTCCGCTTCCTGCTTTCCAGCTGCGGCCACCACCATGTAAGTCGCCGAGGCTTTCGCAGCCACGTGCAGGAGAACCCTGGCAGCCGGTGTGTGCGGCACACGGCCCAGGTGTCCGTCTCAGACCATCCCTGGCTTATCCACCCCCCAGGTGGGCACAGCCATGAGAGCAACCCCAGGCAAGACCAGCAGAAGAACCTTGGCCCAAACTGCTGAACCGCAAGATTCAAGTAAATCGTAGCATTTGAACAAACAAATATTTATTTGAGCAATAAGTCATTGTTATTGAAACAAATAAGCAGTTGCTATTTTAATCCTCTAAGTCGCAGGGTAGTTCTGTTTCGTGACAAAGATCACGGAGACGTGAGAAAACAACCCGTTACCGTTATCTCAGCAGTGATCTATTTTCCAAAACTGCACAGAACCAAGATGCTGCTGCCAGTGTGGACGAGTCCACTCAGATCACCACTTTCAGTCTGTGACCTCTGTTCCCGAGGTGTTGCTGATGGGGGTGGAAGGCGACCCCTCCCCAGGCCTGCAGACGGGGGGGTGGGTATCTGCTGAGACCCTCAGGCGCCAGGGAATCTCAAGGGTAGTCATCCAAAGCTGAGCTTCTGGGGCTTTAGTGGACAAGCAAACCACCCTGGGGTTAAAATCCAGGTTCCTACTGGGGGGTCTGGGCTGGGGCTTCCTGACACCCAAGGTGACCCAGGACTGCGGGGCCACAGGCAGCTGTAGGGGGCAGCAGGGGAGCAGGGGTCTCCTCACTGGTTCCGCACAGGGCACCTCTGCAGAACTGCACAGAAAGCTCCAGAAACTCTGGCCTCCTTGTCTGGGTGGAGCCTGGGATGGGCTGTCCTGACGGTCCTCAGTGATTTGAACACGCAGCCCGGGTCGAGGACGCCCCGTGTGAACTGACCGTCTATGGCCGTTCCACCCCGTGGCTGGCTCTCCCACCCCATGAAGACCTTGCCTGCCTCCCATGACGGAGCCCCGCTCACCCCTTCCTTCGGTGTGGTTGGAGCCGGGCCGAGGGCTGCTATGGGGTTAGGGTGTGCCAGCAGCTGAGGACCCGGGTGACTCTCGCCACCCCCTTCCCCGAGCAGTGAATCTCAGGCCACCCTGTTGTCTGGCAGGCCAGTCTGAGGCAGCTTAAGTCAAGTGCCCACTTTGGGGAGAGACCCGGTCACCAGGGGGACCTTATTCACAAGCAGAGGGCAGGAGGCCTGCAGGACCAGGGCCAAGGACTCAAGGGGGCCGAGGGCTGGGGTCAGTGTTTGCCAGTGTCTGCTGTCCAGGCTGGAAGGCCCCCTCTGGCGAGCACAGGCCCTTCATGGCCTTGCCCTTGAATCAGGTACGGCTGGCACCTGCCAGGACCTGCCCGGGGGCCAGCCCCTGAGTGGCAGCGCCTCAAAGACACCAAGAGTGAAAAACTAGAGATTTTAGATTTTAGAATTGAAGGTCCTCCTTGGAATGGACTTTCTCTGCACTTTTAATGTGAAAGAAAATCACTAAAAAAAAAACAAACAAACCCAACCCCCTCAACGTGAACTGGAAGCTGGGAGATGGGAGATGGTGCTTTGCAAAAGTGCGGAAGGCTTGGATGGGCTCTACCAGTCATGAAATAGGGATGTCTGTCCTTTGGGCAGAGCGAACAATTCCAGCCGCCGGACATTGAAGATACTAGTTCGGAGTCGTTTGGGGTCTTTTTGCGGGGAGGGTGGTGTTGTAGTGGTGTTTGCTTGGGGGTGATGGTATGTGTGAGAGGGAGAGGGAGAGAGAGGGAAAGCCGGGAAGGGGGCCCGGGCGGCAGCAGCTGTAAACAGCCCCGTCCTGCCCAGAGTCTGGGAGCCTGGGCTCCTCTATCCGAGCTCCACCCCGCACTCTACCGCCTGCATCCTGTTGTCCCTTCTTTCCTTTCTTCTCCCAAACCCGTACTTCTTAAATTACAAAATTACCCAACACTGCACACGTCTAAAAGCAGAAAGTGGACATCGGTCTTTTTGCCCAATCCCTCCAACAGGGTTCTCATCTTTGAATGTAAGAACCGTCTAGGACAGGGGTTCCCGCCCCCCCCGCCCCGGGCCGTGAGCTGGTGCCTCTTGTCAGATCAGTGGAGGCTTTAGATTGGAAACAAAGTACACAGTAGATGTGCTTGAATCTTCCTAAAACATGCCCTCTGCCGCAATCTGTGGAAAAACTGTCTTCCATGAAATTAGGCACTGGTGCCTCAAAGGTTGGTGACCGCTGGCCTAGGAAACATGTTAAACATCCAGGGGACCCAGCCCAGAGGCCGTGAGTCACCAGGTCTGGAGCGGGTCTGGGAGTCCCCCGGATCAGCCGCCCCTGCCCGCCCCCTCCCCCGGGGATTCTGCCCCAGGCTCAGCTGCTGGGGCTGGTCATAGGCATGAACCCTTCCATCAGCAGTGCAGACACACGCTCGCACACACATGAAAAAGCGTGATGTGGAAAACACGTCCAGAATACATGCCCAGAGGCAGGACCACTCTACAGACGGGGCACAGCGCTTCCAGCCCGCTGGCAGAGCCCCAAGTGAGGCCCATCCATCACAAAACCAGCGTTTCATGTGAGAGCACGCTGGAGAGCCGCTTTCTGCAGTCCTGGACTTCGACCCCTCTCTGCCTCACAAAAGCCGCCCACACGGAGTCAATAAAGCCTCGCTCTGGGGCAGCGACAAGCCGAGGCTCTGCTGGGCTTTATCTGCAGTTGGCAGCACTTAAGGCTCTGCTGCCCTGCAAACGGCCCTGAACCTCTGCCCCCGGGGGATTAGCAGTCTATGGGAAGCAGATACTCCAGTGGGTGTTCTCTGTGCCTTGCCAGGTTTTCTGATAGAAGCAGTTCCGAGTCCCCAGTGACCACGCAGGATGTGGAAAGAGCACAGATCCCAACAGGTCAGAGCTCAGATCGGCTGCACGTATGTGGATAAACCTGCCTCTGGGCCTCAGTTTTCTCACCTGTCAAACAGACACAGCGGTGCTCTTCATAGTGGTGAGGGCTCAATAAAAGGACACAGAGGGAGTTTTATCCATAGCGATGTGTCAGCAAATTCATTCAGTCCCCACTGTTCACCGAGCGCCTGTTTCTTGAACCTGGTGGGTTGCCTGTCGGACCTCGCTTCCTGTGCCCTGGGAGCCCGCTGTGCAGCAAACACGCCCGCCTGGGCGGAGCTCACACTCGGGGAGCTGTTGCTATTGTCGTTATTTCATGGCCCTCGGTCACCGTAAGGCTGGATGTTGATGGACGTGAGCAGAGGGCCCAGGTGGGGGAATTAACCTGCAAAACACCAGGCACCTTCTCGGGGCCCAGGCTCCCCACATGCTCAGGCCTTGCTGGAACCATCACAAGTGGGGCCTCGTTAATGCAGGCGCTTATGGAAGCCTCTTTAGATAAGTGACTCCAGAGAAACTGGTCCTCTCCACCTGCGTGGCTTACTCCCCCAGTGGAGAGGGAGCGCAGACCCCTTGGCTCAGCTCATATTTCCCAGCTGAGAGAACGCTGAAGCCACTGGTGTCCGTCAGGTGAGGCCAGATCCACTGTCAGCCGAGATTCTGACCCCAAAGAACACGCCGAGGAGGGTGTTTCCTGGGACTGAGGGGTTTGTCTCATTGTGTAAATTTCAGACTGTTTAGTGTGTAAACAAGAAACTGTCTTCAGAAAATTGCAAAAGAAAACCCAAAAGATAATAAAGATCTCAGAAAAATGGAAAATGTTTTTTTTTGGGGGGGGGTAATGAAAGCCAGGAAAAATAAATTTAAAATCCATTTTGAATAAGGCTCTGTGTTATTTCAATTTTCTGTGTATGTGAATGACTCATTGTAATCCAGTCGCAAGTGATGGAAAAAATGAAATGAAAGACGGTAACTCCAAACACAGTTTTGATGCTGTGCTGTATTCAATGTCTCCAATAAACCCCTAAGTGGGAAGATAGATACAGTTTCCACCACAAGTTATTTCTTCTTGCTAAATAAATGTGGTATGTTTGTGTGTGCGCGCACGCATGTGCACGCAGTTATGTCTGACTCTCTGCGGCCCCATGGACTATAGACGCCAGGCTCATCTGTCCATAGGATTCTCCAGGCAAGAATACTGGAGTGGGTTGCCATGCCCTCCTCCAGGGGATCTTCCCAAACCAGGGATCGAACCCACATCTCTTGCCTCTCCTACGTTGACAGGAAGATTCTTTATCACTGAGCCACCTGGGAAGCCCTTAAATAAACGGGGACTACGTAGTGAAAGAATGTTGGCTTGAAGTTGGGCTGCGTTTGTAGCTGCCCAGAAACTGTCCTGTCTGGGTCCCCTCCTGCTGGACAGAGGTTCTGTCTGCATGGGATACGGGCCTCAACTCCTCTGTTAATTTAAAAATGTAAGCCATGGTCTATGCACTTATTAACTGAAAGCCGTTGATTGAGCACCTATTCTATCACAGGTACTGAGAATGCAGATAATCGAGCCTGGCCTGCCCTCACAGAGCTCAGAGAAGGGAGACACATCCCAGCGGGAGCTGCAGGGCAGAGGCGGGGTGCAGTCTGGCTGTGCGGCCAGCAAAGACTGTGGGAAAACCGAGAACAGAGCCGGCCCAGCCAATGCATCATTTAGGCAGGTGGCCCCACGTCTGGAGCAGAGGAGGGGGCTCTGGGGTCCGGATCTTGGAGACCAGAGAGGACCCCCTCCCTGGCAGCTCTCTTGCTTTAGGCCCGGGCTTAAACCTTTTCTGTGAAGATAAAATACTTCCCCTTTGTGGACCAGATGGTAGGAGCCTTAGATGTGCTCACCGAGTGGGCGTGTGGGAACCCTGAACGCTCTCTCCTCGGCCACCAAAGGAGGTGAAAATCCCTTCTCTTCCTCCTCTTCCTCCCGCCACCAACTCCCGCACACTCACCTTCCCTGCTCACTATGTCTGGGGAATGCCAGTGCTCAGGCCGTGAGTTCCCAACTGCCCCGGAGTGACCCTCATTCAGGAGCAACTTTATAAACATCAAAAGATCATTTTTCCAAAACCGTTTTTTTAAAAAGAAAAAAAACCCAGGCTCAATAAGAGCACATTGTGCTTCTCGGCGTTTGTTTCTGAGAAGTGTTTTTCCACTGGCGTTTCAACTGAAGCGTTTTGTTTCTTCTCTCGTCTCTCCTTGAGTTCTTGGCGGCCGTCCACATACCAGCGTTTCAGCCTTCCCTCGCTCTGACGGATGAGACCTCCAAAGCCCGGCTCCTTGCTCCCAGGACTTGGCCGAGCAGCCGCATAGCTTCTGTCTCCTGCGTCTCAGCTCCTCCGGGCGGTGCTGGCTGCATTTTTCAGGACTGGACAGGATGCCGAGGCAATGATGTCACAGGCCTGGCTGCAGCCCCGGCTTCCTGCGCCTTTCCCCCCGACACACTCAGGAACCGTGTCAGCTTGATCCTTCGGCTCAGGCTCCCCTCCCTGCTCTGCAGACATTCGCACTTACAGGAGGTGGGAGCCAAGCGCCATCCAAACCTGAAGCCTGAGTGGTTTTTCTCCTGCAAAGCTGGAACACACGTACTCCTGCCTTGAGGAAAAGCATAGCATCTGGCTTAATTTGGAGCATCCTGGCCCGGAGCCCTGCTCCCAGGGTCAGACGGTGGTGATCTCATCTGAAAAGCTGCAGGCTCCCAGGGCCGGGCGGGCGGCGTCCCAGCCAAGGTGGCGGCGGGGCCCTAGGGACTCCAGGGGCGGGTACCCCACAGCGGGGTCATAACACTGAGCCCAAGACGAGGGCTCCAGACTCTGACACACGGGCATGCAGGCTGTGGTCGTGTTTAGAGGTCGGCCCTGCCCCCGCCCCCTGCATCTCATATCCTCGCCCTCAAGTAGCAGTGTTGACGGAAAAGCAAAACAAGGCCCTGCTGTAGAGCCCAGGGAGCTACAGTCAGTGTCCTGGGATAAACCATGATGAAAAGAATGTAAAAAAAAGACTGTGTGTCCATGTATAACTGAGCGACTTTGCTGCAAGGTAGAAATTAACGCTGTAAATCAGCTAGACTTCAATTTTTAAAAATAAATTGTTGTTGTTCAATCACTAAATCGTGTCTGACTCTTTGTGACCCCATGGACGGCAGCACACCAGGCTTCCCTGTCCATCACCATCTCCCAGAGCTTGCTCAAACTCACATTCATCAAGTCGGTGATGCCATCCAACCATCTCATCCTCTGTCGTCCCCTTCTCCTCCTGCCCTCAATCTTTCCCAGCATCAGGGGCTTCTCCAATGAGTCAGTTCTTCGTATCAGGAGGGCAAAATGTTGGAGCTTCAGCTTCAGCATCAGTCCTTCCGATGAACATTCAAGGTTAATTTCATTTCGGATTAACTGGTTTGATCTCCTTGCTGTTCAAGGGCATCTTAAGAGTCTTCTCCAACACCACAATTTGAAAGCATCAATTCTTCGGCGCTCAGTCTTCTTTATGGTCCAACTCACATCCATACATGACTACTGAAGAAGCCATAGTTTTGACTATACAGACCTTTGTCAGCAAAGTAATCTCTCTGGTTTTTAATATGTGGCCTAGGTTTGTCATAGCTTATCTTCCAAGGAGCAAGCAAATTTGGAAAACTCAGCAGTAGCCACAGGACTGAAAAAGGTCAGTCTTCATTCCAATCCCAAAGAAAGGCAATGCCAAAGAATGTTCACATTACTGGCCTCTCAGTGAGACAACCCTAATTTTTTCTTGGCTGCAGAGTCGCCATTCCTGGACACCTGAATGTGTAGCATCTTCCTCCCTCCAGCCCCACCCTGTGCTAGAGGAGGCTTCGATTGACTAAATCAGAAGAGATCATTTATCATTCTCCTGGACACCATGGCTGGAAAAGGCAAGAAGACGTTTACTGTGGGATCTGGGAAAGAAAATCCCTCACTCTCCTGAGAGCAATCAAAAGAACAATCTCTGTCTGCCCTGGATGTGGACAAGACAGCAGGTAATTCCTGGAAATTGCTAGACATCATCTTACGACCCTAACAAATGTCATCCTGAGGATGAGGCCGGAGGAGGGTGAGGTTACTGACCTTCCAAATCCAGCCACATGCAAAGCCCAGATGATGTCTAGTTTTTTCAGTTAAGTTAGGGTTAGGCTTAGGGTCAGTGAGTCACTGAACCTTTTATTTAGGCCAGTTTGAGTTAGGCTTCTTTTACCTGAAACAGAAAGAGTCCCAACTGATAAAGTATGTAAACAAGCTTTGTAAGTTGCAAATCCTGATAAAAACATTAGTTTTTATTGTTTTTATTACTACTAGTTAGAAAAAATACCTATGGTTCAAGGAGCAGGTTGAGAAATACTCCTAAGTTTTCATTTTAATTTAGTACCTTTTGGGGAAAAAAAATCTAAATCACCACCTTACAGTATTTCAGAAATAGATCTCAGCTAGAGTATCTATGTAAAAAGAAACAATTATAAGACAATAGTACAAAGCTGAGTGATTTTAAAATATATATTAAAGTCACAAGTCAAAAAGAAAAAACTGTCAGATTTGGCTACATTAAAATGAAAATATAGAAAATGCCATCTGACAAAAAAAATCACCATAAACTAAATTAAAATGCAAAGAACAAACTGGGAGAAATGTTTGAAACTTATATGACAGATAAAGGCTTGGTATTCTCAACACAATACAATATATAAAGAGTTCTTACAAATCAATAAAAACATGAATCTGAGCAAACTCAAGGAGACAGTGAAGGACAGGGACATCTTGCATGCTGCATTCCATGGGGACGCAAAGAGTTGGACATGACTTAGCAACTGAACAACAACAACAAATAAATTAATAAGAAGAAATCTCCTCAATACAAAAGTAGTTTAAAAATTTTTGTCATGAAATTTAAAGAACACAAGATGCTCAACTTAAAATCAGAGAAAGTCAAGGGCTAACCAGTTAAAAAAGATTACTGATAATTGTAATAACTAATGTATATTAAATGCCAGACACTGTATGAGTTCTCTCACAAAGACTCAGGTATAAAAACAATTATTACAGAGCTAAAAAAAAAAAAAACAAGTTAAATGTCAAGCAATAGAAAACTGGTAACATATGAACTGGACCAACTAGGAAACTAAGAATGGAAAAATCTCACTATCAGCTCCAAATGAATAAAAAGGATTTGATTCCTTATGTTCACTGCCCTAGAGTAAGCCCTCAGCAAAGCTGTTCAGAATTGGGTTCTCGAAAATCTGAGAAGCAACCATTTGCTAGGATCTGGCTGCGAAGATCAACTCAACTCCAAATCAGTAGTTTCTTGTGCTTAATCTAATCCTTTCCCTGCCCTAAGATTCACCTTTGGACTAATTTGAAAACACATCAATCCTGCTGTGACCAGCCAAAGTCTGATATGGTTTATGAGCTAATGCCTTTGGCTGAGCCAGAATCTCCCCACCCTGCCCCACCCCAAGAAATTCAGACTTCTAGGTGACCAGCAGCCAGGAGAGATTGCCCAAGCAAAGAAACTCGAGGCCCCCCAATCCTTGGCTTGTGGTCAGCTCAGATGCTCCTGATCAGTCTCTAAGTCACGTCCAACTCTGTGACCCCGTGGACTGTAGCCTGCCAGGCTTCTCTGCCCACGGAGTTCTCCAAGCAAGAAGACTGGAGTGAGTTACCATTTTCCTCTCCAAAGGATCTTCCCAAACTAGGGATCAAACCCGAGTCTCTTGCATCTTCTGCTCTGGCAGGCAGATTCTTTACTGCTTAGCCATTGGGGAAGCCCCAGTAAAACCTTCAGTTCAATTTAGTTCAGTTCAATCACTCAGTCGTGTCCAGCTCTTTGCAGCCCCATGGACTGCAGCATGCCAGGCTTCCCCGTCAATCACCAACTCCCGGGGTTTACTCAAACTCATGTCTATCGAGTTGGTGATGCCATCCAACCATCTGATCCTCTGTTGTCCCCTTCTCCTCCTGCCTTCAATCTTTCCCAGCATCAGAGTCTTTTCAAATGAGTCAGCTCTTCGCATCAGGTGGCCAAAGTATTGGAGTTTCAGCTTCAGCATCAGTCCATCCAATGAATATTCAGGACTGATTTCCTTTAGGATGGACTGGTTGGATCTCCTTGCAGTCTAAGGGACTCTCTCAAGAGTCTTCTCCAACACCACAGTTCAAAAGCATTAATTCTTCCATGCTTAGCTTTTCAAAAAAACCTAATCAAGTCATTCAAAAGAAGGCAGTAAAGAGGAAACAGAGAAATTAAAATAGGGAAAAATAGACAATAACAAAAGGGCAGATGTAAATCCTAATATCAATAATAAATGTAAAGGATTCCAAACACACCAATAAAAAGACAAGAATTGTCACAATGATTTTTCTTAAAGTCTATCTATATGCTGTCTACAAGAAATATACTGTAAATATATTTACAGAGGTAGTTTAAAAGCAAAGAGATGGAAAAGATGCCATGCAAACACTAATCAAAAGAAAACTGGGGTAACTCAAAAAGTAAGGGAAATTACTAGAGATAAAGAGACATGATAATAGGCCAACCTATCAATTATCTCCAGTACTTTGGCCACCTGACGCAAAGAGCCGACTCACTGGAAAAGACCCTGACGCTGGGAAAGATTGAAGGCAGGAGGAGAAGGGGACGACAGAGGGTGAGATGGTTGGATGGCATCACTGACTCAATGGACATGAGTTTGAGCAAGCTCTGGGAGTTGGTGAAGGACAGGGAGGCCTGGCGTGCTGCTGTCCATGGCATCACAAAGAGTGGGTCATGACTGAGTGACTGAACAACAATAACTAATTAGATATAATAATCCTAAACTCATATGTACCCAACGGGTGAGCTTCAAAATACACGAAGAAAAAATGTATAATAAAAAATGGAAAAAACTATAATTATAATTGGAAGCGTCAATACTTCTTTCTCAATAATCAGTAAAACAAGGATACAGAAAACTAGCAAGATACAGAGCTGTACCAACTGATCTGACATTTTTAGAGCACCCCAGTCAATAATAGCAGAACATAAATTCTTTTCAATTGCACATGGGAAATTCACTAACATAGACCATATCCTGGGCTATGGACAATTCTTACAGATTTAAGAGAATAAAAATCATACAAGGTATGTTCTTTGATCATTATGAATTAAACTAGACAAACATAACAAAAAGATGACTGAAATTTCTCCAAATACTTATAAATTTAAACATACATTTTTAAATAAATAACCCTTAGGTTAAGAAAGAAATCTCAAGGCAAGTTAGAAAATATTTTGAATCGAATGAAAATGAAAATGCAACAAGTCAAATTCAACAAAGATGCAAGATATAAAATCAACATATAAAAATTTGTTGCCTATCCATACACTAGTAATGAACTAGCAGAGAGATTAATAAAATGGTTCCATTTACAACTGCATCAACAAAAATAAAATCAAAAAAATATATATATATTTAACCAAGGAAGTGAAAACCTGTACACTGAAAACTATAAGATGTTTGATAAAAGAAATTGAAGAAGATACAAATAAATGGAAAGATATTCTGTGCTCATGAGTTGGAAGAATTAATGTTGTTTAAATGTCCATACTACTCAAAGCAATCTACATATTCAATCCAATCTCTATCAAAATTTCAGTGGCATTTTTTACAGAAGTAATCAAAATTGTATGGTATTAGCATAAAAATAGATACACAAACCAATGGGACAGAATAGCAAACCTAGAAATATTCCCACACATATATAGCCAATTAATTTACAACAAAACAACCAAAAATATACGATGGAAAAAGGACAGTCTCTTTAAAAAATGGTGCTGGGAAAACTGGACAGCTTCATGCAAAAGAATGAAATTGGCCCACTATCTTACACCATACACAAAAATTTACTCAAATGGATCAAATATTTGAACTTATGACCTGAAACAATAAAACTCTTAGAAGAAAACACAGGCTGTAAGCTCCACGACATTAGTTCTGTCGAAGATTTTTTAAATTGGCGCTAAAAGGTAAGGCAGCAAAAAAAAAGTAAACAAGAGGGACGACATCACACTAGAAAGCTACTGCTCAACCAAGGGAACCATCAGCAAGATGAAAAGGCAGTCTACAGAGTGGGAGAAAATATTTGCAAATAATATATCTGATGATAGGTTAATACCCCAAATGTATAAAGAACCCAAACAACTCAACAGCAAAACAAACTGATTCAAAACTGGGCAGGACACCTAAATGGACATTTTTCCAAAGAAGACGTACAGATGACCACCAGGTACGTGAAAAGGGCTCGACATCACTGACCGTTTATCATCAGGAAGATGCAAACCAAAAACACAATGAGTTATCACCTCACACCTGTCAGAATGGCTGCCACAAAAAAGACAAGAAGTAACAACAGTTGGCCAAGAAGTGGCGAAAAGGAGCCCCGTGCACTGTTGGTGGGAATGTACACTGGCGCCGCCACGACGGAGAACAAGATGGAAGTTCCTCCAAAAACTAAAACTAGAACCACCGTCTGATCCAGCGGCTCCTCTTCTGGATATCCGTCCAAAGGAAAGCAAATCACCGTCTTGAAAAGATGTCTGCATCCCTATGTTTATTGCAGCATTGTTCCACAACCAAGGCATGGAAACAAGAAGGACAAATGCATAAAGAAACTGTGGTATAATAAACAGAATATTACTCATCTATGAAAAGAAGGAAATCCTACTATTCATGACAACGCAGACCAAGAGTGTTACGCTAAGTGAAGTAAGTCAGACAGAAAGACAGACACTATATGATGTTATAAAAAGCAAAAGCAGAGAACACCGTGCCCATGGACACAAAGAACGGAACGTCAGTTACCAGACGTGGGGAAGGCCAGGGCGAAGTGGGTGAGAGGGGCTAGAAAACACAACTCCCAGTGGCCGTCATCAAGAAGTCAACAGACGATAAATGCTGGAGTGGGAGTGGAGGAAAGGGGGCCCTCCTACACTGGCATGGGAGTGTAAATTGGTGCAGCCCCTGTGGAGAACAGTATAGTTCCTTTAAAACCTGAAAATAAAGCTACTGTATGATCCAGCAATCCCACTCCTGGGCCTGTATCTAGAAAAGATAAAAACTCCTAATTTGCAAAGGTACACGCACCCCAGTGTCCACAGCAGCACTGCTCACAATAGCCAGGACAAGGAGGCAGCCTCAGTGTCCATCAACAGATGCGCGGATCAGACGATGTGGCATCTCTACACGATGGACCATTTCTCAGCCATAAAAGAGTGAAACAATGCCACTTGCAGCAACGTGGATGGACCTAGAGATTATCACACTGAGTGCAGTGAGTCAGATGAAGACAGATATGATACCACTCACATGTAGATACAAAAATTAAGAGAAATGTATCAGCATACAAAACAGACTCACAGATACAGACAACAAACTCGTGGTTCTGAAGGGGAAAAGGAAGCGGGGAGGGATGAATTAGGAGTATGGTGTTGACCAGATACACACAGAAGTCATGGGTTGTCTGTCCAGGCTTTTTCCAGCTGGTGTATTCTGTACTTCCCCATCCCTGAACACGTGAAGGTTCTTCCCCGAAATTTGCAGCTTCCCCAAATACTGGATTTCTCCCCAGCAAATGCTGGAAGACATTTTTAAACTCCAATTAGAAAGGACGCAATATGTCATCTTTGTATTCACTTCTAAACACCTATTGAAGGACTTCTGGTCTGGCAACAGAATGTAGCGATCAGGCACTGGTTGGTCGGGAATCCTTCTGGCATCTGCTGACAGGTGCCGTGGCTCTGCTTGAACAACTAGCTTGCAATATGGAGATGGCCGCTGGAGGTGAGGCTTGCAATATGGTGAGGCTGAGGCCCTCAGGAGACGCAGCCGAGACCCAAGCGGGGCCTCTGAGAAGGTTCGGCACTTTGCAGACCCGGGTCCACCGTCAGTGTTCATGCAGCGCTGACTCTGGGGGGAGAGGACCCCCCGGGCACCTGTAGGATTATCGTTTAAATCGGAGTTCAGACTGGCGGGAGGTGAGCTGAAACGCAAGCCTGGCAAAGAGTATCCTTTTCTGACTGGTGACTGTTGTTTGGAATGGAAATGGAACCGCTTTCTGTTTGTTTTCCTGTTAAAGTAGTAGCTTTTAGTTTTGTGGAATTTTTTAAAACTTGCTGCTGCTTGTTTTCCTGTTTGTTTCACCTAAGCCCGGAGTAGAAGACGTTTTCCCTAAATTAAAATTTGCCTATTTAACCAGCATTTCAGATTCGTTAGCGCAGACTGCGGCTCCTGCCTGCCTGCTGTTACTGTTATTTGTCAATAAAGTTTAAAAGAGGTTGAAGCAGGAGCTTTCCAGAAGCTGGGCTGCTTTTCGCTGAGCACAGGCCACACACAGCATGAGCTTCCCAGGTGTTACTGATGAAGCAGCCTCCTGCCGTGCAAGAGACTCGGGCTCAGTCTCTGGGCTGGGAAGATCCCCCGGAGGAGGAAACAGCCACTCATTCCAGTCCTCTTGCCTGGGAAATCCCATGGACAGAGGAGCCGGGGGTGGGGGGGCCACAGTCCATGCGTTAGGGGAAGCACGCTGACCGAAACCGCCCACCCTGGCCAGGCACCATGGTAACCATCTGCATGAGTTGTTTTACGACAGGAGGTCCTGGTAAGGAACAGGGAACTAATAAGCCGCCACCAACCAGAAGAGTTCGGGAAAGGTCAAAAGGAGACACCACTTGTCCCACGACCTCCCAGAATCCTCACTGGCATCTATCTTGGCTGAACAAGGCCTGCACCACCAGGAAGGACTCTGAGTCAGAATGATTGGCTAAGACCCCCGGAAACTAATCCCGGAAACTAATCCCATCACCATAAAACCCGGGACTGCAAGCCACTGGCAGAGCAGTTCTCCTGGGTCCCCTTCCCCTCCTGCTCTCCGCCCAGGCGCCCTTTCCCAATAAAATCTCTTGCTTTGTCAGCACATGTGTCTCCTCGGACAATTCATTTCCAAGTGTTAGACAAGAGCCAGTTTCGGGCCCTGGAAGGGGTCCCCCTTCCTGCAACACATGGGGTTGCAAAGAGTTGGACACAACTTAGATTCTGAGCATGAGCACGCAGTTAGCACCTGGGAATTCGTGGGGGAAATTCTCAAAATGAGGATTTCAAGCTCAAGAAGACAAATCTGCTCCCTCCTGCTGTTTGCTTCTCCTGCCAACCTTTTGTAGGAGTTTGAGACTAACCTTGTTAACTCTGGGAGCCGGCTGGCTCTGGGAAACAGAGACTGTGATTGAGTTAAGGGGGTGGATGCTGGATAATAGGAAGAGAGATGATGAGCTTTGGCGGGCCACATTGACATTTGGGCTCTGATTAGACTGGAGGGAGGGCGTTGCAGTGGCCGAGGCTGGCCTAGAGTTGATAGGATTAAAGTGTGACTGATTGCATTATCTAATGAGAAAGGAGGTGACCAAGCAATATGATTTATGTTACGTTTAATAAAGAGAACAATTCGGGGGGCTTGGAGACAGGAAGGTATGGGTCACTTTGTGTATCTGAGCGGATCAGTGTGGGGAGCTGGAGGTTTTCTGCTGGAGATCTTGAGGGATTTCCCCCTGGGAAGGAGGACTTGTAAGAAGGGCATCTCCAAAGGTGGCAGCTATGAAAAGGCAGCTTCTGTTCAGGAACAGTGAAGCGTTCAGGGTAGCTGCTGGATGCTGTGGCGTGCGGGGTGTTAGGAAGTAGGGGTCCTGTTATTAGAGATCTGATGGCTCAGCAGTGCAGGAGACCCAGGAGATGCGGGTTTGATCCCTGGGTCGGGAAGATCCCCTGGAGGAGGGCATGGTAGCCCACTCCAGTGTTCTTGCCTGGAGAATCCCATGCGCTGAGGAGCCTGGAAGGCTGCAGTCCACGGAGGTGCAAAGAGTCAGGTACAACTGAAGCGACTTAGCGTGCACACGCGTAGGAGTCCACTCTCCGAGAGCATCCGTGTGTCAGCGTGTGTCTATAGAAGAAGCCTACGCAGTGGGTGCTGGTAAGTGTTTGCCGGGCAACTTGAGGGTGGGGAGAAGCAGGAGCGCATTGGGGGGTGGTGAGGAGAGACAGGAGGAAGGAGGAGCAGCTGTCCTGGAGAACAGTTGAGCCGCTGCACCCCCGGGGGCTCGTCCCTGGGGCAGGACGGCTGGTTGAGACGCTGTCCAGAGCTTACAGGCTTGGGGGCCAGCGGGGGATGCAGCTGCAGTGCCTGAGTCAGGACGGTCCCAAGGGAGAGTGGGGCTGGGGCTGAGGACAGTGAATCGAGGGGCCTCACTCTGCTGTGGTTGAAACACCAAGAAGGCAGTTGTGGGCTCAGATCCCCTCTGCCCGCTCCGGCGTCCCCAGCAAGGGCTGTGTGCCCACTGCGGCTGTGAACTTGATCGCCGGGCACCAGGGGCCCTCAGCAGACACTCCTGCAGCAGGAAGGACTTTTAAGGGAGGAGAGGGACAGCGACCTGCAGGGTCCTGCCGCTCCCGGAAACTCAGCGGCTGCTGCCGCCTCTGGGGAGGCGCCGGAAGCTGCTGTCTGACTCTCTGGCCCTCACTGGCATGAGTGCCTGCCTGGGAGACAGGCGCTTTCTCACTCACTCTGCTCTCCTGCAGTCAGCGCACGCGGGTCCAGACTCAGGTCCTGGGCAGGCCGGCTCTCTGGGTGCGCTGACCGGTACCTGGGCAGGCGAGGGACCCTGGACAAGTAAGGGTTTGCTGGTGGACCAGCAGTACTGCCCGGGGCCTCTCCCAGCCTCTCACCAGACGGGAGCTGCAGTCACGTGTCGCTACTGAAGTTCAGATTAACTGAAGGAAAATGAAAAATCAGCGCCTGCTGCGTGATTTGGAGAAAACCGGTGGAAAATGTGTATCGGTTACTTCTCCCATGATTAGGGGTAACCACAGCACTGAGGTGACATCAACTTGAGGATGAAATGAGTCAATCCATGTAGAGCATGTGGAATCCGACATATCTGCTCTTATCCTTATGGTCTTGGCTAATTTATTGGAAGGAGCTGCTCAGTCTCTGAGTCATGTGTGACTCTCTGCGACCCCCTGGACTGTAGCCCACCGGGATCTTCTGCCCGTGGAATTCTCCAGGCAAGGATACTGGAGTGGGCTGCCATTTCCTGTGACGCATTTCAAAACCTTCTGAGGGTGAAGGTGGACCTGCCCATCACTTTTCCAGCATCAGGGGAGGTGGTGGCTTGCTCACACTCTGGGGGGAACAGCCTCCGACCCTGAGGTGCTCCCCAGCGGGCTGCCTTAGCCCCTGGGGTCAGAGGACCGGAAATCTGGTGTGTGTGACCACTTTTGCTTCTGCCTCAAGCCCCATATAGCTCTTCACAGCCTGGCCACAGGTCCCATCTTTGTTTAAGATTTTAATGTTTTATTCATCGTGAAGCTCCTTGTGTTAATGCTGATTTCTTAAAACACTGCATCATTTATCTTGACTGCTGGATTTTGGGGTGTCCCCAGCCTGTATCTTAATGCCCAAAGCAGGTGTCTCACGCTCTCTACCCCATCCCAGCCCCAAGCTTTTCTCAGAGTTCCTGCCTCAACCCATAGGTGAGATTTTGCACCAGAACCCTGGCCCTCTAGGGCAGTGGCTCTCAGCCTTGGGTGCAGACATCAGACTGAGTCCCCTGGGATTTCTGTGTCTCAGAGCTGTCCACACAGAGCTGAAGTCATTCAACAATTAGAGTTTTAAGTGTCCATGTTCCGACACCGCTTTCTGCCATACGTGGTGATGCTCTATATCCAGCTGTCTCTTAGCTTGGGGGACTGCATTTTGACCTATGACCTTGCTTCTCTGGCAGTTCTAAGAATAACTGTTGATTTTTCAGTTTGTTCCCCATTTGCTTGTTGTTAGTGTGGAGTGCTGACTTCTAGGCTCCTTGCGTGCCTGCACCAGAAACCAGAGCACCCACCCACCATATTTAGAAGCATTCTAACAACCCCAGCCTCTTGAATACACACATCCTGCAGCCGTCTGACCTGCCCCCGTCAGGGTTGGCATCTCCCTGCGGGGCGGGGCTGACACCCTGGGGACCCCTCCACCTGCTTCATGGGTCCCACCCCACGGTTCCTGTCGTGAGTCTTCTTCTTTCTCATCTGCTTCCTCTTTTTGATGGAGCACATCGTCCTCGGCTTTAAGATCAAGGGTTTCTGAGACGTACTTGTTTTTAGAGCTTGAACATCTAAAACGTATTCATTTTACCCTTCTAACGTGACTGAAAGTTTGGCAGATGGAAATCACATTCTATCAGGACATTGAAGACATTGTCTCATAGTTTGCTTTCTTGACTATTTCACTTAGCACCTGGAACAGAAGATCGTGGGGGTGGAGGTCATCACGTCAAACCCGGGAGAACTTCCCTCCATCCCAGAGCCTGCAGGGAGGGTCCAGCTCCCCCTTCCCCCGTGTGTCCAGGCTGCTACGTCTGCCCATCCAGTGCCCCATCAAAGAGGCCTCTTCTCCGAAGGAGAAACCCTCCTGGGCCAAGTCGCAGCCCCCTCCCTGCGAGACCCCCTCCCCCAGAGGGAAGTCGCCCCGCTTTGCCGTCCACAGTGCTTTGCGCTTTGCCGTGTGTATCGTGTGAAGCTTCTTCCTCACTGTGTGTTCAAGTCCTTGCACCCAGGGGTCAAGGCTTTATGACTCCTGTCTCCCCAGGCTGCGTGGACCACAGAACTGTTGGTTTAACTGACTTGGATGAAGACGATAGTTGCTCCGGGATATTCCAAGCACAGCAACTAGTGTGGCTGCCTGGATCTCAGCCGGCCCCCAACATTTCCGGGTGGAATTCAAGCCTGACGCCATCTGGATGCCTAAGCCGCTGTTTCAGAGGCTCCCACCCTCCGAAACCCTCCCAACCCTCCGATGTTGATGGCTCCATAGCACACAAGACACCACCCCCTCCAGATGGAAAGAATATGAACAGGGCACGGCACAGAGAAGACTGTCCTCTCCGAGAGGTCTCCCCCCAGGAACTGCCAGATACAGGGTTTCCAGGATCCTCTGAGCCCCACACCTTCCTCCCTCCTCCGGTCACGTCTCTGCCCCGAACACTCTGACTCTCCCGAGAAGGCCGGCTTCCCAGAGTCTGGATGGCTTCACCACCCCAACACCCTGAGCTGACACTTGGATCACTGCAGAGATCTCCATCCAGAGAAGGGGATGCGGAAACGGGGCTCCATCCCAGCCCTGGAGAGAGATTCCAGCCAGAAGAAGCAAGGATGATCCGGGGAGGATGGCAAAGGCTTTGACCTCAGAGACCTCCCCCCAGCCTTGTGAGTCTGAGACACGTGTTCTCGTTTATCCTGGAGAAGGGTGTGGCTCTCACGCTCTTTCCTCCTCCCCGGGTTAGACGGCTGTGGTTCCTTCTTGCTTCTCCTAATGGGCCGTGTCAGACACCTATGCGGTTACACATCCTCACATGGGTATACGGAGCTTAGATAACTTCAAACTGGTCAGGGACCAGCTGCCCACGCTGGACAGAGAGGAGCATTCATCTATATGCAGTTTTGTAACATGCTTTAAAATTTTACCATTGTATTGAAGCATCCTCCCCACACTGTTTTCAGAAACACTCCACAAAACATTTTCATCTCAATGTCTTCCTTTTCACGTGTTTAAAAAATATGTGTACAATCCATACATGTCTTCAAAATATGCAGATTTCAAAGATGCAACTTTTCAGTCATTCTAGATTTTTAAAAAAATTACTGTCCTCTGTAATGATGGGCAGTGAAGAAAACACAGGTTTCACTTCTTTTTTTCTGTACTTGCTTTCAAATTAGGCTTTCTCTCTCCTGGCAGCACGTCCTGGGGATTCTTTGTGGTAATTTAGGTGTGCATGTGTATACCCTGGGAAAGACGCCTAGAATCTTTTGCTTCCTTTCCTATTTTTTAAAGAAGTTTAAAGTCTACTAGCTTAAACATTGGATGTTTTAGAAGGTAGAAAAACCAACTTTCAGATCAAGCAACTGTGAGGTTAACTTTCTCCCTCAAACCATTCAGTTCAGTTCAGTTGCTCAGTCATATCCGACTCTTTGCGACCCCATGGACTGCAGCACGCCAGGCCTCCCTGTCCATCACCAACTCCTGGAGTTTACTCAAACTCATGTCCATCAAGTCGGTGATGCCATCCAACCATCTCATCCTTGAACCATTAAGACATGGCTTGTCATGGCGCCTACCTGAGGTACCTCTTTCCCCAACTCGCAGACAGAGTTTCTGGAAGCTGCCTCCCTCATAGCTGTGAAATGGGAAGCCTTCTGCACTCAGCTGATATCATTTCAGTTTGGGGGTGGGAAGCAGGAGGGAGGAAACTTTTTAAAAGTTATGAAACTACCCCTGCACCCCACCTAGCTCCCTCGTGCACCTGCAATATTATTTGGTTTTTTAAAGAAGATTAAAACCCATCCCCACCCAGACCTAACCAGTCCTCCTTTGCTTGCTTTTTCCAAGAGCCCACTAGAACGCAGGCCAAACCTTGGTCCCAGTTTGTCTGCCAAAGACAGAACCCTTCCCTGCTCAAAAACAGCGTCCCTCTTTCCTCCCTGTTGGGGACGTAGTAAGCTGCAAATTTCTCATTTCTAACATCCCTCCTTCTCCTCATCACTCCAGCCACCTTTACTGCCTCTAAATCCTAGATGCCAGCTCTAGACCTGCCCCTCCAACACGAGGCCGCCTTTAGTAAAAGTTACTCCTTTTAAGGTCCTTTGAGCCACGTCGGGCTCCCATCAGACCAGCACGCCCTGCTCACAGGATCTTTGTGTGGCTTTGAGCAACTGTGCTCATTGAGGCGGGTTGTTTCCAGGTTTTTATCTGGTGAGATAAGGGGACACAGATCAATTCCTCCCATGTCTCTATGGCTGCCTAGGAACCAGGGGCCCAGGACTGCCTTTGAAAGCCAGTGCAAAGCAGGGTCTTCCCCAGAAAGGATATTCTGACCTGATGGGCTGCAAAGGGGAAACTTTTCCTCTCTCCTGTCACCGGAGGATTGGGCTGTGGGGTCAGTGCTGGGGTCTGAGTGCCCGACAGGGATGGGCTGAGACAGACTGTTTGCAGGGGGAGCAGGGGCCCCGAGACCCTGCCTCATGCACTCAGGACCCCCTCTGCTCCAAGAACCGCAGTGGGGCTTGGAGTGGCTGACCCTGTGTCCTGTCGGAGTTCCCAGGAATTCCTCCCTGGGAACAGTGACCCCGGGAGTCTGCACTTTCCTCCTGACGCTGACCAGCCTTTGTCATCTCCTCTGAGTCTATGCCACAACTACACCCTGGGGTCCACCAGCCACCAGTCCACAACCTTGGGTTTCAGAAATGCAAACGTTTAATCAGCAGATTAGGGAGTTCTGTTTTGACATGTTAGTTCAGTCTTGTCTTTTTAAGGAAGTTAGGATTTTCAAGACAGGGCATTTCTAACTGTATCACCCACACAAGGTCATGGATAAAATCTGTAGGATACGAGGTGATTTAGTTCAAGATAAACACTTTGAGCTTCCAAACCCACTTTGTCTTCACACAATCATTTCAGCCTCCTTGCCAAAGAGTTCGTGGATAAGATGGATCATTCCGAACTGTGCTACTGAGTGGAGATTCAAATCTCCTGCTTCACACTGAAAGTCTAAATACACCACGACTAATCTCAATTTCTATTGTAAGCAGCTATCGAAAAAAGAAAAAGGAAGTGAGATCAAAGTTTAAAAATGTTATTCAGGACAAAAAAATGTGTGTTTGCAGTCTGTCTTTTTCCTTCTTGTTGTATGTGATTTCACATCACAAGAATTTCTGCTACAAGTCAGACTCAGTTCAGCCTTTGAAAGCGGCACTGACATAGTTCTGGGGAGGAGGTCTCTCATCTATGAGGCCAGCCCTGAAGGATGAGCTGGTGGTTCTTAGACTCTTAGACCCAGTGACCATGAGTCCTGAGAGCACCCCACAACTGTGAAGCCCTGCTGACCCCCACCCAAGACGTTCAGCTCAGTTCACCTCCAGGCGATTCTACTGCAAACAAGGGCTCTGTGGAGGAGAAGTCACTCCTAGTCCTACTGGTGGCAAGATGACCACTCTTAAGGCCCAATGCTGGGTTAATGAACCTCCAGGATAAGCGTCAGTATCCCTGCCTCCCAGTAACCACATCCTCGTGAAGTCCCTCCCATGAGGAATCAGGGCTGGTCCTGCATGACCCAGAGAATATGCTGAAGCAACAGCTGTCGGGCTTTCCGGGCCAGGCTGTGAAAGACATCGCACCTTCCAGCTACAACCCAGGTTTCTGGGCAGCGGCCCTGTGACCATCCCGGACCAGCTACCTCGTCACTGTGGGGGCTGTTCTGTGCCTTGTAAGGTGTTTAGCAGCATCCCTGGCCTCTACCCATTCGACAGCAGCAGCAGCTCCTGCCTGGTTGTAAAAATCAGAAGTGTCTCCAGGCACAGCTGAACTGGCCCGAGCTGAAGACCTCTGACCTGGACTCTCGACTTGCCGTCTCTGGGGACAGCAGGGTGTTGTGAGAGCGCTGGGGATAGGAGCAAGTAGGGAGGAGCTGAGACCCCTGAGACCCCAGCTGACAGCGGACTGCATCTTGCCGTCCCCATGGGGGGAGCCACCTGGAGAGGGACCAAGCCCCCAGAAGGCAGGGGGAGCTGGCCAAAAATTGATGGCTAACTCCACGGGGGCCAGAACCATCCAGGTGGACCACTCCCAAATTTCAGACACATAGAAACCATGAGAGATAACAGATAGTGATTATGTTGTCAAAGCCACTGAGTTTGGCGGCGACTTGCCTGGTTGGTTTGCTCAGCAATTATTCTTGAGGTCTGAGAACCGGCTGTATGCAGAGCAGGTGTACACATCCTTCTTCTTTCCCTGAGCGCATTCTTTCCCTGACTCTTCGCGACCCCATGGACTGCAGCACGCCAGGCTTCCCTGTCCATCATTAACTCCCAGAGTTTGCTCGGACTCATGTTCATCGAGTCAGTGATGCCATTTAACAATCTTTTCCCAGCATCAGGGTCTTTTCAAATGAGTCAGTTCTTCACATCAGGTGGCCAAAATATTGGAGCTTCACCTTCAACATCAGTCCTTCCAATGAATATTCAGGACTGATTTCCTTTAGGATGGACTTGTTGGATCTCCTTGCAGTCCAAGGGACTCTCAAGAGTCTTCTCCAACACCATAGTTCGAAAGCGTCAGTTCTTCAGTGCTCAGCTTTCTTTATGGTCCAGCTCTCACATCCATATGTGACTACTGGAAAAACCACAGCCTTGTCTATGACTTTGTCAGCAAAGTAATGTCTCTGCTTTTTAATATGCTGTCTAGGTTGGTCATAGCTTTTCTTCCAAGGAGTAAGTGACTTAATTTCATGGGTACAATCAGCAGTACCTGGGTCTGAACTATCTCCACAGGTTATGGAGGACATGACTATCCCTCACCATTTACAGACCAAACCTACATGCCCTGCTCCCACAGATGGGACATCAAATGTGTGGGCCTGGAGGGGGAACTGGGGCCCCTGCTCACCGCCAGCCCCGTTGCTCTGGGGTGAGTTTCTGGGGCAGGTTGGTTTGTCCCGAGATGTTGGCAAGGCAGCTTGGAGGTATTGCTTTTGTTGTTGTGTATTTACACACTGTTACCATTTGACAATGAATTAAGGTCTATTTATTTCTCTTTTTTAGCCACAGTGAGCTTGAAAGGGCTATTCAGCTTTCGTTTTCCATACTGTCAAGAGAAATGTATTATTCCACTTTTTTTTCTGTTATCATCAAATGTATATCATTCCATTTTTTACTGCAGTAAACAAACATGCATATTATTCCGTTAGCAAAACTGTCTACTGATTTTAGAATCACTAAACCCAATTATCCAGTTCTATAATTATCAATGTGATTTTCCTGAAAATATACGAGAGGAGAGAAAACTGGAAGCTAGGGAGCAAAGAGCTACAGATTCTTATTCTTTGGTTTGGTTCTAAAGCTCTGCACCAACAGATGATGGAGTGTTTATTTGAGAGAAAAGAACAAAAAGGAAAGAAAGAGGAATACGGAGGCCACGTAGGCCCTGGAAAGAGCCCGGCACCCTTTCTGCGCTTTACCTTTAACTCTTTCTCTGACGCATAAATATTTCACATAGTTATAATCAAAGTATACATACAATTTACATATCATTTTTCCATAAGATATTATACAGTTCTCTGTTTCAAAGTAAAATACACAGTTGCCATTTTAATGGCAGTATAATATTCCATGATCTTGATACCCTGTCACGTCCTTATTGTTGGATATCTAGTTTGTATGAATCAGACTTTTAACGAGATATGACTTCTAAGAAGGTCTAGAAATATTGTCAGCAGATGGCTTATGAACTGATTTTGGTATTACAGTGCCTCTATTGATGATTCTGCAGTAAATAAAATGTAACTAAGGATTGCTCACAAGTTGGTTGGAAACGTGGGTATTATATATACAAATAGAATTTACAGAGAGATACATGAAATTCAAAAAAATGTCAGAAATGAGATGCAGGTAAGACAGAAAAGGCCAAATACACACAGAAATCAAATGGAGCCAGATACATAAATAAAGACATTTTAATCACATTACTCATCCACGTGTCAGAATTTTCATGGTCCAGGAGTTTCTCTGTCTGAATCCATGATTCTATTTAACCTTGAAATACTGAGGGCATCCTCCAGGTTTTATATCCCGATACAGCTAAATTCTTTCTCAGTTTCTCTCTAAGATTATGCTAAATCCATATTCCCAGATTAAAGCAACCGTTTCTAAAGGGAAAGGCAGGAAGTGGAAAGTAGGGCGTTTCCCTAGTTAGAGAAACAAACATAGAGGATCTCAGGAGTGACTGTGACTTACGGGACAGCGGATGTTTGAGAAGGTAGCCTGGAGAGGAGTAGAGAAAAAGGAAGGATCTGTTTCTGTAGCCCGGGCTTTTGCGAAGGGAGACGGAAAGCGCTATATAAAGCCCTTGTATTAGACCCTGATGTGCTGAGACTACGTCTTAGGTCATCAGGGGCTGAAGTTGTCCTTTTAAAAGAACCAGGTTCTCACCCCTGCCCACCCTGCTCCCAGCTGAGCAACAGGGCAAATTCCATCTCCCTGGAACGTTTCAGCCGGCAGAGTGACAACTGGAAAACCATTCTCACTGACTTAGCTCTGAGAGGAACCGATGTTTCTTTGTTTTTCTTCCCTCCCTCACGGGCCCAGCTGTGACTCCGGGCCAACCTTGAAAACGTACCCAAACTGTTACACAACAAGAGGATCTGTTGGTTAGAAAAATGGTCTCTGTAGATGATTTCTTCTCTTTGAGATTCACAGTGGTGGCTTGTGGGAAGGTACAAAACCCAAATCCTAGTTCTGAGCAGGGCGATACCCTGTGAGGTCCCGTCAACGTCCCTTGGAGTGTGAGCCTGCAGTAGAAAATGCAAATAACTTATTCCTCAGTCTTATCTGCTCTGGTTAAATGGCAGTTTATCTTCAACCCCTGTGTGAAGGGAATGATCAAACTGTGTCACGCAAATCAGTAGACTTGCTTACATGCCAGTATCTACATAGCTGCTTCCCTGGTGGCTCAGTGGTAAAGAACCCGCCTGCCAAGCAGGAGAAGTGGGCTCCACCCCGGGGTCGGGAAGATCCCCTGGAGAAGGAAATGGCAACTCACTCCAGGATTCTTGCCTGGGAAATCCCATGGACAGAGGAGCCTGGCGGGCTAGAGTCCACGGGGTCGCAAAGAGTCGGACATGACTTCGTGACAACATACCACATTCACGTATACAGACTCCTGTAACTTTTTCTATATCTAATTCTGTGTGTGTACACACACACACACACACACACACACACACACACTATATGAGTTCATACTGACACTTCTGATTTCATTCCAATTCCCCCTCTCCTCCGGGGTGGGCACCTGGGGCCGCTCTCCCAGTGGAGAAGCTGCCGTGGCCGTGGGGTCGGGGAGAGGCCGCACCCCGCCTGTGCAGAGGCCGGACGGACACAACCCAGTGACCACAGGGTTCCACTCGTCCCTTGCCGCAGATTCAGGATTCGCAGCTCAAACACGGTGACTCGTAGGTCCCGCAGTCAGGAGCCCAGGTTCAAGGAGCAGGGCAGCTGCAGGGCCTCCTCTGGCTGGAATCTGGGTCCCCTCTGAGCTCTCTAGTGCAGGTGGCCGTCAGGCCCTGGGACCGTCTGGGTGCAGCTCTCAAGCCCCTACAGGCTCTCCTTGCCACCAAGGCCACTCCCTAATCGCAGGGCTCTGCGCGGCCAGCAGGAGGGCCGCTGCTCCAAATCACCCTTGTCAGGCAGTCCTCTGTCCAAGGGCTCACCTGCTTAGGTCAGGCCCACGCAGGACAGTCCTACTTTTCGTGACTTCAAAGTCAGCTGTTTAGGGACCTGAATTACATCCCTAAGATCCCTTTGTCTTCACCATGTTATTTAGTGTGTTAGTTGTTCAGTCATGTCTGACTCTTTGCGACTCCATGGACTGTAGCCCACCAGGCTCCTCTCTCCGTGGGATTCTCCGGGCAAGATTACCGGAGTGGGTGGCTGTTCCCTTCTCCAGGGGATTTTCCCGACCCAGGGATCAAACCTGCATCTCCTTCTTGGCAGGCGGATTCTTTACTGCCTGAGCCAGCAGGGGAGACCTGTTAGTGTACAGGTAACATAATGACAGGGGTGAGATTCCACTGTATTCCCAGGTCTGGCCCCCGGCGCCAGGAAGTTATCCAGAAGCTGTTCATGGTGGGGCCGCAGAAGGGATCCTGGTGCCTTGAGCTAGCCTGACCCCCAGCTTTTTTTTTAATGTACTTTTTAATTGTGGTATAAAGCACAGAACATAAAATGCACTGTTCTAATTCACTTTTAAGTGCGTTGTGAGTTCAGGAGCATCAGGTGCGGTCGCGGTGCTGGACTCCCACCGCCTCCCTCCATCCCCACCACTCTCTCCAGCCTGTGAAACAGAACCTGTGTGCAGACTGATCACCGCCGCCCAGCCCTGGCCTCCCCCCACACCCCACCCCTTGTGCGTTGCGGCCAGGGCAGGAGCGGGGAAGCCGACAGGCTCACCCAGCTCACTGCTAAGCGCAGTCCTGCCGCAGCCTGGCTTCTTGTTCCATTCCACGTTGGCTGCGCATCCGGCCTGCTCTTTAGAGAGCTCGTGTAGGTCACCCCCTGAGCTGAGACCGTGAACCCCATTTGCAGGGCAGGATACAGAGGAAGAGACAGGTCAGGGGGTAGAAACAGGACGTGCCGCCCGACTCCACGCTTCCCACAACTCCGGACGCAGCAAAACTTCCCACTCGGCCAGCAGGACGGGGCAGTCTCTTCGATTTGGGGAAGAAACCGAGTCCAGACCAAGTGAGGATCCTCGGGCCCGCCTGTGTCTCAGTGTCCCGACAACCAAACAGGGGCAGCAGCATCTACACATGTTAAGTCACCGCCCCTCGTGTAGACGGCTTACATGGCAGTTATCTCCAACCCAGGACAGCTACAAGGCTCTGGAAAGGTTTTAGAGTTGCAGGAACTGCCCTCAACCACAATAAAAGGTCGCTCTTCAGCCTGTTGGAAGCTCCCTCCTCATGGGTGTGTCATCACTGAACGGGGTGAAGAGCGTGGCTTTGACTCTGTCTCCTTTTTCAATTTGTATTTCTTCTGTTCTGTGTCTGATGGAAGCCGCGGGCGGTGGGTGAAACCTGCTTGTCACATCCCGAGAGTCTTAGGCCCAGCTGGGCCAACGCAGAAGGGAATTTGGTCCCCCTTTCTGGGGTCTGAACACTGTGTTTTGTGTCCTGAAAGATTTCTTTAGCTCTGTTCCCGAGTCATAATTATTTCCAGACAAGATGCTGGCTTGGCTGCTGGCCGCGGCCCTGATGCAGCTTTTGAGTTTTTCAAGCAGCAAACTCAGAGCTATCCTCTCGCCTTCCGTGAGTCCTTGGTAACGTGGCAAAGGGAGAAGTCGTAATTTCCAGCTATGATAATGTGTTTCCAGGATAAAGTAACTTGTTGTTCAAATTCCAAACCACACGCATAGAAACTATCATTTTCTGTGTGGACAAGAGCTCTCCTCCTAGCAGAGTAAGGCTGACTGTGTCAAAGGCCTCTCTCTGCATTTGAATGTTGAGGCCCGTGGGGTGGCGAGCCCCCTAGGAGAGGGTGGGGCTCAGCCGTCTGTGAGCCCTGTGGGTGGACCCGGGCCCGGGCAGGCTGCGGCTCTGGGGGACCTCCGACAGGTCGGCCATCTGCTGGGGACCCCAGAGGTGCCTGGAGCACTGAGGATCTTGGGTGTACAACCTGGGCTTAACCAACACAAATTCAAAAGACTTCTTGCTTGGGAAAAAAAAATGAGTAGGGGTTATTTATATTGCCACTTCAATATTTTCAATGTACTTGAAGATAAAAGAAAATTCCATAAACATAGAGAACTACGGCCACCAGTCCCCAAAGACGCGAGTGCAGCTGTTTCCTCCTCCTCCAGAGCGAGAAGGAATCCAGGGTGAGGACGTCGCTGCGCTGGCCCCTTCTCTCGGTGGACGCGGCCGTTCAGGTGGACACACGCTGCGGTCACACCGCTGGGTCAGACTTGTCCCAAAGGCAAGTAGGGGACAGGCCTGCTGCTTCCACCAGCTGTGCCCGACCCGGGACAGTGTGTACACGTGCACGCACGCACACACACACACACACTCACTGGCACACACGCACACACAGACACACACAGTGTCTGACCGGCCCAGCCCACCTCACTGAGCGCGCTGAGCCTCATCTCTGTCCACAGCGCCCCCGCAGCCCCTCCGAGACCCGCGTAAGCCCTTTGATCCTCTTCGTTTGCACAATGCCCAGCCCCTCACCCCCACCGTGGCCTCGGGTCACGGTTTCCTTCCCGATTCCCAACTCTGCCCTCTCTCCTCTCCGCAGAGGCCCCAGGACCTTGACTCAGAGACGCCCTCGGACCACTATGCTGGCTCCCGTGTCCGCCCGTCGGTGCAGGGCTGGGCAGCCCCGACTAGCCGGGGTGGGTGGGTCTGTCTCCACCCACGACTTCACGGATCTTCTGTGCCGACATCCTGCTCCCCGACCTCTCTCAAGGTTGCCCAAGGTCACTGAGATCTGCTTTCCCCTTCCTCCCGGTCCGTGTCTCCCACAGGACCTGGTCTCCCCATTGGCCTGACTCCAAGCCAGGGTCAGAGTCGGACCAAGCCTTGGGGAGGGAGGCAGCCTGGTTCAGCCCCACCTAGATGCCTGCGCGTTATGGCTGCAGCAAATGTGCAGAACGTGAAAAGAACTTAGAGGAGAATTCTATCAGAAATGGCACCGTGAAGTCCATTTACAGGGGACAGAGACGTGGCAGGAAGGAGGTGACCCAGAACCGAACGTAGGGGACAAGCACGTCAGCCAAGCTGTTCCCAAGACCCAGTCACGGCAAGTACAGACCCAGGTACAGCCCGACCATCGAGAAAATTCTCCCTGGACACCCTACCCTCTGGTTCACACTTCCTGCCTAATACTCCCGTGAGTCGTGTGACCTCAGCCAGCAGTAAGGAGGCCCCAGAATTCACTTGGGAATTAATTCAACCCTTAATTTTTGGAATGATATCATCATTTCCTTAGTGAGCACACAGCATTAGTCTCGAAGAGATACAGAATTAAGTGAAAAAATAATGAAGATAAGTCAATCCTATTTTTTAAAATATTGGTACCAAAAAAAGTCTATGAATATTTGTTTTTTTCCCCCCATTTGTTATATTTATGAGTATTTTGTGTGCTGGGTTGCCAGGTCAAAGTTGAAATTCTAATTTAAAGCATTAGTTTCAGTAGCTGACAGATTATGATTTTATGTTGACATTTTAAGAAAATGTAAGATTCATTATGTGTCCAGAGTTTATTTGTTACTTTTCCAGGAATAATTACTTAAGTGTTTGGCATGATTTGCCTGTTCATCAGACAATTAGGAAAATCAAATTATTACATTTACAAATGCTGTTTAAAAGGTTATTTGGTTTTTTTAATAGGACCAAAGATTAATCAGAGGCCCTCTTTGAAACGTTGTTAAATATTACTAGATTCATTGTTTTTTTTGTTTTTTTTTTTAGATTCATTGTTGAAAATAAAGCTTGCAGGTTGAATGGCAAGTAAGTGTCATGAAGGGACACTGCCATAGGGCTAATTAAGCGCTCAAAACATTCACCAGTTTTTATTGTAAGTGTATTTCTGATGAGGCCCTTTGGCAAGGATCACCTTTCCTTTCACTGAAAAGGCCATTTCAGACACGAATGAGCACACACTCACACCAGAGGCCAGGGAGTCCAGTTCAAGCCCCAGGGAGGCTGCTGCTACCTGCGAACTGAGTCGCTCAGCCCCTCTGAGCCTCAGTCTCCTCATCTGTAAAATGACACAACAGCAATTACCTCATGCGGCCGACTCTAAGGGTAGAATGAGACCAGGTGGGTGAGAGAGGCCCTTGCCAAGGACCGCCCCCCCCAGCAGGCACCCATCCTTGTTCCATCCAGGAAGACCGCAATCAAAGAAGCATAGCAACCTTTTACCTGGGCCACAGCCTCCCTGGATTTCATCAGAAATTCAGGTCTTAAGGGAAACTCGCATGTTGTCTTGAAAGCCTGCAACGGCTCCGTCTCAGCCAGGGGATGAGCCGAGGCCAGGGCTGTGGCCCGCCGCCCGCACCCTGTCCCGCGCAAGCCGCCTGCATTCCCCCTGACCTCGTTGCCTGCCGTTCCCTGCTGCTCTGACCCCGACCTGCCTCAGTGACCAGCGTTTCTCCTGCCTGCGAGGGTTTCCCTCAGGTTCAGCGTGGCCCACCCCTCCCACTCTCAGGCCTCTTTTCAGAAGTTGCCTGAGCCCCCTAAAAAGCCCACCATATCGGCTCCACCCCCTGGGTGCCCACTGGCCATGCCGTCCTTTTCCGCCAAGGTCCTCGTCACCATTTAGTAAAACGCCTGTGCTGTGACTGTCTCTGCATTCACATACCCCATAGGATGCAAACAGAGCAGCGATTGTATTCCCCACGGTGATCCTGACAGAGCGGGAGCCCGCCCCTTGGAAGAGCAAAGGATGTGAGACGTGCGGGCCCAGGACTCGGGCAAGGTGGATTTCTGAGACTCGCCTGTTGGGTCATCTTGGACAGATTGCTGGACCTCCTGACTCGCTTCCTCCTGTCCACGGTGAACAAGCAGTCCTGTTGGACATAGGGAGCCCAGGGTGACTTGGGGTATAAGGGTGCACTGGCTGGAAGGCAGTGCAGACTGTTACCACTAGCTGGTGACATTTCAAAAGACTGCCCGAGGGTGTACGGTTATAAACATTTAGAAGTTGAAAATTGCTTTCCCTTATGGAACAAGGTTGTGAGCCAAGAAGGACTCACAGCTCCAACATCAGCAATACGCAGCCCTGTCACATGATATGGGGAAGGACAGTCGCCACGAATTGTCTCAGAACTGGTGAAAACTGGGGTCGACCTAAAGATTCTGGAGATGTGTCAGGAGGAAGCTGTTCGCATCTCGGGAGCTTCTCTTTGCTCTGTGAATGCTTGGTCAATGTTCTCTCGGTGGGGGTTTGGAAAATTGCTTGATGGGAGAAACTCGATGAAGTTCATTACCTCTGATAAGAGAACGATTCTGTAAGTGCAACAATTGCGTCCACCAGGATGGCGTGCAAGTTCAAGAGAGAGACCAAGGCTTTTCCTCGTTGTTTATACAGGGTCGTTCAGTCCGCATTTTTAAAACTCCTCTCATCAAATTCAGAGACCAAAGATCTTTCTCTCAGCAACTAAAACTTTTGTACAGAAAGAGCCCAGACATATTTGCAGGAACTAGGCTGGTGTGACAGGTCACCTGGGCGGCTCTACAGAATGAGGACAATGGTCTGATTAGCTGAGGCCACAGGTTCAAATACAGCAAGTTACTCAAATCAGTCACCCAGGTACCAGTCCACACACCTGCGCTTGGGCTAGCCCGGGGCCAGGTTCACTGGGGGGCAGGGTAATGGGGGGACAGTCAAGTGTCAGGTTCCTGGGGACACAAGATCACATGTGAGAGTCTGGAATGTTCTAGAGCAGGTGGGGGGAGGGTGTCTGAAACCAAACACCAGTGTTATCCTAAATATTTTGCAGCAATTTAAGGACAAGATGCTCGTGGATGGGGGCCGAGCACAAGAGGTGAGCGCCACCTGGTGGACGAACCAGGAAGTCCTCCTGGTACCAAACCTGCCCGCCTTCCCAGCCCCCACCTGCCAAACTCACCAATGGACTCTAATGCATCGGATGGAGCGTACACTTGACAACATTCTTTCACGTTTTTAAAAAGAAAGATAATTTAAACACTAATAATGAATTTCGCCGGGGGTCCCCCCGGTGCTGTCTGCCTTCTTGTTCTCCAGGGAGGTTACGCAGGAATCCTCCCCTCACCCCGTTCTTTGTTCTTTTGCTCAGACAGACCCTCCCCGACGTCCATCTCACACCTTTCGGCTTCATGCAAGAAACCCTGATTTTGTGTAAATGCCACATGGGGCCCAGAGATGCCACATGAGCAGGGCTGGCCTCTGGCTCTGAGTCAGGAGGACAGACGTGCAAGTGATGAGTGTTGGGATTTGTGGACCAGGAGCAGCAAGTATTAAAGGACTGCCAAGGGTGGGATGGGGGGATCTTGGGGGAGGGCCAGAGGTCGGGGGCAGTGAGGGCAGAGGGGAGGGTCAGGGGCCACAGGCAGCGCCCCCAGAGTCCACCCCATTCGGTGTCGCCGTCCAGATGTCCCCAAGCTCCAGCTGGTGCTGCAGTCTCGTCCCTGAAGCTGGTCCCTGGGGCCTCTGCCTTCCCTGGCTGCACTGGGCTGGCCTGGGTGTGGACACGTTGCTTTTCCTCTTAGTTCATCCAAGGCAGGGTTGGAATTTTCCAGTAGAGTTGTTTACTAGGCAACTCAAGGGAAAAACAAAAGCAACAACATGAAGTGCTAGCTTGTTGAGGCAAGCTACCCCAACCCGGGCGGGACAGGCTGACACGCGAACACTGCAAAGTTGGGCTCGGTGAGAGCAGCTCCTCTGCACGCAGCCCCTCGGCCCCCTCCACCTCACGCGGGTCTCCAGGCAGCCAGGTCGGTGGAGGCGCAAGGCGGCTCGTGAGTCTCCCGGGCTGGCTGAGATCCGCAGCACCTTCCAGACGCAGCTTCCGGAGCCCTGCTCTGGGACAGGCTCCTGAAGCGCCTCCCAGCCCCACTGCAGCCCTCCGCCCTCGCCCCTACCCTCCTCCTCCTCCTTCTTCTTCAAGACTAATGAACATTTACATAAAGTAAAAATATGAATTCACGGATCACAGGTATTGCTTATGGTATCTGAGGGGCTTCCGTGGTGGCTCAGATGGTAAAGAATCCACCTGCAATGCAGGAGAACCGGGTTTGATCCCTGGGTCAGGAAGATGCCCTGGAGGAGGGCATGTCTGCCTACTCCAGTATTCTTACCTGGAGAATCTCACGGACAGAGGAACCTGGCGGGCTACAGTCCATGGGGCCGCAGAGAGTCAGACAGACTGAGCATCTAACAGATCCACCCACACACACACATATATGGAATATGCATAGGCAGGTGTGATTTCATCAGTTCAGTCTCTCGGTCATGTCTGACTCTCTGCGACCCCACGGACTGCAGCACGCCAGGCTTTCCTGTCCATCACCAACTCCCAGAGCTTACTCAAACTAACATCCATCAAGTCGGTGATGCCATCCAACCATCTCATCCTCTGTGATTTCGTAGTCATGAGAATAAATAATATGCAAAAATATAATGTATATTTGTGCAAAAAAATGTATTCATATTATTTAAGTTTTAAATTGTAATATGCAAAAAAAAAAAGACTAATGAACATTTGAGTTACCTCTGAGCTTGGCGAAGACATCTTTTGGTTCCTCTGGAATTAAATCTATAACCTAAATTATTGTACTTCTGCATTTCACCTTGAGATGAGACTCAACGCCTTCCTCTTTACAGAGTTGATTGGGACACGTGTGTTTAGTCTGGGCAAACTGGAAATACCACGAGGCAAGGCTGAATCTGGATGTTAGTCTTGAGATTGTGCTCATTGAGCAGAAAGGGAGGCCGGGTCTCGAAGTGGATCGTCCTGGCATGAGGGACCAACAGCCCAGGGACGAGGGTCCCCGGCCCCGGATCTGGACGAGGGTCCCCAACCCCGGTTCTGGATGAGGTCGGAGTCCGAGCGTCAGCCCTGCCGCCCACGGTCCCAAGCGAGGCCCCCACACCCCCCGCCCCGCGTCCTTCCTGCGAAGCGGCACAGACTGCCCGAGGTCTGGACACCCTTCCTCCGCCCAGCAGACCTCCACCCAGTCACCGCACTGGCGATGTCCACTCACAGCTGGTTCATTCCCAGAACAGAAGGAAGGCTGCGCCGGCCTCGTGGGAAGGACTCTGCTTCTTTCGGTCCTGGTTTTTTAGTTTTCTCTTCATCTAGGAGGTCGTTACGGCACAGGCAGCTCTTGGGATGTCTCCACTGTCAGAAATGAGCTCCCTGCTCGGCTGGCCCAGGACTCCAGGGCTCTCCTGGTTGGATGGTGCATTTACTCCCATCTTCAGGCAGGAAGATGCTGACCTGCCTCGTCCTTGGTGATCCATCACACTGGAGCAGAGCTGAGACCCGCTCCATGCTTCCCCCGGGAAGCCGCCGATGGCTCTCAAACCGGCGCGTCTTCTGGACCAGACGGAACGATCCCCAGCCTGCTGAATGGCCTGCACACCCTGGGGCCTGCGCTCCGCAGCAGGAGTGAGCAGTGAGAAGACCGCGCACCGCGATGAAGAGTAGCCCCGCTCACCGCAGCCAGAGAGAAGTCTGCTTGCAGCAGCAAAGGCCAGTGCAGCCGAAGTAAATAAACATAAATAAACTCCGCCTCTGACCCCATTATTTCAATAATTCAGATAATACCTTACGGGTCATCTAGCGCCTTAGCTTTCTCCCCCCATGTCACACCCACAGCTACAAAACGTACTGCTTTCCCCATTTATTTGACCCTTGGGTCAGTTTGGTTCTGGATACACTCCGACTCCAGAATTGCATTAGGAGGGGATGAGCCCTGCGCCAGGACTGTGGGAAGAGGGTGGTGACCATTTAACTCCGTAGGCAGACTCTCACCTCGTGTGGAGCATCCTTTTTTAACAAAACCCTTTGAGGTACTGTTTTGCTGCAAAAATAACAGCCTTTGGGGCAAAGCTGAGACAGAAGGGAGTAAAACTCTCAGAACAAAATTGTTCTGCTTAATACATTTCCTCAAGGCAGCCCAAGGCTGAATGGATAGGAGACCCTCGACCAGAAAAACAAAACCAAAACAGAAGTGTAAAGGGAGGAGGAAGAAACAGCGGTGAGCAGAGGGTCTTCATGGCGGGGTTTTGCAGGGGGATGTGCTCCTTCGGGGGAAGTTCTGTGGGGCGGGAGCGCAGCACAGCCCCCCCATCACCCCCTCTCGCACCCCGACTCCTCAGACCTGGAAGGGGAGGGAGCCCCCAGGAGGAGGGGGCTGCGAGTTCAGGAGGAACAGTCTAGGGGCTGGGAGGAAGCCGGAAACGTCCCCACCTCCCTGCCAATGTGGGGAGGACGCTGGATTCCCCAGTGTTTGTGAGCCGGGGCTGCGAGGCGCTTTTCCCCCAGTTCAGAGTGTGCAGTGACCCCGGCAGCGAGAGGACTGGGCCCCTCTGTGCAGCTGACCATCGGATGCGCCCCCTCCTCTAGGCCCAGGTCCCAATTCAGCAAAATTTGTGCTGAATTAATTTTGGTTACTATGGAGACGCTGATTTTAAATTGGGTAACAAGGGCCTGCATACAGTTCTGTCTGTCCCTTTTCAGCCTAGAGCCTGGCTGCTGAACAAGATCTTTTTCATTTGGTGCCATAAATAACACATTCAGAAAGATTCTATCAATTCAGTCCTACGGAAATATTGGTGTCAAAATTAGCAACACGGCGCCCTTTGTATGACATGAGGCCCGTACCCACTAATACCTCCCAGTGGATTTTATTAATCACACCTGACAAATGAGCCCTGTTTGCTAAGAGGCTGATACAAAGAGGTTGATACATTAGTCTGCTACTCAAGTTTCTCTTCCATAAAGTTACTCTTTAAAGAAATCGAAAGAATCACCTATAATTGTTTTATTATAAAAAAAAAAATACTACAGTCACAAAACTTGGAAAGCCAAGAGGAGACACACAAGCTTCTCCCATGCTGACAAAAACAACTTGAGCGTTGTAATATATTTCTAGGAACATGTTCATTTATTTCTTTGCAGTTTTTCACTGTTTAATTTTTTTGAAAATTATGAAGCCTTTCCAACGTTTCCAAAATAATTTAACACCTATACCCTCACCACTAAAATTTAAAATCTGCTAGCATTTGACTATATAATTGTATATATAAAATTACTGTATCCCTCTCTTTTAAAACGGCTTCCTTGGAAAGAATCTGCCCGCAATACAGAAACTCAGGTTTAATCCCTTGGTTAGAAAGATCCCCTGGAGAAGGGAATGGCTACCCACCCACTCCAATATTCTTGCTGGGAGAATTCCATGGACGGAGGAACCTGGTGGGCTACAGTCCATGGGGTCACAAACAGTCGGATATGACTGAGTAACACTCTCACTTTTCTTTCTATTTTAAATAGAGGATGACAGATAAAGCTAAAGCTCCCGCCCTGGGATCCCGTCCACCCACACATGTCCGCATGTTCGTGGCTGTGTGATTCCGCACTTTTTACAGCATGTTACACATGCCCATAAATACCTACTATCTTTTTGTGTGTATCTTTGAAATAGACATGTATCTTTTTGCTCTTTATTTTTTCTTCCAATGTGATGTTATTGCAACTCAAGCTGTCTCCCTTCCCCTGGGGCATCAGGGCAGGGCCTCCACGGTGGTTTGCCCCCCACCTCAGCCCAGCACACCGTCCCGCTGCAGCCGTAAAGCCCGTCACGGCTCGAGACCACCCCCAGCTTCACCCTTCGCTGGTCGCTGCCCCAGCAGAGCTCATCCTGGTCTGCTCGGGTGCAAGGGCAGCACACCGCTCCTCTCGCAGGACCATCCACCAGTTCCAGTGTCTGTGTGTGCTCAGTCACTCAGGCGTGTCCGACTCTGCCACCCCATGGACTGTAGCCCACCAGGCTCCTCTGTCCCTGGGATCCTCCAGGCAAGAATACTGGAGTGGATTGTCATTCCCTCCTCCAGGGGGTCTTCCCAACCCGGGGATCAAACCCACGTCTCCTGTGTCTCCTGCACTGGCCCAGTCTCACGTGAGCAGTGTTTCCAGAAGGCAGACAAGCAGCATACAGTCCAACCTCATTCTGATCGTCAATCAGGGATGGAGAGAGAGGGAGCTGGGAGCAACATCTCAGAGTGGAGCAGGGAGCTGGGGTCCGGGGGCTCTTAAGTCATCTTCCACCTCCAGCTCAGACACTCAGAAGGCCAAGGTCTCTGAGACTCCCCATCTACGCTCAAATTGGTTTTAAAATTCATGTCCTAAGTCACTTTCTTCTACTCGCTATTCCTTGAGTGTTCTTTCAGAGCAAACCACACATTCAAGGACTCTTGAGCAATTCCACACTCAACAGCACAGGTGCATCTCAGAGACACACTGTCGCGTGAGTCCGCTTAAGAAAAGTTCAAAATAAGCAAAGTCGACTCCCAGCGATGGAGACCAGCAGAGGGTCCCCTGTGGGTGGGCAGGGATGGAAGGAGCTCCTACCGGGCTTCCAGGAGACTGCTGACGCTGTTTCCATACCTGGGCGCTTTGCTACATTAATGCATTCATTTCATGGACATTCTGGGAGCTGAATCCTCAAGAGCATGTGCACTTCTCTGTCCAAATTTCGCTCAACTAAAAGGTTTACTCTTTGAAAAAGCAAATCAAAAGTATTCTGTATGTATCAGCAGATGAATGGATAAGAAAGTTGTGGTACATATACACAAGGGGATATTGTGAAAAGTGAAGTCGCTCAGTCGTGTCCGACTCTTAGCAGCCCCATGGACTGTAGCCTACCAGGCTCCTCCGTCCATGGGATTTTCCAGACAAGCGTACTGGAGTGGGGTGCCATTGCCGACTCGGCTATAAAAAGCAACACATTTAACTCAGTTCTAATGATGTGGATGAACCTAGAGTCTATTATAGAGTGAAGTCAGGAAGAGAAAGACAAATATCTTATATTAACGCATATATACGGTGTCTGCAAAGATAGTACCAACGATCTGATGTGCAGAGCAGCAAAGGAGACACAGACATAAAGAACAGACTTCCGGACACAGTGGGAGGAGAGGTGGGATGGTTTGAGAGCATGGCATTGAAACGCATACACTGCCATAAAACAGCCAGCCAGCGGGAGTCCGATGGAAGACAGGTGGGGAGCCCAAAGCCGGTGCTCCGTGACAAGCTGGAGGGGCGGGGAGGGGAGGGAGGCGGGAGGGGGTTCAGCAAGGCGGGGACGCATGTGCGTCTATGGCTGATTCATCCTGATGAGTGGCAGGACCATCACAGTTTTGGAAAGCACCATTCCTACAATGAAAATAAATAAATGAACATTTTACAAGCATTCTGTATATATGCGTCTAACTGCATACCTGAATCACCTCGCTGTCCTCCTGAAGCTATAACCACACTGTTATAATCAGCTATGTCCCAACATAAAACAGAGCATTTTAAGTAATCTGAAGACAACTGAGGTTTTTGTCTGTGCCTCCCACAGGGGAACAAGCTCATAACGGGAGGGAGGCCGTGAGGACAACAGAAAGGAAAACAGTGCGGGGACTGAAATAACGGGACCAGTTGGAGGCGCTGGGAACCAGGTCTCTGGAGAAAATGGCGATTCGGATTCCCAGCTGGGCTTCTTTTTAAAGCAGCGTTCATGCCCCTGTCAGCCGCGGCTAGGATGGCAGTGTCCTTAGCACACTTCTAAGATGCTATTTTAGCCAGCACTCAGAAGGAAGTCTGAAGCCAGGCTAGCCATTTCCAGAGAGAGATGGTGGCTTTTCCCCTTGCCTCGGGGCTCCCTGAGGCAAGGGCTGTTAATGTGCAGCTACCGTGGGTGCCTGAGGTATATCCACCCTGCCCTGAGCTATGAATCTCTCACTGTCTGGCAGGTTCAGCAGTCAGCGGGGTCCTGCCCAAGACTCGTGGCTCAGGAAAGCCTTTCAGGGTGCCAACCACTCTCGGAAGAGGGCAATGCACCTGTGCTGTGACCTCACCTGGGACCCTGTACTGCATCCAGGCCCAAGGGAGACATTCCGGGCTGTCAGGGGAGCGGGCTGAAGCTTTGTAAGCTGAGAGCATGTCTGCAAGAATCGATCCGACTCGCCTAGGTCCCCGCCTCTCTGGGCTGGCTTGTGATAGTACAGCTATGTTGCAAACACAGCGCCCACCTGTCCCCGTGGAAATCTACATCCGGTTCTGTGAACTCCTCCTCCCGCTCACAAAGCAGCCTGTGTGCAGATGGAAGCGACCCCGAGATGCGGAGATTTACGTGGGGACCGGCCCAGGGGAAGGCATGGGGACCCAGGGACCCCATGAGGCTGAAGGCAGAGCTGCGTCTGCAGTGCTCAGGTTCACATGTGTATCTTTGTTTCCTGGTGTTTCCTGCACCAGCCCTGTCACCTGAGGCTTGGGGAGAAAGCGGAGACTCTATCTCCTGTTTCCAGGGAAAGGAAAAAACCCATCAAGCAAATGATTCTAGGTTCAACTCCAACTGCAGGAGGGGACTCTATGTGCAGCATCGGGTTTGAGCCTGAGCCTCATGGGCTACTTATCAAGTGAACGGTCTTCTAAATAACAACCTGGCAGCCAGTCTCTGACACCTGCCACATCCCACAGGCTTTGAAAACTGCTTCCAGACACATCAGACTTTGTCTTTTCAATGTTGTTACAAACCAAGGGCGACCTGTGTGAGACTGCTGATTCCCAGCACACGTCACATGGAGCAGTCACAGGGAGGGGACGCCTTGCTCCACGCGTGGCCAGAAGGGGTCCCCTCGGGCCCCGCTCAGCCTGTCACGCGTTCCTGGCTTGGACCACTGCAGAGTAAGCCTCTGAACCTGAGAGGCCATCTCTGGTTTGGAGCCTGAGGCCTCTCCGGGCAGTGATGCCCCAGATGGACCAGCAGAAGTGAGTTCATGACGTCGGGCAGGTGCACTTGCCCAAGCGTTTTCATCTGTGCCCAGGAAGGGCCCCACTGTTTTCTCTGAGACAGCCCTGCAGGGAAATAGCGCTTCTTGCTTCTTAATGGCTAAGCAGCTGGAGAAAAACCAACGATTTCTCCCTTTGCAGCAGTGTGCTTCTCTGGGAAACACAGAAACACAGACATGCTTGCCAACTGTCCCGGAAACCCGACCCTCTGCTGTGCCCTGAAGTTATGCAGACAGAGACCTGGCTTTCCAAAGTCCACTGCCTGGCTCAAATCACATCCTCCCCCGCCGCCGGCGACCGGCAGCGTGAAAGTCAACGCCTCGATCACTTTTGCAGAGGTGACAGCTGTTTGGAATACCCACGTCCAGCCCACATGAGTTTTACATGTTTCCACAGGACAGCCGGCTCCTCCCTCCTTCCTAGGGTGTTGATGACACGTGAGCAGGAAATGCGGAGGCGGAGGCCCTGGCTCCCAGCCTGGCCCCGCCACAGACTCGCTGCAGGGTCCCCTGAGCCCTTGCTTCCACGTCTGCAAATTAGGGGTCCAAAGAATGCCTCCTCCAGAGAAGTCCAGGAATTTTAAATATATGGAAAGAAATATGGAAGAGTTCCGGAGAAACTCTAAGACCCAAATATTATATTACCGAGCTAGGAAACACGGCCAGTGTAACTAGTCTTCACGGTGAATTCAATAAAACAATTGTGGTGCATTTTACTGCCCCACGCATATGGTTTCCGTGAATAACAACTAGCTAGCAGGAACGGACACAGTAGGGATTCAGAACTGCTGATGGATGGGACAGAGAACTGGGGAAAGGAAGTGGTGGAATTTTTGTTAACTTATAACAAAAGGAAAAATGAAGATGTGTGAGCTTTAAGACACATGTAAGAGCGTGACAAAACGAAAAGGCGCAGCTTGGGTCAGAAAGAGAGAGGGAGGGAAGGGCTTCCCGCATCCTTCCCGCCTGGAGGCTGGGACCGGTCGCCTGGGCCCACTTTTCCTCCCCGGCTGGACTGCGGGTGCTCGAGGGCGGAGCTGTCAGGGCGGGGCCGCAGCCCAAGTCCACGGGCGGTGACTGCTCTGCAGACAAGCGCAGACGCTTCGGCCCAGGGTCCCCCTGCAGAGCAAAGAGGGGAGTCCGGGCAGCCGCCGAGCACGTCCGCAAGGTCCGGGCCACCAGCTGGGCCGCGGCCGCCAGAGAGAAGGTGCCTCCGGGTCGGCTGACCATGGAGGCCAAGCCTCCCCCAGCGGTCAGCTGGGGGAAGGCCCGCGCCTCCTGCTACCGCTCTCTCCCCTCCCTCCTCCACACGCCCCCAGGTCTGCCCGGCCCTTGGGCCCACCAGGGGGTCTCCCTGGGTCTGCCCCACCCCTGGGTCCACCAGGGGGTCTCCCTGGGTCTGCCCGCCCCTGGGTCCACCAGGGGGTCTCCCTGGGTCTGCCCCGCCTCTGGGCCCACCAAGGGGTCTCCCCAGGTCTGCCCTGCCTCTGGGCCCACCAGGGGGTCTCCCCGGGTCTGCCCCACCCCTGGGTCCACCAGGGGGTCTCCCCAGGTCTGCCCTGCCTCTGGGTCCACCAGGGGGTCTCCCCGGGTCTGCCCCACCCCTGGGCCCACCAGGGGGTCTCCCTGGGTCTGCCCCACCGCTGGGTCCATCAGGTTGGTCTCCCCGGGTCTGCCCCGCCCCTGGGTCCACCAGGGGGTCTCCCCGGGTCTGCCTGCTCTTGGGTCCACCAGGGGGTCTCCCTGGGTCTGCCCCACCTCTGGGCCCACCAGGGGGTCTCCCCGGGTCTGCCCGCCCCTGGGTCCACCAGGGGGTCTCCCCGGGTCTGCCCCGCCCCTGGGTCCCCCAGGGGGTCTCCCAGGGTCTGCCCCGCCCCCGGGTCCACCAGGGGGGTCTCCCCTCGCAGCTCGGGAGGAGGAGCTCGGGGTGTTTGCCCCCCTCCCTGATGCCTGCTCTGGGTTTCATCACGGCACACCTCCTCCCCTCTGGACGCAGGCGGGAGGAGGGAGCCGGGCCTGCCTCCGCCCCGTAAACACCTCCAGCAACGGCAGGTCAGGCCGCCCTCCAGGTGCTGGCCAGTCACCTGGGGAGGAAGGCGCCCCTCTCCTGTCCACAGGAGCCTGAAACGCAGATGCCGCCAAATTCACCTCTCCCCGTGGCCCAGTGCCAGGGAAAAACAGGCTCTATTTTCACTGAGAGGTCTTTAAAAATAGTGAAGGAGACAGGAGGAGGGTGGATTAAGTGACCTTTGGAACGCCAGGCCAGGCGCAGGAAATCCTGACAAACTCAGAAATGTAGGTTTAAGGGACCAGTGGGCTTCGCACAATGAGGCCCTGTTCAGCATTTTGCTGCTGCAGGCTGGTGAGCTGAATTAATCACTGTTCCTCGCAATCAACTAAGGAAAATGGACTTTCCTTCAAAAAAAAGAGAAAGAAACAGCTGTGAGCAATGACTATAAATCGGTTCATTTTATGTGGAAAGATGCCCTGTGACAGTCAGTAAAATGAAGGCTTACTTCGATGTGACTTGAAACAGAATGTTGGAAGTGACAATTTATGAGTGAAAAAGATGGGGTAATAAACATCAGGCTCTCAGTCACACTAAAGCAGCATGAAGAGATACCAGGGACCAGGGATGAACTTTGGAGCTGACGCGTACAAACGATCATCCTAACAATGATGCCTCATGTTTATTGAATACTCGTTATATCCTTGGCACTGATTTGCTTATCTCACCTACCGTTAAAATAAATATATCCAAGCAGGTCTGTTTGCTATTGAGACCTGCCAAGACTTCCTCAAAAATCACAGGCCCACATCAATGGTCTAAATCACCATAAAAACACAGCTTTTCAAGGTGGATCAAACTGTATGTTGTTCAGAAGAAACTCACTTTAAAGTCACATACAGATTATTAGTAAATAGATGGGACTTCCCTGGTGGTCCAGGGGTTAAGAATCTGCCTGCCAATGCAGAGGACACGGGTTCGATCCCTGGTCCACTAGGCCTGTGAGCCACAAATACTACTGAAGCCCAAATGCTCTAGAGCCTGTGTTCTGCGACAAGAGAAGCCACTGCTGTGAGAAGCCCCGCTTCACAAGGAAACGTTGTCCTCAGTTGCTGCAGCTAGAGATAGCCCAGGCGCAGCAACGAAGACCCAGAACAACCAAAAATAAATATGATTTTTTAAAAGAATAAATACACATGTGAAAGGATGAAGAGATAGATGGACAGGGCTGGAAAAGATCAGGATTAAATTTGGAAGACAAAAGCAACTGGTGAATGTAGAAAGCTACAAGATGCCAAGCTCCTTGAGCCTGGCACCCAGCAGAGGGAGGGACCCCTGGAAACAGGGGTCACAGTGGGGCTGCCTTCTGGAAGCAAAGATGATGAGTTCGGTTTTGGACATTTTGAGTTAAGTGAGGGGGAGAGCTCTGGCAGAGAACGAGGCTCTCTACAGAAAACATACATATAAAATAGGCTAGTAAAGAGGTCTCTGAGGAGCACTTATCATCTCAAGCTAAAGAACATTCTCTAGTGACTTTTAATGGCTAGAACTTTCCTCTGAGCAAATGTAACCTATTAACACCGATCAGGCTGTACCAAACAGACAGGAGAGAGACCACTGACATAAAAAGGGAAGCAGACTTGGTGTCTATGTGCTCATCTCGCTCTCCCCAAAGTCAGGTGGAAATAAAGCTGATAGAATCAACGCCCAGCGCAACGTCTGGGCGCGTGCTCAGTCGTGTCCGACTGTGTGCGGCCCCACGGGCTGCAGCCCCCCAGGCTCCTCCGTCCATGGGATTCTCCAGGCAAGAACACTGGACTGGCTTGCCATTTCCTCCTCCAGGGGATCTTCCTGACCCAGGGATTGAACCCCTGTCTACTGCATCTCCTGAGTCTCCTGTCTTGGCAGGCGGATTCTTTATCACTGGGCCACCAGGGAAGCCCCAGGTTAATCCTTAGTGGTTGGTACATGAAGTGGGCTTTGGGAGGGCTGACTGACTCCTTCATAACATTTGTGACACTCTCCCCACTCTGCCCTATTAAATAAGGTTGATGGTACTTCTTTATGGAGTTTCTGAAGTTAGCCTATAATTCAGGGGAGGAAAAACACCCTCATTTGACAAATGACTGCACTAAGCCCCAAAGAGGTGAAAGAAACTGGCCTTAAATCACACAGCTATTAATTCTTAGGGGCACAGGCAGGGCTGGATCCTGTCTAATGCCCTGCATTTACACTCCGTGTTTCTCCTGGAAGGTGTTTCCATGTAAATGACCCTGTAAAACACAGGGGTTCGAGTCAGAGAATCTAGGTTCTTAGTCCAGGTTTAACACTTATGCTGCATGATCTTGAGCAAGACCATTTGCCTCCATGAAAATCAGCACTCTTCTTTTTAAATGATTTTCATGATAATGCCTATTTTATTGGTTTTAAAAAAGATATGACAAATACTATACAGAATGAAGGGCTTCCCAGGTGGAGCTAGTGGTAAAGAACCTGCCTCCAATGCAGGAGGTGTAAGAGATGTGGGTTCGATCCCTGGGTTGGGAAGATCCTCTGGAGGAGGGCATGGCAACCCACTCCAGTATTCTTGCCTGGAGAATCCCATGGACAGAGAAGCCTGGCGGGCTACAGTCCATGGGGTCTCACAGAGTCGGACATGCCTGAAGTACAGAATAAAAGCATTGAACAGATTTTTTAAAAATAAACTTTTTTAGAAAGGTAATTTGGGACATTTTCCTTTTACGTTATTTAAAGATGACTCTCTATAATTTGACTAAAATATAAGAATTTTAAAATTTGTTTATATTTACATCTTTAGCATCCCACTATTCTAATAATCAGTGTCATGTTACTTGAAATTTATGTAATTTAATTTAGAATTAGCACTACTGGGTGAAAGACAATATTCCTATGTAAATGCTACTACCAATAATAAAATAATAATAAAATATTGTATTTTCTACACAGTATCGACAAAAGGGGTCAGTAAGGTAAAGAAATTTTCAAAAAAATCTGTAAACACACACTGTAGCAGAGCATCTTACATTCATGTTCAATAATCTTTGATGATTATGCTTCTCTGTAAAGTAACTTGCTGGAGCAGATTACAAGTTAATTTATCCATCACAAACCAAAATCTAGTCACTTATAGCCGCATCTTAAAAATAAAATTTTTTAAAATAAGAGTTTGGGGACTTCCCTGGTGGAGCAGTGGTTTTCCACTTCAGGGGGCAGGGGTTCCCTCTTGCGGAAAGAAGATCCTGCATGCCTCACCTTGCAGCCAAAAAATTATTAAAAATTTATTTTAAGAAAATAAATTAAAAATTTGGCATTGCTTATCTTCCGCATTATACATTCAGAGTTAACTCCGAATGATTATTGGCAATGATCGAATCCAGGATTAGTGGATTAAGATCTATCACCACTGATGTTTGTAAGAATATGCTTAAAGTTCTGAAGGGAATTCTTAAAAAGTACCACGACATGTTTCAGAGACTTTGGAATTGTATCTTTAAAAAGTTCATTTTCAGTTGGCATATTTTGAGTACTCGTGTTGGCCAATGTCTTCCTGAAGCAAAAGGCTCAATCCAGGTACACAAATGTTACCACATTCATTAAACGTTGGACCGATAGTTTTAGAAAATGTGACCACAAGTAGACGTAAAGGGCATATGCCTCTCCTCCTTCGGTTCTGAAGCGAAGCCAGCCTGAGGATAGAGGCACGGCTCAGCTTACACAATAAGGCAATCGCCCGGGAGTGGCCGAGGCATGCAGGTCAGCAGGACCGTCTGCCTCTGTGCGGTCTGAGTGCAGTCAGAGAGCAAAGCACAGAACAGCTAATCCAGGCGGTTCTTTCACAAATGTCCCCTTGATTTTGCGCCAGCGCTGCTGCTGGCCTGCTTTGTTGGGTTAAGCCCTGCATAGAGATTCTTTCCTGCCCGCAAAAGAAGTCGGCTATATGAGAACAAAATAACAGGACAGAGGAACTGGAGAAGAGGAAGCAGAACATAAAAGAAGGGCTTTGTCGTTCACCCACCAGATAACACCCATGGATGGAGAAGTTAGTCGCGGAGCAAGCTTGTTTCAGCTCTGTCCAGCTTAGAAGCCTACGTTATTTAATAATTTCATCAAGGGATTGTTACACACTAGCTTGAATGTGAACACATAAAAATTGGAACATGTTCTATACCAGTCATGTTTTCTAAGGTACCAATAATCTAATCTGGAGGCTGTCCGCAAGTGAGAAGCTGAGCGATACATTCCTTTAGCCAATAAATTTATCACTGGTGTCTAAAAAAAAAGTTGTTTTCTTTGCTGATGTGATTCAGATGCAGTGAAATGTGTCCTTCGGAAAAATGTCTCTTTAGTTCCTCTGCCCATCTTTAAATCAAATATTTGTTGTTACTGTTAGTAAGTTGGACGAATTCCCTATGGAGTTCTCTGAACCCTCTCAAGTGTCCCTATGCCAATTCATGTCTTGATTTTCCCCAACTCTGTGTTCTAACTTTTACTAAGATAAATGGTGACTTTAACTGATAGAGTAACTCAGCAACCCTAAATTTCAAATTTTGAGTTTAGTTTTCAGCTGCTTCAGCCTTAGGGTTAAAATATAGAAGAGTGTGTTTTTGGGGGGTTTGTTTTTTTTTCTTTTTTGGCTTTGTGTGTTTTCATATTTATTTATTTTGTGTGTGTGTTTTACATTTTTTTTTAAATTAAAAATGAGCAACCATGACTTGAAAGATCTAAGTACATAAGAAAGATAAATTGAATGAAAAGGTTTAGAAAGATTGAAAAGGATTGAAGATCATCTTAATTAGAGAATCTTTTTTTAGAGATATATAGATCTCTTAAAAAAATAGAGAATCTTTTAATTAGAGAATTAAGAAGATAACCTTAATTAGAGAATGGTTTGATAATTTTAACAAAAAGTCACAAAGAATCAACAGACATGATGTTAGAAATAGTAAGAGATTTTATTTTTTGTATTTATTTATTTATTGGCTGCACTGGGTCTTAGTTGAGGCATACAGGATCTTTCAGTAAGAGATTTTAATGAGGTAGACAAGTATAAGATTTTTATACAAAGTCAACTGCATTTCTTCATACAAGAAGAGAGAGCACGGATATAGACTCAAATATACAGACCATGCTGTATATTATAAATGTGAAACCTCAAATCATGAAGGAGAGATTTTCAGCAAAGGTGTTGAGAAAGAGAAAGACAAATACCATTTGATATCACTTATATGTGGCAAATAGATGGGGAAACAATGAAACAGTGGCACACTTTATTTTGGGGGCTCCAAATCACTGCAGATGGTGACTGCAGCATGAAATTAAAAGACACTCGCTCTTCGAAAGAAAAGCTATGACAAACCCGGACAGAATACTAAAAAAGCAGAGACATTACTTTGCCAACAAAGATTCATCTAGTCAAAGCTTTGGTTTTTCCAGTGGTCATGTATGGATGTGAGAGTTGGACTATAATGAAAGCTGAGCACTGAAGAATTGATGCTTTTGAACTGTGGTGTTGGAGAAGACTCTTGAGAGTTCGTTGGACTGCAAGGAGATCCAACCAGTCCATCCTGAAGGAGATCAGTCCTGGGTGTTCATTGGAAGGACGGATGCTGAAGCTGAAGTTCTAATACTTTGGTCACCTGATGCGAAGAGCTGACTCATTGGAAAGGACCCTGATGCTGGGAAAGATTGAAGGCAGAAGGAGAAGGGGACGACAGAGGATGAGATGGTTGGATGGCATCACTGACTCAACGGACATGGGTTTGAGTGGACTCCGGGAGTCGGTGAAGAACAGGGAAGCCTGGTGTGCTGCAGTCCATGGGGTCGCAAAGAATCAGACACGCCTGAGCGACTGAACTGTACTGATATGTGGAATCTTAAATGTTGCTGGGCTTTAGTCCCTGAGTCACGTCCTACTCTTTTGCGACCCCGTGGACTGTGGCCCACCAGGCTCCTCTGTCCGTGGGATTCCCCAGGCAAGAATACTGGATCGTGTTGCCATTTCCTTCTCCCGGGGATCTTCCTGACCCAGGGATCGAACCCATGTCTCCTGCATTGGCAGGTGGATCTTTAGCACCGAGCCTCCAGGGAAACCCAGAATCTAAAATACGACACAAATAAACACATCTAAGAAACAGAAACAGACGCACAGACATAGAGAGCAAACCTGTGGTTGCCAAGGGCTAGGGGTGGGGAAGAGAAGCTTCGGAGTTTAGGACTCAGTTCAGTTCAGTTCAGTCGCTCGGTCGTGTCCGACTCTTTGCGACCCCATGAATCGCAGCACACCAGGCCTCCCTGTCCATCACCAACTCCTGGAGTTTACTCAAACTCATGTCTATCGAGTGGGTGATGCCATCCAGCCATCTCATCCTCTGTCGTCCCCTTCTCCTCCTGCCCCCGATCCCTCCCAGCATCAGGGTCTTTTCCAATGAGTCAGCTCTTAGGATTAGCAGATGCTAACTATTGTGAAGGTCTTACCATATAGCATAGGGAACTGTATTCAGTATCCTGGAATAAACCATAATGAAAAAGAAATATATATATATATATATGTATAACGGAGTCACTTTACAACAGAAATTAACACAACATGGTAAACAAACTATACTTCAATAAAATAGAACTTTTAAAGATGCTGGGGCCAAAAGTCTGCCATTTTTAAAGTCCTTCAGCTTAAAATATTCAATGTACTAAGACGCCATGCACTGGGGGTATGTCCTGAACCATTAGCACAAATCAGACCGGCAAATATTTTCTTTAAAAGGATAATGTCCTGAGCCAGTAAGAATGTAGTAAGAAAAGGTCACTATCTTACATTTTATTTGGAGTATAAATTGGTGTACTCCTTAAGGTGATTTACTGGTGTTTCTTAAATTTAATCTTTCGACTCATTTGCCCTCACAGCTCCACTTCTGGGAGTTTATCTACTGAAACACTTAAGGAATGTTCATTGGAAGGACTGATGTTGAAGCTGAAGCTCCAATACTTTGGCCACCTGCTGCGAAAAACTGAGTCATTGGAAAAGACCCCAATGCTGGGAAAGATTGAAGGCAGGAAGAGAAGGGGACGACAGAGGATGAGATGGTTGGATGGCATCCCCGACTCAATGGACATGAGTTTGAGTAAGCTCCAGGAGTTGGTGATGGACAAAGAAGGCCTGGTGTGCTGCGGTTCATGGGGTCGCAAAGAGTCAGACACTACTGAGTGACTGAACTGAACTGAACTGATAACTGAATTAGGACGGGGAGGAGAGAGATATCAAAGTATAAGAGGAGGTCTCTAAGAACTTCCTGGTGGTCCAGTGGTAAAGAATCTGCCTTGCATTGCAGGGGACCCAGGTTTGACCCCTGGTTGGGGAACTAAGATCCCATATTTTGTGGGAGCAACTGAGCCTGTGTCATAGCAAAGGACTCTGCAACTAAGACCCAATGCAGCCAAATAAATTAAAAAAAAAAAAAAGGAGGCGGTCTCTTGGGAGAAAAAGACAGGATCTAAGGCTCAGGCAAATTGGGGCAATACCAGGTGGTAAAAGTCACTAAATACTTGATGGTAAACCACCAGCCAAACTGTCTGCACATGAACAGTTAAGATTTGAATTAAAATTTTCATCCCCTCCCTGAATAATACAGTATAAGCTATTACTTTAACTTAAAAAAAAAAAAAAAAAAAAGGCTGCACTATTTTTCCATAATTCAGACTTTGCATCAACGCTGAGGTCTCTTGCTTGCTCCCTCATCTCAGCTGAAATTATCTCATGAGTGTGAATTCAGATGCATCTGTGCAAACGCTTTGCGATGCTCCCCAAGTGCTGGAGTGTGTGTGTCTGGACCAGTGGAGTCGCAACAAGCATACAGACTGTCTGAGGAAAAGTGAGTTTCACAGCTCCGCCTCAGTAAAAGCGCAGGCATTCGTTCTAATATTTTGACATGAAATTTTATACTTAAAAAACGGAATGCTGCTTCTGAACACAGCCTTTCTGAATGCGGTATTGATTCTTTACACACGTGTGTGATTACTGCCTGGTGCTGCTCTTCAGTTTTGCCTCTGAAACAATCTCTCCCTTCACACCTCTAAATTCATCTCACACTGAATTTAGGCCATTAACATAACATAGGCCATCCCTGTTTAATTTGCCAATCCAAGTCATTTATTCCTAATCTTGAAACATGCTTCATTTAAGAAAAGCATTCAAGGGAATAAATGCACGGAAATGGAAGTTGCCCAAGAAGTTTCATACGTAGGCAGACACAAAAGACATCTGTGTAGAAATCCAGGAGTCGGATCTCTCTACTTGTCATCATGTTTTTGTTTTTTATTTCCCCAAGGATGGTAAAGAAGCGGGTGTAACCATGGAAATGTTTCATCCTAAAACACAAATCTTAAACAAAACCTCAAAGCCGAGGAACATCAAGGAAACCAAAAAACCCTAGCCCTCCAACAGAGAATTCAACATTACCATGACACAGAGCAGCTAAAAAACTGCTTTCTGCAACAGAAAGGAAAGCCCTACAAAGACGGGGCCCTGCGCTTTTAGCCCAGGCGAGATGCCTTTTATTCTGCGAAATAAAACACTTGTCAGCAACTACAGAAATAAAGTACGTGTCTGAAATTTTCCTAAGGAGAACTATTATTCAGGAGCTAGATTCAGCCACTTTCTATAGATGACTGGGGACTTGCGTGACAACTGCATGGGCTTGCTCTGTCGTGTCGGACTCTTTGGAACCCCTTTGGAACTCTTTGGGACTGTAGCCTGCCAGGTTCCTCTGTCCATGGAATCTCCCAGGAAAGAATACAGGAGTGGGTTGCCACTTTCTACTCTAGGGTGTCTTCCTGACCCAGGGATCGAACCCACGCCTCCTGTGTCTCCTGCATTGCCTGCAGATTCCTGCTGGGCCGCTGGGGAAGCATGCCAAGTAGAAGGGACAATTGTATACAGTCTTGAGTCATGGGGAGGAAGTAAAATAGGGCAACATGGGGAGGTGACTGGTGAGTTAGGGGTGAGAGGCTACTTGAGACTGAGAGGCACTGAAGATGTGACCTTCCAGCCAAGACTTGAAAGCCAGAACAAGTGAACACTCGAGATGAAAGGAAGGGAAGTCTTGGCAGAGGAAGAACACCCAGAAGGATTTTAAGACTAGAAGAAGCTTACAGATTGAAATAGAGGAAAAGAGGGTGTGTTTGGAGCTTAAAGAGCTCAAGAGAAAATTTAGGGAGGACCAAACATATAAGGGCTTCTGAACCACAATAAGCAATTTGGATTTTATTTGACATACAAGGAGAAAACGCTGAGGGATCTTTGCTCTGAATAATGTTTTAAACATCACTCTGCTGCTGTAGGAGTGAAGAAATAGAAGCAGAGAGACATTTTGGTGGCTTAGAGGAGGATGGTAGAAATGGAGACAAGGCAAAATCATGCAGCATACTTTACAGTAAAGTGAACAGGCAGGCACTTGCCTTCCCCTCAACTGAACTAATGAGAACGTCATTGCAGGAGCAGCTGTGGGCTGACCTCAAACCCCGATGGCAGCAGAGGCCATCATCTGAGAACTAAAGAAAACCTCTCCTCCTGGGGCCAAAAAGGGACGACTTGGAAATTTTCAGCAAAAGCTCACAGCCAGGACTTCCCTGGCCGCCCAGTGCTTAAGACTCCCTGCTTCCACAGCAGGGGTTGCTGGTGTGATCCCTGGTGGGGGAACTAAGGTCCCACATGCGACGTGGTGTGGCTAAGCAACAGCAAAACTCACAGCCATCTCATAACACAAACAAAACGACCAAAGACACACTCTGAAGATTCAGATAAACAAAAATGTGCGAGTTTCTTTTCTTTTTTAAATACAAGCCTGATAACAAAGCTATTTAGAATAGATAAAAGCTGGTAAGTAATATGCAGATATTATGTTACAAAAAAAATTAACCGAATAATATGAAATATGATATTCTAGTCAGGACTGGAAAAATATAAAAGATATCTGAAAACATATTTATAGGTGTGTCAGGAATGGATAAATGAGGAAAGAACAATGAGAACAGCATTGAAAGATGCTGAAGTGTAATATACTATTACAGTAAAAAAAATCATACTCAAAAGAGAAATGCATTGAATGTCTGAATTAAAGTTACACAAAAACAATGAATCCCACCCAAATGTCAAGGTTTCTACTCTATCAAGAAGGAAATAGAGTCAGGTACACTCTATGTTTAAATTGGATTTTTATATGCCCAAACCACCGTTCCAATCAGTTATGTATTATTACATTAATTGTGGTGATTATTAGAGAGGCCAATTACCCACGAAAACCTATGGATTTCTGATACAAATGAACTTACCTACAAAACAGAAAAAGACTCAGACTTAGAGAACAAACTTACAGTTACCTGGAGGGAAGGATGCGGGGGAGGGTTAGGGAGCTTGGGATGGACGTGCACACACTGCGGAATTTAAAGGGGGTCCCCAGCAAGGACCTGCTGTCTGGCACAGGGAAGTCTGCTCAGGGCTACCTGGCGGCCTGGGTGGGAGGGGAGTCTGGGGGAGAACAGATACATGTATGTGTATGGCTGAGTCCCTTAGCTGTCTGCCTGAAACTATCACAACATTGTTAATTGGCAATACCCCAAAACAAAATAAAAAGTTTTCAAAAAGAAAACCTATCGATTTCTCAAGATATCATAACATTTCAATGAAATCTGTCAAGACTTTAAAACACATATTTAAGAGAAAAACACTTTCTTAAAGATAGATTAAATATTACCAACAGAATGCAACATCATGTTACATTCCAGAACGACAGCCAGGACCACTGGGGTGGGCACAGATGTTTGGAAATCAAGCTGGTCAAGCTCCGGAGCAGGACCCAGGAGTCTGCCAATGAACCAGCGATTCGCCCTCCGGCTGCCGGCGAGGTTCCGTGGGCACCGAGGATTCAGGCAGCGCCACTTCCCCATAGGGAGGTGGTCTCTTCACAGTTTAACGACCAGCGTGGCTGTCCCTGCGGGGTGGGAGGGATGGGAGAGAACATTCCGGGCAGGCTACACCGCACGACCTCTGCAGCCACGACACGCATCGACACAGCCTATTGAGAGCCGGGCCATCACACATGACTACGTGAGTCAGGTGGTCGCACTCAGCGGGCACGTTCTGACCCTTCATGAGAGTGGGCCCGTGTCGGGGCGGGGTGGGCAGGCAGGACCGAGAGGATGTACAGCCTCTAGTAGGATGGTGGTGACTGTCCTCTTAGTGTTTATACTTTGTAAATGCCCTACCATAAACATACAAACAAGTTAAAATATTAGGCTTTGGATACAGAATTACACTGCTTTGAAAACTATTAAGATTGATAAGGAAAAATGGAAAGGGGAGTATGTGTGAGTGAAGAAGCTCTGACCCATCAGAGGAAAGCTTCGATCCACAGTTGTTCTCCCAATTTTTTCCTTTTTCTATGACTGAGAATGACGCTGTCTTATACAGATGAATAACAAGGACCTATGGTAGAGCACACGGAACGATATCCAACGTCTTGTAATAACCTATAATGGAAAAGAATCTGAGAAAGAATATATGTAGATGAATCACTCTGCCGTGCACCCAAAACGAGAGAGGAGCCCCTGCTCACCACGACTAGAGGAAGCCCAGGCGCAGCGGCAAAGACCTGGCACGGCCAAAAATTAACTAAAAAAAAAATATATATATATATATATATATACATATATGTAGCTACCTCTGTGATGGGCTATGCTCTCCTTTTCAGACCCTAACAGGATTTTCTCCGGATAAGTAGTGCTCTCAGGCTATCAGATTAGTCTTTTCTAGCTGTACCCTTTCATTGTTCTCAGCCTCTGCTGGACATAAAACTTCCCTTGTGCTTATTGAAACCATGTGAAGGAGGCATTGCTAGTCTACTCATGACCCAGCTTTTTTTTTTTTTTTAACTAAATGGGGAAATAGCCTCAGAAAGTTTAAGTAGCCTCTGCAGGTTACCCAGCTGGTAAGCCCTGCTTCCAGCTCTCAAACCCCCAGAGCTGACCCCACAGCCAGCTTTCAGTTACAAGGTTCTCCCCGAAACCGCAGGCCGCTGGGATACCCTCTGTGGTACCGACACCACCTTAGACCACGCGGGAGACAGCAGGAGGCCGACTGAAGCCGGAACGTGCCCTCTACTCTCCTCACGCTGTGAAGATGCCTGGTGTGTGCTCGCCACGTGAGCTAGTCTCCAGTGTAAGACTGCATAAGAACAAAGTCAGGATGGTCCTTTGCTGCCCTCTCGTGGAAGATGTCCACACACACACACACACACACACACACACACACACACACACACAGAGAAAATCCCCCCCCCCCCCCCCCCAACATACACACACAGAAAATCCCCAGCAATAAAGGCAGGGTCACTGTGTCGTAATTGAATTATTTCAGATGTACTCGTTGGAAAAGACCCTGATGCTGGGAAAGATTGAGGGCAGGAGGACAAGGGGACGACAGAGGATGGGATGCTTGGATGGCGGCGCCGACTCGATGCACATGAACTGGAGCAGGCTCCAGCGCAGCAGTGAAGGACAGGGAAACCTGCTGGGCTGCAGTCCGTGGGGTCGCAAAGAGCCAGGCACGACCACCACCCAGATTTAAGTGATAGATGCGTGTCTAAAACAACACAGCTGATACACGAGGGGGACTCGATGAATATTCGTAGAATTGAACTGAACGTTTTATCGACTGAATCTCTGATATGCACCAGGAGCTTGCTTTTTTAAGAATCTTATGATAAATTCTTTAGTTAAATGACTAAACACCTTCTAATTTAATCTTTATGGTATACAGACTGGCATATGTCGTGTTTATTTAACGGTATAAAATTGCATCATGTAGCCAATTTATTTATAATAAAGTCATAAAATTCACGCACAAAAAAATCATAATCTAAAATTTCCACTTTAATCGCTTGTTCAAGCACCTTTGCTTCCTTTCCTAAAATAGTTGATGTTCAATACTGCTTTAGTTTCCGTTGTGAATCACAGTGATTCAATACTTTTATAGATTATGTCACCAGTTAGTTATCATAAAACTATGGTTATATTCCCTTTTCTGCATATTTAGATGCTCTCTTATCTTCAAAATGATCATGAAGACCAACTAGAAATATTCATTCTAATTCTATGCATTATAATTAATACAGATACAATATAAATCTGTACATATATTTACAGATTAATACATATTGATTGTATCAAAACTAAGTCCTGTGTGGATGAAAAAAGCACAAGAACAAACTTTTTACAAACTTACAGTTTGTAAAAAGGAGCAACACTGAACCATGGTCTCAAGATGAGGTTCACCTTGCAGACTCCTATCGCCTCATGCGTGTGTCTTAGGGAGCCTTTCTCTGGCAAGCGTTTGACCCTTGCTCAGTTCTCTTCCTTTTTTACTTTACTAACTTCCAGTAATATCTGTACACACATTACAAAGTACTTTTCACATAAATCGTGTAATTAGGGCAATCATTCATATTATCCAAATAAGACAGACAAGGCAGAATGTTTCAGATTGCCTATAGATGGTTCTTGTTGCACAAATGTAAACCCGACATCTGCAACTTTTGTCCCTGGAAAGATGAACAAACTCAGGTGTGCTTAAAAATTGGAAACTGTCTCGTTGGCCCCTCTCCAGTGGATACCACTTGAGGGTTTACAAGCCATTCTTATACATTAGGAATTTAATCTAAAACATGATGCTGTTGCTGGGAGAGATTGAGGGCAAGAGGAGAAGGGGGCAACAGAGGATGAGATGGTTGGATGGCATCATTGACTCGATGGACATGAGTTTGGGCAAACTCCGCGAGAGTGAAGGACACTGAAGCCTGGCGTGCTGCAGTCCATGGGGTCACAGAGAGTCTGACACGACCAACAATCTAAAACAATTTAAATTCTGCCCAAAACTCTACCTAGGATTTCAAACTTGAGGCAGTGCCCACCAGTCAGAGGAACAGATGCCTTCCGGCTAGCAGGGCACACCAAAGCTGTCCTCGAGAGGCGAGAACGTGCCTCCACTGAAGTGAGCAGGAGGACTCCATGATCTCTTTCAAGAAGGAGAGAAACACAGAGCTATTCCCCATGCAGGAACAGGGGAACAATCACCTGGTTCTCTAGCGGATGTCCCTGCCTCTCACACTCTCTGCTGATAAGCTCTGCACAGCAAGAAGTCGGTTATCAGTTTAATAAGCACCCAGAGTAGACAGGATCGAGCATTATTTATTTCAAATAGTCTGTGAAAATGGCAAGAGGCTCTAAGAAAGCAAAAAACAAGAGGAGAAGGCAATGACAGAAACCGACCACATGCCTCCCCAGATAAGAAAATGAAACGAGTCCTGGAAGTTTGAGTTTTCCTCCTTCTTCCCCTGGAAGGCATTTGTAATACACAGTTGTGGTGGTGCAGTCACTCTGTCCTGTCCGACTCTTGTGACCCCGTGGACTGCAGTTCGCCAGGCTCCTCTGTCCCAGGATTTCCCAGGCACATACTGGAGTGGGTTCCTGTTTCCTTTTCCAGGAGATCTCCCTGACCAGGGGGCTGGAACTCCAGTCTCCCGAGCCTCTGGCACTGCCGGTAGATTCTTAACCCCCGAACCATCGGGGAAGCCTGTAACACACAGCCATCCGGCACTTATTTACTACTTTAGATTCACTGCTGTTTGGTTATAATTTTTAAATGATGCCTATTTCTTCCCGTATTACTTTTTAAAAGCAAACTTCTATATGATTAAATTTTATAATAATTTTCAACGAGAAAGCGTTACAGAATACATTAAGGCAAAATAATTTGACCAAATAAAAAAGGAAGGAAAGCAACTGTTCACAGATGAGGTTAGACAAAGAGAAGCAGCAGGTCAGGCTGTCGTGGAGCGGGTCACACACTCCCGTTGAGAAGGTCCCCCGGTTCACGGTCCCTCCGTCCGCTCAGCCCTGGACGCTTCCTCACCGAGGCAAAGAAGCCACACAGCCTGGTTCTTTATTGCCCCATGCGGGGATGGCTGTCCCTGCTCCAGGCTCGCCGTGTACTCCCTTGCTCTGCTCCGGCGGGTGTCCTGATGGCTGGGGCGGGCTCCCAGCTTTCAGTATCTCTCACTGCCCAGGGGAGGGGCGTAGCCTTCCGCCGCAGCACGTGCGGGCCGTGTGCGGGCCATCTGTCCTGCGTCAGCCGGGTGGGACCCGCGGGTTGGGGGGCGGTGGGGGTACCAACACACCCTGAGTATTGGAGCCGGTCTCCCTCCGTCTCCTTCCAGCGCTAGAGCATGTCGTGCTGAGCTCTGCGGCCGTCCACCAGCGAGAGCCCTCCCCTGGCATTGAGAGCCGGGCACAGTGCGATCCCTCAGTATTCCGTCTACTTGACTAGGTTCTCTACCCACCATCTCGGTTCTCCAAAAGTGGTCCACGAATCATTAGGGGCTCCCAGAAGCCTTTCATGGGGTCTACAATCTCCAAACTACTTTATGACAACACTGAGATGCTGCCTGCCGTTGTGGCTGCGTCGTCATCCCGCTGATGGTGCAAAATCAAAGGTTGTAAAAGTGACGCCACCTCAGTACCCATCAAGGCAGTAGCACCACAGCTCCCAATGCAGGGGCCCAGGTTCGATTCCTGGTCAGGGAACTAGATCCCACTTGCCGCAACCAAGAGTTTGCACTCTGCAGCTGAAGGTTCTGCTTGCCACAGTAAGACTTGGCACAGGCAAACAAATAAATTACAGGCATATTTTCAAACACACATTAAAAGGAGACAATATGACGCATATGCTAGAAAATCATTTTCTAGACCCAGAGGGATGGGATGACGAGGGAGGCGAGAGGGGGGATTGGGATGGGGAACACATGTAAATCCATGGCTGATTCATGTCAATGTATGGCAAAAACCACTACAATATTGTAAAGTAATCAGCCTCCAACTAATAAAAATAAATGAAAAAAATTAAAAAAAAAAAGAAAATCATTTTCTATTCCCACACGCTTTGATTATACTAAATTATATCAAACTGCCCCAAGTTATGCAAGTTACAAAAGGCTAACCGAAACCAGCTGTACCAGGAAACACAGGGGCTGTGACTGTTCACATCCAAAGTACATTTGCTGAATTTCATTTAAAATGACTGAATAACAACAGCAGCAACAAAATAGAAATGCTCTAAACTTCCCAGTAAAACTGTCAGTTCTCATAATGAGAAGTCAGTTGTCATAATGAGAACTCCCTTGAGATTTCTTATGTGTTCAGCGTCAAGGAAAGCCACTTTGGACAATTTTTTAAAATGCCATGATGATCGACTTCTTTCCTAGATGACTGATTTCCATGTTTCCCCCAACCATTTTGTGTCAAGAAAACTTTTTCTCTATCAAGCACTGACGGTTAATTTTTCTAGCATGTGAAAAATGGTGTCTTCTTGTTAAATTCTACTTAGCTCTCAATTACAATAGAAACTTGTCTACAAGCAATAGGGAAATACATGTAAATCCATGGCTGATTCATATCAATGTATGACAAAACCCACTACAATATTTTAAAGTAATTAGCCTCCAACTAATAAAAATAAATGAAAAAAAAAAAAAAGAAACTTGGAATTCCAAAAGGTCTCTTTTGACATATACAACATAATTTAGTACAACTTCGGTCTAAAGTAGGCTACACAAGGACTTCCCTGGTGGTCCAGAGGTTAAGAATCCGCCGTGCTATGCAGGGGACGTCGGTTCCATCCCTGGTTGGGGAATGATCCCACGTGCAAGGGAGGCAGGTTAAGTCCCCTACCCGCAACTACTGAGCCTGCGTGATACAACTAGAGTCTGTGAGCCGCAAGGAAAGATCCAGCCTGCCCCAACTCAGACCCAATGCAGCCAAGTAAATAAATATTTTTAAAAAACAAAAACAGAAACAGGCTACATAGAAGGCTTCCTTCATCACATTTTAAGAGGTAAACTCGATTGTCATTTCTTCCTCCTTTTATCAGTTCTCATTTTGAAACTACTTTGGAGACTGAATCCTCCCATGGTTCTGAGGTTGTAAAGGAGAAATTCTGCATAGAACCCCAGTTAGGGAGCGCTCTGGCTGGGTCTCAGTCTCTCCTGCCTGCTTTTAGGGCAGAGGACATGAGCCACAGGAGAGGCCAGCCAGTTTGCAGGAACCGTCCATCTTCTATAGCGTGCTCATCTCTAGGGCCCGCGAGGACCGTTGCTGTGACCCCCGGGGCTAGGATCTGACACAGAACTGTGGTCTGAGGGCACCCAGTATACTGTTGACACAGCAGTACACTGTTGCGTTGTTTCCAGGTTTCCTTTGTTTTCTGACTGATCTACATTCTAAAACTTGGAAGTTTTCATCTGAGTGGGTTTTCATTTCTGGTTCAAAACCATAATACCACCTGTCATTCAACAGGAAATTAAAATGTGGTTCCCGAGGCTGTTCTTTGTGCTGCTGGTGATTTGGTAAAGATTGTACCCACTTATCTCTAAAGGAAAGTGTTATTCTCCCAAGTGTGCAATTTGAGTTTCAAAGTCTTCCCCGAGGAAAGAAGGATTGAAGTTATGCTTTCCTCTGCTAAATGTCAGGAGCACAGGAAATGTACCTGAATTTACATTCAAATTCATTAGTTTGACAATGCATACCTACAAACAGAAAAAAAAAAAGAAAGAAATGCATAAAAAGGCATTTTTAAAAGCTGGTGTTAAATTTTTTTTCCAACTTTATTGAGATGATTAACATACAATTGGGTGTTAAATCTTCACTGCAAGGCACACAATTTTACAAACAATGTGTTATAAATGTGGAGGGAAAACGCTGCTGAAATGACATAGAGTTATCTGTGATTCCACCTAGTTTACAAAAACACTCCCCTCATATACTCACTACATAGAGGTCTACCTCACAAAACTGATAGTTGAGCTTTTTAAAAGACAGACTTTAGGGATCTGCCTGGTGGCGCAGTGGACAGGAATCCGCCTGCCAATGCTGGACACTGGGGTTCAATCACTGGTCGGGGAAGATCCCACACCCCTCGGAGCAACCAAGCCATTGCCTCACCACCGAGGCCCCGCCCTCCACTGAGGCCCCGCCTCCATGGACTTCCAGTGGGCGGGGCCAGCCCTTCCTAGCGGCTCTGCCCGGGCAGCTTTCCGGTGCAAAGGTCTCGGAACGCAGGAAGGAAAAAGCAGCGCGGTTGCAACGATGGGCTTCGGGTTGGAAAATGAAAAGTCGGGCTTAAGTCTGTTGCTTTGGAAACGTCTACTGAATGATTAAAGTAATAAGCGGACGTTTGCTTTAACTCTGCCTTCAGGGAGCGCCGCTTCTTCCAAAACTACAGTTTGGAGTGAGTCCTTGACAAATCCTGTCCTAGTGCACTCTCCAGAAGTAGCACCGTGCGAGCGAATTTGGTGAGACATTTTTAAAGATCTTTGCCAGCATCATTTTCTGAAGCTTCACTTTCACTATGTTCTCTTTTAAAACTTGAATGATTTGTCCAAGTCTCAACTTGAGCCAGCCAGAATCAGGATTCAAACCTGACCCTTAGTTCCTCTGTTCCCCACCCATCCTTCCCTACACTCAGGATGCTTCGTTTAATCTCCACGTTAAAGATGCTGCAAAGAAATGGAGAGTGGGGCCATGGCCAGGGAGACCACATTAAGGCTGAGGAAACAGACTGATGTATAAGCACGCCACTAATCAACAAGAAAGAGACTACAGTTTCTGGACCTAGAGAAAATAAGGAATTTCTAGTGCCAATCTAGTACCCTTTCCATTGCATGCATGCTAAGTCGTTTTAGCCATGTCCAACTCTTTTGTGATCCTATGGACTGAAGCCCGCTAAGGGATTCTCCAGGCAAGAATACTAGAGTGGGTTGCCATGCCCTCCTCACTCTTTCCATTACTTATATTCACACAGCATTTGAAAACCAAAGAATTGTGTGGATGGGTGCACTATCGGGAGATGCTAAACAAACGACTTTTCTGTGGGAAACAGCACAATAAGAGTGGAAGAGTGCAGACTTGAGAAATTTCAGTTTAAACCATGGCTTGGCACCTGGGAACTGAGTCGTCACAATCAAGTCACCTTACCTGAGTGCCAGTTTATTAGGCTTCGTTTGCCTTAAAGTGTATTATTCTACTATATATCCAAGATGAGATCTCTTACAGGCTTGTATTCACCTCCAAGAAGAGGTCTGTAATAGGTTTGTACTACATACACCATGTTTATTTTCACTTTAAAATTATATATTTAAAAATAATGTACTAATGTTATTTTAATAATGTATCTGAGCTATTCTTAACACAGTGACACATGGCCTTGCCTTCACAGGACAGAGAATATAATAAACAGTAAATACAAGACTGCTGTATTGCTGTATACATAATACCTTTAAAAAAGATATACCTGGATGAGAATCTAGAGACAGGAACAATTAGCAGAATTCTGAAATTCCAACCTACACACTACCAGTACATCAATAAATATATCAGTGAAAATAGAAACCATTCTTAACACATTTCTGAAAACTATTTCCTTTGAAAGAAGCCTTCTAAGTTGTTATACCTCAATTTGATAATTAAGGAGAAAGAAAGAAACCCTTCATGAAGAAAACAGTTAAGGACCATTCAAAGAAATGCAGCAATGGGTGTGGGGTGAGGGTAGGGGAACTCACAGAAGTCAATAAACATCCAAGTATTTAGTATTCCGTATTAATAAAGTCCATGAGGGGAAAATGCTTAACATTTTAACACTTTTGGGATTCAGCCAACTAGAGACTTATTTTAAAAGAATATTTTAACTCTTCTCCTCTGACAATCAAGAGACATACAAGCTCAGCTATTCTGAACTCAGATTTCTAAATCAAACCCAAATTCAGTTGATTACAAGAATAAAAGTGATCACCACCTTGCTTTTAGGCTCAAGTATGAAGAAAGATACTCTTCAGAGAAAGAAAGAGAATATAAAAACCTACATGTTATTGAAAGCTCTCCAACAGACAGTTCAGTTCAGTTCAGTCGCTCAGTCGTGTCCGACTCTTTGCGACCCCAGGGACTGCAGCACACCAGGCCTCCCTGTCCATCACCAACCACCGGAGTTTACTCAAACTCATGTCCATGAGTTGGTGATGCCATCCAACCGTCTCATCCTCTGTCGTCCCCTTCTTCTCCCGCCTTCAATCTTTCCCAGCATCAGGGTCTTCTCAAGTAAGTCAGCTAGAGACAGTAACTTTTAACCAAGAGGCAGTAACTTTTCACATACGGTATTTCATTTCATCTCATTACTGTAGATTCCATTTTATAGAAAAATAAAATCACAAAGTTATTTGGACCAGAAATGTCACTTAAAAATTCAGTTTACAGGTCCAGAGAACCTGGACAGGAGTAACGGACTCCTGACGTATGGGCTCAGCAAAACCTTAAACAAAGTTCCAAAAGTTTCTAACGAACGTGCCAATACTAGTAGTTCTCTATGTTCTAAGTACAGCCCTAGCTTGCAGTCTTCTCAAAATGCCTGTCTACAAACTTTCTCTTAATACCGCTTCACATTGAGTTAGCTAAGGGATAAGAAGGCATTTAAGAAGCAAAATCATCTTGTTTGCCCAGCTTGAAAATTTTCACCCGAGTCTGGGCCCCACAACAAGACCAGTTCTCGGAACTGCCCCCAGGATGCGGACCCCTCCACCTTCCATCCTTTCTGCAGGTTCCTAGAACTTGGCGACGGTTTTTACCCAATCAGCGCGCACCTTTAAAGCCCCGACCAGGGCGGCCGCGGCCTCGCCCCTTCCGGAAGTGCGTCACGACGCTAGTGCGCTCCGTCCCCGGATGCGCTTGTATATCCGGATTTTTCGAGCGACGCCGAGCTCCACGGGTCCCGACGCTGTCGGCACATGCGCGACGGCCCCGTTCCCTCTTCCTCCGCCTCCCCTGGCTTCCGCCGTCCGCGGAGCCGCCGCCACCGCCGCCGAGGAGTCAGGAAGTTCAAGATGGCCGCCGCGGAGGCACCGTCGCTGCGGGAACAGCCAGAGTAAGTAGTCCGGGGGCGCGGAGGGCCGGCGCCAGGGGCGGGCCGAGAGGGGACGGGCTGAGCGCCGCCCGGGCGGGCGAGCGGGCGGGAAAGTTCGCGGCCCAGCGGTCGCGGCCAAACTTTGCCTCCAGCGCGGCTCCGTGGGGGCGCGGGAGGGCGGCCTCGGCGCTCCGCCCGCCTGGAGGCCCCGGCTGTTGGGTCGAGGGCCGCCGGGGCCCGCAGCGGCGTTGCCCGGGGAGGCGAGGGCGCGAGCGGCCTCTATGGGTCTCGAGCGCGAGGCCGCGGCGCGGGCGCGCCTGCCCGCCTTTGAGGCGACGAGCGGGTCTTCCGGAGCAGCCCGCGCGGCGGCGAGCCCCGAGCGCTCCTCTCCGCAGGCGGCTCCCGCGCCGCCGCCGGTGTCAGTCTTTGGGGCCGGGAGCAGAGGGGCGCCGGGCGCGCCCTCCTTCATCGCTCGGAGCCTCGGTTGGCGGCTGGGGGGGGGTGCTCCCTCCTTCCCTCCCGGTGCCCTCGGCCCCAGCGTCCCCTTGGTGTTTTCTCCTTCTCTGCCTAGTGCAGCTGGTCTCCCGGTTCGCAAACTCGAGGCAAAGTAAGACCAAGTGCTCGGTTCTGAGGCCTAGGGTTTTTGGCCCGAGTTTACAGCGCTTCTCTGGGAGCCCCAGTGAAATAAGGAGTGGGAATGGTCAGCTACTTGCAAACCCGAGCGCTTCGTGTCTGTAATCAAGCTAACGTAAAGCATCGATGCGGCCGAGTGGACCGCATCGGTAGGGTAACCTTTCCCTTAACTGAGAGCAGTGTATTCTGTTTTCCGTGTATTTGCTAGGAAAGCTCAGGAACCTAAGAGAGAGAATGCATTTTAAGACAGTATTTTTGTAGCGCCTTTTTTTTGGCTTGCATCCTCATTATCTGATTTGTTTCCAGCAGTCTTAAGAAAGAGGTAGAGGTAGTCTCCCAGCAACTTTGGACTGACAAGAGGAGAAATCTTTGCACCTCCCCAGCCGGCCCATCGCTTCACCGCTGTGCGTCCAGTGTCGGACCGCTCGCGGATTTGCTTTGCTCATCTAGGCAGAGAGAGTTACCAGAAGTTTTTCGTTTAGGGACTCTAAAAGCTGCTCTGTTGTCTTCACAGTTTGACTTAAAAGAGGGCAGGTGGGTTCCGAAGTTTTAGGTGGACTTTGCCTCTTTTTGTTTTTCACGGAGTTCACAGTGAGGCCTTGTTCCGGGCTTCATGAGAAGATCTTATGAAAATCTTAGGCTATGCAGCTGATTTTTCTAGTAATGTGTTTAAAGTTCTATAGTATTATGTCCATTAATTTGATTTCAGGGACGGTTTAGATTCCTTTTCAGGAAAGATGCAGCCGTGTTTATTTAGATACTCAAATAACACGAGATTTAATAATAATATTTATTTAGGCTCCTACAGTATGAATGGCACTGAGATTTATTGCACCTCCCCACTCACACACACACACACACCCCACACACACTTGGTACACACAGACTGTTCCATCTATATGTGTTCCACTTTCACTTATTTGAAACGTTTTAATGTAGAAAATGACAGTTTACTAGGAAAGCAAGTACCATGTTGGCTGCCCACAGGGAATGCTGAAATGCAGTGTCTGAGTAGGTTTTTTTTGAAGACAGGCTGAGGAGTTCACAGTTACGTGGAATCTACTCCAAGTGGAATATTTTGAAAAAGTAAAGCTCTCTGAATGCTTCTTAGTGGCTTTTAAGTTTGTTGATATCTTTAGCTCAGTCTTTTTTCTTAGTTTTAAGCATTTAAATTTTTACATGCATTGACTTACTTGAACTTACCCAGACCAGGTACTGAGCAAAGACTACCTCATTCAGTCTTTATGACAACCCTGTGGAGTTGGTCCTGACACTCCCCACATTTTACAGTTGAGAAGCTGGAAGCACAGAGAAATTAAGTTAGCTTGCCCAGAGTCATGCTAAGTGACAGGTGTGGGGTTGACATCCAGGCAGCCCTGTTGTGGGGCCCTGCTCCTAACTAGCGTGCTTCTGGTCTCTCACTCTACGTTGTAGCTCCTTTTATTAAAAATATTAATAGCCTTTAACATTTGAAATAATTTTTTTTTATTTCCAGTATCCCAGAAAGGTCCATTTTTATGATATGATAGTTCCAACACTTTGGAATTTAATATCCCATTTGGAAGGAGTGGGAGTGGACTAATTGGTCTTTTGAATCCGTCCTTATCTTTACATCTACATTAATTCTTTATTAGAGTAGTCTCACTCATTAGAGAAACAGGCTCACTTATCATTATTTTCCTTGTCTAAAGCGGTGGCATTCACTTTGCTCCCCATTGCCCCCCAGCTCCAAAGCATGAATTGAATGCTTCTCACATAAGATGTTATGAGGAATACTCTTTGAAAAGAAAATATGTGAAGAGGGAAGTTAAAATAATACTAGTGGTTGGTAATTGGTGACTTTATTTTAAAGTTGTTCCATGGCTATTTTTATTGTGCCAGATGCCCCAAGGCTCTGGGTTGTTTGAAGGATGAAATAACCTAACATATGAGTAAATACTGTTTGACACTACCGTGCTGTCTGCACTCCGAGTGCAGCTTCCCTTCCAAATGAGATTTGAAGGATGTTACTCAGCTCTCAATAAGAACTGGTTTATGACAAACCTGTTGTAGACCAGTTTGGTATAGAAATATACCTACTAAATGTGTAGTGTTAGTTTGCAAGATGTAAATCGTCCAAGAAGGTAATCAGGTTTCTTTACAAGAAACTTTTTCCTAAAGCTTTAGAAGAAAAGTTGTTGTTAATGAGCCTAAATAAGTGACCCGGCACAAGGACGTTTATGGGTGTCATGGGTGTCACTGATGCATCGGGTGCAAGTTTTCCTGATGTATCTGTCAGACTTTAGTTATTTTCTTTGGAATTTGCTTTAAGAGATCAACAGAAGAGGCTGGGGGTCCGCTCTGCCTAACCCCAATGTGGGAGAACTCTGGAGTTAAGGTTAAGCTGGCCGGCCCTAAGGCACTTAGGTGGCATTTTATTAGTAACCTGGTCATTATTTCTTGAATTAACATTCATTAAGTTACAGTGAAAACTGGGATTACTCCTGGGAATGACTGTAGTAACTTTGGGCACTTTGATCTTGATTCTTGGAAACTTTAGATGCTGAGTTTTCTGTTGAAGGAAATTACTTCCTCTGAAAGTAAACCGTTCAGTATTTGGATTTGAAATGCATTGGAAAACTTGTAAATTATAAGCAGCGTTGGAAAAGGGTTAGAAGAGCAGATTTTTCTGTGGGGAGGTGATTAAATTTAAATCATTTGAGGGTATTGTGGTCAAGAAATAGGCGTATGTGCTGGAGGCGTAAGTGAGCCAAAAACAAAGTGTTCCCCTTCAAGAGCTGAGAGTGTACACAGACAGTGTGGACCAGCTGTGGTCAGTGATGCCATTTCATACGTTGTTTAGTTGCTCAGTCGTGTCCGACCCTTCTGTGACCCCGTGGCCTGCCAGGCTCCTCTGTCCCTGGGATTCTCCAGCAAGAAGCCTGGAGCAGGTTGCCATGCCCTCCTCCAGGGGATCTTCCAAACCCAGGGGTCGAACCCACATGTCTTGCATCTCCTGCATTGGCAGATGATTCTTTAGCACCGAGCCAACTGTGTTACTCTGTGAATCATTCCCTTGACACAGAAGTACTTACTGAGTATCCACTCAGGGTTAAATCATCTTCTGGGCCTCAGGGATGGAGCAGTGAGCTAAACAGATTAAGATCCTGCTTGCAGGGCTTATGTTATAATAGGAGGATACAAACAGGAGTTGTGCTGGGTGGAGGATGGTGAAGGGGGAAAGGGAGTGTGTTTGTGAGAGGGTGCGGGTTGCAGTTCAAGTGAGCTGGTCAGGGAAACTTGACTGAGAAAGTGGAACTTGAGCCAAGACCTGAGGTAGGTGAGGGGACCAGCACTGTGTACTTCCGGGGGAGCGCCCAGCCCCTTACGTGGCGGGGGGAGGAGAGCCGGGGGCTGTAGGGGGGAGCAGGCTCGGCTGAAGGGAGGTTGGGCTGATGCTACAGGTCTTGTGGAGGGTTCAGGTTTTTACTGTAAATGAGGCAGGAAACAGTAATCAGTTTTCTCTCAGGGGTGACGGTGACCTGATGTTTTAAAAAGCATCTTCAAGCAGAAGCAAGAGCTCTGACGTCAACTGTAGCACCAGCCTTCTCAGCAGCTGGATGTGCGCATGCCCTCAGATGAGGCCCGTCCACCTCCTTGAATGTGACGTCACATCTGTTGTGGGGACACGGGCAGAGACAGCACATCTTGAGCACTTGGTGCGACTGCTTTTATATGTATGAACTCATTGCAGTGACATACCTGTGGTTTGTCAGAAGTGGTGTTTGCCCAGCTTTTACGGTGGAGGAAACTGAGGCATGGGAGTAGCTGTCTGAGGGCACACTGGGGGTATCGTTGTTGCAGGCGGCATCGGAACAAGGCAGTTTGATCAGGACCCTTGCTCTTTAAAGTGTTGTTCTGAGTGTCCGTGGGCAGCTCCCCAGTGCCACGGGGAGTCAATCTGCCCAGTGTCTGAACAATAAGCACGCCTGACTTTGGGCATGAGGTTTGTGCTGGGCCTTTGGAGCTGGACCTGTTAACTGTGCGGTCCTCGCCATGTGCTCGAAGGTGGGTACTGTTCCTTTCTCCACTAAGCTTACACTCACTGAGGCCACGCAGCTAGTCAGCAGTGGAACCGGGACTTAAGCCCCTGCAGCCTGGCTCTGGAGACTTCACCACCCAGCTCTTCGTTTTCTGGGGCTTTCCTAGAGGGTCTTTAGAGTGAGTTCTAGCTTACTGACTGGAATTTTGTACTTTGGGCACTTAGATTTTTATATACCTGAAAATCATTCTCAACCTTCATAAAGGTCCTCCCTGCCTATCTCTATATCTTGAATTAGCCTGGTTCTATTTATCTCACACTTTCCCGCTGTAAGTCAAGGTTAAGAAAAATTGACTGATACCTCACCTTCTGGATTATGGGATGGGAGAGTCTAGGGAAGGGAGATAGTTACCTGTATGAGGTTGTAGCCTAAACAAGGAATGGAGCTGAAGTGCCTTTGTATTTTCACCTTAAATCTCTGATGTCCCCCCAGCTCCTAATAGAGCCATGTTGTTGGGTACACTGTCTTTTTCCAAGTCTTTGAGACAATTTGGTGATCCCAGAACACTATTTATCCTGTGTCCTCTTAATACTCCGTTAGAGAGAAGTCGGGCCAGACTGAGGCCTGACTCAGCTGAGGGCACGGCTTCCGCTGCAGCTCCCTCATGCTTTCTCCTTCCCCACAGTCCACGATGCCAGAAGAGGGCATTGGCGGTCTGACACCCCAGGTTCTAAGTTCTTGCCCCGTGGTGGGTGCGTGTTCTCCACGGCCTGTCACTACTGTGAGCCAGTAACTTTTCAAGCATCCTCCGCTGTGTCGTGCCCCGGCCCCGCCAGGTTTACTGAAGACTGAGACCAGGCTGGGGGCCGTCTGTTGGGCAGCCTGACCGTGGTTCCTGGGCCTCTCCACTCTCTCAGCTCTGAGCTCCAGGGTCCTGTGCTGTATCTCTCCGTCTCCTGGAACCGGTCCACCTGAGAACCTAGCTTCCATTAGACCAGTCTCTTCCCCAGGGTTGACACCCTGGCAACATTGATCTTTTTTCCTTTTTCTAAAATACCCCTTAACCTTTCTGGTTAATTTCATACTCATTCTTCAGGTCAGTGTTGCTCAGCCTATTTTTTAATCCAAGTAAATACCTTGTTGATAAACTTCTCTTCCCCGAAGTCCCTGCTGAACAAATCGCTTGGGTTTTTCTGTGATCCACAAGATACTTTCCTTGACCATTTCAAAACGATTTAAAGTGATCTGTTAGCGTTCCCATAATGCCCTTACTCAGGGTCCTTATCATTGTCGTTCTCCAGTGTGGCATGTGATTCTTTTCCACTGGAAGTTTCCTTAAGAGAAGCAAGAGATTCTTATTTTCCTGCTGCCTGATTTAATGCCTACATTATGTGTAGGTGATTTTCTTCTAAATGTTAAAAGAGATTGAATAGACTCATTAATTCTTAACTTGCAAGGAGCTCTTCGTAGTATATGGTACAAATATTAAACTTATTAGAAGTACAGGAGAATTTGGAGGACTTGAACAAAATAATCCATATCATTCTTACCGGATATCAGGAGGAGGATCGACTGCTTCCGGTGACCCTGGAGCCTCAGCCTTGAGGATGCGGCTGGTCAGATGTCAGGAGCAGACGGCGTCCGTGGGAGGGCCCAGGGCAGGATGGTGCGGCGATGTCATCACGCTGCCCAGAGAGGGGCTTGTTGCTGTGGCACATGGTGGCCACTTGCCGCTTACGGACCCAGAATGACTCTGGGTAAAGCTCTGTGTTGGCTGCAGAGATTTAAATGTGTGTGTGTGTGTTTTTCTCGATTCCAAATGGGGAGAGAGATTACTGTCCCAATGTATGTCATTATGAATATTTTATGGGGAAAGAATGGGCAGGTTTCATTAATGTGGAGTGGTATGGGAAAGGCTGGTTTAAAAACCAAGTTACTGAGTGACTGTTTAAGAAAGTCATTGTTAACTTACTGCACAAAACTACTGGTTTGAATTTCCTTTTTCTACTAAGTATAATTATGTTAACCTCCCCTGTTATGTATTTCCTGTAATACTTTCAGTATTTGAGTTCAGCCATGAGAAATAAAGTTAAATCACTGTTCAACTCAGTTCTTGCCATATACATTTGAAATAAAATATTTCAGTGGCTGGCTTATTATATCACATCGAGATATATTTTATCATTGCTACTGAATGCTCCCTAAGTTATGTGTCTTTTAAATGTGTTTGATATATTTATAGGATGGAAGATGCTAATTCTGAAAAGAGTGTTAATGAAGAAAATGGAGAAGTATCAGAAGACCAATCTCAAAATAAGCACAGTCGTCATAAGAAAAAGAAACATAAACACAGAAGTAAACATAAGAAACATAAACATTCTTCAGAAGAAGACAAGGATAAAAAGCATAAACATAAGCATAAACATAAGAAACACAAAAGAAAAGAGGTCATTGATGCTTCTGACAAAGAAGGTATGTCTCCAGCAAAAAGAACTAAACTTGATGATTTAGCTTTGCTGGAAGACTTGGAGAAGCAGAGAGCCTTGATTAAAGCTGAACTCGATAATGAGTTAATGGAAGGAAAGGTCCAGTCTGGGATGGGCCTCATATTACAAGGTTATGAGTCCGGCTCTGAAGAAGAGGGGGAGATCCACGAAAAGGCAAGAAATGGAAATAGGTCTAGTGCTAGATCTTCAAGTACAAAGGGGAAACTTGAACTTGTGGACAATAAAAATAGTACAAAAAAGCGAAGTAAAAGCAGATCCAAAGAACGGACTAGACATAGGTCTGATAAAAAGAAAAGTAAGGGAGGTGTTGAAATAGTTAAAGAGAAGGCAGCGAGGAGCAAGTCAAAGGAGAGGAAAAAGTCGAAAAGTCCCTCCAAAAGAAGTAAGTCCCAAGATGAAGCCAGAAAGTCCAAGTCGCCCACCCTTAGACGGCGCTCTCAAGAGAAGGTTGGGAAGGCCAGATCTCCTGTCGATGACAAGGTTAAAGTCGAAGATAAAGCTAAGTCAAAGGATAGGAAAAAATCCCCTGTTATAAATGAAAGTAGAAGTCGTGATCGAAGCAAGAAATCTAGATCCCCAATCGACTTGAGAGGTAAATCCAAAGACAGAAGGTCACGGTCCAAAGAGAGAAAATCAAAACGGTCTGAAGCCGATAAAGAGAAGAAGCCAGTCAAGTCTCCCTCTAAAGATGCTTCCTCTGGGAAAGAAAACAGGTCACCCAGTAGAAGACCTGGTCGCAGTCCCAAAAGAAGAAGTTTGTCTCCGAAACAGCGTGATAAGTCAAGAAGAAGTCGATCCCCACTCTTGAATGACAGGAGGTCTAAACAGAGCAAGTCACCTTCTCGAACCCTGTCTCCTGGTAGGAGAGCCAAGAGCCGGTCCTTGGAAAGAAAACGCAGGGAGCCTGAAAGGAGACGCCTCTCTTCTCCAAGGTAACTTGATTTCAGAGCCGTGGTGGTTCCTACCATTGCAGCAGATTTCAGTGGAGAAGCTAAAACTTGTGGACGATAAAAACAGAGGTGATAAAGAGTTTTATAGTGTTTGATATAATCCTGTCCTATCTGCTAACTATGTTAATGTTTGCTTCTGTCAGTATTTTGACTGTAGGTGGTTTTTAAATGTTGAACTTACTTTTTTTTTTCTGAGTTCTTAATTTAGTATCTAATGTGCAGAATCGCACCTTAAAATCCAAGTAATTTGTTTGATAAGTCTGAGTCTACGCATTTTATGGGAAAGGTGTTTCTAGAGCAGGGATTGTTCTTTGAATAGTGTGGCCTGGAATTTTTAAAAATGGAGGCATCAGTTTAAGGATTGTGACCTGTCTGTTCTTTTGAATTGGTGTGATTTTGAATCCTAACAATATAGGTGGAACTACAGTTGGTTTTTTTGGTCCCCAAAATACAATTGAAAATGGGAAATTTTTTTGTTATTAACTCATATACCTGTAGTCTCAACTGTTGAAAAATGTAGGAGCTCTTAAAATGATTTTTTTAATCAGTCATAATAAAAATAATTCATATTTACATAGTACATTTGATCCACCAATTCTTGTCTCATAACTTCATGAATCCCTAGCCATCTACTGTGTATGGGTATAAATGTGAATTGATGTTGAAGTTTAAATTATCCTGTGTTTTGAGAAGCTTCAAGAAGGCAATTCTCGTAAGAGCTACTGTTGATTCTTTACTTCTAAGTGATGGAATGGTCCCCTGCCGTAGCTCTGCATGGAGACAGTGTTACTATCTTAATATCTCTTCTTAAGGATCCTGTTTTCTTTCAGTTGCTTTCAGTTTGTAAAGGAAGTTCTTATGAGTTCATTAAGGGACTAGAGTTGAATATTTGAAACAAGTTTTTAGTGTTAGTTTACAGAAGAAATGCATGCTAATTAAAGAGACGTTTAAATCCTGCAGGAAGCCTGTAAACTCCCTGTGTCTATCCCTCCTCTGCCACCACTCCTGAGACAGCAGTCTCTCTTCAGGCCCTTCTCTATGCACATGATACTTCTTAAAATTAGGATTCATACCATTCATGTTAGCCACGGTTTTCTTTTCTCATCAAACACTGTGTGGCAGTATATAAGGATTGTTTGTTACATAATAACAACATGGTACTTCACATTGTGGATGTATCATAATGTATTTAACTATTCCCTTGTTGAGACTGATGAAAATTGAGGTTGGTTCCAGTTTTTCACAGTTGTGTGCAGAGATATCCATTGAGTCTGTGTAAAGCCTTTTTTAGGGTAGTTTCATAGAAGTGGAATTACACAGTCTGAGATTACGTCTATTTACATTTCAGAAAGACACGGCCATATTTCCTGCCAGATTAGTTATACCAGTATTTACTTCCATGACTTGGTGGACTGGCATTTTCTCTTAACTCTTACCTATAGTTCCTCTCTTCCAAGGTTAATGTTGATTGTAAAGGGATTTTATTCTTAATTGATACATTAAAAATAAGGCTCTTAATTGCAAAAAATTGTCAACAATTTAGAAAGAAAACAGTCCTCAAATCAAGGAAATGGAATATTATTCCTTATTTGGGCAAGTTTTATCTAAAATGAGAATCAGATAAGCAGGATAAATAAATAACAATATAAATAATCTTTAATAATTCTTCAAATTGCAAGACCAGAGGAAATAGACCTTCTATTGTGTGTCGACCATAACACCAAAATGTTATTGTCGTCATCTGAGTTTTTGTTACAAAACATTATTCTGTTTTTGCAATCTTTAGGTTACTGTGCCCTTTCTTAAAGTGTTCTTTATATGTAGGTGAAATTCGCTTATTCTGACTTGATTTATTCTTCTCTGAACCTCTATCTGGTCCCCTTAAGAACACGACCTCGAGAGGACATCCTCAGTAGGCGGGAAAGGTCCAAGGATGCCAGCCCGATCAGTAGGTGGTCTCCAGCTCGAAGACGAGCCAGTAGGTCTCCTGTTAGGAGGAGGTCCCGTTCCCCCCTCAGACGGAGCCGGTCTCCCAGAAGAAGAAGCAGGTCTCCTCGGAGAAGGTAAAGACTCCCCTTTGATCCATCAGACAAGCTTTTGAAGCTCAGTGGGTAGGTTTTCTTAACAGCCAGTTTTCTCTGGAAAATTGTAGCTGTGTTTTTCTGTTGCCAGCATGTGATGTTTCACACACACAGATTTTTGAGTTTTGCTTTAAACTTACATCAGTGTTCATTAAAACATTTCCGCTGGCCCCTTAAAGACTTGATTTTTAGAACAGTTTTGGATTTATAACAAAATTGAGCTTTAGAAAAGTACAGAGAGTTCCTGTAATACCCATACCCCAGCACACCAACTGTAATTGACCTTTTATATGTATGATATCTCTCTGTTCTCCTCCAACAGGGACAGAGGTCGGAGGAGCAGATCACGCCTGAGAAGGCGGTCTCGATCACGGGGTGGGCGCAGACGTAGGAGCAGAAGCAAAGTCAAGGAAGACAAATTTAAAGGAAGTCTTTCTGAAGGAATGAAGGTCGAGCAGGAATCGTCATCTGATGACAAGTAAGAATGGAGCTGGCCTGTAACTTCCTTTCTGCAAATTAGACAAACACAGAGTGACTTGGAAGTCTTTAATTTCCGTCTACAGTTTTGATCACAGCTGGTGATGACTTTTAAGCTTAAGGATCTTTCCTTTGTTTCCAGTCTTTGTGCAGTGAAGTAGGTGAGGAGAAAAAGGAGACATAGAAGGTTAAATTTACTTGCCGGGGTTCCAAGCCAGGATAGTTTAAAAGCAAGGATAGAGTAAGGTGGCTTAAGGTTTCTGTTCAAACTTACTAATGACCTACATTTTCCAGCTTTTATTTTTTTTAATGTATGCAAGTTATGGTTTGGGACTCTCTAAGGATGTTTGGAATTAACATGTATGGATGTAACTTTTTCTAAGCCTTGAAGACTTCGATGTTGAGGAGGAAGATGAAGAAGCCTTGATAGAACAGAGAAGAATACAAAGACAGGCCATCGTTCAGGTATTGATTTTAGTAACATTTTGATCAACAGTCCTTAAATAACCATTATTTTAACAAAATTAAGGATTTTTACTTTAACAATTAAGTGTTAGTAGAGCACTTGAATAGGTCATGAGAAAAAGATAGTTTCTTAATAAAATTGAAATAGTTACCTTTTTGTATACATAGGATTCCTGCATAAAGCTCTTTTGTAAGACAAACTTTGGAGTGTGCTTGCTTTTTTTTTTAATGTCGATAAACGGGAGAGCCCTCATAAATGAGTATAACTTGGAAGAATTTCCTTTAGCATAAACATTGTATATATTATAGCCTGTTATACGTGAGAAAGATTTTTCTTTTTTTTTTTTTTTGAGAAAGATTTTTCTTTAATGCCTAGTAAAAATGGTAAATTTTCTAATACAGATGTGCATGTTTAAATGGAACGTCTCAATAAAGTTAAGACTCCTTGAAAGCCGAGTGATGCAGGAGTCAGGCGGGAAAGGGTGTCACGTAGGCCTTGGATGATGAGCTGCGCAGAAGGCGGCCAGCTCTCCTTGGCCGTCGCGAGAGGAGGCCTGGCCACGGGCCCTGCGAGCACGGCCATCCTCGTAAAGTGCCTTCTCTCACCATCGTATGACGGGAGGTGAGGGTGGAGTTGAGAGAATTCTGGAAGGCACGAAAGATGCTTGGGTGCTGTAGGGAGGACAGCAGAGAAGAAAAGGATAGGATAGTTGTAGCAGCTTGTGTGAACTTGGAGCAACCACAGCATCTCAGAGCAAAGGGCAGAACGAATTACCAGCGTACTTGGGGCGTAACTGGAATTCCAGAGGCGACTTCCCTCCCTGGGGCACTGCAGAAGTGGTACTGAACAGTTACTGGATACCCCTGCAGACTTGGTTGAATCTTTTTCTGTTCTTACCCAGGTCCACAATCCCTTATCTCCAACCTTTTGGGCCAGATGTGCTTCAGAACTGAGAAATATGTGAATTTTAGAAAGGTAATGTGGTGCATACATGTATCTTACTTAGCCCCTGAGTAGGGGCGAGCGCAGCACCCCATTATCAGACACTGGGAGCGTTTTGCTGTGAGACACTTTGTGTTCACACTGGGAACATTCAGAGAGTCACGTCTTCAGGTCAGATTCTACCACCTAATGAATGTGCACCAAACATAGAAACCTTCCACAGTTTTGTGGATTTGGAATTACATATAAGGGATTGTGGATCTAATTCAGTTGAGGCATCAATACCTTTCATTTTTTTTTAGCATTATTTGACACTTAAGTTTTCAGTGCAGTCCCCCCAGATTGGTGACGATAATGCTCTGTGTTGTGACTACAGAAATACAAATACCTTGCTGATGACAGCAACATGTCGGTGCCGTCGGAGCCCAGCAGCCCCCAGAGCAGCACCCGCTCCCGCTCCCCTTCTCCTGACGACATCCTGGAGCGCGTGGCTGCCGACGTCAAGGAGTACGAGCGAGAGAACGTCGACACGTTTGAGGCCTCGGTCAAAGCCAAGCATAATCTGATGACCGTTGAACAGAATAATGGTGAGTGAATTGGATTTCTGTTTCAACTATGCTTTTTTCCCCTGAGTTGTTAGCTCTGTCACTTCCCCCAGACGAGAGGTTGTTTAGGGCGGGGGCACGGGAAGGGGACAGGAGTGCAGTGTTGAGAGTGCCCGGGTGAGTGTCCTCGTGACCGTGACCGGTGCTCACACTGGGTCCTCCATACGTGTTCAGTACCTTTGGTTCTGTGCTAGAGCATTTGAAAGCAAATCCAAGCCATGATTAATTTCACCTGGGGAAAGTCTAGTTTGTATGTCTGTTAGATAAGGCTTCTAAAAAAAACATTACTTACACTTGGTAAAATTGATGATTTTTAAATATCTCATGTCTATAGTTCGTTGGTTTGAATCAAAATCTGGATATGGGGTTTAACCTTTTGAGGTATGAATTGGCGATTTAAAGAGGAGCTTTCCTTGTAGTATATAATTGTTACTTGTATGTGCTCAGCCATGTCCAACTCTGTGCAACCCCATGGACTATAGCCCACCAGGCTCCTCTGTCCATGGGATTCTCCAGGCAAGAATATTGGAGCAAGTAGTCCATTCCTCCTCCAGGGGATCTTCCAAACCCAGAGATCGAACTCCAGTCTCCTGCACTGACAGGTGGTTTCTTTAACCACTGAGCCACCTGGCAAGCCCAGTTGTTACTTAGTTATTAGCATATTAGTTCAGTGTTAGTGAAAGTATCGATATTAGGTTTTTCACCTTTCTGAAATGGCATTCTCAGTAAAAAGTGGATAGTTTTGTATATCTTGGGTTATAAAGTGATATTAAGTTGGGTGTTAATGAAAAACTGACACGAAAGAGGAAAAAGTTTGAATTGCTGTTAGTGATTTTTCCATTGATTTATTATTTGTGTTTCAGTTTGTATCTCTCCATTTTCCAAATACTAATGCTAATTTCCACTCAGGTTCATCTCAGAAGAAGCTGTTGGCACCTGATATGTTTACAGAATCTGATGATATGTTTGCTGCCTATTTTGATGTGAGTATTTTTAGTCATAAAAACATAATTGTTAAAATAAAAAAAGAAAGAAAAAAAACATAATTGTTAAAATAAGTACATATAGCAAATATGTGTTTTGGTGGTATGTACATACCTAGCTGGGAAAGATTGGGGGCAGGAGGAGAAGGGGATGACAGAGGATGAGATGGTTGGATGGCATCACCGACTCGATGGACATGGGTTTGGGTGGACTCCGGGAGTTGGTGGTGGACAGAGAGGCCTGGCGTGCTGCGGTTCATGGGGTTGCAAGGAGTCGGACATGACTGAGCCACTGAACTGAACTGAGTGAGAAAAAAGGAATCAGAGGGCTTCATATAAGTTAAATACAAAATGACTTAGATGTGTAGTTATTTTCTTTTTAAACAGCTCTTTTCTTCGATTTACAGACATCTTTGTGTTGCGGTTAGGGGGGACCACGTGACATGAGTAATTTTCAGGCCTAGAGTCCACTCTGGGCTTCTGTATTGTAGGTGATTGGAAACTTAGGATTTGGAGCTTAATGGAATTCATTGAAGAACTGGGAATGTTCTAAGGACTGGGTTAAGAAATTTTTTTTTTTAAACATTTTATCAGTTTTTTCCCTTGAGAAATGGTCTCAAAAGTAGCAGACCATTTCCATCATAAATTTAGGAGACATGAGAAATATGGAGGCTTTGAAGGGAAGTGGGGACACACACATACAAACAGAGAATGTCCAACAGGGAGATTACAAATGGACTGCGGTGAGCAGTAAGTAGTGTCCAGGTCCCCGCGGACACCAGTGACCGGCTCTGGTAACAAGTTGCGTCTACAGTGTGGGCCACGCACACGGGAGACGGGTTAGGAGAGGATGAAGTGATTCTGAGACAGCTGAAGTATTGGCACCCTGCATTTGCTCGGATGTGAAGGGTTTTCTGGGTCCTGGGGAGTGACGCATAAGGAAATGTCTTCAGAAGCACCGGGTACTCTTCCGGTGCAGCCGGTGCCATTTCATATGGAGACGGGAGGAGACACGGGGCGCTACATGAATAGGGCGGTAGACGAAATGGGAAGATAAGGTTAACTTTTCCCCTGAGCATTGCTGTCATACAAGAGACTGTGGAATCATGTTTCTGTTGTGTTGCATTTATGTGAGTCATAGTAAGAGTTTATTTAACTTTGCATAGAATCTTCTTGTCAAAGTTTAAAGGAAGTGCTTTAAATGTCTGCCTAAATTGGGGGTAAATAGCCGTGTTACTCCCTTAATTTCAGAGTGCACGTCTGCGAGCTGCTGGCATCGGAAAAGATTTCAAAGAGAATCCCAACCTCAGGGATAACTGGACTGATGCAGAAGGCTATTACCGTAAGTTCACAGTCCTTACTCATTTCAGAGTTTATCGTAATACTTTGTAACTGTGTGGCTCGATGCCGTCCTGCTTGGGAGGACTCTGGAGGTCACACCCCAGTGCCGTCACTTGAGAGCGCGGCACCGCTCGCAGCCGCGTCTGCCTGTGCGGCCGCCCAGGAACCTCACAGACTGAAGTGCAGCGAGACCCGGCGTGCACCTTAAGTCTGTTCCGTTACTGTCAGGCCTCAGGTAATCCTCCGGAGGGAGGGGTGCCGGTCATGCCGGACTGCAGCGACCACGGTGCTGCCTCCTCGGGGTCAGGGGCGTCGGCACCTGCCGGGGGAGCAGAGACTTGTGTAGTGCTCGGAGGCCTGCAGCTCCTGGCTCGTAGTGAGGAGGCGAGGCCTTGGGCCTCTGGTGTCCAGGATGCCAAGCACACCGGCGAGATGTGGCAGGCTGCTAACACGCTGTGTCTCCTGCCTTTTGATTTCTGATGTGGGTCATACTTTTGTTCATTAATGTATTTTCAGAATTCTAATGTTTCAGTTTACCTTTTTAGGTGTGAACATAGGTGAAGTCTTGGATAAGCGTTACAATGTGTACGGCTACACGGGTCAAGGTGTGTTCAGTAACGTGGTCCGAGCGAGGGATAACGCGAGGGCCAACCAGGAGGTGGCCGTGAAGATCATCAGAAACAATGAGCTCATGTGAGTTGAGGGGGCTGCGAGACCAGCTCCACACAGGCGCTCACAAGCAAGCTTGTTCTTAAACAGGGACAGCGGTCCAGGGCAGCTGGGGGTTAGAAAACGGCAGAGCAGCTCTGTGTGGGTATTTAATGCATAGTCACTTGCTGTTACACGTGACACCTTGGCACTGTCGACTGATGTATTCAGTTCTTTTCAGTACCTACAGCGTGAACTCCTGTCCGCTTAGACTGCTCCTCTCTGCCCTTGTCTTAGGGCTGATCTTGACCGTGACTGTCATAAGCCCGAGACCAGAGGTGCAAATTCGCAGGGTCATGTTGCTTAGCTGTCTTGTCATGAACCGTATGGCCTGCAAAAGCTGAAAACTCAGGGCTAGGAATCCTTCGTATCTTTTCTCCGTTGCCTTTTCTCTTTATGAGCAGTGAGGTCATTGCCATCCTGCTTTAACACAACCCATGCGACACACTGAGCTGCATTCGAGTCAGCTCAGCGTTGGTTTAGGAGCGCTGGAAAGAAGCGTCGAGGTTTGTGCGGAGTCCTGGGCTGCCCTGGGCTGAGAAGGGCATTTCAGTGGAAGTCCTCAACTTCTGTGTTACAGACACTAGCTTTAAAATATGGCCTGTTGTCAAACTGTAACTAGAATTGTAGCGGATGATATTTGCATCGAGGCATCTTGAGATAAAATGTGCCAGGTTGATTTCCCTTCAAGCAAGGTGGGTTTGTGGCTCGGTGTTTCTGTTTTGTTCACTGATTATTTTGGCAATTAGCTCCATGAAAACAGTATTTGGCCAAGTGGGAAGTATTGTGTGAGGGACGCGGAGACTTTTCCTTCCTCAATAGATTGTTTATTAGTTCTTAAAAAAAACTTAACACATCACTAAATAAATACACATTATTTAGCTTTCTTAAATTCTTGATGTGTCCAGTTTTGACCTAATTTTCTTTTTCATTTCAGGCAAAAAACTGGCTTAAAAGAATTAGAATTCTTGAAAAAACTGAACGACGCTGACCCTGATGACAAGTTTCACTGTCTGCGACTCTTCAGGCATTTTTATCACAAGCAGCACCTGTGCCTGGTGTTTGAGCCTCTGAGGTATGACGCCTGAGCCTGGCCGCGACCCTGAGAGTGCGGCTTCCTCACCTCGCCATCCTCGGCCCAGACCGGCCCTGTGACCAGCTCTCTGGGTGCTCGATGAGCTTTTCCAGTTGGCTCTGGCGTTTGTCTTTTACCTGTGGTGCAAAGTTAGCGTCTTGGCAGTCGTCAATATGGGAACAGCAGTTGGCTGTGTACTGTGTCACAGGCTCGCCGTGTGTGGCCTTTAGCTCAGCAGAGAGTTCCCTGAGAGGTGAACACTTCAGGGAAAGACTAAGCCAGAGTGAACAGGAACGGGGGTCATGGAGGAGGAGTGTGATTTCCGCCTTGGGGTCCTTGTGCTCGTGTCACTGCCCGTTCAGGGTCAGTGGGGATTTCAGCCCCGTGTGTCTTCCCTTCTCTTCATTTTGGAAGCTGGGTTGTGTGCACACAGTTCATACGCTCTCATTTCAGTGTGGAATGATTTGTCAAACATTTGGGCGGTGGGCGGGGGGATTCTTGAACAGTGTTTTCATTGTATTTCGTATTCTGAATTGATTTTACTTTATGCTTGAAAATGTTTTTGCTTTTTTAAATTTCCATTTTTCATTTTAACCTCTGATTTTTTTTTTTCTTTCCTAAAAGTATGAATTTACGAGAGGTGTTAAAAAAATACGGTAAGGATGTTGGCCTTCATATTAAGGCTGTCCGATCCTATAGTCAGCAGTTGTTCTTGGCTCTGAAACTCCTTAAAAGATGCAATATCCTCCATGCAGATATCAAGCCTGACAATATCTTGGTAAGTCAAGCGATCAGACGGCCTTGTTCGTCCGTGCAGCTCCTTCTGTAACATAATTACCACTGTGTCCTAGAAATTACATCTTCCAAGAGTCATTCTGTGTGTTAATTACCCATTACAAATGACTTGACCAGTTTTGCACTCTTTGGAAATTGGGCCGTGAAATGTGAAGAGAGAGGAGGTAGGCTGCTGGCCCAGACCTCTCCGGTTGGTCAGTGGGTTTCGAGTGCCCCGGTGCTGAGGGCTCCCTGATGCAGCCCTGTGGGCTTCCTCTGGCGTCGGAGCAGCCGTGCTGCGGGCCGGCCCTGCTCTAGTGAGGCGTGCTCGCCAAAGCACGGCCTTCCTTTGTTGTTTCGTTTCATGGAGCGAGGGACGTTTAAGGGAGTCGCCCTCTCTGAAGTGGATGCGTCGAGTTGAGTTTAGGGTGCCCAGGAATAATCCTCGTCCTTTGTTCTTGACTCTGCGGCAGCTGTGGCTTCGGGGGCCACGCCCGGGAAAGCCCAGCTGCGGTTGGGCCTTGTGTGGAAGGCGTGCCTCTCCCATCGCGTGGCTTCTGGTGTGGAGGTCAGGTTTCTCAGTGTGTGGTTCTGAAACCTCATCCCAGTGGGGTGCTTGCTCCACACACACCCCTTCCCTCCCCAGCCCTTCCTCCGCCCTGGTCATGCTGTCAAGAGTCGAGGGCATGTTCACGGTTGGGTAATTGTAGCTTGTCTGCGCATAGCACATTCCACATGTTTAAAGAAAGATCCCTTTAAAGTGTGTTTCAAACTCCTTATCAGTAACCTAGCGCTTAGTTCAGATTTCCATTTTTCTATTTAAATATCTTAGACTATTTCCTTCCAGACTACCACGTTATTGAGGCGTTCCATTTTGTTATCTTTGGTCTGAGTATATAAGGTATTACATCTCTAAGGTAACTTGGGGTTTGAAGCGATGAGTATTCTCAGTAATATGGTAGGTACACTGTGAGTTGTAGTCTTGCCTAATCAACTTCATTATTGACTTTTACCCCAATTTTCTTCTCTTTTTTTGAATTACAAAATACACCATCCGTATCAAAGAATGCATTAACTACGTGCCAGTCAAAAGTAATCACACAGTGAACATCTCTGTAACCACTTGGAGGTTAAATAATAAGACATTTGCCATTGTCTCAACCGCTTGTCTTTAAAACTTCATTTATCTTTGAGTTAGTGCTTAACTACTATAGGTTTTCACGTGGATTTCAGACAGTTTGGCATTCTTCCTAAGAAGGAGAAAATAAATATCAGACACCATGTGGAGCTGCTTGTTAATGAAAACCCCAAGCTTTTAGCCCAGGATTTCCACTGTTGGTCTGACAGAGTAGTGCACTAGGCTCCCTGAGGGCCAGTGGATGAGGGGTGCCTGGGTGTGGGTCCCCAGCTGCTGGAGAAGGCCCTCCGTCCACCCGAACTTCCTCTGAAAGTGGCCCCGGGATTTTTGTCAGTGATTGTTGAAACTGCATCGTTAAGTAGCTGAATGCAGTTTATGTTTAAGAACGTTGAAGCACTTCCCATGTGAAGATCTCTTTTCCCGATTTCCCCAGGTGAAGCCTGGTGGTTGCCCGTTTCTATTGCTCTCAGTTCTGTGGACGTCACCCGTAGTGGGCCAGTCCCCCACTGACCAGGCTCTTCGATGGCCCGGGGATGGCCCGGGGCTGTTTGTTATTTAAAGTGTTGGGTTTCTGTGGGGTGGGAACAAGAGGCCAAGTTCAAGTCCCAACTCGGAATTTGTGTGTGTCTCTTTTGAAGGGGGGAAGGGACTCTGGAATGTGACTTATCTCCACTTGTTAACCCCGAACATGCTCCTGACTCAGGATGGCAGCAGGCATGGGAGCACCTCCAGCCTTTCTCAGCAGATGTCCCTGTCACTGTGTATGTGGAAGTATCTGCAGAGGGAAGAGGAGCCGATGACTAATAGAGTGTTCACGTTTATCAGTCTTGCCAGATGTATCTAACATCTTCTTGACTAATGCTTTCTTTATACTTAAGGGATTTAATTTTTTTTTAAGACTTGAGTGCTAAGTTTGGGATGGTCTAACAGCTTCAGATAAAGAATGTTTCTATTCTGTTTTTGTCCACATTTAATCTGAATCCTTCTGCTTTCATTGCCATCATAATTTTCTGGCAAACGAAAGTTAAGTCCAAAATCTCTTTTTCAGTGACCGTCTACATGTTCCTTTAAGTAATAACGTGACTGTGTCCGGGTTTTCTGGGGGGTTTTACTTGGCTTCAGTGCTTTCTCTCACTACTCCAACCTTTTCTTTTTTTTTTTTTACTCCAACCTTTTCTAAGTAGCATTGGTTAAAATTAAATTCACTTGGTATTATCCCTTATTTCCTCGTTGAAGAAAGTTCTTTCACTAATTAGAATACTATAGCTCTTAATTATTCATAATTAGGAAATTGAATTATAAAATAATTAGGAAAGGAATTTTTAAATGAGTGACTTTGTTGCCAGTATTGGAAATAACTTCTCAAAGCCAATTATTTTTATGATTATGTCTTAATTATTCCTGGCCTGAGTCAAACATCCCCGATAAAATGTTTTGCAGGTTAATGAATCAAAAACTATATTAAAGCTCTGCGACTTTGGGTCAGCATCACATGTTGCGGATAATGACATAACGCCTTACCTTGTCAGTAGATTTTACCGCGCTCCTGAAATCAGTAAGTTTCCTCCGGTGCTCCTGACCTGGGCCGTCGTGGGCGGTGGAAGAACGGGGCTCGCTGAGCACCGTTTGCTGTCGCGCTTGAGCAAGCGCCTGAGTTGTTGCTAAGGAGAGGAGCCCCGTGTCCTCCTCCGGTGGGGTGACGTAGTTAGTTGTGGCAGCAGTCGCAAACAGGCGTGGAAGGCCTCGGATTTAGAAGACTGCCCTCGTGATTCTGGTCTGGTCGTCACGTCCTATTTATGGCTTGTCTGGGACCTGTGTGGTTTTCTCCTCTTTTGCCTTGGCCAAGCTGAGGCTGGTTAGCCCCTCCACAAAAGGTGAAATGAAAAGAGAAGAAATACATACTTTTCCTGCCTCTCCAGTTCCCTCCCCATGCCCTCATTTGTTAAGGTTTTTAAGAGTCCCTGTTAAGAATTAGTGGGAATGAACAAGAAACTAATGCCAAAGTGTGAAGTATTAATATAATGGTTATAGTGTCCAAGTTAAATTAATGCCCCTGTTGATGGAAATAGTAGTTGGTTGATAGTATCATTGTATACTAAAACTTCAATTATGTTTTCAGTTATAGGTAAAAGCTATGACTATGGTATAGATATGTGGTCTGTAGGTTGCACCTTATATGAACTCTATACTGGAAAAATTTTATTTCCTGGCAAAACCAATAACCATATGTTGAAGCTCGCCATGGATCTCAAAGGAAAGATGCCAAATAAGGTAGGATGTTTGGGTGAACTTGTTTTTAAGGTCTTAGCCGTACCATCCTGTAGATTTGTGGGTGGCTGACGCTCACCCCTAGTGACTGTAGACCAATTTCTGAGAGGCAGATAGCTGGCTATTCTGATTCCTGAGCTCTTTCTCATTTCCGGTGCTTAAATTAGTGGGTCTAAGCAGCCAAGAGCTCCCAGGACAGGATGAGAGAATCCCATCTTCCTTCTCCTACCTGACGTCTGTCCTTGTGCGTTTCTCTCCCTCCTGAGTTAAGCAGCAGGGTGTTTAGGGCGGGGCTGTTCCCACGTCTCCGTAGCCTTCCCTTGTCCCACCGCCTGCCCCTGGGTGATGGACAGAGCAGCGGCAATGCTTCTGGAGCTCACGCCTGTACTGATGACGGTGCGGTGGGAACCGGGTGCTGGTTAGGTTGGACGGAGTTAGAGGAAGGAGCTGGTCCTCAGGGAAGAACAGGCGGCTATCGGAAGCAGGACTCACGGGCACTCTGTCTATTCAAGGTTGGACGCTGCTCGGCAAAGAAAAAGGTGCCAAGAAAAGTCACATGAAATGACATCTTCTTAGGTTCTATTCAGATTCTCTTGTGTTGAACTTGTTTTAAGACAGAAGTTAGTTATGTTGGTTTTTGCTTTAATGAGGTCTGACCTGGTGTCATTTCAGGGCTGTTACTAGAACATAACGTTTTTAAATGTCCTGAGGTTTCTTAAACTGCCAAGAGACAAGGCCCCAGTTGTATAATGTTTTTCCTATCTAAGAACAGCTGGTTTAAGTCTTTGTTTAGTCTTCAGTTTTGAATAATGAAAGTACAACTTGATATTGTAATGGGTTTATTTAACTCACTGCCTGGGAAAATTAATTTCATGTTATTAAGTAGTTTTAGATAGATCATTTATATTTTTTCCAAATATGTTACTTTCTCAAGAGCAAGGAATCTGAGATCATTTTCAAATAAGTAAACAAACCCAGAGAGACTAATAGTAATATTTGTGTGACTTATATATTAGGTTATCGGTAGATCAGACTGTTTTGTAAGAGCTCAACATCCAACTTTTGTTTTATTGCCAGATGATTCGGAAAGGCGTATTTAAAGACCAACATTTTGATCAAAACCTCAACTTCATGTACATAGAAGTTGATAAAGTAACCGAGAGGGTAAGTGTCTTTTGGGTGTGCTGCCTTAAAGGATTATCTTACAGTTCATGGATGGATTGAGTGTTGGATGGTCTAGGAGCTGTGACTATTTTAAAACACTAAAAATAATTCCTGTTCCTGTTGACCGATTTCTGAATAAGACACATCAGGTTATAGAAAGATGAAGAGATGTAAAAAAGTTTGCCTAGCATGAGTTTATCATATTTAGACATTTTTCTCCTTCCTTGGATCACTTTCTTGGTCTGGCTTCACATTCAGCTTCCCTGCTGCTTCAGATCTAAAAACAAATCTGATCGTGTTACTCTCCCTGATTAAAAATTCTTCCCTGGCACCTCTTACCTATAAAATACTGCACTTAATTCCTCAGAGAGCCTGCTGTCCCCAGTGGGGGACGTCCCCCTCCTTGTGACTCCATGGACGAGCCACTCCGCGCCTGGTGGTAGGCCGGTGGGCGTGTGCTGTTGCAGACCCCATGCTTGTGTTCACGCACCAGCTGTGATTTTGAATTCTCGCAGAATTCCTTTCTGTTCTTACTCTGATCTTTTTATAAAATTACAGAACCATGTTTAAAAAAGCCATCATGGCTAATTTGGGGTTGACCTTTTTCATTTAAGTTTTTAGGTTATATGTGTCTAGTAATTTATTTAGAGATACACATTTAAAAAATTATTTGTAGGAGAAAGTTACTGTCATGAGCACCATTAATCCAACTAAGGACCTGTTGGCTGACTTGATTGGGTGCCAGCGACTTCCTGAAGACCAACGTAAAAAAGTACACCAGCTGAAGGACTTGTTGGACCAGATCCTCATGTTGGACCCGGCTAAGCGGATTAGCATCAACCAGGCCCTGCAGCATGCCTTCATCCAGGAGAAGATTTAACTGAGATGAAGAAGCTCCAAGGGTTTGAGTAACTAAATACAAAGACTGAAGAAATTTCACAGCAGTTTATTAATGTATATAAACTTATAAATATTTCTCCAGCAAATTTGAGGAAGCATGATATATTTGAATTAACACCAAGGGTGATATTTCTTTTAGAAATGTTAGTTAATCTGTTTTGTGTCTTATGTGAAATCTCACTGTAGAACTGTTTTAATCGCCAAGACTGCACAGAATTACAGTGCTAATGTAAATGGTTGCAGTTCACATAAAAGACAAAAGCACCTGTTATAAAATGAGTAGTAATATGGGTGGTTGATATACTTTAGCAAACTTGGCTTCATTTTGGGCTTCAGATGAAGTGGCCAGCATAAATGCTATTTATATTCACGTTTTCCTAGGTGTGTGTGTGCGGGCACAGCAGCATGCCCTGGGTGTAGTCAGTGCCGGAGGGCCTGTTCCTTCTTGAGCCTGCCTGCAGGGACGGCCTCCTCTTTTAAAGCAGGTTCTCTGCAGCACTCAGTACACTGAAGGTAAGCTGGACCATCAACACCCCGCTGTGTCAGATGTTACTTTACCGGGACAGTTGGCAAATGAGGGGCGCTAGCGTTGTGGCAGAATTCCCCGCATGTGTGAGAGCTGCTCTTGTTTTATTTTTTGGCATCACAACTGTGGAGTAGTTACAGTTTCTGTTCTGTTCATCACGTTTGCAATTTGCAGAGAATGCGCCTGATGGATAGAGCGCCTTCAGTGTACTGTTTCTCAGCAACTTTCCTTTTTTAAATCAACTTGCTATAGACTTTATACACATTTTGTTAAATACAGTTCCTAGTGACAGAAACAGTGCGTAGTTCCCTTTACTGATAACACATGTTGAGGCCTAATTCTGGAAGTCCTCATATTTAAAAGCTAGATAGACAACGTAATGAAATTTTTAACTATTTGTATGTCATTTTGAAAGTGTATGCTTTATGGTAAAAAGTGTTTTTCATTTGTTCATTGTTTTCATTATTTGTGATCATGTTGTCTTTCAATACAGGCATAAACCTTCCACTCTTGAACAAAGCAGCTGCTTTTTAAAAGCGGTAATTGCTTCTTTACCTTTTATTTCTTTTGTAAAATGAAGCTTTTCTTTAAGGATGTGACTTTAAAGTGTTGTCTACTGCATAAAACAGTTGACCCTCACTTACTGTAAAGTGAAGATTGTTCTGCTGCATGTGCGTGGACCATGCAGATTTCTGTATGTTCTCAGTATGCATCACTAGATAATAAAGTCTTTTGTGAACAAGGCATTGGTAGCCATTTTTAAAAGTTTTTGTCTTCAGTGCTGGTAAGTCAGGTAAACCACGTAGAATGAAAAGCAACCTTGCGTTTCTTCCTTTAATTCTTTAACTGAAAGAATTACTCGCTAAAGGTGTAACCTAACCAGAAATGTATAATTTTATTAATAATTAGGATCCTAATTATGTCATCAAAAAATTCTACCAGTATTGTCAGCTTTCAGTGTAGTGAGGTAGTTCCTGTAGGTTGTGGGGTAGCGTCCAGGATTTAACTAATGTTTCTGCTGTTTTCTCACTTTTCCTTCTGATGGTGCGGAAAGAGAAAAGGAGACGGGGCACAGGCCACTCACCGCCTTCTCCAGGGTCTGATTTGCTGAGACACCAGCTGCACCTTCTTAACAAGGTTATTTCTGACAGCATGTGTAGATAAACATTTAGCAACAGTTTAAATCAAAATCATGTCAATCAGTTTGGTTTTGCAACACAAAGGGATTAGTAACTTTTTTAACATGGTAGCAGAGAATTTTCAGAAATGTAATCTTTTCTGTTTGGGTGGTAAAATCAATGCTTGTCTCCCTGAGGCGTGTGGAAAAGAATCAGATTTTTAGAGGTTAACATACTATTTTAAAATTGTAAATGGGATTTTTTTATTCACCCAGGCACCTAAGTACAACACGCATGCACGTTTTGGTGCATTCAAGAATGGAAAATCAGAGTAGCAGCCTCCTTCTGGTGGGTTTTGCTCCATTTAAAGGCATGAAATGACCTGCAGCCCGGAAGGTGCAGATGTTATCCTAGGCCAGCTCTGACTCTGTGCCCCCCTCTCCGTGTGGTTTAGCCCTAAGCCGACGTGAACGCCAGGCGTGCTCGTCCTCAGGCGGTGAGGCCTTGTAAGCAAGGCTCACGGTGCAGCTCTCCTGCCGGAACTAAACGTAGCGATTTCCCACCATGTTCGCTCTGGCGGACAGAGACGTGCTGCACAGTCGAGTGTTTCCCACTGATTGTCACTCAAAGTAGTTAACATTTGTATGTTTCTGGTGACTTTTCATGGCTTCGTTTTGTATACTTATTTAAGTAAGTTAACTTCCACTAGAAACAGTTCATCTTATGCCTTCAAAACTGTTAACGCGTTCTTTAAAAAAAAAAAAAAACAAAGTTGCTTGTTACTTGTTCTTTGTGTTTTAGGTGCAGCTCAGTGGAAGATGATGGGACCAGAAGACATGAGCTAAGGTTTCTGTCCTATAAAAGATTTCAGAAAAAAGAACCCTCCATTTAATTTCTGTCTGGTTTTTCCGTTTCCAGCATGATGATGTAGGGTGCATTGCTGTTTCGGTTCTGAGAGTAGCGCTCCCGTGTCCATTGTAAAGTGCTCGCTCATCACGCTTCCTGCCCCGCCCCCGCCCTCCCCGGAGTGAAAGGAGGTGTCAGACCCAGCAGTGTTAGTGTGGACGGGGAGAGCCCGCGTAGCACGTGGCTGTCGGAGTCGGTCCCTGCAGACTGCTAGAAAAACCACGGCCGCCAAGAGCGCCCGTCCGGAGGCAGCCTTCCGCCGCGGGGGGCGTGCTTCTTGGCCGATGCCCAGGGGTAGAAAGAAGGCCTCAGTGCTGCTCAGCTCCCGGGGGCCCCGCCGTGGTCCTCAATAGGAGTTAGAGGGGCGTCCCCTAGGTCGCTGGCGTTCCGGACTCGGGACTCCTGCGTTGCCTCCGTAAGCGGGCTTGGTCCTCGCCCGCGGAGCGGTATGGGAGCCCGCGGTCTCTAGCGGAGACCTGGGGCTCTGCGGGGCCGCGGGGCGGGGCCAGGCGGCGGGCAGGCCCCCCAGGCGGGCGTGCCTGTGTCGCAGCTCTGCCGTTTCTCTCAGGAAGGTTTGGCTTTATTTCACGGTGCGGCAAAAACGGTATCAAGTGATTGTGAGACTTGAGGGTCTGTAAGTCCTAGAACGTGACCCACAGAGCGTAGTTTTCTCTGTAGTTGGCAGAGTGGTTGAGGCTACACGTCTTAGGATCATTTTTCGGGTAGACCTGTTGTCCTCCAAGGTTAAATAAACCTTAGGACCCTCCCAGCATGAGCTCACCCTCAGTTCTTAGTAATAGCATCCTTCTCCTTTATTCCCCAATGCCTGTTTCATTCCACTCTTTTTCGAAAAATAATTTTTGTGTTAAAAAACACTTTTTTTAATCACTGTAATTACCACTTTCTTTCCCTGAGACATACTCAGGACATGTCTTTGGTATGTGGTGGAGGCAGTGAGCTGTGACTTGTCCTGGGGTGCACGCAGCCTCCTTTCCACCTGTAGTTTATCGTGGTTTCATAGTGGAACTCTAACTAGCTGGGGAGAAAGAATCTCTGCAGCAGGAATCCCGTGTCTTCAGATGCAAGTCAAGCAGTTGAGGATTTCCCTTCTAAATACTGAGATAGGAAAGAAGCCAGATGTCTCACGTACAGTCACTTAGTTGGGACAGCTTCCTGACCTGCTTTCTTTTTCATAGCATCCTAGTTCAGATGTGAATTTTTATAGAAGTGTTCACTACAAATTCATTTGTTTTTTATGTCAATTAATGTGCACCAAATTGAGTTTTAAAATGCTTTCCGGTTACTTTGATAGATTTCATCATCGTGGCATCTTTCTCTTCTCCTTCCACATGTAGGGTAAGGGACTGTTCTTCTGAAGAATCTTTCCATTTAGTGATCAAGATACGGAAGCTGACCTCTGAAAATGCTCAATATGTATCCTAATTATTCCCAGTGTCCTTTGAGTTGTAACTTGCATTTCAGCAGCGATGTTCCCAATTGACCTACTAGGAAAATGTAATAAACACGCCTCTTGTTACCCTGCTGCCTCCTGATGTCTCATTGCCTGCGTTTCGTGCCTGACACGTAAAGTGAGGAACACCGTTTCTAACCTGTCTCCCACTGATCTTCATAGACATGCTCGCCACAGAACCCCGGCAGGCGTTCCTGTCTCCCGCACCCAACTCCTGCTCCTTGTCTTCCCAAAAGACAGGCTTTAACGTTCTTACTGCACGCCACGTCGCCCGCGCCCGGCACCTGCTTCTGAGAAGTGGGAATACGGATGGTCTATCCTGAACTTCATCCAGGGCCGAGGCAGCCTAGGGCACCCTCTCTGCCCTCCTGTGTCCTTCCTGCTCTCCTTGATACATTTCCTGAACTTGCCAGGCTCTTGATTATATGAGATAAAAGGTTCCCTACTCACTTTACAGATTAGGTAAGGGAAGAACAGAGAAGTCAAGGAACCTTCCTGAGGAGTCAGAGCTGTTAGCGGAGCCCGGGTCCACACGCAGATGGCTGGGCAAGGGGCCAGTGTCCGCAGCTGCTGCGGGGACGTCACAAGCCTGTGTGGAGGCTGAACTCCACGTCTTAGCCAGAGACCTTAAAGGGCGTCTGCGACACGCCAGCCAGGACACAGCAGTGAACAGAACGCATGTCCCCGCCGAAGGATTTATGAATGAAAATGAGATCTTACCGCTCTAAAGGTGAGGGCCTGCCTGAAATGCCAACAGGTGAAGCTGGCAGGAGTGAGAATGGATAGAGGGTTGGTGTGTAGTTTCAGGACTCAGAACTGTAGGAAAGAAGGAAGCGCTGGTGGGGAAACTGGTCAGAAGGGAGTTAAAGCACGAGCCCACTTCTGTGAAAATCTGGAAAGGCTGTTATGCCGTTTGGCTCATGACCCTAATTGTGTGGGATTCAAGTAAAAGTATTATAAGGGATCCTGAACAATTAGTTTTTTTTTTTTTTTATTACTGTTGTTCCAGAACATTCGTTGAAATTAACCTAAAAACTAAGCATACCCTGGCCCCTGCCTCTAAGTACTATTTGAATCGTGTTCTTTTCCTAAAGATACAATGGAGGGAACAAGCAACAGTTGCCTCTTCAACATTCATTCAAGTCGCCCTTTAATCTCCACTCCAATATGCCACCTTACTTGGGGGATGATATGCAAAAACTTCATAGTGACGGCCTTTGTGGGAGGGGGTTGGGGGTAGGAAGACGACTTTTCTGTTTTTCCTTTAGGTGATGTTTGAAGTTTTAATCATTAATAATTATTCACCAACCATCCACTGAAACCAAAGCCCACTGCCCCTGAAACACCCAGACTCCGGCCCAGGCAGACTGCGCCGGCGCCGGGCTTCCCACTTCGTGCTGCGTTTTCCAAGTGTTCCCAGAGACACCTGCATCAAACTTACCCAGGGTACTGTCTTCAGAGGGGAGCCCTGGGCCCCTCCCAAAGACCCTCTTTCCACAGGGCTCCAAGAGAAACCGGGACCCTCTTGTTTGCTGATTCTCAAGTGCAGAAAAGGATGTCAATTACGCCTGTGTGCAAAGTCACTTCAATCCTGTCTGACTCTGCAACCCTATGGACCGTAGGCCACCAGGCTCCTCTCCCCTTGGAATTCTCCAGGCAAGAATATTGATGAGTGGGTTGCCATTTCCATCTCCAAGGGATCTTCCCCGCCCAGGGATCAAACCCATGCTTCTTGCATCTCCTGCAAGGGCAGGCAGGTTCTTTACCACTCGCACCACCTTGTTAATTACATCGTTTTTTGCCTGGCGACTCCAGCAGTAAAGAGTCTTGGGGACAATTCAGTGAATGAGAGATTTGGGCTATTCTGTGATCAGTGACCTTTCCCCGTTTCCCTTCAATATCCTAAAGCTATCCGATCTGAGGGGAAAGGGTTGTTTCAAGCCTATATCTGTAGCTGGACCTCAGAACTGACCTTGCTGTCACGCCTGTGATCAAGGGCCTGGGGAAGGATAAGTTTCTGAGGCTTCAAGGAAGGACCCAGAGGATCTTGTATGTTAATAAAATAGCAACTTCTTTAGCTTTTAAAGGCAAAGCAAATGCCCAAAGATTAGGTCAAAGTAACAGACAAGGAGATTTGTGGAGATGAGAAGGGTACCAGTGAGGGGGGGAAAAATCACTGAGGACAAATACCACATGATGTCCCTAATACAGGGACATCTAAAAAAATGATGCACATGAACTTCTTTACAAAACAGACAGACCTACAGACATGGAAAACAAACTTAGGTTACCAGTGGCAGAAGAGAGGGAGGGATGTATTTGGAGTTTGGAATTAATAGATAACACTACTATATATAAAATACATGACCAACAAGGACCTACTGTATAGCACAGGGAAGCTGCTTTCAATACCCTGTAGCAATCTATAATAAAATCTGAAAGAACATATATATATATACACAACTGAATCATTCTCCTGTACCCCTGAAACAACACTGCAAGTCAACTATAACAGAAAATTACTGATTCTTATGACTGTATAATTTTAAAAATAATCATACCAGTGATAAGTCTGTTATACCATTTATTGATGATGGAATTACACTGGAAAATAATCACAACAAAAGAACCACCTTGAGTAGAATGGTTTTCCAAGTGAAACATTCCTTCGAAACATATGTAAGAGACATCATCAGGGAAGCCCTTGGTTCATGTGTAGCCGTCTCAGCTGGGACTCTCACAAGCTCCACTCCACAGCACATTCAGGGATTGTGTGTGCGCACGTGTGTGTGTATAATACCTGTATCTCGGAATAAGGAACTATATTTTAGCTGGGCTTCTTGGAATAGATTTGCTCACGTTGAGATGCAGGAAAGAAGACAGTTAAGTTATTTTTGGTCAGTGGGTGAGCACTTATCCTTAGCTATTAATGAAGGTGATAAACAACAGTTCAGCTTCTGAACACAGAATGGTCTGTTCAGCACCACATCTTTTCGGTAAAGTTTCTTTTTGGTCCTTGGTGCCTGAGTCTCTTCCCTGTGACTATCAGGAAAAGACAGAGGTATGGGTGAAATTGTTGTAGGAGACTTTGGTGGCAGACATCTGGCTGAGACCGTTTTAACCAGCAGCTGAGTCGTCTGGACAGGAGTGGGCTTGATTGTGAGTTCTTGGCATGGGTTTAAAACAGAGATTTTGGGGTTCTTAAAGTCATCATGAGCTGCAATGACCTGTTTTGGGGTGGATGAGGCTTTCAGAGCTGGTCTAGAACTCCACTTGTATTTGCCAGCGCCGTTCCAGTTCCACTTGGGAGCACTGTGTTCAGGCTTGTAAGAACCAAAACTGTTTTTTCTTTTCTCATAACTTTTCTCTACACAAGCCATTTGAAGACCTACAGCGTCAGGAGGTTTGGGCTGTCTCGTTTTGGAGACAGCTTTGGAGGAAGGGGGTTGTTCGGTGACGACCGGGGCACAGAAGGAGGTCTGCAGTCTGGGCCTTTCTCTCTGAATGGTCAGCTGCTGAAGTCTTTCCATGTCCAGCAAACGAGCCATCAGAGGCTCCAGAGAGCTGTCCGGTGTCTCCACCGTCATTTTCCAACTATCAGATTTTGAGAGGGCTAATTTGTGCAAGTCCAAAGTACTGAAAGGAGGAGGAAGAAAATCAGGATATGGAAATACTTCATTCAGTTCCTCTGTGAAAGGTTCTTCAACATTTTCTATTGTTTCTGGCTTTAAGTTCAGGTCCATCTTTTTAAAATAGCTGAGTAGAGTATCGTTTGCTTTTTCATTTTCTGATACATCGCTTTCATCTGTTAAATTTTCCTCCACACTGCTATTTCCATACTTCAGATTCCAGTTTGGAGCAGTTAAAAGTTCTCCACTGTTGTTTTCTAGAGTTGAGCATAAATGAATATGAGGCTCATTCCTGTCCTTGAAAAAGTCTCCATCAGCATATGTGCAGGAGAGACTTAATGGAACCTGCAGCGCGGGGCAGGAGCCAGCTAGCTTGTCCACTGAGGCACTTGTCAGCGGGGGGTTCACACCGAAGGGCCTTATGGGATTATTGGTCATATCACAGCCAGTTCCCACTGAAGACATTTTGAAATCCCTTAAAAGATGATTTATATAATGAATGGTTGGTTGCCTAGAATTAGAATGCTATTAAAATAATGAATAAGAAACCTTTATCAAAGACTAATGTTTAGCCCCCAATGGCATGTATATCTATCTGTAAGAGAAACGTGTTAATTTTCAAATACGCTCTAACTATATACAACTATCTACGTTTTTAAAAGTATAGATTAAAATAATAACTGGGCAGTCCTTTGTACGTGCATAGGTGACTAGACCATTCTACCTACAAATGGTTAACTGACTATGAGTGGCCACAAGGCTACATGTGGCTGATTACAGCTACTTGCCTCTGAATATACTGTACGTGTAACTATGATGTCTGAGAAGGAGGCTCTGCACCTCAAACTGAAATTACAGTGAGATGTTTATTGACCCAGAATTAAACAAAAGGAAACTCTCAAAGAGTGTAGTCAGGTTACTTAAGAAAGGCTTCTACTTGGGCCACTGTGGTTTTTAAAAATTGGTCTAACCAAAAAAGGAAACAAAACAATGTCTAGCTATAAACAAAAATTATCCCAGATATAGTCTATAGCAATTTTCATCTGATAGTATGCTTTCATTTTAGGGGTAATACTTCTAGGTATTGTATTCAAATGAAAACTGCAAAAAAGCCAGACCATAGAATACTGAATTTACAGTTAGTACATTTTAAACACTTACTAGAAATACTGCCATGCAAAAATTTGATGCATTAATTGACATATATACAGTCGCATTATCTTCTTGCTTCTTTTAAAGCCAACTTACACTAAAGTCAACCAAGCAATCTTGAGGGGTTTACAAAAATACAGAAAATGGTAAAAATTTATTCATTTAGCTAAGCATTAGGTTTAATGACTTGCCTCTGAAAAATCACAGGAAAATCACCTTAAATCTATACTTGATAACAGACAATCCATGTAGCAAACAAAAAAAGAGCACAAAATCTCAATGTGGAAGACTGTGGCCGGACCGCTTTGCCACCAGGGAACAAAGTGGAAATCATCCACCCTGGAGGTGGTCTGAGAGGCGAGACAATTACACCAACACACTCTGCAAACTGTTAAACACTCAGGTAAGCTGTCACGACTTTCACTCTCTTTGTTGACATTAAGGAGAAACATCTCATTAGCAAAATGATTCTCTGCCTCCAAGCTTCCAAGTCTGCAGCATCAGCAGGCCTCGCCAGTACCAGCTATGAACACCCATCAACTGTGCAGTCCGCCCAACAGCCCACGAGATCGGCAGTTTCACTGTCTCCCCTGGACTGATCAGGGATCCCAGGCCCAGGCAGGCTGAGGTCACACATCCCGTAAGCGGAGGAGCTGGGGTTAAGCCCGCGCTCGTGGCCCCAGCCACCGCCCTCTGCTGACTCCATCTGCGTCCTCTCACTTCACCCGACCTCATCCTGCGAGCTCCTGCCCGTAAAAGCAGCCGATCAGTACCATCAGGCCGGACACGAGTCACTACAACCCCCTTCACACCTCCCAGCTGCCCCCAGCTTCGGCACGAGGAGGGCCGAGCCCCGAGCGCACGGAGATCCCTCCACGGAGGAACAGCGGCTGCTGGGGCACCGCCGACGCTCAGAGCCGGGGACCAGAGAGAAGCCCGACTCCGGGACGCCCGCAGACACAGACCGGCAGCGACAAACGGCGGCGCTCAGGCCACGGAAACGTCCCCGTCACTTTGACCTGCCATTTGGAGACGCCTTCCAGCTGGTTCTCACGCACACCGAAGAACCAAAAAGGAAGAATTCAGACCCCAGAGAGGGTCTGAAGGGAGGAAGGGGGTCTGGGAGCAAGGGCCGAGCTTTCACATCCCGGTTCAACCTTCCATCGCTTGTCACCAGACCCCCCAACCGGGACTGTCGTGCGGGTTCAGAGCGAACACAGGGACCTGGCACGTGAAGTACTCCTTTCCCGTTAGGGCTCCTTTCCATTTGGGCGAGAAGGCCAGCCCCTCCTCGCCCAGCCCCTCCGCGTCAGGCCTGTCAGGGCTTCCCCACACACTCGGCCACTCCCTTTCACAGGGCTTTCCCCACGATTTGCACACAGTCGTTTTTGCTCCTGGTTGTTTTTTGGCCTCCCACTTCAACTGAGGAGCGAATCCACCTGTAGTTATCTTTATCTCACTGAGTTAGGGGTTGACGGTCATAAACTTGCTCACCTGAGCTCCATGGTGCTTGCTTCGCTCAGAGGGTAACTCCACAGCTGGAATAGCCCTTGTTTACTATTCTAAGAAGAGAAAAACCATGGACAACATTTTAGTTACTGAATGCCTTTTTAGAAATAACAACAATACTTTCAGAGTGTGATGGATAGAACCGCACCTGTGTCCTCTGGGGCAGGAACTCTGAGAAAGTGAGCTCCAACAGGAGCTGGTCTGCTGGAATTTCCAGGTGCTTCTATAAAGCGGCAGAAGACATTTAAACACCCAGCATCTCTACTCCCGACTCTTGTTCTAAGAATGTACAGTTCTTGTTCTAACCAAGCAATATGGGCTAGACTCTGATAATTCTCCCTCATACACATATCAGTCTGTACTGACCTCAGTAAGAATAGTATAATCCATTTATAAAGATCAACTAAACAATGTTAACTAGTAAGACTTGACTATCATTAAAATTGTCTTTATTAACCGTTAACTGTTTTACATTTTGATCAATAAAAGCAAATGAGAAAGATTAATTCTTTCACTACTTCAAAATACAACTGTTTCAACTGCCTTAAGGCATCTTAAGAGCTGAGACCACATCCCTTTTGGCAGTGACTAGAACATATTATATTCATTACAATGTTAATTTCCATTTATAATATTGTTATATTGAAAAAAGCTATATAATAAGATATTCACTTAATGACCTATTTGCAGCTTTGTAAAACAGTAAACAAAGGCACTGACTTGTTTGAAGAACTCCATAGAAATAAAATTTAAAGTTTAACTTAACGAAAGAAACTTTCTTTAAGGAACACACAATGTCATGTTAATGTGCTGTGAATTATTTAAAACCAAATATTTATCCTTACCTTGTTAATTTTGCCTGAAAGAATGTATATGGAAAAAAATGACAATTAATAGTTACATAAAACTGGTGATACTCAAAACAAGCCCCCTTTAATATGAGTGGTTGTTCCTATTACAAATAGGGATATAAGTGTTCATATATTTATAAATATAAGCAGACACATCAAGGATTTCTTACCACCTGCGGCGCCATCCCTCCCAGGTGGGAGGCTTTTATTTTCAGGAACAGGTACTTCTGCATCCAAATTCCAGGGAGACAAGTTCTAAAACAATATTTGTTTTAGGATAAACTTAATGTAAGAAAATTTTACAAGCCCAAGTACATGATTTTATAGGTCCTTTGGGTAAAATACGACAAAAGGCACCAAGGTCTCTGACCCCCACCTCCACCCCATAAGGACACTCAGCATTTCTGAGGAGTGGGAAACGTTCGCCTTAAACTATTATCAGCTGGGTAACACCTCAGGAAATGGAAAGGCTTTTACAAGAATTGATGGCTTCGTTTCAAACTGATTTTAAAAATATGACAAAGTATCCAGTCCAGTGTGTCCTGGGCACACTATGGCTCCTTCACCAGATTTTATGTATCTGAGTACCAGATCTGAGAGTCTATGAAAGTCTTTCCATCAACAGAACAAAATCCTCTGACCCTCACATACTCAACACTGACTAGCCCACATCTCATTCCAGACTCCAGATGTTGAGAAACATGCAGGAAATGTTTTTTTTTTTTCTTTAAAAGCAAGAAATGAATAAGGAAAGGTACAGTATCTGTTGAGGATTCACGTTCCAGACACTGTGCTGACCGCTATGGGGAAAGGCATGGGTGTGTGCAGGAGAGGTCTGCAGAAGTTTATCCTGGAAAAGGGGAAGTGAAGAGGTGGGCAGTTCACTTTTAAAAAAAGTAATCGTTGAGGGCTTCCCTGGTGGCTCAGTGGTGAGGAATCTGCCCGCTAATGCAGGAGACGATACTGGAAGACCCCACACGGAGCAACGAAGCCCTCCCACTGTTGAAGCCGCGCCCCGGAGCCTGTAAACCATAACCACTGCCGCTGCGTACCCAGGGCCCCGGCTCCGAGACAGGGGAGCCACCGCCCTGCGAGGAGAGCAGCGCCCTCGCCCCAACTAGACGAAGCCTGCAGGCAGCGACAGAGACCCGGGGCAGCCAGAGTAAGTACCTGCAGCAGCAAGGACCGAGGACAGCCAAAATAAGTAAAGAAATAAATTTTTAAAAAGTAATATTTGAGGGGTGAACTCAGCAGCTTTGTTATCTCAAGTGAGAAAACCCTTTGTAAACTACACTGTAAGCAACATTCACACCAATGAAATGTTAGGTAGTGTTAGCTCATCGTCACCACAGTAAGGAGAAGAAGGGACAAAGCAGCCTAAACACAGGATGAGAACTTAACTGATCCACAAGGAAGTTACCTCCTGGCAGGAAGGAGAGCTGGCCTTTGGAGGGTGGGCCTTGGTTTATCTTTTCCTACAGGCTTTTATTTACAAAAAAAAAGTTAATAAAATTCTTTGTTCTCTGAGAGAACGTGCTTTGGATCTAGTCTCCGCATGAGAATCACCAGGGGTGCTCTTTAAAAACAACAGTTGAGGGCTTCCCTGGTGGTCTAGTGGTTAAGAGTCTGCCTGCTAAGGCAGGGGGCACCAGTTCGGTCCTCGGCTGGGGAAGGTTCCACAGGCTGCGGAGCAGCTACGCCCGAGCGCCGCAGCTATGAGCCCGAGCCCTAGAGCCCGCAAACTGCAACTCCCGGGCCCACCGGCCACAACTAGAGCCTGCGCTCCGCAACCAGAGAAGCCCGCACAGTGAGACGCCTGCACGCAAGCAGAGCAGGCCCCTCTCACCGCAAGCAGAGCAAGCCTGCGTGCAGCAAGGAAGACCCAGCACGGCCAAAAAGAAATAAGTAAACACATGCAATTAAAAAAAAATTAGTTGAAAAACACAGATTCTGATCGAGTAGGATGAGGCCGGACACTTGTATTTTTAGAGCCTCCTGACAGATTGTCAAGCTTCTCTCGGCTCTGTAATCCCGGTTCCCTAAGGTACAAAACCACCTGTGAGAGGAACAGCTCTAGAGTAACACGATAAAGGGCAGCTGACGAAAACTGCACCACTGAGGTCACAGCACAGAAGGAAGCAGTCACCAGGCAAGGAAGGCCGTCAGCTGCCCACGACATCCGCCACGTTGTAAACTCCCTACAGGTGGTAACTGGGCCTTCCTAGATGATATTCCACCTGCTGCCAATATTTTTCACAGAAAACATGTAAGGATATTAAACAGGTGAGCACTGTCGATGAATCAAGGTGGCATGTTTCACGAAATCCAACTGCAATCAGAAATGTTTGCAGATTTGCAGAGAAGCTGGTTAACCTGCCCTTTGTTAAAGGACATAAAAATGTTCAGGGGAGTCTACTCAGTACTCTGTAATAAGATAAACGGGAAAAGAAGTTGAAAAAGCGTGGATATAACTGAACCTCCTTGCGCTGAGCACCTGAAACTAACACACATTGCCGACCAACTAAACTCCAATATAAAATTAAAAAAAAAATTTAAAGAGAACTTTCCCATTTGGTCTTGCAAGCGCACCCAGAGGTGGAGTGCAGACTGCTCCCAGGGGGAGCAGCAGGGCGCGCGGGGGCCCCTCGCGGAGGCGCTGACCGCGGCGGCTGGGCGCGGAGGGGGTGCTCCGCCCCCGCGCGGCCCGCGGCACCTACCTCCCAGGGTGCGGCCGCGCCCGGGCCGGGCCCGCTGCTCTCACCGGTTTTTCTGCCCATCTTGCTCCTCGGTTTCCTGCGAATCCTGCACAGGTGTGGGACAGACAGCACACGGAGGGTGAGGCCCGCGGCTGAGGCAGAGAGCGTCCAGAGGTTAAGAAAACGCTTTAGAAGAGGAGAGACTGGCCTGAGGGGGCAGGCCGGCTCACAAGAGGGGGTTCACTGGGAACCCAGGCCAGCCAGACAAGGAGGGGGGCACCTAAATGACAAACGGGGAGACCTAAATGACAGAAGACGGAAACGAAGGTTTCCGAGAAGGGAGCTACTATCAGATCGGAAGATTAAAACACAAACTAGAATCGTCTGGAATTAAGACACAGGGTCATGCAGTCTGCTTTTCAGCATTTAAGCCAGGGGCCCCGTTGAAAAGCAGGATCCACCTTCCGCACCGGCGCCCCCACGCCGCCAAGTGCCTCAGATCGCCCGAAAGGCCTGTTTCCCACCCCAAACGACCCTGGTCCGGGCCCCCGCGGCTCGAGGCGGAGCATGCAGGCGCAGCAAGCGTCGCGGCGTTGCCGAGGCGGATTAAGGCGCCGGTTCGGACCCGCTGCAAAAAACACAGACAGACGGTTGCTACCGCGGAGAGCAGGGCGCTCGCCGGGCGTCTACGGCCGTCGGTCCCGGAGGGAGGCCGCTCGGGGGCGCTCGGCGCCCGGGGAGCCGCCAGGCGGGGGCGACGGGGCGGACCGGGGGAGGCGCGCTGGGGCGGGGGCGCCCGGGCTCTGAACGGGGGCGGGAGGGCAGGGGAGGGGGGCGTCCGGACGCCCCGGCCGTCACTTACCGCTCGGCGCCGCTGGCCCCCGGTTCGTCCCCGGCCGCGCCTCCGCGCGCGCTGCCGCCCGGGCGCCCCAGCCGCTCCGCGCGCCCGGCCTCCGGCTCGGCCGGCCTGCGGGGAGGACAGAGCGCAGCGCCCCGTTGCACGCCGACCACCGCCCCGACCTTGATCGCCGCCCCTGCCCCCGACCTTGACCCTGACCCCTCCCCGGCCTCCCGCCGGACCCTGCACCAGGTCCAGGCTCCACCCTTGACCTTCAGCCCGGCCCCGCCCCCTGAACGCAGACCCGCAGCGTGACCGCACCCCCAACCCAGGACCCCGACCCTGCGTCCGATCCCGCCCGCGACTCCGCCCCACCCGCCCCGCTCCCTCCTCCGAGACCCCGATTTGGGTTTGCAGCAGGATTTGCTTTCAATTCGTTGCTCACCTGTTGCATCAGAGTTACTCATTTACAGTTTCTCACTCTACCTTTTAAACACCTCGACGGCGAGACCTGGCCTTTCTCTGAGTGACAGAGTGCCTGGCATAATAGGCAGTCCATACGTGTTTGGGTTAAATTACCCCCAAAAGAAATTCTTTTGTATGGTGTGGTTACTATGCTCAGGCCTACTGCCAAACATTTCATAGAGATTAACCAGTGTAATACTTAACAGCCCAGGGAGGGTAGCACTTCTAGTGACTCCTGTTTTATAAATGAGTAACCTGCTAGGTGTTGCAAGAGGGCATCAGAGGGCAGACACACTGAGACCACAATCACAGAAAACTCGCCAATCTGATCACAGGACCACAGTCTTGTCTAACTCAATGAAACTAAGCCATGCCGTGTGGGGCCACCCAAGACGGACGGGTCATGGTGGACAGGTCTGACAGAATGTGGGCCACTGGAGAAGGGAATGGCAAACCACCTCAATATTCTTGCCTTGAGACCCCCATGAACAGTATGAAAAGGCAAAATGATAGGACACTGAAAGAGGAACTCCCCAGGTCGGTAGGTGCCCAATATGCTACTGGAGATCAGTGGAGAAAGAACTCCAGAAAGAATGAAGGGATGGAGCCAAAGCAAAAACACTACCCTGTTGTGGATGTGACTGGGGATAGAAGCAAGGTCCGATGCTGTAAAGAGCAATATTGCATAGGAACCTGGAATGTTAGGTCCATGAATCAAGGCAAATTGGAAGTGGTCAAACAGGAGATGGCAAGAGTGAATGTCGAGGACTGATGCTGAAGCTGAAACTCTAGTACTTTGGCCACCCACCTCATGCGAAGAGTTGACTCATTGGAAAAGACCCTGATGCTGGGAGGGATTGGGGGCAGGAGGAGAAGGGGACGACAGAGGGTAAGATGGCTGGATGGCATCACTGACTCAATGGACATGAGTTTGAGTAAACTCCGGGAGTTGGTGATGGACAGGGAGGCCTGGTGTGCTGCAATTCATGGGGTCGCAAAGAGTCGGACACGACTGAGCGACTGAATTGAACTGAACTGAACTGAACCTGGCCTTAAATATTACATTTCCCAACTTAATAATTACTTGAAAAATAGTGACTTCATGTGGGGGTCCACGTATTCCTAGCTAACACTGGCTAATGTATTTAAGTGGGAAAGAGTTTTCTGTTCTCTGGCTGGAAGACAGAAATGATGCGTGTGTGTGGACACGTGTGCGTTTCAGATGTGTGTGTGCATGTCACATGTAGCTTATGCAGCCCCCATCCTCCTTTCTTCCTGTTTCTTCTTTTCCTTTAGCTTCAGAACTTGACCTGATTCCTAATCCCTTCAGGTCCCTCTGAGCTGTGGAATCCGGGAATAAGCACATCCTCTAAGATCCTCTCTTTTTTTCCTTGACGGAACATATTCTTAAAAACTCCTATTCTCTCTGACGCTTCCTCCTGTCTCTGGAGACTTTTTGAAGGGTTTGCATCGGCATCAAAACCCTGCCTCCCTTCCCCCTCACGTCAACAGTTGATAAGGTTTTTAGCATCACATGTTCAGCACTGCAGTGACCTCACAGGCCCCGCAGGCTGTTCTGGGAGAGTGAGGGGCCAGGCCTCCCGAGGGGCGGAAGGGCCAAGCGGTGGATGTGGAGGACGAGGGCAGCAGCCAGGGAGCCTGGGTGGAGCCTGGCTGCAGGCTGGTCTGCGTCCAGTCCAGCCCTGACAGTCAAGGCACGGGTTGGATGTGGGCTGTTTTCCAGAGCGGCTCAGGTCCTGGGCCTGTCTTCTCGACCAGCCCCAGGCCTCTGCGGGGATTCAGTTCTGCTGGTAGCTTTACTTCCAACCCGTTCCTCCCTATTAACCCATGAAGCAGGGCCAGGTAGCCTCTGTCTCGTGGCGTTGGACAAGCTCTTCCGTCAGTCAGGATGGAGCTGGTCTGGGCGGGCAGAAGGGGAGCTCCTCGGGCCAGTCACCCTGTGGGCTGGGGCCTTCTCCCACCTCGGGTTCTCTTGTTGTGGAAAGGTGACACAGACCCTTGACAACTATTTTGGGAAGCACCCTGACATACATTCCTTCTCACTGTCCAGGCTTGTGGACGAGGTCAGGAACGACAGTGCTTAGCTTCTTGTCCTCCTGAAGGGAGCAGTTCTCTCCATCCGCCCCCCTCTGTCGACACCCTCCGTGGCTCCACGCATCCCCCTCCTGCTCCCTCAATTCTCCCAGGTATTGCCAAGCTCGGGGCGGATCGTGTTCTGCTGAAGGATCTCGTGCAAGTATAACTATGTACTTGCTTTCAGAAAGTCAGGACCATCTTTTCTAATTACTAATAGGCATTTCTTTGGCCGCGTTGCATGGCCTGCGGGATTTTAGGTCCCTGACCAGGGATCGAACCCATACCCTTGGGAGCAGAAGCCTGGAGCCCTAACCACTGGACCGCCAGCGAAGTCCCAATAACATGCGTTTTTGTTCTCCAGTAAGACTCTGTAAGTCAGTGGGAAAGACTCCAATTCAATTATGGGCAGTTTGCATTTAGTGTATCCAGGTAACTTGTTTTCCCCTACTCTCCCCTGCCACCACCTACCTCCCCATTTTCCAGCTTCTGTTGTCTCTCAGTCAGGGCCAATTATATGTATTTCCAATTTAGGACTCCATTTCTGTGAGATTTACCTTAAATAGCCTAACTTCCTTGTATTTGTATAATTCTGCTCTAAGAAATATTCATGGGGTTATTTTTAGTTAGAAGTTGTGTTTTTGCTTTAAAAATTAAGCTTTAACACTTTCCTTCCTTATTTGGGAGGCCCCGATTCTGTTGTAAGAAATCTTGTTTAAAGTCTGTTCCTAGAAGGCGTGCGATAGACACGTGCGTGAATATCTTTCCAAACGTAAGACAAGCACAGACATCAGCCTGTCCCTCACCTGCCTCTGTCATAACTCACAGTTTTGATTCAGTTCTCAATCATATTTCCACCTTTATTTCGATTTTTCTGCAAGATTTGACTTCTGCTGTTTGAGTTGCTTTATATGTCTCCCTGTCCTCCAGGGGCCTGTTCTCTGTAGCTGGGTTTCCTTAGCTTTATATCCCCCACTCACTTTGGATTTGGGTTTGGGTTTGGGGATTAGGACTTACTCTCTGGAATGGCGTTAGCAGTGAAGAACCTGCCTGCTAGTGCAGGAGACCGAAGAGATACGGGTTCCATCCCTGGGTCGGGAAGATTCCCCTGGAGGAGGAAAGGGCAACCCACTCCAGTATTCTTGCCTGGAGAATCCCATGGACGGAGGGGTCTGGCGGCTACAGGCCATGGGGTCGCAAACAGTCGGACGCACTGGGTGACTTAGCCCAGCACTTACTTTCTGCTGGCAGGAAAGCTGTGGCTTGGATCCTCCTTCTGGTAGCTGGGGCCTTCCCACCTCAGCTGCTTGGAGCGGAACACTCTCTTGAGCACACTCTCCTTCAGGAACCTGGAGATGATCCTCTCTCTCTGGACGTTACTGAACACCTTGCCCTCGGGGAGCCAGCCCAGCTTGTCACACCCGCCGTGGAAGAGGGGGGGCGGGAGGAGCTCGGGAGACACGGCCGTCCTCTGTGGGAGCAACGACGGAGAAAGGAATTGCCGGTTACCTGGAAGTCCAGAACGAGAGACCAGCCCACCCTGAGGACCAGCGCCCAGGCCTGCAGCAGCCCCGCTCTGGGAGCAATCGCGCTGATAGCACGCGCCCCCCCGGGGCTGCCGGCCCGAACAAACGGCGACTCGGGCGTCACAGTGAGCAGAGGAGGCAGGGGCAGGCCGAGGGGGCTTCCTGGTCCTTCTTCAAAGGAGATAACACTCGACCCCAGGTTCAGCCTTGAAAGGTAAATGTACCGGTGACCGAAGCGCAGAATTGTAAGTAGGAGGGGTTGGGAACAAGGCTCAAGTGGAGGGGTTCGTGTCCTCAGCATCAGCAGCGCAGGCTGAGAGTGGTTTGGCCACGGTGAAGGTCATGGAGCTGCCACAGTGAAGGTCACAGCTGGGTTTGGCACCCCGCCTGCCCCGTGGAGACCGTTCACGTCCACCTCAACGGTGTTCCTGCCACCGCACCACAATCAGACCAAAGGGACAAAATCTGACTCCTTGAAAAGACGTACCTGTGGCAGGAAACATTTATTCCTCCAAGAGTTTATTTAAAAATAAAAGGTAATCATCGTGGCCTCCTGATTTCAGCCAAGGTCAGTAAACTTCAGATTGCTGGGAAGATTCCAACAGTTGTTGTTTAGAGCAAAGAGTAAGAATATATGTGTCAACTCGCAGACTTCGAGACCCAGCTTATGGTTGCGGGGTGCAGGGGGGCATGGGGTGGACGGATGGGGAAGGGATAGTTAGGGGGTCTGAGATCAACACGCACATACCACTATATTTAAAATGGACGGGACTTCCTGGGGGTCCAGGGGTTAGGGATCGACCTTGCTGTGCGGGGGAGGTGGGCTCGATCCCTGGTCGGGGAACTAAGATCCCACATGCTGCAGGGCTGGGCCTGCGTGCCACATCGAGAGAGGGGCCTGCACGCTGCAACCAAACCCAAGACAGCCACAGATCAACCTTGTCTTAAACATAAAATGGATAACCGACAAGGACCTACCGCGTAGCACCTGGGACTCTGCTCCGTGTGATGCGGCAGCCGGGACGGGAGGTGCGGTTCGGGAGAGAACAGATAACATGTATGTGTGGCTGAGTCCCTTTGCTGCCCACCTGAGGCTATCACAGTATTATTTGTTAATCAGCTGTACCCAAGTACTCAATAAAACGTTAAAAAGAATATACGGGTCAAATAAAGAACAGGCTTGTGGCTGCCAAGGGAGATGAGAGTAAGGGAGGAATGGATTGGAGTTTGGGGTGAGCAGATGGGAGCTATTAAGTATAGACGGATAGACAAAGTCCTACTGCATAGCGTAGGGAACTATAGTCAACGTCCTGTGATAAACCATAATGGAAAAGAATATGAATGTGTGTACATGTATACCTGAGTCACTGTACTGCAGAAATTAGCACAACACTACAAATCAACTATACTTCAACAGCAAAAAATTTAAAAAGAACATATAGGTCAATTTATGTGAACTGGAAAAAATCAACTTTAATAGATCCCTTCCTTGGCCTTTGAATGGCTTAAAACATGGTTTGCTCTTCCCTATTTAAGTGAAAGAGGATTTAGAGTAACCCAGTCACATCTGCTTGGAAGAGAGAAACCTCTGGTTTCCAGAATTTTCTACCCTCCCCCTCCACCAGTACTTTCTCTCTCCAAAAGCACCTGTGAAATTATGAGACTCACACTCTGTTCCAGGGGTTTTGGTTAGTTCTATACCATATTTAAAATGTATTTGTATTTAAAGCGCATCTTTCTGTTTACTTCGTAAAGTTGTACTTTTTAAAGTTGCAAGGTGAAAATTCCAAAGTGGAATTTTGTGTCTCCTGTGCTGGGGACCGTGATACCATCAGGATTTTCTTATAGTCCTGGCCAAGGGTTTTGAAGTTTGATTAAAAGCTGGCACACAGGGACTCTCGCTAGCAGTCCAGTGGTTAAAACATTGCACTTTCAATGCAGGAGGCACGCACGGTTCTATACCTGGTTCCGGAACGAAGATCCCCCATGCTGCACAGAGCCACCAAAAAATAGGGGAGAAAAAAACAAACAAGAACACTCCTAGATTTCACCACGTGAAGTTGAAGTGAAGTTGCTGAGTCGTGTCCAACTCTTTTCGATCCCATGGACTGTAGCCTACCAACTCCTCCGTCCATGGAATTTTCCAGGCAAGAAGACTGCAGTGGTTTGCCGCTTCCTTCTCCAGGGGATCTTCCTGACCCAGGGATCGAACCCAGGGGTCCTGCATTGCAGGCAGACGCTTTACCCTCAGAACCACAAGGGAAGCCCAGCGTTCACCATGGCTTTCCCTGTTTCTGACCATTTGGCAGTGTGCCTGTCCAGCCAGTTCATGGAATAGACCACCTATGGTGAGCCTGGCTCAGTTGGAGCCTGCCCAGGATTACCTATAATAGATTTCATTGTTTGCATTTTTGCCAATTTCTGGGAGTAGTTCTTGGCAACTTCTGTCTTTCTTGGGGGTTGTGCTATCAGGTGTGGTGGTTTAAGATTATTTAGTATGCCTGCTTTTGTTATTTTACTTATTTATTTATTTTTATTGAAGGGTAGGTAATTTACAATGTTGTATTAGTTTTAAAGGGCTTCCTAGAGGGCACTAGTGGCAAAGAACCAGCTTGCCAATGCAGGAGACGTAAGAGATTTGGGTTCCATCTCTGGGTTGGGAAGATCCCCTGGAGGAGGGCAAGGCAACCCACTCCAGTATTCTTGCCTGGAGAGTCCCATGGACAGAGGAGCCTACGTGTACATCAAAGTGATTCGGTTATACATACACCACACATACACACGCACACATATGTCTTCTTTTTTCAGATGCTTTTCCATTCTATCGAGAGGTTATTACAAGATATCGAGTACAGTACAGTAGGTCCTTGTTTACCTGTTTGATCTTCCTGCTTTTGGTCCACGATGGAGAATGGCTTCTCCAGTAAAGCCAGAGCTGAGCATCTTTTGTTTCCTTTGGTCTTCTCGTGTTAGTCTGGGTAAGAGAATAAGCAGCAGGGGACCTTCTCACCTGGGTTAATCTGGACATGTCCTCAGCCGTGGACGATGACGCTCTCTCCCCGGTTCTGCTTGGAAACCTCGCCGCTGTAGCCACGCTCCCCAGGGCCGGGTTGGTCTGCAGAGCCTTAATTAGATTCACACAAGGTGCTCGGCTTCCACTGGGGGCCGGATGGGAAAATATGACTGAAGTGCCCACGCCGGGTCCCCCTCCTCTAGGAAAGCACCCTGCCTTCCTTAGGTATAGTCCATGTCTGGACAGGAAACAGGTTTCTGCCTAAAATCCCCGTCAGACTCGGGATATTTGTGAAGGGCGAACTTCCTCTGGGTGGAAGGTGCGAGGCCAGCGCTCAGGGTTCCAGGCTGAGCTCTGGGCCATTGTGACCCTCAGAACGCTCAGCAGCCAGAGGGCAGAAAACAGGGTCCATGGCGCCTTCCTGGAGATGAAGGAGAGCCTGGAAAGAGCCGCTGCCAGGGCCTCCCCGCCTCCAGCTCTCCTTCCACTCTTGTCCGTAACTCAGAGGGTCATCATGGGGACAGCCAGGAACAACCAAGTGGAGCTGAAACTCCCGCTCCTTGAGAAACCTAAGACCCTGAAAAACTACAGCCAGCCTGAGGTTCTCCGTCACACCTTCGAGACTCTGTCCAACCTTCACAAGTTGCTTCCCAATCATCTGATGGAGCTGCTCCACTCCTGCAAGAGTGAGGAGGACAAGAAAAAATGTATGTGGGCAGAGGGCGGGCACCAACTCTTTAGGAAGCCTGCACTTTATCGTGGTACCCACGCCCCTTCTGGAGTCCTGCGTGCGTGCGTGCTAAGTCACTTCAGTCGTGTCCGACTCTTTGCGGCCCCATGGACCATAGCCCACCAGGCTCCTCTGTCTGTGGGATTCTCCAGCAAGAATACTGGAGTGGGTTGCCGTGCCCTCCTCCAGGGGATCTTCCCGACCCAGGGATCGAACCGTCTACCTGCATTGCAGGCAGATTCTTTACCACCAGCGCCACCTGGGAAGCCCCTCTGCAGTCATGAGTGAGGAGTCAGTCCTACAGAGCAGGTGTGGTTCACGCCTGAGACCTCAGCCACGTCCATCCTTCGTGCTGTGGGGCCACGTGCTCGGAGCTCACACGCGGTTCACCTACACACTGCCTTTCCTAGGTCTGGTTTGAAGCTTAGTGGGATAACTTCCCGGTTAAAGGTCAGGCTTTGAAGTTCATTCCTTGGCTCTGTTTCCCACCCCTCCTTCTTTCTTTCTCCAGGCGTGTACCGCCCTGGAGGAACACTGTTTTCCCCCAGGCCTTACAGGCTTTGCAGGTGTGGAGGTGTGGAGTGGCCTGCCCCTCCTGGACCCGTCAGGGAGGGTGATGACTGGACTGATTTGCAGAATTGGGTGGAGCCTGCCTCCGTGTTGTTCAGCTCAGGTGAAGGGCAGAGGTAGATGGTAGCCACTGGCCCCAGGGGCCTAGGGAGTGAGGTGGCAGCTGCCGCACTGATGAAGACACAAGTCCCGGGTGGGAAGGCGGCTATCGGGGTGATGATTTTAGAACACAGTGGCTGATTTGGCGATTTGTCTTCAGGTGGAGGTGGTTTAGTTGCTAAGTCGTGTCCGATTCTTGCCACCCCATGAACAGTAGCCCGCCAGGCTCCTCTGTCCATGGGATTCTCCAGGCAAGAGTATTGCAGTGGGTTGCCATTTCCTTCTCCAGGGGATCTTCCCAACCCAGGAATCGAACCTGGGTCTCCTGCATTTTGTCTTCTGATTAATCCCTAATCCCTGAACCTACAGTATTGTGAATCAATCCCAAGATCCAGGTTATATTAAAGATTACATAAAAATCAAAAAAAGTGTAAGCACCTGTTAGAATAGACAGACATTATACACTGGCAATTCACAAGACGAAATGCAAACCGCCAATAGACATGAGAGGTGTTCAAACACTCTGGTAATCAAGGAAGTAACAGAAAACCAAGAAGGGAGTTTCCCTGTGGTCTAGTGGCTGAGACTCCTCCAAGCTCCCAGTGCGGGGACCTGGGTTCAGTCCTTGGTGGGGAACTCGATCCCACATGCCAGAGCTGAGAGTTTGCAGGCTGCAGTCAAAGATCCCGCTTGCAGCGACAAAGATGCAAGATCTTCCCTGCTGCAGCTGAGACTCAGGGCGGCCAAAGAAAGAAAGAAATATTTTAAAGATAAATCGAGGAGATATTTTTAAGCCATCAGAGTGGTCAAATTTTGTAAGATCAGTAATGATAAACACGTGGGGAAATTAATACCCTAACAACTGAAGGTATGTTCTCATTGCTTCAGGCTTTTTCGAAGGTAATCTGAAAGTCTGTCAAAGTTTAAAATGTATGTTGCTGGCTTACTGTGTAAGTTGAACGCAGTAAAGAGTAAGCAGAGTGTCCTGGGACTGCCAGAATGTAGACCCACAGACTGGGGGGTTAAAGCAACAGATGTATGATCTCATGGCCTGGAGGCTAGAAGTCCAGAGCCAGGGTGTCAGCAGGCTCTGAAGCGGCTGGGAGAGGGCTCTTCCTTGCCTCTTCCCGGTTTCTTGAGTTGGCTGGGACTCCTTGGCGCCCCTTGATTTACAGACGCATCACCCGATTCTCTGCCTCCCTGTCACAGGTGCGTGTGCACATGTGACACCCGTCTTCTCCGTTCGCACATCTGTCTTCTTACAAGGAGCACCACATCGGATTAAGAACCTGCTCTGCTCCAGAACAGGGCTTCCCAGCTGGTGCTAGTGGTGATGGACCTGCCTTCCGATGCAGGAGACGGAAGAGACTCGAGTTCAACCCCCGGAGTAGGAAACGGCAACCCACTCCAGGATTCTTGCCTGGAGGATCCCCACGGACAGAGGAGCCTGGCGGGCTACAGTCCACGGGGTCACACAGAACTGTACAGACTGGCTGCGCACACACGCTGCCCAGGATGACCTCGTCTTAACTGCGTCTGCGGGTTGTTTCCAAGCGAGGCCACATGCGGGGAGACTGGGGGTTAGGAGACGCCACAGTCCCCTGCAAGGCAGCACCTCTGCCTAAAGGAATCCTCGAGTGCCTAAAAGAATGCTTAGCTTTTTCTTATATAGATAAGTCTGTTGTTCATAGTTGGTTATCTGGCACCACTGAATGTTTTTTCAGAACGTGTGGGCTTAGGACAAAACTGAGACACCAGAAAAATTCACATTTTAACATCCTGTTAGATACGCATGTCCTTCAACTTAGCAATTCCACTTCTACTTACTGTCTCAGAGAAATACTGGCCCACCCTGCACACAGATGCAGGAACAAAGGTGTGTGTTGAAACACTGTTTATAAAGGTGAAAAATTCTAAAAAACCTAATCTCATTCAACAACAGAATGGTTAAACAGATACATTCATAGTGGAAATACTGTTAAAGTCGTTATTAAAATATCTACAAAACACACTGCAGAGTTTTAATAACAATGATTCCATTTTTTGCCAAAAGAAGACTGTAAATTCATAGATGGAAACATGTACATAAACGTATAGAAAAGTGTTCTAGAAGGAGACAGGGCAAATTCGGGATGGTGGCAGGATAGTGATGAGAGGAAGGAAGAGGTTCCTTTGACTGTTGTTGACTTGAACTAAAAGGACCGCCCAATATTTCTCCAGCAAAGATGGGTTTATTCGGTATCCGTGGAGAATTGCAAATCAGCGAACCACGAGGAAGTCAGCGCGTGGACAGAGCACGTTTACGGAAGGGAAAGGAAGCTGGGAGGGCAGCAAAAGTAGTAACCAAACCTCCCGAGCCCGGCGGGAGAGGAGGGCGGGGCGGGCCTTCGTTCTGACTGGGCTCCGCTCCAGACGCGGGGCCGAGAGCGACGCCTGCTGGCCTCCTGGCTCTGCGGTTTCTGCTCGTTCATTTTTCACAGTGTACACTGCTTCCCTGGCGGCTCAGACCATAAAGAATCTGCCTGCGACGCGGGAGGCCTGGGTTCCATCCCTGGGTCGGGAAGATCCCCTGCAGAAGGGAAAGGCTACCCACTCCCAGTTTTCTGGCCTGGAGAAGCCCATGGACAGGGGAGCTTGGCGGGCTACAGTCCACGGGGTCGCAGAGAGTCAGACACGACTGAGTGACTTTCACTCACTATACTTAAGTGGTTTAATTTTATTTTAATGGAAGTCTTTCCACGCATCTTTAATTTTTGTAGTTAAAATTCAATTTTAAAATGGAAAATGCAGGGAGCGTTTATGTGAGGTTGGAGAAGTGGGTTTTGATTTCTCCGTGATATCCCGGTCGTATGTTGATTTATAGTCTGTTCCCCTAGCCTTCCAGTGTAGACACAAATAGGTCCTGGCACAACGTTAGCAGTTGGTGGTGTTCCTGCCGTGTAGACTGCGGCCCACCGAATTGTCAGTATGTCTGAAATCCTGACAACCAAGTAAACCCTACACTCTTGCTACTGGGCGGGGGAGCCTGAGGGCGGCTGGGCGGCCCAGCTGTGCGGTAATGGGGCTAAGGAACCGGGGGAGAGCCCTGGCCTTCGCCCGCGGGCGGGAGCCCTGTACTCAGGCCTGCTCTTGAGTCGCTTGGTGTGATTCTCTGGCCTCTAAGGAGGAAGCGGTTCACTATCATTATACCATTTAGTCCACTTAGTCTGCATGAGGCAACGTTCCTGGGGGCTCTCTACCAATTACCCTGCCCGGGAAGGACCCTCAGGGATCCAGCCGGTGGGATGACGGGGGCTGGATGAGCTCTGATCTGAGTCCGACGCAGGGCCGCCCCGCATGTCTTGAGGTTCAGCTCCTCCTGCAGCAGCTGTCTGACAGCTTCCTCTGGATGCCCCTGAATGGGTTGCAGAGATGCTCGGAGCACGGCCTGCAAACTGGCTTTTGCTTCTCAAAGTGTTACCAGTTGGCAAAGAGATAAAAAGCCTGCCCTGCAAGATAACTCAGGTCTGTCGCTAGACACCATGCATTTTAACTGACTTCTCTTCTCCCTCCCTCTTTTTTTTTGGGGGGGGGGGGCGAGGAGATGGTTTTGATGAAGGAAGCAGTGTCCTGGAACACGTTCTGACAGTTCTTTCTCACTGCCGACGGGCAATTTGGTCATGGGCCATCCGTGTGAAGCAGCGCGTGTGATGTCAGTACAGTGTAGTTACTATCGCTGAAGATAAAAAATAATTGCTCACTTACTCTTTGTTTGAGAATCATGGGCAGATCACACCAGCAACCCTCAGCGCCTGCTCTCTGCATTCCTTCACTCCCGTTTTGCTGTGCGTCTCTCAGATGTCCAGGACCAGGCTAAGGTCTAAATGCTGCTCACTGGTATTTTTGGAATGAAGAAATGGCAGAGCCAAATAGCAACTAAGTGGCACGAATAGCCGTTCTCAAGTCAATGCCACGCTCCTCTTCCCAAGCAGAGATGGGAAGGAACACCGGGTTACACTAATGCTCCTGCACCAGGGCTTCCCTGGGGGCTCACGTGGTGAAGAGTCCGCCTGTTGGAGAAGGGAAGGGCAGCCCACTCCAGCATTCTTGCCCGAAGGCGGCCGTGGGCGGAGGAGCCGGGCTGGCTACAGTCCAGGGGGGTTGCAGAGTTGGAGACGGCTGAGCGAGTAACACTAATTTATTCTATTACCAGGTGAGAATTCTGAATTCTCTGGCTTAGAAAGGATCTTGGAAAGACATCAATTTCCAAGAGAGATTAATCTGACCCCCAAACCAAGCAGTATGCCCCTGTGGAGAAGAAAACAAAACAACAATGCCAATCAGGGGTGGAAGAAGTGCCGCTTTTGGAGTAAGAACACAAAGGAGCCCCCAATGTCAACCATAGTTGTCAGGTAGGCGGAGAGCCTTGCCCCAGGCAGGCCTGCTTAAGAGATGTTACAGGATGACCACGAGCCCCTGATGGCTTAGCTAAAAAATGACTTGAACTTATCCCTGGCCTATGTGGTGAGTGTGAAAACAAGTGCTGCTCTGCATAAAACCCATAAGCTGCCTTTTCACCCCCCGCTGCACCCAGAGTCTGCGGGAGCGCTCAGAGACGGAGCAGGCGTGTGGGATCCCCGTGGGCCATCGCATCCCAGGTCAGGGAGTGGAGAATGAGCAGGGCTGGAGTAGGATTCTGGGGACCCAGTCACTGAGCTGCAGGGCTTTAATGCTGCAGCCAAGTCAGGAGGCAGCGGCCTGCCCCAACACGCCGGGACCCAGGATACAACCGTGAGTGGCAGAGCCTTGCCTCTAATCCTAGTCCGCCAGATCCCTGCTTTTTCACGTAAGCACGGACAGCTGTACATTTTCCCACTCAGCACTGATTTTACTGTATCCTGTAAGTTGTGTTTTTATTCGGTTACAAGGACAGTAAGCTTTCAGATGTGCTTTTTATAAGGGACCATCTTAAATGAGAATGAAGACGGGACAGTACATGAGGAAATAACCACTGATAGGGGATATTGTGTTCCTGGGAAACGGCCTAATTCTCCACGTCTTTTGGGCAGATGATAGGGGCGGAATGAAACTAGGATTCTAACTGACCCTCTGATCGTCCTGATCCTTTCTGCCCACTCCCCCTGCCAGGTGGCTGAAAAAGAACATGCGACCCACCGAAGACCTGGCCTCGGTCACGCAGAGGCTGTCGGCGTTCGGGCCGATCGAGTCGGTGACCCTCTGCGGGCGGCAGAGCGCCGTGGTGGTTTTCAGAGACATGGTCTCGGCCTGCAACGCGGTGAACGCGTTCCAGAGCAGGGCGCCGGGGAGCATGTTCCAGTGCACCTGGCAGCAGCCGTTCATGTCGAGGGAGCTGAGGCTGCCCCCGACCAAGAGCCAGCGGAAGCTCCCCAGGCGCGTCTGACATCGTTGTCCTTCACCAAGGCCCCAGCACAATAAATCACAGCGCGGGTATCTGAGCGCCAAAGGAAGGCGAGCTTTATTGGGCGCGGGGGCCGACAGCCGGAGCCGCGGGACGACGCTTCCCCGGAGGCGCCGGCGAGGCCGCGCCGGCATCAGAGCTTCGCCTTCCTGGACAGGAAGCTCGCGACGGCATTCATGCACTCGTCCGACAGCCACCTCTCCCTCAGGACGCTGCTTTCTTCCGCGTTGACCGCGTGCAACTTTTCTTTCTCCCGGTTTCTGATGATCTGCTTGGAAATTCTCATGGCCTGAAAAATCAAAACCAACAGCTGGCTGAAGAGGGATTCTGAGGAGTTGGGATCATTCTAGAATTCTGACGCTGTGTGGCTCGTTGCTCTGATCCTGTGACACCTTATAAGGTAAGACAGGCCTTCTCGAACGTTCGTGTGTGCACAGGTCACCGTGGCAGGTGTGGGCGCGGCGTGTGGCCACACACTTCTGGCTCCAGGGCTGCGTTCTGAGCAGCGAGGACATGAGGCAGTCACTCACCAGCGGGCGCATGAAGAAGCACAAGCGCGAAGCTCACCTGTCTGCCTGCTCACCTGGGCTCCAGGCCAGAAGTCCCAGCAGAGGCGGCCGATCAGCCTCCTCGGTCACGGCCAGGAGGATCTGCCCTTCTGTCTCCACAGCCCAGAAGTGGAACAGCCATCTGGTAAGTTTCGTACTTCTCGTGTTATTATGGTTTCTTTTAATGTCAGATTTACATGTGCTCAGAGCAAGCGAATGTGTCTTTTTTTTTTTAATTGCCTATTTAAGGCAAACAGTTCTTGCAAGTAAAAAAACAAACAAACAAACAAACAAAAAGCCTGAATACTAACATTTGGGGGGAGCTTTGAATATGCTTTCAGCCTGGCCCAAACTTCTTTCTGAAAAGTGCCATCAGGAAAAACTTCGGTAACGAGTCCTTGGGCACACGCTTCCTGGGCTGTTAACTTCTTCCCAAAAAGGAGCATCTCTGCCGCCTGGAATGAAAAGCAAGGTTAGGACGTGACCGCAGTGAAGAAAGTCTCAGTGACTCAGAGTGAGCTGCTCTCGGCAGACACGCGGACATGTCCTTCGGTCTCTGAGACCGCCAGTATTTCTCATCAGGGGAGAAACTGGTGGCCCCCAGGCAGCGGTGTGCAGGCTGTGTGCTGGGACCGTCAGGCTTTCGAGCAGGCTTGTGGAGGCTGCTGCTTCTGTGTGTGGGGAGCTAAGAGCCGGGACCCGGAGCAGAAATGCCAGGTACTGGGTCTGCGACAAACGGCAGCTATGATTTCTTGTTTTGTACACGATTAACAATTATAAAAAAACAACAACAGCAGCAGCAAATGAAAACTCATGGTCATAGAGAATGACAACCAACTTTTAGAAACAGCAACGGTCAAAAGTCCCTTCCCTGGATATTCACACAGTAGTCAAGCTCTGACCTGCCCAGGGACTCAGATGAGCTCTAATTAACTGGAGGAAAGTGATGAAGACTAACGTTCAGGCTCTAAGAAAACCGGGGTCACTGAGTGGGCATCTATCTCTCCGTGTGCCATTGTTCTTCATAGACTGTTCCACAGCCAAACGCTCGAAGCCTGTGAGTTGGGTCTGCCCGACTTTTCAAAGTTCAGATCTGTGTAACCCTTCAGGGAATGCGACAGAAGAAAGAGATTTAAAAGGGGAATTCTTCAGTGGCCTAGTGGTTAGGATTCTAGGCTTTCTCTGTCATGTCCCAGGTTCAATCCCTGCTAGGGAAACTGAGATCCCGCAAGCCGTGCTGCATGGCCAGAAAAAAAAAAAAGATTTAAAAAACCCACATTTTCCCCATGGAAATCCGACAACAGGCAGAGGCTCCATTCATTCCGCTCCCCTCTCAGATCTCGGGGGTCTGCCAAGCCCCCCGCCCCGGCGCCCGTCCCGCCGCGCTCCCCTCGGGGTCCTGCACACACACGGTGGGCACCGAGGTTTCCACCGCCGCAGGGACAGACCGGAGCGGCCACCCGGCCCCTGGGTGCCCACCCTGCCCCGTGGAGCAGGCTGGAGGGAAGGCTGGAGAGGCGCAGGGGCACCTGACTCAGCGGTACCCGCGGTCTGCGGAGGGCAGCCTGAGCGCCGGCCCCTCCACGCCAGCCCCTCCCCTCGGTCGGCCCCGATCGTGACCCTCTGGGCTCTGCACAGCAGACCACGTGCTTCTCTGTGTCGGCCCTATTACGAGGGAAAGAAGAGGGCGTGCAGGGCGGCTTTTGGAATGGAGAGGCTTATTAACGTTTGTTTTTAAGGCTTCCGAGACCCACCTTGCTTGAGCCCATTATCTTGGGAAAAGTGTAAGAGGAACAGCCTTCCGGACTCTGGCCCAGGTGACTGAACGGGGTGTGAAAGGTTGCCTTTTTAGAGAGAAAATGAGAAAAGAAAATCATCTTTTCACATGTGATTTCACAAACACCACTCTCTGTTTATGTCCTCCTTACAATACTGAACTGAAGCACTTTATCATCTTACACAGCAGACCTCACTCCACTGGCTTTGCTTTCCTGTGCTTCAGACACCGCTTTTTTCTTTTTTTAAAAAATAAATTGAAGGTTTGTGGCACCTCTGTATCAAGCAGGTCTATCCGTGCCATTTTCCCAATAGTGCTATTTTTAAATTAAAATGTTTTTAAAACAGCTCATGGTTTTTTAGACATAATGCTATTTGCACACCCAACAGACTACACTGTAAACATCACTTCTCAAAGCACTGGGAAATCAAAAAATTCCTGTGACTCACTTTATTGTGATATTTGCTTTATCCCGGTGGTCCTGAAATAGACCCACAATATCTTCAAAGTGTGCCCATATACACACAAACTGACTCTCTGAACATACACAGTTTGATGAGTTTTAAACAAATGTATACAGTTATGTAGCCACTACCAAAATCAAGATATAGAATATTCTATTGCCCGTAGTGGTAAAGAAGCTGTCTGCAGGAGACGTAAGAGACAAAAGCTCAATCCCTGGGTTGGGAAGACCCCCCTGGAGAAGGAAGTGGCAACCCACTGCAGTGTTCTTGCCTGGGAAATCCCATGGACAGAGGAGCCTGGCGGGCTACAGTCCATGGGGTTGCAAAGAATCAGACATGAGCGAGCACCTAAACAACAACGATTAATGACGCTGAGCATCTTTTCATGTGTTTATCAGCTATTTAATGCCTTCTTTGGTGAAGTAACTTGCAATACTTTGTCCACTATTTTTAAGCTGGCTTGGTTATCTTTTTATTATCGAGCTGTAGGAGTTCTTTACATGGTCCGTTTTCGAGTCCTTTTCTTAACAGTGTCTTTCTCATATTTTTAAGAGCCATTTATACTTTCTTTTCTGTGAGCTATATTATTCCTCTCCACCTTGCGTCTCTATATTATGCTGTTGATCCATCACTTTATTGATTCATTTTTAAAACTATACTGGCAAGGTTAGCCTCTATTGTTTTCTCAACTGTCTTGATTTTGCCCCAGAGGTTTTTGATTGGCTTTAAATACCGAAACTACTTTAATATTGGTTATTTAGACTACACAGTCAGTCAGTTATTCGACTACAATAACTGTGTTTTCCGTGTTTTCCTAGATGTCAGAAATATTGTGTTTCTTGATGAATGAAAAGGTCTTAGGAAATTAATTTATAGTTGACAATTCTGTAAACAGCATATTTAGACCTCATTTTCCATAATCAAGATATGGTTGAGTTTTTTTTTCAATGAATGTTGTTAGAAGATAAAAACATATGATGTGTGACACATACAAATCAAACTAATAAAAGTATAAAGTAAACAGTTATTAAAGTCACCTGCCTTCTCTTTTGCCCCCAAAAGAAAGCTTTTTGGAGAAAACGTGCTGAGAAGGAAGGAACATAACCAGAAAACAAGGAGCCAAGCTTGCTAAGCGCCACAGACAGGTGCGTGGAAAGCTGCAGACAGGCGGCATTTAACCTGCTCATACACATTATCATAAGCAACACTGAGCTGACTCTCAGAAATAAGAGCGACAGAGGTGGAGACGGTCAGATGCTGGCATCAGGCTGCCTGGCGGCCCCGGAGCTTCTTGACCTCTGTGCCGGGCTTTTCTCATCTGTGAAACGGGGATGACCGCCCCTGCCTCCCGGGGCCGTTACTGCGGGCGCTCACTGACTACCTGTGACGGGCGTCAGCAGCGTCTCCTCTGTGCTGAGCACTCAGTGACCTGCTACTGTTGGGACCTCCACCTTTCTATGAGCTCAAAGGGGCAGTGTGCTGTTTGCTGATGGAGACACTGATGGGCAGGCGTGACCTACTGCCCATAGCAAAGAATAACTGGTCATGTGGGTTAAACGTTAACCCACATTTAATATGGTATACATTCAGGAAGCCAGGAATGAGTAGATCCTATAAAAGGAATTCCTCTCAACAGCTTCTTTCTTCTGTACCTTTCTCTGATTTGAAATTGAACCTTGGTTTAATTCAGTTGGGTGATCTCAGCAGTGGTCACTATTTGTCAAATATCTTAACTGTGGGCCCAATCTGTCAGCATATACAACACACACACATTTCCCTCTGATTTCAATTTTAGTTTAAGTTTATCATAAGACGGAGTCCTAGGAATCTTTAAAAAGATGATGCCCAAGACAATCATTTGGAATCTAGTGGGACAGTAAGATGCAAATAGGACACTATGTGGTTATGAGACCGCAGAGGTCAGGAGCCTCTGCTCTGACCCTGCTCAAAGCAGGTCAACTGAGGGGTCATTGAACACACAGAATGGGACTGAAGACTGAATTTCTGCCTTTGAGCAGAAAGTCCCACCTACAAAGGTTAGATAGCCAAGCGTCTATAATTGCACTTGCTATTTTTATGGACAAATTATTAATAAGTATTAGATTTGACAATATGCCCAATTGGATTAAAAGGAATCCGGTCAAAGATGGAGCAGGGAGTAAAGGACCCTTGTAAATGCCCTGTTCCTGGAGAAAGTACCTCCAACAAAACCAGGAATCTCTTCAGCGGTAAAAACCAAGTGTTCCCCGCGAGGATGTGTGTACATCGGCAAATTTCACTGCCACAAAAGCAAGAGTCACTCTAAGACTCTGATAACCCTAAGAGGTGGTGATTAGTTCTACAGGAAAAGTTCTAGGGTCAAGGTGCTAAGATAAATGCTTATCACATTTTTTTTTCTAAGGAAAAAAAAACTAGACATGCTAGGGTTCCCAGTGTCAGGGACTGGTTAAATTAGGTAAGCTAAATAACCCAAATGTTAGCACTGCTTATCTCTGAGTGGGGAGAGGAGTGATTTTATTTTTTAAAAATATTTAGCATCTATCTATCTGGCCACAGCAGGTTTCGTGGTGGCACGCAGGCCTGGCACTGTGGCATGCACACTCCTGGTTGGCACTGGGGGTCCAGTTCCCTGACCAGGGGCTGGACCCGGGCCCCCGGCGCTGGGAGCGTGGGGTCTTAGCCACTGGACCAGTAGGGAAGTCCCAAGGAAAGATTTTTAAATTTATTCTTCTCCTTGTACTTTTCCATAGTTTCCAAATTTTTATTTTCTGCTACAACATACATCACTACTATAGTAGGAACTGAAGTGAAAATCTATATAATTCAATGGTAAGCATGAGGCAGTAACTTCTCTGAGCTTTGGTTTCTTATCTGCTAAGCAGGGAGTGAAAGCAGATAGCGCCTGAAAGTCCTTCTTAGTCTAGATTTCTAGATTCCACGGTTCATTCACACTGAAAAAAATGATCAAATAACTCACCTGCATAACCTTCAAAGCTGCTCTTTTTTTTTTACCCCTGCTTGCAAGTCTGAAGGTCTTCTGACTATTTTAGAGCAAAGTTGAATAACTCTTGTGTCACATGATGAGAATAAATAGAACCAAAAGGACTGGGACAATGTTCATGACCACACTGGTCTTTAGGAAGATTCAGGTTAACAGTGAAGGGAGAATCAAACGTGTCACGGCAGACTAATTCTTTGGGAAAAATGTAACTTTCATCCCTTCTACCCCCGACCGCACACCCTCTGCTTACTACCAGCAACGACAAAGCAGCATTTAGAGGGGCGCGTTTTCACCAGCCTGACATCACTCGTTTCTGCAAGGGGACTTACCCTGTCGGTCGCGTACACGACGTCAAACAGCCCGAGGATGGTGACGGAGATCCCCACGGCCGGCCCATTGACCACGGCCACCAGAGGCTTCGGGAAATCTATTAAACAGTCGACGAAATCCCTGCAGACACGGAAACAGACAAGTGTGTTGAGCTGTTCCCAAGCAGCGTCACCGAGGTACAAGCAGGATCGGGGTCCGGAACGTGCTGCTCTGGGCGGGCTGGGGACGTGTCCACCTCTGGGCGCCTCCCCGGCCTGCGGCTCCTGATTTACCCGGGCCCCGTCTGCAGGGCACAGGAAGGGTGCCCGCAGGAGCCCGGGGGCCGGCCTCGGTCCAGATCCTGCGTCCTGGGCATTTGGTCAGGGCCGTGAGCCAGCGGCCAACTCGGAGTCAGCATGGGCTGCGAGGTCCCAGCACGCTGGGCATCAGAAGTGGCTGGGCATCAGAGCGCTGGGCATCAGAAGCGGCTGGGCAGCAGAGCACTGGGCATCAGAAGTGGCTGGGCATCAGAGCGCTGGGCATCAGAAGCAGTTGGGCGGCAGAGCACTGGGCATCAGAAGCGGCTGGGCGGCAGAGCGCTGGGCATCAGAAGCGGCTGGGCGGCAGAGCTCTGGGCAGCAGAAGCGGCTGGACGGCAGAGCGCTGGGCATCAGGGCCCGTCTCCAGTCCCCTGGGCGCAGCGGTCCCGGCAGCAAGGCCTCCCCCAGCCCGGGAGACGGTGCTGGGCTCCTCTGCCTCAATGCGGCGGTGGTGGTGCTGTTGCTAAGTCGTGACCGACTCTGCCTGGACGCGGGAGAACTGAGACCGCGCCGGGAGCTGGCTGATGGCCCTCGAGTCGGCTCCTGTGAGGAGCGCTCAGGGGAACGGGAGTCTCCGCGAGGAACCAGATGCCCTTCCAGACGGCGGCCTGACAAGTAGGCTTGTCGGAAGTCACAGCCGACCACAGGGAACAAGTGTTTCTGTTTTCTGCAACCTTAGACCCCCTGAGGAACGGGGCGAGCCCCCGGGTCAGATGGCCGCTCACCTCAGGAGGACCTCCCCACTCCTGGCCATCTCCTCCGGCCCACCGGCGGGCAGCTGCGTGAAGTTGGTCAGGTCGTTCCCGCTGCAGTAGTAGTTCCCGCTGCCTGCGAACACAAGCCACGGGCGCACCACTCACACACCCGCCGCTCCCGGGCACCTCCTGGGCACCAGGCTCGGCAAGCCGTGAGCCCGCGGGGGTGCCTGCCCTCGCGGCCGGACTGGGGCGGCCGGACGCTGCATTAAAGATACGCTGACAAACGCAGGCAACGCGGCTGGGACAGGAAGGGACACCAGGACGGGAGAGCCGGCAGAGGGGGCTCTAGTCTCATCTGGGGGCTCGGGGAGGGGCTCTGCCGAGGCGGGGACAACTGCAGTGAGACCTGAACAGCTGACGGGGGTGGGGGCGCGGAAACAGGCTGGGGGGTGTTCTCCGGAGCTGACAGCGCCCGGGAAGGCTCTGGGGCGGGTCGCCCGGCGCTCGATGGGCCGAGAGAGGCACCATCAGAAAATAACAGGAGCCTTCAGTTTGGTCTGCTCAGTCCAAGATAGATAAGTTAGAAGGGAAAGCAGAATTCAGGGCATCTATATAACATGAATTAGAAAGGCAAGTCTAATCGACATAATTCTAACTCTACACCTTAAAAATCAAGAGTGAACTTACTTTTAGTTCTTAACATTTTTAAAAAATTTAAACATTTATTGTTACTACTTGGCCAGGCCGAGTGGCGTATGTGATCTGTTTCCCCGACCAGGGATCACGTCTGTGTCCCTTGCATTGGGAGCAGGGACTGGACCACCAGGGATGTCCCTAAAGTTACTTTTTAAGTGTTTCTGGATGGTATAAAAAAAATTGGCCATTTTCTGCTTCTTAATCTTCAAGGTAGAGATTTTAATATAAATCTAGGATACATGAAATTTTAACAGATTCTTAAAAAAATTAGAAAAACTGATCATCTCTGATTATAAGCTAGGAATTGATAACAGAAATGCAAAACAAACAAAAATCCTTTCTAAAAACTGAAGGACCTATTATTACAACGCTTAGATAAAAATAATAAGAAACCAAAAGTGAAGGATATATAGAAAACTATAGAACAAGCATGTGTGCTAAGTCATGTTGGACTCTTTGTGACCTTTCGGACTGTAGCCCGCCAGGCTCCTCTGTCTACGGAGAGTCTCCAGGCAGGAATACTGCAGTGGGCTGCCATGCCCTCCTCCAGGGGGTCTTCCTAACCCAGGGGTCAAACCCACATCTCTTATGTCTCCTGCATTGGCAGGCAGATTCTTTACCTTAGCGCCACCTGGGAAGCCCAGAGAATAAGCACTATTTATCAGTACTTAATCTTTCGGTTTTCTTACTTGTAGAATACTAGTAATAATGGGGCCTAATCTCATAGGGTTATTGCAAGAAAGCTTAGAAGAGTTAAGAATTAAGAAAGCTACCAAACAGATTAAAATGCTTAGCCCAGTGCTCGGCAAACAGAAAGTATGATACAAACGTTAGCCGTTATGACCAGGTATTATGAAACTCCGCAGTTTCACTTCTACAACATGGATATCTTTGCACCTTCGCTGAAAGATGTATGTCTGAGGATATTCCCTGCAGCATGATTTTAATAGCAAAAGACTAAGTACAGTCTACCTGTTCACTGATAGAGGAATGACGAGATAAACTGTGGAGTCCTGAAACTCTCACACTTTGCAATCCTGCAGGTGCTGACTGAGAACAAATGTTCAGGACGCGCAGTTGGGAGAGAGGTGGGTGCAGTATGTGTGTATTATGTGCTTCCTTTTCTGTTTATGAAAGGAGGGGTGGGGAGAATCTCACACACACACACACGGGCAGTTTCTAGAAGGCTCAAGAAAAGCTGAGGTTTTTTAGGACATAGGACTGGGGCTTTTAGTTTAGTTAGTTATATGCCATTTCATAGTCTTTGGATTTTTAAAAAATGATGTGCCTGCATTGTACGTTTAGTTTAAAAAATGTTAACTGAAAAATCAGAAACGATTCTTCTCCTGTACCCAGCCAATGCTGCCTCTGGACTGTTCCTGTTGTCTTCCTTCTCCTAGGCGTACACGTGGGATGCCAGAGCATCTTTGGGTCGTCTCCGCCTCACCCTTTCTCATTAGCTGTTAGGTGTCTTTCTCCTTACCTCTCTCTCTCTCTTTTTTTTTTTTTTTTTACTAAAAGTGCTCTGATATCTCTATATAGTATTATATATTTTACAAATTTCAATGAAAATTAAAATCACTCCTGGGAATTCCCTGGTGGTCTGGTGGTTAGGACGCTGTACTTTCACTACCAAGGACGGGAGTTCAGTCTCTGATTGGGGAACTAACATCCCACCAGCCACGTGGTGCAGCCAAAAAAGAATATAAATAAAATGACCCCTGCTTCTGCCATGCCAACACACAGTAGTAGCTCCCACCTCCCAAGTGCCTTTGTGAGCCCTGCCCTTCACTGCCTCATGTCACCATCTTGACCGCTCTGCGGGGTTAGGAAGACACTGTTGTCTCCATTTAGGAAGCAGAATTCACCCACAAGTGGTAAGAAGTGAAGCTGGGATTTAAACTCAAGTTGATCTGAGTCTAGAACCTTAGCCCTCGCCGCTACACGCATGCAAAGCCCCTACCAAGCTCAATCACCACGTTCTCCTGAGCCCAGGCCCACCAGTGCCCGTATTTTCCAATTACTATCACGGTGCTGATACAATTGCTAATGTCTTATTTCTTAAACATTTTTCTATATGGTTAGTCTCTACAGTTATACTTTTTAATGCTTTTGCAATACATCTCTACAGGATGTTCTGTCATGTGGTTTATGATGGTTATTTAGAGTATTTAGAATGTTTTGGGAGATTCCTGTGTCGCAGTATGTGAACATTTTACATATTGCCAAATGCCGTGTTTTTAAAAGGTAACTAACACTTTTTAAAGTCATTTATGTTGCTGTCAGCAAGGGGCATTTATTCTACCATAACCTTGTCAAAATTTGGTATAGTATGAGATTTTGCTAATTCAGATAAGCATTAATATAAAATGGTATCTCATCATTTTTATTTGTGTTCGTGCTTATTAATCTGGTTGCATTTTGCTTGTTTCTTTGATGCCAAGACTTTCTCATACAAACTGTCTATTCATTTTACTCACCAATTTATCTAACAGGTTTAGCACTTTTCTTACCAAATTGTACCTGCTTTTTACATGATAGAGATATCAATCCTATGTCTTACCATATTGTTTATGTATTTAAGAATTAGGGTATCTCAGTACTAGAAAAGATGATAGAGCTTATTTACTCAAGTCCTTTTCTAGGAGAAAATCCTCCCCCGCCCCCAAACAGAGATTTAATTAAGAAATCCAAGGAAATGTCTTACCTGTTAAAACAGTTATGGCTGACTCATCCTTGCTTGCAGCCTGAAGTGCAGCTATGATGTCATGATACATCTGCGTGAAAGAGGGAAGACGAGGAAAGGAGAAGACTGAAAATGATCATCCCTACCCAGAGGGTCCTCTCCATGTCGGTCTGCAAGCCCGCTCTCGTCAAAGTGCCAAACGCTTACCTCGGCTGTATTTACAGAACCCAAAAGGATGCTGACACGCTACGGTTTTTGAGTGAAACAGAGGAAGCCAAGTAAAGCAGGACGGACTCCCGGGGCAGACGGCGTTACCTGAGTGGTGAGAGCGTTTTTTTTGGTTGGACGGTTCAGCCTGATGGTGGTGATGCCGTCTTCGGAGGTCACCACCAGGCTGTCGCCTTCCGGTTGCTTCCTGTCTGCTGCAGGTGCCTTTGGGCTGGGGGACTCGGAGGCGGCGCTCAGACTGGACACCAAGTCCACGTACTTCCGTTGGGCAGCTTCCTAACGAGAGACGGTGATTTGAGCCCACAGTTGGTGAGCAAGCATTTTGAGACACTCCGTCCTGGTCAGTACCCCTGATGGCGATGAAGGTCTTGGCTGGACACAGGGGCCTCTATCCCCAGAAGGCTCATCTTAATGCCTCAATAGGGAGAAACACCCACCTCCCTTAGGAGCACAGCAAGTGAAATAAAAGCAGGGTGGGAAGTCCATGTACCTTGGACAGACTGCCAAGAGCATTCCATGCATCCCATTTGGTCTTATTGATAAAGTCCAGCATACCTGGTTTGGGCACGTTACAGGGTCCTTCAGTGGCCTATGAAAGGAGAGAGGCAGTTACTGGTCAAACGCACATGCAAACCGGAGCCTTGAACAGCTGAGATCCATAAAATGCACACTGGCATGACTGTCCCTTCCCCTCCCAGGCAGTTTCACAAGGTACAGAGACTGACCTGAACTTTCCTCTCCCTTGCTCTCTCTTTGATGCTGCTGCTAAAAATGTACAAACAGGAGAAAAGAGACTGGAGAGCCCAAATAGGCTATGATGGGTTATCAGCCCCTAAAATAAGTGATAACTACCACGTACGAACATAATGCAAGATCAGGGTTTGGGGAAATGCTTTCAAAAAACGAATCATTCGTTAGGTTTATATAATGATGGTTCAAGCAAACAATCTTCAAAGGTAACTAGCCAACAAACATTTAGAAAACACGGTATATCCTGAAAGCTCATTCAGAGGTACCAACCCCCACCAAGTCCTCCCAGATCTGTGGTGGTGGGCGTCCGGTAAGTGAGCAAGAGCTGCACCTGGAGGGAGGCAGGGGGAGAGGTGGGGGGTGGGGACCAGAGCCACCGGCCCTTAGGACACTTAACTGAAGGACATTGTCGGGGGGGAGGTGCAGTGAGTGTTTTGAGATTAAAAAATATATATATATGCACTATTCTTTTCAGAAATGGCAACTTAAAACTCCATTTAATAACCATGCCTTTGATTTTCATAATATAACTAGATAAAAGAGAAGAGAAGAGACAGGCTTTGAAAGACAAAGACAGTAAAGGAGGCTAAGATGGTCCAAAGAAAAAGACTTATTTCTCAAGAGTTAGCCATCGGGGATGCTAGAGGCAACACGGGCCCCAAGACTGCCCCCCACGTCTGACACACGGGTGTGAGCCCAGGGGCTCCTGGAAGTGCTCTCTGACCCGGGCAGTGACCTGGAGGACGGCTCACAGGACACACTCTCCTCCTCTCGGTTACAGTCATTGCAGCGGCAGGGGGCGGGGAGCGGGGGGACAGGGACGCAGATCAGCAAGGGAGGAGCCACGGGTGGAGTCTGGGAGAGGTGAGTGTGCCCACCCCCTGCACCGGCCACTGCAGAGTCAGGACTGTGTACTCGCCCAGTCCCTGAACCGACGTGTGACACACACACACAGCCCCGCTCACCAGGGAAGCTCACCCCAGCCTCCTCGGTGTTCAGAGCTTTCCCTGGGGCTAGTCTCAGTAACTGCAGCCTCTGCCCCCAACCCCACTCTCACTACCTGGGTGGCCAGTCCCCTCTAAATCCCATCCTTAGACTCTCCAGGTGAACAAAGACAGTCTATCACGCCTGGCATTTCAAGGGCTTAGAAACTACCTCCCAGAACCCAAGGGCGAGGGTCAGACCCCTGTGGGGCATGGTTAAATTCTGTAATATACACACTAGTATCAAAGGAAGAGGGGCTCACAGGGATCACAGGAAGAGAAAAAGAGGACACAGGAGCCCAGAGGGTCTGACTTTCTGGGTAGTTTTCAGACACTGTAACTGAAAACTCAAGTTTTGAAAAGTTTTTATAAAAATTTTCAAATATATATGAGTAGAATATTATAATGAACCTCCAATATTCAGCTCCCAAATTCAATTAACTCTCATTTTTGCTATATTTGCTTCAACCATCCTTTTCTTTTCTATTTTGCTTAATTTTTTTAGGGAATGGCAAACACCACACCGTTTTTCACTCCATGTACTTAGTATGCACTCCTAAAAAAAAAAAATTACTTTTTCTTATATAATCATGATGCTATTAAGAATAGTTCCTAGGTGCCATCTAATACTCAATCCCTATTCAAATTTCCCCAACTATCTCAAGGCCACTCTGACAGCTGACTGTTGGTGGTTGTTTTGGTTGTATCTTTGAGATCTCTTTTACTCCGGAGTGATCCTAAGGAGTGATTATTTGCCTTAACAGTACTCTGAAATCTAATCTAATAAACTCACACATACACTCTTTAGAGGAAAGGCAGTAACGCACCCTAAAAGCACTCAGGCTGCCTTTTCAGAGCAACAGACAGCATGTCTATCTGAGGACCCACGTGCTCAAGATGTTTCTCTCCCAAACACCTGAGGCGTTTACCTGCTTGTAGAGTGCGTAGAGTTTCAGCTTCACTTCATTGCCCGGATCCTCCTTCAGGAGCTTCACCTGGTTCACTGCGTTGTTAAAGTCCTTCTGGCTGGTTCGCATGGCGGGGCTGCGCGCGTGCAGCCCAAGGGCTGGGACCTGCGTGGGGCTGCAAACCAGCACACGCGTTCCTAACCGTTTCCAACTCCTCCACGCCAAAACGCTACGTTTCTCCAGCAATACTTTCCTTGCACTTGCCCCAGCCACCCGGCTGTGAATGGTTAGTGGTTTCCAAACCGGTCCCTAGATAAGAAATCCAGACAGAAGCTAACTTCCATAAGGAAGGCCCTCATAGAAAAAAGCAGCCAGAGGCGGAGGAGCCCAGAAATGTTGCCACAGGCAGGAAGTAAATGAGACGCCTGGGAGAAGGTGACAAGCAGGAGCGCCAGGGGCAGGCCCTGAGGGCTGCCAAGCCTCTTGCGCAACTGAAGTCGTTTTAACCCACTTGATGATGGCAAAGAGCAAAAAAACATTATTTTTACAAGCATAGTTGTTTTATGAGGGACCTCCCTGGTGGTCCCCTGGCTAAGACACTGCGCTCCCAATGGAGGGAGCCTCGGTCTGATCCCTATTCAGGACGCCAGATCCTACATGCTCCAAGACCTGGTGCAGCTAAAAACAAAAAACTGGTGAAGCAACTATGTGGAAGGGACATTCAGACTGTAAATGCCCAGAGTCTGTGGGGATGATCTGAGAGTTTCAGCCTGGGCAAAGTTCCCCTCTGCTGATCTAAATAACTCTCCAAGACCTTGGGGCACGAGTTCCTGCCGTGGTGAACGGGACTCTCATCAGTAGTGGTAAAAGCTAAACGGGGGCACCGCGGAATCCGCCTCTCTGGCCACCCCAGCGAACTACTCCAGCATCGAGAGACTTTTATTGTGAGGCTGGCAGCTGGATATTGTCTCTGGGAAACTGAAAGTCACTCAGTCGTGTCTGACCTTTTGTACAGTCCATGGAATTCTTCAGGCCACAATACCGGAGTGGGCAGCCTTTCCTTCTCCAGGGGATCTTCACAACCCAGGGATGGAACCCAGGTCTTGTGCATTGTAGGCGGATTCTTTTACCAGCTGAGTCACAAGGGAAGCCCAGCTCTTGGATGGCAAAGTCAAAACTCCTGGCTTATTAAGAGACACTATCCTGTATACTTCTGGCTTGTGAAATGATTATAATTCCTGCCATGAACCCATGTCAAATAAAACACTGACAAGACAATCTCAACCTCTGAGCATAATGGCAACCCACTCCAGTATTCTTGCCCAGAGAATCCCATGGACAGAGGAGCCTAGAGGGCCACAATCAATAGGGTCGCAAAGAGTCGGACACGACTGAGCGCACATGCACCCCACAGACAAAATAAGGATACCGAGACCACAGGGGTAAAGTATACAGGAAGAATTCAGCATCCCAAGATCCAGAAACAGCCTCTGCAGTTGAACCTGCGTCCCTCTAGAACCTAGTTTCCCTAGTGACTTCGTGAGTCGTCCTTCTGCCCACAATTCCATCCCCTTTTTTATCCCCTCTGACCTCAATCCTGGGCGAATCGAGCACTACGCCACCAGTCAGATGACTAAAACTGCTGCTACTGATGCTATCGTTCTTGTACTAAAACTGCCATTCTGAACAGACCCCGAAACGTGCAAACTCAGGCTATTTCTCCAGAGCAGGATGAGCCCACAGACCTCCAAGCCACAGACCACCTGGCCAGAGAGTCATAAACCAGAGACATCCAATGATTACTGTCACCAGAGGATAATGTAACTTCAGCTTCTCTGCTCTCCCCCCTTCTCCCCTGCAAAAAACCCCTGAGGGGGTTTCTGCGGCTTCTCCGCCCACTCCCTTGGTGTCCTGCAATAAATCCTTACTTTGCTGCCAGCTCCTGCTGCTGGAACTTGCTCTTCTGCTCCAAGGGCACAAGAGCCTTTTGCTCTATGATGTAGTCACTGATTAACAAAGTATAAACTTTTATCAGGTCAATGCCTAACTCTCTGTTCAGCAAACACGTGTGTCCCAGCACACACACACATGACAGGAGGGGAGAAAGAAGGTAAATTTTCAGAAGGAAAACTGGTTGGTGTTGCAGATAGCGCTGTTTTCTTAAGGGAGGTGGAGGACCTACCCGGAGGAACCTACCTGGCCTGGATGCTAGGCTGTGACGCTCACTGAGCAGACACGCTCAGTCCTCACCTCCACGAGTCTAAAGAGCCAGCAGAAGAGTGGGGACCGCAAGCGTGGCCAGCTGAGTCCTTTTTAAGCACACACTATGAGCAGAGGGGTGGGAAAAGCATCACAGCACAGCGGTGAGGTCACAAACCAACCACGGGTGTTTACAGCAATGGCCCTGAGTGATAGTTAATAGCACCCAAGATAAAGCCCAAACATAACAAATGTACCGCCTCCTCTGCGATAATGTAACTTTCAAAGAGTGAGTCCAAACGTTGAACTAATGCCATTCAGTAAAATTAGCCTTCTGCTTTTATATTAGGCTTCCCTGGTGCCTCAGTGGTAAAGAATATGCCTGCAATGCGGGGGACCCAGGTTCGATCCCTGGGTCGGGAAGATCCCCTGGAGGAGGAAACGGCAACCCACTCCAGTATTCTTGCCTGGAGAATCCAAAGACAGAGGAGCCTGGAGGGCTATAATCCATTGGGTCACAAAAGACTTAGCGACTAAAGGACAAGCTTTATATTAAATAACTGAATCCACTTATTGTTTTCCCCCTAAAAAGGAAAAACTCTGAATCCTACACGAATCTGGCAGCTGCAAGTTTCAAGTAGAAAACGAATGGAAAATTTTAAATGTCCATAAAGGCCGAAATGTGCTTTTTTTTTTTTTTTTTCACAAAATACAATGCAAACGTATTTATTTTAAAATCGAGTTTTAAAAACAATTACAAAGCACTACCGTTTAATACAGAAACCGGGAACGTCTCTCTCCTCGAAGGCGGCCGGCGCGTCCCGCGGTCTCCCCGTCGCCTAAGCGCCCCGGGGCCGGCCCCACGTGGCCCGCCTCGCCCTCCGCCAGGAGTCACCCGGAGGACATCCTCCGCGAAGCACCCGGGTCACCACCCCCCCTCCCCGGACCCGCTGGGCGCTCCTCCGGCGGTCCGGATCCGGCAGCCCTCGCACACAGTACCCCACCCGCCCCGCGCAGCGGGACCTGGCTCGGCGGACGCCTGACGTCACGCTCCCCGGCCAGCCCACGCATCCCGCTGCGGCAGGAGGCGGAGACAGGCAGCGCGCTCCCGCAAGGACGCGGCGTCCAAGGGCGGCCCTGGGCCCGAGTCAGTACGTACCTGCGGAGAAGTCCGGAGCACCAGCGCCTGGCGAGCCGGCCTGCCAACCCCGCCATGGCCGCCCAAGGACAAGGGCGGGACGGCCCGTAGGGCGCCAGGCCTGATGCCATTGGCAGAAGGGAGGGCCGGGGGCGGGGCCGGGGGCGGAGCCTGACGCCATAGGTAGAAGTAGAGGCAGGGGGCGGGGTCAGGGGCGGAGACGGGAACCGGACGGGGCGGGGCTTGACGCGACGTAGTTCAGTTCATTTCAGTCGCTCAGTCGTGTCACACGCTCTGCGAACCCATGAACTGCAGCACGCCAGGCCTCCCTGTCCATCAACAACTCCCGGACTTCACTCAAACTCATGTCCATTGAGTCGGTGATGCCATCCAGCCATCTCATCCTCTGTCGTCCCCTTCTCCTCCTGCCCTCATTCCCTCCCAGCATCAGGGTCTTTTCAAATGAGTCAGCTCTTCGCATCAGGTGGCCAAAGTATTGGAGTTTCAGCTTCAACATCAGTCCTTCCAATGAACACCCAGGACTGATATCCTTTAGGATGGACTGGTTGGATCTCCTTGCAGTCCAAGGGACTCTCAAGAGTCTTCTCCAACACCACAGTTCAAAAGCATCAATTCTTCACCACTCAGCTTTCTTTATGGTGCAACTCTCACATCCATACATGACTGCTGGAAAAACCATAGCCTTGACTAGACGGACCTTTCTTGGCAAAGTAATGTCTCTGCTTTTGAACATGCTGTCTAGATTGGTCATAACTTTTCTTCCAAGGAGTAAGCGTCTTTTTATTTCATGGCTGCAGTCACCATCTGCAGTGATTTTGGAGCCCAGAAAAATAAAGTCTCCCATTGTTTCCACTGTCTCTCCATCTATTTGCCATGAAGTGATGGGACCAGATGCCATGATCTTAGTTTTCTGAATGTTGAGCTTTAAGCCAACTTTTTCACTCTCCTCTTTCACTTTCATTAAGAGGCTCTTTAGTTCTTCTTCGCTTTCTGCCATAAGGGTGGTGTCATCTGCTTATCTGAAGTTATTGATATTTCTCCCAGCAATCTTGATTCCAGCTTGTGCTTTCTCCAGCCCAGCGTTTCTCATGATGTTCTCTGCATATAAGCAGGGTGACGATATACAGCCTTGACATACTCCTTTTCCTATTTGGAACCAGCCTGTGGTTCCATGTCCAGTTCTAACTGTTGCTTCCCGACCTGCATACAGATTTCTCAAGAGACAGGTCAGGTGGTCTGGTATGCCCATCTCTTTCAGAATTTTCCACAGTTTATTGTGATCCACACAGTCAAAGACTTTGGTAGTCAATAAAGCACAGTCAATAAAGCAGAAATACATGTTTTACAGGAACTCTCTTGTTTTTTTTGATGATCCAGCGGATGTTGGCAATTTGATCTCTGGTTCCTCTGCCTTTTCTAAATCCAGCTTGAACATCTGGAAGCTCATGGGTCACGTATTGTTGAAGCCTGGGTTGGAGAATTTTGAGCATTACTTTACTAATGTGTGAGATGAGTGCAATTGTGTGGTAGTTTGAACATTCTTTGGCATTGCCTTTGGGATTGGAATGAAAACTGAGCTTTTCTAGTCCTGTGGCCACTGCTGAGTTTTCCAAATTTGCTGGCATATTGAGTGCAACACTTTCACAGCATCATCTTTTAGGATTTGAAATAGCGCAACTGGAATTCCATCACCTCCACTAGCTTTGTTTGTAGTGATGCTTCCTAAGGCCCACTTCACTTCACATTCCAGGATATCTGGCTCTAGGTGAGTGACCACACCATCGCGATTATCTGGGTTGTGAAGATCTTTTTTGTACAGTTCTTCTGTGCATTCTTGCCACCTCTTCTTAATGTTTTCTGCTTCTGTTAGGTGCATACAATTTCTGTCCTTTATTGAGCCCATCTTTGCATGAAATGTTCCCTTGGTATCTCTAATTTTCTTGAAGAGATCTCTAGTCTTCCCCATTCTGTTGCTTTCCTCTATTTCTTTGCATTGATCCCTGAGGAAGGCTTTCTTATCTCTCCTTGCTATTCTTCAGAACTCTGCATTCAAATGGGAATATCTTTCCTTTTCTCCTTTGCTTCTGACTTCTCTTTGTTTCTCAGCTATTTGTAAGGCCTCCTCAGACAGCCATTTTGCTTTTTTGCATTTCTTTTTCTTGGGGACGGTCTTGATTCCAGCCTCCTGTACAGTGTCATGAACCTCCATCCGTAGTTCATCAGGCACTCTGTCAGATCTAGTCCCTTAAATCTATTTCTCACTTCCACTGTGTCATCATTAGGGATTTGATTTAGGTCATACCTGAGTGCTGTAAAAACATCCTGTAATAAGGGGGCAGTAGCCTCTAATTCAGCTTGCTGAGCAGAGGTTAGGCTGGATTGCCGCACCTTTGTTGTGGGTCCAGTATAACCATCTCTGAGAGTTTTATTTGCTTCAGTGAAATAAATAGGGGCACTAGTAAGAGGAATTGTTTTAGTAATAATAGGAATTATCCATTTGTGTTTAGCAGCAATAGTAATCAAAGGTGACTTTGGAAAATGGTTATGAACCTCACTTATGAAATCAGCAATGTCAATTTGCCAATCCATACTGGTAACAAATAATCTATGGATTTGCTCATTAGTGAAAGGAAGAACAATTTCATACAGAGCATAACCAGAAAGTTGTAATCTGGATCTCATTTTTGAAACAAGAAAGGAAATAAGCATTATGTAAGTAGTCATTATTTTCTTAGGAGTGTGGGACAAAAATCCCCATTCGAGGATTATGACAACCTTAACCTGTGGTTGCCATAATATTCCTGTAAGGGAATCTAAAGTAAGAAGAATAAGTAGCGTCTGCCTATAATGCAGGAGGCCTGGGTTTGATCCCTGGGTTGGGAAGATCCCCTGGAGAAGGAAATGACAACTCACTCCAGTACCCTTGCCTGGAAAATCTCATGGACAGAGGAGCCTGGTAGGCTACAGTCCATGGGGTCACAAAGAGTCGGACACGACTGAGTGACTTCACTTTCAGTATCACTTTTGCTGGATAGCTTGGTTCACAAGATCTAATTCCTGTTTAGTTTGTTCTGTTAGTACCTGGGGGCTATTTAAATCAGAGTCACCTTGTAGGATTTGAAATAGTTGTGTCAAAGAATGATTAGGAATTCCTAAAGATGGTCATAACCAGTTTATATCTCCTAATAATTTTTGAAAATCATTTAAAGTTTTCAAGGAATCAGTTCAAATTTGTATTTTTTGTGGTTTAATAGTATTTCTTTGCAATATATATCCTAAATAGGCATATGGTTCCTGCTCTTGTAATTTATCACAGCAATATGTAACCCATATTCTTTTAATTTAATCTCTGTATTTAAGAAAATACGTTGAAGTTCCTCCTCAGAAGGAGAAGCTAAAAGAGTATCATCCATATAATGGATAATACAGGCCTGAGGGAATTGTTTTCTAATAAATTCAAGTGGTTGGGAGACATATAATTGACATAATGTAGGACTATTAAGCATTCCTTGTGGCAATATCTTCCAGTAATATCAAGACACTGGTGTTTTATTATTAATTGACGATACAGTAAAAGCAAAATGGATAGCATCAGATCCTTGTAGAGGAATACTACAGAAACAATCTTTAAGATCAATGATTTTTATTTTCCAGTTTTGTGGTATCATAGATGGTGATGGAATGCCTGGTTGTAAAGCACCCATAGGTTCAATTATAGCATTAATTTTTCTTAAATCAGTTAAAATTCTCCATTTTCCTAATTTCTTCCTAATAACAAAGACAGGAGAATTCCAAGGGCTAGTAGTTGAGGCAATATGATTAAGAGATAATTGTTCCTCTTCTAGCTGTTCAAGAGCCTGTAACTTTTCCTGTGGTCGGGGCCACTGCTCTGTCCAACAGGCTCATCAGATCTCCATGTCAATTTAAGTGCAAACAACAAATTTTGTTGTTCAGCAGTGGCCTGCCCTAAAAAGCCTGTGTATTTTGAACAGCATTATATCCCATATTTCCCATAACGTGTTTAGCTTGAGAAGATATAGTAGGAATTGTTCCATAAGCTCCCCATTGCATCAATAAATCTCATCCCCATAAATTAGTAGGGATATCTGCAACTAAAGGTTGTAAAGTTGCAGGTTGTTGTTTGGGACCTGAACAGGTCAAAATATTAGTACTTTTTTGAATATTTTGCATAGTTCCAATTCCAGTTAACATAATAGGAACATCTGTTAAAGGCCAAGAAATTGGCCAATGCTTTTTAGATATTATAGAAACATCAGCTCCAGTATCTACAAGTCCTGAAAATTGCTTGTTATTAATATATACAGATAATATGGGTCTAGAATCAGATACAAAAGTTTGCCAATATACCTGTTTTCCTGTACTTCCAAATCCTCCAGTTCTTTTAATATGAGATTTACTAGTAGTGACATAGGTAATAATAACAATTGAGCTATATGATCTCCTTTTATTATTTGATAAGGATACTCTGTTTTCATCATAATAGAAATTTCGCCCTCATAATCTTTACCTATAATCTCCATTAGGACTTGAACTCCCTTACTTGTTAAACTACTGTGTCCTAATAATAATCCCACACTTGCTTTAGGTATTGGACCTTTAATTCCAGTAGGGATTTTATAAATTCCCATAGCTGGCATAAGAAGTAAATTATCAATGGTGGGGACATCTAATGCTGAGCTCCCAGATGTTGCAGGAAGGAAGTTGGCAACCCGGGTGTGTGGTTTGGAAGGGCTGGATGAGGTTGCTGTTCGCTGGCTGGGTACACAAAAGGAACAGCATTCCAGGTTTGCTGAGAGCTCACATTGTTTGCTGGTCCCTGAGTGGGGCCCTTCTTCCAGTTTCCTGACAAAGGGGATCCCTTTTATGAAATTTAGATCTACACTGATTAGGTTAGGCAATAAATGATTGCCTTTATTATAGCGAGGGCATGATCCAAGTGTCTTTTCATCTGTGGGAGTAGGCTTATCTTATTTATTTATTATATTTTTATTAGTCTTGCAATTTTTCCGCATGTGTCCTTTCTTACCACAACTGAAACATTTAACCTGCTGATTCACTTGTTGTTTCAAGCCCATAAGGGCTTGAGCCAACATTTGCATCTTATAGGGTTCTGATCCAATATCATGACAAGCCTTAATATAATCCTCTAGAGGCTTTCCTTGTGATTTGAGAGGCTGTAAAACCTTTTGACATTCTGAATTTGCATTATCATAGGCAAGCATCGGGAAATGGCAACCCAATCCAGTACACTTGCCTGGAAAATCCCATGGACAGAGAAGCCTGGTAGGCTACAGTCCATGGGGTCACAAAGAGTCGGACACAACTGAGCAACTTCACTTAATTCAATTTGAGCAACAGTTTTCACCAAATTTTGTTTTAATTGGGTGATAAAATCAGTATAATGTTCTCCATTAGATTGTTTTACATTGACAAAAGAAGGATGAGACTGTCCTGGGGGGCTAACCTTTTCCCATGCTCTAAGACAAATAAATCTAATTTGACTTATAAGTTGATCATCGGATTGTAGTTGTCTCTGAACCCCTTGATACCCCCCTGACCCCATTAATTGCTCCATGGTAATATTAAGAGGAGGATTAGTCGCTGTATTTCTTTGAGCCTGTTGAGAGGCTTCATCTTGCCACCATGTTCGGGACTGCAAAAATTCCGAACTAGATAAGCAAGTTCTAGCGATCATTTCCCAATCATATGGAATGAGTCGTTCAGACTGAGCCAACCCCTGAATAAGACCTGTGGTATAAGGGGATGTAGTTACATATTGTGTGCATGCCTGTTTAATCTCCATATTAGTTTTAAAAGAGAGAGGCGTATGCTCAAATTGTACCCCGCCTTGTGGAAGTTGAGCATTAGGGGGCACCTCAGTCATGACAACAGGCAAAACCAAAGCATCAGGGTCACCTTCTCGCCTCGCTGCTCCTACAGCTTGTTGAAAAGATGAGAGAGCAGGCATAGAGCGGCGGCTCTAAATACCCCATCATCCCATGGTGTATCGGGATCTAGCGGAGGGAGGTTCCTGAACTACAGGGGGCTCCGGCCAAGGAGCCGAAGGCTGTGAGACTGGTGAGGAAGGGAAAGCTTTAGGCTGTTGCTCAGTACCATAGTTCACACGGGATTTAGAACTCAGAAACTGAGCCTCTCTCTCCCCTTCCAAAGGATTATGTTTCCGTTTATCCAGATTTTCATAAATATGAGGTGGCCGAACAGGCGATTCCTGAGATGCAGGAAGAGCAGGAGTATCAGATTCTGAATCAGAAGAGTCAGACCATTCAGATGGCAAAGGAGCCAAAGTGATATAAATAAGGTTACACAAAGACCACACACTCACAGGAATGGGGTCCCCAGACTGATAGGCCTGACGCAAACCACGCACTACTTCTTTCCACTCATTAAGACGCAAAGTCCCTTTTTCTGGGTCCAACCAGTGCCCATGATTATGAATTGCCTGAAATAATTCCTGAAAATTCTGTTCTTTCACTTTCATTCCAGAGCTATGTAGTAAGGTTTTTAGAAGCACCATACAGTCAGCATGCTTAGAAGGAGCTTGCTCCATTGTGTCCCTGATTGACAAATCCAGGGGGTCGTACTCACCAAGCACTTTGACTGCCCTCCGTTCTCTCGGCTGGAATTCCCTGCATCTTCTGGCGCTGTTAAAGGAGAGCCTCAAAAACTACTTGCACCCTCAGGTCTCTGTTCGGGCGTCAAACGTCAGGACCAGCCCAACAACGAACTGACCCGAGGGACAGATGCCACAGAAGAGTAAAGAGAAAGAAGACTCAGAAATAAAGTGGGGATCAAGGGGCTGATGCCACCCACAGGCAGAAGCCCAGATCCTAATCCTTACATGCCTTTGATTGTGACATCTGCTTCCTTGTTAATGCTCTAGAGATACCTGTTCTTTACAATCTCAGGTCGGGGATGAAGACATACAACGCACAGTCCTCAGTGTCGAATCTTCAGGCCTTTCATGACTTTGTTTAGCCTTTTGGCTAGTGACACCCTGTCTCAACGACTCTCTAAAGGCTCTGGTTAAGGGAACAGTCACTGTTGGTTTTCCATCAGTCACCCAGCCCTTCGCCTGGGGGTGATGAGAAAGTATTCTTATTTTTCAAAGAAGCCCCGTTAGTTATAGTACAGGTCTGCACAGAGCGTATTCCCTTCATTTACCCTGCCATGTTCTCGAGTGACATGCAGCCTGGTTGCAAGCGCTTGCCTCTCAGAGCAGGTCTGAGCTGAGCACTGGGGTCAGAGGAAGGGCAGAGAGCCTGCAGGCGGGTGGCCGCGGTTGCCTGGCTCCGCTCTTCTCGCTGTCTGCTCCAGAAAGTGGCCGGTTCCAGAAACCATGCAGATTTGGGGCAAGGAGGCACTGACTGCAGCAGGTGGAAAATTCGGACCACAAGGGGCTTCCCAGATGGCGCTCGTGGTAAAGAACCCGCCTGCCATCGCAGGAGATGTTAGAGATCCGGGTTCCATCCCTGGGTCGCAAACATTCCCTGGAGAAGGACATGGCCACCCACTCCAGGATTCTTGCCTGGAGAATCCCATGGACTGAGGAGGCTGGCGGGCTACAGTCCATGGGGTTGCAAAGACTTGGATATGACTGAAGCGACTTAGCATGCACAGGCGTGCTGAAGGGTGTGAGGGTTCTCTAGAGTAGCAGAACCAGGACGGGTGTGTGCACAGAGAGCGGGTTTAGGGAAGTGCCTCCTGCGGCTGTGAAGCTTCGTAAGCCCGACATCCGCAAGGCGGGCTAGAAGCTGGAGGCCTCGCAGTGTGTTAGCCTGAGGCAGGGACGGTCGCGGGCAGGATTCCTTCTAGTTCTGGGGCCTTATTAGGGCCTTCAGCTGATCTGACGAGGCCCACCCACATTATGGAAGGCAATCCGCTCTACTCAAAGTCTACTGATTTCAATGCTAATCTTATCCCAAAAACTCCTACACAGAAACATCCAGAATGACGTTTGACCACACGTCTGGACACCACGGCCCAGCCATGCTGACAGATAAAATTAGGCTGTCACAGCCGGCACCAGGAAGCACTCAGGATGTGTGTTCAGCGGTCACTGGTTGGACAGCTGTGGGCCTTCAGCTCAGGAGTCACTGGCCATCAGTCAGGAGCAGGCCGCGCTCTGGGGCTGGGGCAGCAGAAGACTGCCTTCCCCCGTGCCTGTGTATCACAGCACATCTCCCAGGACAGGCTCCCCGTGGCTTCCTGGAGATGGCCCACAGAAGTGCATGTGTCTGCGAACATGAAGACATGGCGATTGGCCTCTGGGTCCAGGGCCGGAGAACAGCAGGGCAGAGGCAGGACCTGAGGGAGTGTCCAGCCTCCTGCCCCCGCGTGCTCCCAGGCTGCCCTGGGTCAAGGCCCACAGTGGTCATGGGCTGACCCGGGCCCATTGAGCAGCCTGGCTCTGTGTCAGGTTATGTTTGCACCAATTTGCTCTTTATGTGACTATTTCATCTGCTCTCTTCAGGGCGCTTAGCGATGTGATATAGACACGTGTGTGAACATAGATACACTGACTGAATGAGTTATGCAGAAGGAATTTTTGTGGCTAATCTCATGTCTGAAATAACTCACTGCCCTCCTTTCCTCACTCAGCCAGCCAAGCCCTGGAGCTCTGCCCCATCACCTCCCAGGTCTTCCATCCTCCCCCTCCCTCCTTGCCCTTTATCACTCTTTACCTGGATCCCACAGCAGTTTCCTAATAGGTCCGCCTCCCAGCCAGCTCCAGCTCTGGCAGGGAGCTTTTTAATTTTTTTTTAAATCAGAAAACAGTTTAATGCTTTTTCTTTCAATAACGAAATGTGAATAAATTTCAATTTAATTTACTCTCTTAAAATATTACCAGAAACTAATCTTTACACTGTTTCAGTTCTATTAGTTTATAAAGTTTTACACTTCACTGGTAAATGCATTTTTATTTTAAAAATCATATATTTTACTCATCTGTTACATGATTAAATATTATTATACAGCAGTTTTCTTTTTTTTCCAGTTTCGCTTTTTAAAATTTAATTAATTTATTTATTTCAATTGGAGGCTAATTACTTTATAATATTGTGGTGATTTTTGCCATACATCGACATGAATCAACCACGGGTGTACATGTGTCTCCCTCCCATCCTGAACCCCCCTCCCACCTCCCTCCCTGCCCCATCCCTCTGGGTTGTCCCAGGCAGGGAGTTTTTTAAAACGCAAATCCCATCAAGTCTCAAACCTCAGACCTTCCAGGGGTTCTCCAGACTGTCAAGATAAAGTTCAGACTGGCACTCATCTGGGAGGTTCTTTGTGGTATCACCTACTCCTGACCTTTGGCTCCAAAAAACAAGCACCCATGTCTTTGTAAAAATGCCGAGCCCTCCCCTTCCTCCCCATAGCTAATTTCCGCCCTGCGTACCAGTCTTTTCTTGTTTAATGATCAGCACCTTTTCCTGCTTATTCTGCAGGAGATGTTTCCTCTCCACACTTACGGGCAGGAATGTCCATCTGGCTGATAAGGGCTCTGCCCTCTCCTGGCCCCGGGGAGCATGTGGGACTCAGGCTGGGCCCCTGGACACTCATCTCAGGACCTGGAATGTGACTGATGTGCCACAAGGAGGGGCAGGAAATGCTAGGAGCTTTTCCCCAGCTCTGGAGTGCTGACTGAGGCTCAGTAAGTCCTGGCTGGACCCCTGGGCCCTGCGTCTGCTCTGCCCTCGTCTTTCCCAATCTGTCTTCAGATTGTCCCTCACGTGGCCTACTTTTCTGGCGTTGGCCAGAGTGAGATTCTGGGCTTGCAACTGTCGACTACAAATTGGCACTTACCAAGAGCATTGCCAATGACTGAACAACAAATGCGTTTGCCATCTGCCTCTAGGGAGACTGAGCCCTGTGCTGCTATAGCGGTTTGCCTTCTATAAACTCTCGAGGGAGTTCAGGACGGAGTGACGCACTCTGCTCCAGGGAGTCTGCTGGGCCAGGTCTTCAGATTAATGGATGTTTCTGGCAACAGATTTTATGACCTCAATCCTTGCATTTCCTCATATCTAAGTGAAGTGAAGTGAAATGAAAGTCGCTTAGTCGTGTCCAACTATTTGGGACCCCGTGGACTATACAGTCCATGGAATTCTCCAGGCCAGAACACTGGAGTGGGTACCCTTACCCTTCTCCAGGGGATCTTCCCAACCCAGGGATCGAACCCAGGTCTCCCGCATTGCAGGCGGATTCTTTACCAGCTGAGCCACAAGGGAAGCCCCCTCATCTCTAAAGAAGTACTAAATCCCTTCATGGTGACATCAGATCCTCATGACTAACAAAAAAAAACCTTTTGTAAAATGAGGACTTAATGGTATTGAACTCTCCCTTCATCAAAACCTTATATTGATGCCCCCACCCCCCCCCCGCCCCCCCGCGGCCACTTTGGAGCCTTTTCTCAGAGCTGTCTGAGATGCTGCCTCCTGGGCTGTGGTCCTCATTTTGCCCCAAATAAAACTTAACTTGCAGCTCTCAAGTTAAGTTCTCTTTTTAGTCGACACAAGCAAAACCCCCCAGTCAGCCCCCTCTCACCCTGTACAGTGAGACCCCCTGGCCTGAGCGACACCCTCTGGCCTCAGCTCCCACGGGCCTCACCCGTCTCAGCAGGACCTGTGTGTCTTTACAGCCCCCATCCCAGCGCTGTCTCTGCCTTGTCATCGACATGGGATGAGTGCTGGTCACGCTCCTTCATTACAAATAAATAGAGAAGAAGTCTGGAAAGCACCGTTTCACAGAAATGAAGGAAGTAGATACTGACTTTTCACCATTTTTAATGAAAATCTTAAATATTGTATAAATCCTCTGCTTGAAACAGGATATTCCTTGGAAGGACTGAGGCTGAAGCTGAAACTCACTTTAGCCACCTGATGGGAAGAACTAACTCATTAGAAAAGACTCTGACGTTGGGCAAGATTGAAGGCAGAAGGGGACAACAGAGGATGAGATGGCATCACTGACTCAATGGGCATGAGCTTGAGCAAGCTCTGGGAGTTGGTGATGGACAGGGAGACCTGGCATGCTGCAGTCCATGGGACTGCAGAGAGTCTGAAACGACCAAGCGACTGAACTACCGAACTGAACTGATCTGCTTGAAACAGCGTAAACTGAACGCGCTCCGGGCGCTCCCTGGCACTGTGGTGCCTTCCTGGCAGCTCTGAGCGGGCATATGATGCCACCCGCAACCCATCCTGAAGGGTCTGTGGCCTCCCTTCTGCCACCGCTGTACAGTGGCCCTTGCTGGCCCATGTTTTCTTCTGATGTGTTATTCACATTTTTAAAAGCTTTCTGGATGTCATTTATTTGTCTTTGTCTGCGCTGGGTCTTTGCTGTGGTGCACAGGCTCCTCTGGCCAGCGTCCACCTTGCTTTGCCTGGCTCTGAGTCCATATCTGCTCCTCTCCGGGTCCTCCCCTGTGGGTGTGCCCATCTCTTAGCCAAGATGGGTGCTAATAGAGAGGCCTCTGGGTGGGTGTGCATCACCCAGGATGGGGTGGTGCCCCTCTATTTCTGAGCCCCGAGGAGCCTTTCTGTGCAGGGGTGGTCAGGACGGTCTCCTTGACCTAGAGAACGAGGACTCTGTAACCGGTTTCTCCCTTACCCATGCAGGACTCAGCTCTCCTTGCTTCCGCTGTGGTCTTCACCTTGCAGAGTCTGTCCTCGGGAGACAGACCCCAGCGCTCAGCCTGGGGCCCATCCATCTCCTGCCTCGGGCCAGGGGTAACAGCCTCCAGGGCGCTGAGTGGGGAGGTGGCTGGGAGACAGCAGCTGCAGGGATCAGGAGGGAAGTGAAACAGCCCAGGAAGTTCTCACATGGAACCCACCCTTGAATTAACAAAACATGGTTCTGGGCTAAACTGGAAAAAGTTGGGGAAAATGCTTAATGATGAGAGACCCACCTTGAAAGAAGTTGGTAAGTCAGGTCGGAAGGGCATCTCCGGTGGCTCAGCAGTAAAGAATCCACCTGCAATGCAGGAGCTGAAGGAAACGCAGGTTCCACCTCTGGATCAGGAAGATCCCCTGGAGCAGGACATGGCAACCCACTCCAGTATTCTTGCCTGGAGAATCCCATGGACAGAGGAGCCTGGAGGACTACAGTCCACGGGGTCGCAAAGAGTCGGACACGACTGAGCAACTTAGCACATACACACACAAGGCAGGTCTGAAGTCTGGGCAGAAGCCTGGGGGTCCAGGTGGGAGGGTACAGACGGGCGAGCTGGGCCTCACGGGGACCGACACCTGGATCTGAGTCGGGTGACCCAGCCTCGGTGCAGCTGACGGCAGGAGGCCCCAGCTCCATCCCAGTAAAGCCTGGAGGGGAAGAGCCTGAGAGACAAGTCCCTCCTAGCTTCCGAGGGCAATGGGCTGGGTTCCGAGATCTATGGAACATATTCCAGTGCTGGTAAAGGCACTGTTCAATATTATTATTTAAATTATATTCAAGCTTAAATTGTATATTATAAATATGGACCACAGCCTTGTCTAACTCAATGAAACTATGAGCCATGCCATGTAGGGCCACCTAAGATGGAGGGATCATGGTGGCGAGTTCTGAGAAAATGTGATCCACTGGTGAAGGGAATGGCAAACCACTTCAATATTCTTGCCTTGAGAACCCCATGAACAGTATGAAAAGGCAAAAAGATAGGACACTGAAAGATGAACTCCCCAGGTTGGTAGGAGCCCAATATGCTATTGGAGATCAGTGGAGAAATAACTCCAGAAAGAATGAAGAGATGGAGTCAAAGCAAAAACAACACCGAGTTGTGGATGTGACTGGGGATGGAAGTAAAGTCTGATGCTGTAAAGAGCAATATTGCATAGGAACCTGGAATGTTAGGTCCATGAATCAAGGTAAATTTGAAGTTGTTAAACAGGAAATGGCAAAAGTGAACATGGACATTTTAGGAATCAGTGAACTAAAATGGACTGGAATGGGTGAATTAAATTCAGAGGACCATTATATCTACTACTGTGGGCAGGAATCCCTTAGAAGAAATGGAGTAGCCATCATAGTCAACAAGAGTCCGAAATGCAGTACTTGGATGCAACTTCAAAAATGACAGAATGATCTCTGTTCATTTCCAAGGCAAACCATTCAATATCACAGTAATCCAAGTCTATGCCCTGACCAGGAATGCTAAAGAAGCTGAAGTTGAATGATTCTATGAAGACCTACAAGACTTTTAGAACTAACACCGAAAAAAGATGTCCTTTTCATTGTAGGGGACGGTAATGCAAAAGTAGGAAGTCAAGAAATACCCAGAGAAACAGGCAAATTTGGCCTTGGAGTACAGAATGAAGGAGGGCAAAGGTTAATAGAATTCTGCTAAGAGAATGCACTGGTCATAGCAAACACCCTCTTCCAACAACACAAGATACGAGTCTACACATGGACATCATCAAATGGTGAATACCGAAAGCAGATTGATTGTATTCTTTGCAGCCAATGATGAAGAAGCTCCATACAGTCAGCAAAAACAAGACTGGGAGCTGACTGTGGCTCAGATCATGAACTCCTCATTGCCAAATTCAGACTTAAATTGAAGAAAGTAGGGAAAACCACTAGACCATTCAGGTATGACCTAAGTCGAATCCCTTACAATTATACAGTGAAAGTGACAAATAGATTCAAGGGATTAGATCTGATAGAGTGCCTGATGAACTACGGACAGAGGTTCATGACATTGTACAGGAGGCAGGGATCAAGACCGACCCCAAGAAAAAGAAATGCAAAAAAAGCCAAAATGATTGTCTGAGGAGGCCTTACAAATAGTTGACTAACAAAGAGAAGCAAAGGAGAAAAGGAAGGGTATACCCATTTGAATGCAGAGTTCCAAAGAATAGCAAGGAGAGATAAGAAAGACTTCCTCAGTGATCAATGCAAAGAAACAGAGGAAAATTATAGAATGGGAAAGACTAGAGATCTCTTCAAGAAGATTAGAGATACCAAGGGAACATTTCATGCAAAGATGGGCTCGATAAAGGACAGAAATCATATAGACCTAACAGAAGCAGAAGATATTAAGAAAGAGGTGGCAACAATACATAGAAGAACTGTACAAAAAAGATCTTCATGACCCAGATAACCATGATGCTGTGATCACTCACCTAAAGCCAGACATCCTGGAATGTGAAGTCAAGAGGGCCTTAGGAAGCATCACTACAAACAAAGCTAGTGAGGTGATGGAATTCCAGTTGAGCTATTTCAAATCCTAAAAGATAATGCTGTGAAAGTGTTGCACTCAATATGCCAGCAAATTTGGAAAACTCAGCAGTGGCCACAGAACTGGAAAAGATCAGTTTTCATTCCAATCCCAAAGAAAGGGAATGCCAAAGAATGTTCAAACTACCGCACAGTTGCACTCATCTCACACGCTAGCAAAGTAATGCTCAAAATTCTCCAAACCAGGCTTCAACAGTATGTGAACCATGAATTTCCAGATACTCAAGCTGAATTTAGAAAAGGCAGAGGAACCAGAGATCAAATTGCCAACATCCATTGGATCATCGAAAAAGCAAGAGAGTTCCAGAAGAACATCGACTTCAGCTTTATTGACTATGCCAAGCCTTTGACTGTGTGAATCGTGACAAAGTGGAAAATTGTGAAAGCGATGGAAACACCAGACCACCTGACCTGCCTCTTGAGAAATCTATATGCAGGTCAGGAGGCAACAGTTAGAACTGGACATGGAACAACAGACTGGTTCCAAATAGGAAAAGGAGTATGTCAAGGCTGTATATTGTCACCCTGTTTATTTAACTTATATGCAGAGTATATCATGTGAAATGCCAGGTTGGATGAAGCATAAGCTGGAATCAAGATTGCCAGGAGAAATTTCAATAACCTCAGATACATAGATAACATCCCTCTTACGGCAGAAAGCAAAGAAGAACTAAAGGACCTCTAGATGAAAGTGAAAAAAGAGAGTGAAAAAGTTGATTTAAAACTCAACATTCACAGAACTAAGATCACGGCATCCATTCTTTTCACTTCATGGCAAATAGATGGGTAAACAATGGGAACAGTGACAGACTTTATTTGGGGGGGGAGGCTCTAAAATCGCTGCAGATGGTGACTGCAGCCATGAAATTAAAAGACACTTGCTCCTTTTAAGAACAGCTATGACTAACCTAGACAGCATATTAAAAAGCAGAGACATTACTTTGCCAACAAAGGTCCATCTAGTCAAAGCTATGGCTTTTCCAGTAGTCATGTATGGATGTGAGTGTTAGACTATAAAGAAAGCTGAGCACGGAGGAATTTGTGGTTTTGAACTGTGGTGTTGGAGAAGACTCTTCCGAGTCCCTTGGACTGCAAGGAGATGAAACCAGTCCATCCTGAAGGAAATCAGTCCTGAATATTCGTTGGATGGACTGATGCTGAAGCTGAAACTCTGATACTTGGCCATCTGATGTGAAGAAAGGCTCATTGGAAAAGACCCTGATGCTGGGAAAGATTGAAGGCAGGAGGAGAAGGGGATGACCGAGGATGAGATAGTTGGATGGCATCACTGACTCAAAGGACATGAGTTTGAGTCAGCTCTGAGAGCTGGTGATGGATGGGGAAGCCTGGTGTGCTGCACTCCATGGGGTCGCAAAGAGTCGGACACGACTGAGCGACTGAAGTGAATAAGCTTGTCTCCTACATGTGTATTTATTTATTTATTTTTAATTGTATTTATTTTTTTGTTATTATCTTAAAGAGATTTATTTTTGCCTGTGCTGGGTCTTTGATGCTGCACCGGGACTTTCTCCAGTTGCGGCGAGCCGGGGCTACTCTCCTTGCGGCGGCTTCTCTTGCTGTGGAGCACCGGCTGTAGGCAGGCGGGTTGCCGTCGCTGTGGCGCCCGGGCTCTAGAGCACCGGCTTAGTAGCTGTGTCTCTGGGGCTTACTTTGTGGCATGTGGGGTCCTCCCAGCTCCCCTGTATTGGCAGGTAGCTTCTTAACCAGCGGATCACAGGGGAGTCCCTATGATACATTCTGACATCAGGTAGAGTTGGTGCTTCCCTTGTGGCGTGGTTTCAGCTGGTCCTACACCCTCTTCCTTCGGCCTGTTCCACGCTGCAATAGCTCCCGGGGGCTGTCCTAGTTCTGGGCGAGTACCAGGCCTGGTCCCGTCCCCGTGTGCTCCTAACCACGCAGAGGCAGAGTCGCCCTGCCTCGGAGTGCCGGGGTCTTCCTGTCTCCAGGAGGAGACAGGAGGCAGCAGAGAGCCGCCCTTCCCACGGTCTGGCTGAAGACGCCTGCGGGGTGGGGAGGAGCCAGCGTCCAGATGGAAAGATGTGGACAGAAGGTGCCCCGAGTTTGCAAGGTCTGAACACTCGAGGCATAAAGACATGTTTGTTTGGGAACCGGTGGTGAATCACAGGGGCAAAGAGTGGGAGAAGTTCCCACGGCTTTTCTCTGCAGTTCTTTCACAGTCATGTGATAGGACTTGAATGAAGTGGGAGTTTATTGGCAGGTTCTGAAGGAGAGAGACAAGGTTGTTATTTCAGGCGGCCGGTAATCTTCTGGGTATATGGGTTTTTTTTCTTTAGGGATTACAAAACAGTTCACAAATACTAAGTTGCCAGACAGTCACAAATCCTTGGAGGATCCACCTGAAATGAAGAATACAGAGTAATGGTTTGAGACGAATGCACAAGGCCCTCTACCCTCGCCCACCCACCCCCAAGAGGAACAGTGAGTGACAGGGGAAGTCTTCCTTTCTTCCTTGGGCCCAGGGGTATTGATGGGGGCCCACCCAAGGAACACCACCATTCACATGCTTCCAGATGCTGAAGTCCAGGAGGGTCTTGCTAGCAGCTAGATTGATGCTCCATTTGGAAAAGAAATCCTGCGACCTCTCTAGGTAATCCTGTTCAGACAGAAACATGTGCTCTTTTTTTTTTTTTTCCTAGAAAAATCTTTATTTTATGTACAAATACACACTTTGATGTAAGTTTACACATTTACAAATTGTTCTTCAGGAGACAGAAGAAAGAATCGTTGACCACAGGGCTTGAGGAGCCCTGAGCCGCTCGGAGGACAAAAGCGGGAGCAAGCGGGGGGAGCCTGGAAGGAGCTGCCGTCTGAGCCCTCCTGGCTGTCAGGAGGCCTGCATTCTGGATTTGACTCCAGCTCGAAGCCCAGATGAAATAGGCAGGAGCAGCACGGCTTGACGGCTCGATTTAGCAAAGGATGCCACCGCTGATGAAGACACCAATCAACGCCGCTCTCAGCTGAAACTGGGTCACACCCCTACGACCTCTTCATCTCTTTTTTTGAGAATTCTTTGATTTCTTCTGCAGTGCACACCCTCAGCAGCAAAAACACAGCGATCAAAACTTGAGGTCTCCTAGGGGAACCATGAACTCTGCGAAGGCTCTTTCCCTGCAAAGAAGAGGATTCAGAGAAAGACTTGGGTTTAAATCTGACTCTGCTCCCTGGTCCTTGTGAGACCCCAGCCAAGCTCTGTAACCCCAGCATTGGTTCACTTACCTGTAAGACAGGGACAAGGGTAATTACTATAATTATAAATAATATACAATTCTATACATGAAATTATCAAACATAAATGTTAAATGCGATTATATCATATATATAATTTATAGATGCAATTAGAAAACAAAATGTTATTTAAAATAATTATATATACGTGCCCAGTCATTAAGTCATGTCTGACTCTTCGAGACCCCATGGACTGTAGCCCTCCTCTGTCCATGGGCTTTCCCAGGCAAGGCTACTGGAATAGGTTGTCATTTCCTCCTCCAGGGGATCTTCCCGACTCAGGGGCCGAACCCACATCTCCTGCATCTCCTGCATTGGCAGACAGGGTTCTTTACCACTGTGCCACCTGGGAAGCCCATAAGCGTGAAGACACTTATGACATTTTAATTGTATGTGTAACTGTAAATAAAATAATTGCCTAGAAGAGTTAATGTTAGCAGTGATCATTTGGTTATTTGTTAATGAAATAATATCATACATCACAAGGTTGGCTTATCCCGAGCTTAACAAATCAACCTGATAGAAACTGATTACTTTTGGGGAAGAAGAATGATATGTGCTCATGTTTGGGACATGCGCATCAGGGGTCATCTCAGTGGCAGAGATGCTCTGGAGAGCAAGGGCTACCTAGGCGTGGGAAACCTCTCGCCTTCCCCAATGGCTCAGATGGTATAGAATCTGCCTGAAGTGCAGGAGATGCCGGTTTGATCCCTGGGTCGGGGTGATCCCCTGGAGAAGGAAATGGCAACCCGCTCCAGTATTCTTGCCTGGGACATCCCATGGACGGAGGAGCGCAGCGGGTGGCAGTCTATTGGGGGGTGGGGTGGGGGGAATTTTCCTTTGGAGAGGACCACCCCCTCAGTTGCTGGCATCTGAAATAAAGCAAGCTTTCCTTTTCACCAGCCTGGTCTTTTTATTAGCTCTTGAGCAGCAAGCCGCTGGACCCCACTTTGGGTAACACAGTGACTTCAGACAATTTGGATTTTCCTTCAAGCTGTGGCTTGGGTAGGTAGCACACAGTCAATCATTGAAAAAAAAAAAAAAGAATTGGAGAAGAGTGCAAATAATTGGTTGTTATCAACATGGTGCCTCCTGGGGTCCTTCTTGGGTCTTGACTGTGTATTTCAAAGAAAAAGCTGCAGTCTCCCAAGAGAACAAGTAGAAGCTGGTGTCATTTCACAGTATACTGTGTTAATCTTGTTGGGTTTGGAGAGATTATCCACGCCCTTCACCTTGCACCCCTGTACCTCACCAGGGGCACTCGGGGGAAGGCACAGCAATGATCCCTAGCTTCTTTGGAGGAATTAGAAGTGACCTCAGGACTCACTCTACCCCCTTTATAACTGAATGTCATGACTGGAACATAATTCCTATTATGCAATGTGTGTCCAGCTCTGCGACCCCGGGGACTGCAGCATACCATGCTTTTATGTTCTTCACTGTCTCCGTGAGTTTGTTAAACTCACATCCATCGAGTCGGTGATGCCATCCAACCATCTCTTCCTCTGTCGTCCCCTTCTCCTCCCCTCAATCTTTCCCAGCATCAGGGTCTTTTTTCAATGAATCAGGTGGCCAAAGTATTGGAGCTTCAGCTTCAGCATCAGTCCTTCCAATGAATATTCAGGACTGCTCTCCTTTAGGATGGACTGGTTGGATCTCCTTGCAGTCCAAGGGGCTCTCAGGAGTCTTCTCCAGCACCACAGTTCAGAAGCATCAATTCTTTGGTGCTCAGCCTTCTTTGTGCAAAGGTCCAACTCCCACGTCTGTACATGACTATTGGAAAACCAATAGTGTAGGTGTAGATGTGGTCTTTCTCAACTAAGCTTTTGTAGTCTTCTTAAAGTCTTGCGTGTTTTTAAACAGTACTGCTATACGTAAATATCTGGACCCTTCCTCAACCATCATGGTTGAGAATCTGAAGTCCAGAGCCAGCAAAATCAGGAAGAGAGCCCCCACTGAGAATTCTTAAGACTTTCTCTCCTGCTGAGGAGAATTGCACATTTCTACAATGCAGGCGACAAGTCTGAGACAAAGATGTGACCACACAGCGGGAGGGAGAGGCAGCAATGTCAGGGGAAGGGCTTGGTACATCGAGGGTTGAAGAATGCAAGGTCAAGAAGAGCCACCTCGTCCACATCTGGGTCAAGTTTTCAGAGTGCTGGGATGTGTTATTCTTTCTGAGCTCCAATTTTGGCCTGGTTTCCATTTTCCGGGTTCTGGCCCATGAAACCTCTCATCCCAGAGCAGAGACTAGTTAAACTACACAGAAGCAAAAGCACAAATTATGATTCCAAAGAGTCCAATAAATGCCACAGAACTGTTCAGGAGCTTTTCTGATAACTTTTTGTCTCTGTCTATGTTGTTGTTTATCTGTAATAAACATTATTCTTGTGACAAAGACATGTGAGTTTTACTTATTTTACTTATATCCTTCCAAAAAGCTAGCTTCAGACACTCTTTTCTTTCCTCTTTTTTTTTTTTTTTTGATGCAAATTTTGGTGAAGTTACTAATCCATTTAGTCTGTCTTCCCGGAGTGGTTTTCAGATTTTCAGATAAAGCACTTCCATTTCCTTCTGCTTTGAGGCTCTTAGTGCTCATGAGCTTGCGTGTTCAGTCATGGCCGACTCTTTGCAACCCCATGGACTGTAGCTCACCAGACTCCTCCGTCCATGGGGTTTCCCGGGCAAGAATACTGGAGTGTGTGGCTGTGTCCTCCTGGGGATCTTCCCAATCAAGGGATCGAATCCTGGTCTCTTGCATTGGCAGGTGGATTCTTTATCCCTGGAACCACCCCGGAAGCCCGAGGCTCTCAGTGCAGTATTTTAAGTGTTATTTACATCAAAATCACAAACTGGTTGGCCCTCCCTTCTTGGGCTGATTCACCCTGGCCTCCTCCATGGGGAGCTAGTGGTTTCCCGAGGAGAATTCTCTGGGAGCAGCACCCCAGTGCTGGGGGAGGGGGAGTGGGGTGGGAGCGTTGGGGGTGGGGGGTGGGAGAGAGGGGTGAGGGGCCCAGCCACAGGCCAGCCAGGATGGGACTCGGCTGTCTGAGCTCCTGTCCCTATTCCTGGTGCTTTAAATTCCACGTTTACCCCGAGGCAGGACCCCTGCTTCCCAGCACACGATATGATTATTTTGCAAAGCCGCGTGGACTCCAGAGAGCTGCAGTTAAGGAGCAGGAGATTCCTGTTGAGGTAGTTGGAAGGCGGTGGTGGAGACCTGGGAGCTCAGTACTTTGTAGATCATTTATCCGCACAGTTTCCTCTTCAAACGTATGTTCCCTGCTGAGAGCACTTCATTTACAGTGGACAAAGAGCAGTTTCGGGGTGGAAGCATGACTTGGATCCACCTTGGTCAGCCCTGCTGCCCAGAGTCGCCTGCTCAGAACCTGACTCAGCGGGTCCTACCCACCCAGGGCTCCACTGGGCCACTGGGATCAGTCACTGTGGAACCCAAAGCCGCTTACTTTTCTGCTCTCTGCCCGGAGGGCACGGAGGAGATTTCTGGGCCCCACTGGGTCTCTGCCTCTGCTAACTGCACGCGTCACCCTGCGCGGTCACTGCCTCGGTTTCTCCTGTCTCCCAGGGCCACGTGGGCACACTCCCAGCCCTTCCGCGGCCTTCTGGAGCCCTGGCTCTGAGGAGGCCGGCCCCTGCAGGCTTCAGGTGTTTCCACTGTATCGTCACTGCCTTTCTGCTGTCCCCTCTCAGCAGCTGAAGGTGACAGCCCTGCCACCCTGTCCAGGGCCTGGCATTTCATAGTGTCTCTCAGTCGTGTCCAACTCTTTGTGACCCCGTGGACTATGGCCCACCAGGCTCCTCTGACCCTGGGATTCTCCCGGGCGAGAATACTGGAGTGGGTAGCCATTCCCTTCTCCAGGGGATCTTCCTGACCCAGAGATCAAACCCTGGTCTCCCGTATTGCAGGGAGATTCTTTATTGCCTGAGTCACCAGGGCATTTCATAGGCCCTCAGTAAATAGAATTGGCGTTTAGAAAGCAGTCTGATATTATCTTTCTTCCTCTCTCTCTGGCTCCAGTTACCATGACGGGGGTAATGGGGTGAAGGGTAGATTTTAATAAGCCTGGTTCTCCCAGGTGGTCAGAGCTTTTAGCAAGAGCAGGTGTCACAAAATGTTCTTCCATTTATGCAGCTGCTCTCTATGAGGGTGAATTCCCGCAGGAGGTGTTTTTCTCAAGGACTGGATTGGGGGACGTCTGAGTAGCACCACGCGAGGTCACTCCCAGGACCATCCCTTCACACCAAGACCAAGTTTCTAGACTCAAAAGCCTCCTGAATGTGCCATGTGGGTGGGGAGTCCCACCCACGTGTGGCTCGATGCTTATCTCTAGCAGGTTCCCTTCACCCAGTGAGCACACAGATGCAGGAGACAAAAGAGAGACGCCCAAGCGCTCTTTGGATTATTGGATCCCAGAGTTGGATGAACCAGACTTAGCTGGTGTGCTGAGAACCTCGATGTTTAATGCAGCCAAATCTCTACGCAGGTGTGTCCTAGCATCGCCATGGAAACATCCCTTCACCAGCAGATAATGAGATGGTAATGAAAGATGGGATACAAGGAAATGAAACAGAAGAGCAGCGCCGGCCGTTGAAGGAGGAAGCAGGAGGAGGGCTCGAAGAGCAGCAAACGGTTATATCACAGTCAAGGGTTAGGGCTGGGAACCTGAGTACTATAGATTTAAAGTGTGTTGGAGGCCTATCCCAGTTGACTGCTGTGAATATCAATAAGGGGAAAAAGAAAGAAAATGAAGTCGCTCAGTCGTGTCCGACTCTTTGTGACCCTGTGGACTGTAGGCCACCAGGCTCCTCCGTCCATGGGATTCTCCAGGCAAGAATACTGGAGTGGGCTGCCATTTCCTTCTCCAGGGGATCTTCCTGACCCAGGGATCGAACCCAGGTCTCCTGCCCTGCAGACAGACGCTTTACTGTCTGAGACACCAGGCGCCTAGTAAGGGGAAAGTTCATGAAAATGGGGTCTGGAGGCCAGAGGGGGAGCTCTCATTCACCTAACCTTCCTGTCAATACAGACCCCACCAGGAAGAGAGGGGTACCTTGCACCGCAAGCAGGAAGAGGCACGGCTTTACTACCCAGCAGGAAGGAAGATTTTCTCCTCGCCCGACAACAGCTCAGCCAATGACAGACTGCCACAGCTCAGCAGTGGAAAGCCACCACACTTAAAACTCTCAGCTTCCTCCAATGGACTCTTTATTCACAACTGCCTCTCCTAACTCCTCCTCTCCTCTGTAAACAAGTTTTCCTCTGGATTTCCCTGGTGGTCCGGTGGTTAAGACTGTGTGCTTCCAATGCAAGGAGTGTGGGTTCCATTCCTGGACAGGGAACTGAGAGCCCACATGTTGAACTGCATGACCAAAAAAGTAAATGAAATTTTAAAAGTTTCCTCTCTTTTGCTTTATCAGACTGGCAGTTGGCTTGCCCCAGTTGCATACTCCAAATTGCAATGCTTCACTGCACCTGTATCAAGTTGTTTTGCTGGTAAAAATAACTCACTTTTATTGTTTTAGGTTAACACTGATGTGATGCCTAACAGAGTTATGATTTACAAACTTTATCCTCCTGACTTGATGCAATGCTCAGGCCTCAAGTGGTCCACGGTGGCTGAACTTTGAGAGCCAACTGATTCGGATTCGGCTGGTCCTCCTTCTCAGCTGGCTTGGGGCGTAGTAACAACCCTAGGAGAGCCGCACAAGACCTCTTGTCAGACTGAAACCTTCGGATCTTGACCTCACTCACAGACAAGTGTTCTTCCCTCCTAGGATACTTCCCCAAATTAGGGGCATTGCTTGTAGTTTCTTGTTTGGGAGCAGACACTAGTCATAACTAGTGCTCAAGGTCCCCGGCATGTTTCCCCCTCCGAGGGAGGGGTAGATATCTCACTCCAGTAGCTGATGGCCCCTCCATCACCAGCATTTTTGGTTATAAAACTGTCTCAACACCTAGATTTTGAGTTCCTGGAAAGGAGGTCCCCAATATCACTTTTCTTCGATTCCGCAGTATCTTGCATGTGGCACGTGTAAAGTTAGGTAGAAGCGCATACGTATTCATGAAGTGGTTTCAGAGGAAAATATCTCTGTGTAATCAGAGTGGTTTATCGAAAAGTTTGCTGCTGTGGTCAAAGCAACTAGGAGAGCTCAGAGATGGGCGTTTCTACTGCGGTCTGGGATGATCTCTGAGAATCCTGAAATGCAGCTGGGCACGTGCTTTTGTCCCTGCCTCCTCCGACAGTTTCTTTCCAAATGTTCTTGATTGCCTGAGTGAAAAGGAATTAGTTATTAGGTTGGGGAGTTAGTTTTAAGGATGTATGCATATTTAAAACCACAGATGAAAGCATCTAAGCATTAAGACAGCTGTGATAATATCTCTACCAGTCACCGTTCCCGTTAGCACTGAACTCCAGGTGCATCTCTGGCGCTGCATCTTAAACCTGGGTCCTTCTGAACCAACCGTAGTTGTGCTCTAGGTGGGCTGGGGGCTCCGTCTGCGTGGCCTCTGTCCCTGCTGTCGCAGCTCCCTTCTCCGTGCCAACACCCCTGCGTTTTCTGAGTCTCCTTGCATCTTGGAAGACTGCGCACTCGTGAGGTTTTTTCTCATGAAGATGATGAGGAATAATCTTTACAGCAATGGTCCCCAACATGTTTGGTACCAGGGACCGGTTTCGTGGAAGACAATTTTTCCACGGACCAGGGTGGGGGATGGTTTCCAGATGGTTCAAGAAGATTCCATGTATTGTGCATGTCATTTCTACTATCATTATTACTACATCAGCTTCTCCTCAGATCATCAGGCATTAGATCCTAGCGGTTGGGGACCCCTGTTCTGTAGAATGACTGTGACACCTTGTGGACATGGCTAGAACTGCACCCCAGCCTTTGCTCTGAGCAACAGCCCCACCTGTCTCGCCTTGGGGTGGGCCAGGGCTGTCTTCAGCCTCCCCTTCCCATCTTCCCTTCCGCAGAAGCAAGTGTTCTGGACCAGGAGCCTGTGAAGTTGCATGCTTGATTCCCGGTGACGAGGTGACCCTGTCAGTCTGCTTCTGTCCTGGGTTGAGTGTGCAGGGTTGTACGGGCATGGAGCGTGTCAGCTTCCCCAGGGGCTGGGGCCACTCCCGCCCAACTCCGTGTCCTTGGGTGACTTCACACAGAGGCAACGAGCCTTGATGGTTCACCTTTGGCAAAAACACTTGTCTCCCCCAGAGACAGATTTCCACGGAAACCAAACCCAGAGGGAGCATCTCGAGAGGCAGCATGTCAAGCAGAGTGTGGTAAAAACCGCACGAGGAAGAGGAGACGTTTGTCTCAGGATTGCTCCAGAAATGTGGACAAAATACAGAGGCGGCAGAAAAGCATGTTAACATTTAAAATGCTTCTGTTTAGTGGAAGTGAAAGGCCCTAGAAATGTTGGCAGGCCATACATAGAGCACCTACTGTGTGCAAGGCATGATGCAAAGGGCTGGGAGGGGTCAGGTGTCAGATGTGAGCCTACCCCCAGGGGTTTGCAGCCCGACGCACACAGATGGTGGCCCCAAAGAAGGGCACAGTAGGGTACACAAGTTCTGGGCTGCATCACTGGGTAAAAAGGCACGTATGACTCTCGCTTCAGGGCCAATCAAATTACTTTAGGAGGCCAATCTGTTCTCACCTGGCTGCTCTATGATGTATTAAAATAAGCAGCGAGAAGAACAAAGCCATTCCAGGGTGAATGAAAGGAACTCAGTCTATCACCCTGGGTCTCAACTCCGTCCAAAGAGACGTTCTAAAGCCGGTATGGAAGGTGGTAAGGCACGGGTTTATAGTGTTGGTGACAATCCAAGAGAAGGCTGGATGACTTGGGAGAGACGACTGCGGTTTACAACACGGGCTGCAAGTGTGGGTCACCTGGGGAGTTTTAAGAAGCATTGCTGCTTGCCCCACCCCAGAGACTCTGATTCACTTGGTTTAGGGAAGGCGGAGGAGCCTGTGCACTGGGATTAATGGACTTTCCCCAAATGGTCGTAAGGTGCAGCCCAGTTATAGAACCGCTGGGAGATCCTGTTCCCAGCACTTTCCCACACCAGGTTCTGCAGCACACATACACACACACACACACACACACACACACGCACACACACACGCGCGTGCGCGCACACACATACACATACACACACAGACACATACACACACATACACACATACACATACACACACAGACACATACACACACACACAGAGACGCATACACACACACACAGAGAGACACATACACACACATACACACATACACACACACACATACACACACAGACACATACACACACAGACACATACACACACACAGAGAGACACATACACACACACATACACACATACACACATACACATACACACACAGACACATACACACACACACACACAGAGACACATACACACACACACACATACACACACAGACACATACACACACACACACAGAGACACATACACACACACACACATACACACACAGACATACACACACACACAGACACATACACACACACACAGAGACACATACACACACACACGCATACACACACACGCACACACTTGCCTCCACTCTTGTAATTCTCAGCTTTGCATAAAATGGATTAAATATTAAATGGAGGGGGTGAGAGATTACAGAACATGCTAATGAAGACAGTCATGTCAGTTTATTTCAGAAAATTCGGAAAAATGCAGAAGTCTCTCAATCCCCCCACCCAAAGATAATCATTATCAACATTCTGGATTTTTACCCTATTTTTTTTTTTCTATTTGGATGTATGTGTATTACTTACAGCGTTTGGTGGGCATTTTCCTTTGCCATTTGGTAAACTTGGAAAGCATGGTTTAGAAATGATGGATGGTACTTAGTTATAGAGACACACCGTAATTTACTGAAATTATAACTGGCATTTGAGTTGTTTTCCAACCTTCCTACTATTGTAAGTAGCATTGTAATAAAGATGATTGTATGTGAAACTTCATGGATCTCTGAATACTTTTCCTTTAGGATTAATCCCTAGAAGTGAAATCGTTGAACCGAAGTATATCTGTATTTTTAAGGCTTTTGATAAACATGACTAAATTTTTCTGTAAGAATTGCACACCACTTTGCTGTCATATCACAAGTGCATAAAATTCAAAATTTCTTTGTGCTGCTGTTGAAAAAAAGTTTTTGCCAGTTTAATAAACCACAAAGGCATTTCACTATTATTTGAATTTGCACTTGGGTTATTGCTAGGACAGCTCAATAGCATGCCGTGTATATAATAGCCAAGAACATTTCATTTTCTGTTACTTCCCAGCACATGTTACCGTGAGTGGGAAGGGCTTATTCTTCTCAGGGTCCACATGTCACAACTCTTGAAGGAGTTGTGGAACTGCAGTCTCTGTCATTGTCAAATGGTTTGTCAAGACAATATTTTTAGAAAGCACACATTTTACGGAGTCAGATTTTATATGGATGGTTAGCATGCTATTTTTAAAGGACAAGATTATTTAAAATACTGTTAAATAATGAACGGTCAGCAAATTCTCCCTCACCCCTGCTGATAATAACAACAGCTGTAACTCACTGTACACTTACTAAGCACGTTGCCAACAGTGCTTCATTTCACAAGCCTCGGGCAGCCCGCACCCGTCCCTGTGTTTCCATGACTGAGTGAGCCTCAGATATCCCAGGCATGTTGGCCGAGTTCACAGAGCCGTGATGAAGGCAGAACTGAAGCTCGCTTTGAAGCTGGCTTTAAAATCTGCCTTCTGAACCAGGATGCTGTTTCCTCTGGGGCAAAGCGAGGACTCTAGCCAAGGACACAGCATTTCGAATAGTTCTGGCAAAGTGCTCCAGAAGGTAGGGGAGGGATCAGTTGTTGTACAGGACTCTGGTGAAGAGGGGGTGGGAACAGGCAAGCACACATTTTGGCAGAAGGTGGCTGCTGGTCACAGGAGGAGGGGTCTCCATCAGTGATCTTAGCGCTTTTCTAGATATGAGGAGATGCAAGAAACTGGGCTCGTAAAAGCGTCTCCTGAAAACACAACCATCTGAAGGCCTGTTCTGCCAGTTTTCCCTGGAGCACAGGGTGACTGGCTCCTGATCTCTGCCCCAAACTCCTTTCAGGACGTGTCGAAGGTCAGCGGTCTCAGCACCGTGTGACCTGATCCTTGCAGAGGCTGAGGGTGAGTGCCACTCTTCAGCTGGCAAGGCTCAGGGGCTTTTCCCCCGTCCGTAGTTCGTAACCCTGTTGCACATTATGATCAGTGGAGAACCTTTAAAAAGCACTGAAGCCAAGTCATAATAGTCCAGACAAGTTGAATCAGAATTTTTGGGGGTGGTGCCCAGTGATTTCTATGTTATAAATAAAGGCTCCCTGAGTTGTCATGTGCGGCCAGGGCTGAGAGCCAGTAAGGATCATGCAGTGTGGCTAAGAAAACAGTCGTGATTTGTCAGGTTCAAATCCTCAGTGTCCCGTGCTATTCACATCCCAGCCTGTGTTTTGGAACAAACCCATTTCTCTGAACTCAACTCAACATTCTTATTACTGATCCCTCCAGCGCCCCAGCCCCCCAACACCCCGCCTCTCTCTCTCTCTGTCTCTCCCTCTCTCACACACACACACTAGCCCAGAATCTTTTTTTTTTTCATTTTTATTTATTTATTTATTTTTATTCTTTTTATTAGTTGGAGGCTAATTACTTCACAGCATTTCAGTGGGTTTTGTCATACATTGATATGAATCAGCCATAGATTTACACGTATTCCCCATCCCGATCCCCCCTCCCACCTCCCTCTCCACCCGATTCCTCTGGGTCTTCCCAGTGCACCAGGCCTGAGCACTTGTCTCATGCATCCCACCTGGGCTGGTGATCTGTTTCACCATAGATAGTATACATGCTGTTCTTTCAAAACATCCCACCCTCACCTTCTCCCACAGACTTCAAAAGTCTGTTCTGTATTTCTGTGTCTCTTTTTCTGTTTTGCATATAGGGTTATCGTTACCATCTTTCTAAATTCCATATACATGTGTTAGCATGCTGTAATGTTCTTTATCTTTCTGGCTTACTTCACTCTGTATAATGGGCTCCAGTTTCTTCCATCTCATTAGGACTGATTCAAATGAATTCTTTTTAACAGCTGAGTAATATTCCATGGTGTATATGTACCACAGCTTCCTTATCCATTCGTCTGCTGATGGGCATCTAGGTTGCTTCCATGTCCTGGCTATTATAAACAGTGCTGCGATGAACATTGGGGTGCACGTGTCTCTTTCAGATCTGGTTTCCTCAGTGTGTATGCCCAGAGAATCTTTGTTCATACAAGCAGTAGTGGGATGCCAGGCCCAAATTAGGGTGTGTTCTTTGGACGCCAAGGTCAAATCCAGAGGTAAAACGTTACTCATCCAAAGGCTGCAGGAGATCAAGCAAAGAGAGACGATTTGAAAGGCAAACCTTAGGAGAGACTGAATCAGAAGTCTGCCTGAGGGCCTCTCTGGTGTCTCAGTGGTAAAGAATCTGCCTGCCAATGCAGGGCACTCAGCTTCAATCCCTCTTCCGGAAAGATCCCCCATGCCTCGGAGCAACTAAACCCCTGCGCCACGGCCCCTGAAGCCTGTGCCCTAGAGTCCGGGAGCCACAGCTGCTGAGCCCGAGGGCTGAGCGACCGAGGCCCCAGCACCCTCCGGCCCGTGCTCGCCAAGAGACGCCACCGCGACGGGAAGCCAGTGCGTCACAGCTGGAGAGCAGACCCCCTCAGAGCCACGTGAGAGAGCTGGGCAGCAGCAGAGAGCCAGCACAGCCAGAAAATAAAAGTGAATGAATAAAATTATATTTAAAAAGTTTGCCTGAGCGTCTTCCACCCAAAGAAGCAAAACAGAAAAGTATTCTGCCGACGAGGTACCGGGGATGGGAACCAGACGGTCTGGAAGCAGGGCGTTTAGGGACCACTGGGGATGCTGGTTCTGAGAGAGAGGGAACCATCCCTGCAGAGGGCACCACCTCTTGGCTCAGAGGTGAGTTTTCTTCGCTTTTCTTTAACATTAAGGGGGAAAAAAAGGAATCAAAGCTGAAACCAGGAGATTGCACACACACATTGAATTTCCAGCTTAAAAAACACCAGAAGCTTTGGCAACACCAAGCCACTGTTCCCACATGGTCACAGGGAGAGGCCCTGGGTAGCAATTCCCTACTGCCAAGGGAAGAGGGGGTCTCCAGCCCCCCACAGCCCCCACAGGGCTCAGGACATCTGTTCAGGTGAAGCGACCACCAGTCCCAACACTTGCTAGCATTCGTGGCCTCTGATGTAAGATTCCAAACCAGCCTGGACACGAAGCAGTCTCCGAGCGCCAAGTTTTCATTTGTTGGTTTTTACAGCAGCCTATGCTTGGCTCCAGGCATCCCGACAAGACGTCATGGCTGCAAACCTGCAGTTTCTCTCCTTCCCTGGTGAGCTGTGTGGGCAGCATGCCATGTTAGGGCCCCTTCTGGCTCGGGGTCTGAGCGGGGAGAGACCCCGCTGTGTGTGTCATGACACTTCCCCGGGAGCATCATAACGGCCCCGACTCGGCCAGCGGCAGACGGCCCAGCGTGCGTGGGCACACCTCCCGAGGCTGCCCCAAGGCCAGAGTTCTCAGAAAAAGTCAAGTGAACTAACTGTTCCTCCCAAGGACGAGGGTTTTTTTTCCCCCTTCTGAGTTGGCCTGGCCTTTTTTCTTGAAGGTTTATTTCTGTATTTTTCTTGAAAGACATGGCCATCAAGTTGTTTAAATTTGACTGGTTAAGGGGAAGGTCTGAATGCTCTGAATCTTGTGCACCTTCCAGTAGAGCCTTGTAGACGTCGTGAGAGCAAAGGAAGGCAGTTCAGATGTTTCCGTGAAGATCCTTCCTCCTGGGGTCTCTGTGCTTGTTGTAGAAATCGGTCATTTTAAACAAACACACCAATAAGTACAGAAATGCCAGAGCAACTTGTTGCAATATGTCAGTGAAAGGGCTAAATTCTTACAGCCATGCACTTGAAGTTTATTAATAAAATAATACTTCGTCCTAGGTATCCTAAGTCTTAAGAAAAAAATACCCCCAAATTGGATAAGTAAAATGATGACTGTGTCCTTTTACCGTCGTTTTCAAGCATCGTCTCACTTACTTTCTACGATTGGTTAGGTGTTAGAGGCACTTCCGAGGTGGCTCAGTGGTAGAGAATCTGCCTGCAATACAGGAGACATGGGTTTGATTCCTGGGCTGGGAAGACCCCCTGGGGGAGGGAATGGCAACCCACTCCAGTATTCTCCTCTGGGAAATCCCATGGACAGAGGAGCCTGGCGGGCTACAGTCCATGGGGTCGCAAAAGAACCAGACGCGACTTAGTGACTCAACAACAACAACAACAGATGGTAGAAATTAGATGTTGACATGGAGATTTATAAGCTGGAAATGATTTTGTGTGTCCAGGAGGGATACGTTTTTTTTTTCTTCTTTAGAAACGATAGTGACAGAAGTTTTGGTTTCATTGCCTGCAGATAGAAAAATCTGTTTTATGTCTAACTTAACAATCTTATTACAGCATTATATTGTTCAGGACTCAGTCTTTCCAGTTCTTTTGAATCAGCTTTGCAATTCTGCCAGTTTTTTTTTTTTTTTTTTTATTAATGAATAAAGCAAGTTTTGGAAGCATGTTCTTTCTATATTAGTATAAAGTAGTCTTGTTTTTAACTTAAGAGAATGATACTGCGGCACTAGCCTTATCCTCCAGAAGGATTTTCTGCGGCCTGATCTCCTGCTCACAGTGCAGAGCTTCTTGCTGGCTTGCTGTGGCTGCATCGGCAGAACTCTGTAAGTGCTTTTGTGGTTAATGTGGTTAATGCATGTGTGTGCATGCTCTGTCAGTCATGTCCCCCTCTTTGCGACCCCACGGACTGTAGCCCGCCAGGCTCATCTGTCTATGGGGATTCTCCAGGCAAGAATACTGAAGTGGATTGCCATGCCCTCCTCCAGGGGATCTTCCCAACCCAGGGATCCAACCCACATCTCTTACGCCTGCTGCATTTTGGCAGGCGGGTTCTTTACCACTAGTGCCGCCTGGAAATATGAGGTCAACGCTTGGTTGAGGAAGAGAGGACTGATGGATTAGCTTCCGTTTAGGTCAGGGGTCCACAGCCTCTGCGATCTAACACCTGATGATCTGAGGTGGAGCTAATGTAGTAATAACAGAAATCAAGTGCCCAGCAAATGTCTTGTGCTTCAATCATCCTGAAACCATCCTTTGCTCCCCGGTCTCATGGAAAAATGGTCTTCCAAGAAACTGGACCCTGGTGCCAAAAAGGTTGGTGACCGCTGGTTTAGGGGAAGAAAAGGCAGATGATGTTATTCACGGATAGAGCAGACACCATTTCCTACTGTCTCTGCTCCATCTCCGACGCGGTCTTTTCAGGTTAGTCCTTGCGGTGGAAGCAGAGTATTTACTACATTGGACCCACGAGTCTTTCGGAGGCTCTTTTTTTATCCCCTCTACCCCATTTCCACGCGTCCTGACACCTGAGAGGAGGAGGCTCAGAGGCCACCTGGCTAAGCCACGAGGGAGGGTCAATAAGACTCCTAAAAAATGATGCTCCTGAAGAGCTCGGGATAGAGTCAAAGTCTTATTTCAAATGGGTTGGGAGCTTGGCTTTATTGTACGGGGAATAAATTACTTACTAATTGTAATGAGTAACTGTGTAACTCTATTCTAAGACGGTGCTGGGGTCTGTTTAAATATTTTTACATGTACCATTGCAGGGAAAATACATTCTCTTCCAAATATCGGGATAGGTTTGGAAACTTACATGTAATGAAGCATCTATGAAATGATACAGCAAACAGGGAAATGCTTTGCAAACTATATAGTGTTTTATTTTGCCATGAATGTTACTTATTATCAGTACAGTAATTCAATGTAACCTGAATGTCCCCAAGTCTGCAGATAACTGAGGGGTGAACATTCTCTTGCTAACCGAATAGAATAACTCAAGTCCACACCCCACATTTGGTTTCAGTAAGTTCAGTCCCCTCCCAAGTATTTCTGAGAAGTCCCAGGGAACCCCTATCAGCTGTGGTCTCCGGTCACCAGCTGGTCCTGTCCACGCCGGCAGCCGGGTTCTCTCCCCGGCTCCTCCCGACACGTCTTTACTGCCTCCTGTCTTCCTGTGGACAATTCACCTGCTTCCTTTGTTTCCTAAGAAAGTGCCAAAATAAACCAGACCCTAATTAACAGCTAATAAACATTTGCTGAAACTTCTGGTGGTTACTAGAGAGGAATTAAGATGCAAATTAGGAAACAATTAAAAATACTCCTCAGGCCCTGCCTCTCATCACATTTCTGGGGTCCACTTAGAGCCAGGGTGCTTTCTATGTCCTCAAAATCTTTTTCCAGAAGGAGCTATTCAAAAGTAGGTCATTATCCACTTCTCGGGGACTAGCCTTTCCTATTACGATACACAGAAGTTCAGTTCTCTTACCAGAACTCCCCATTGCAGCCAGCCCCTCGGGTCTTCTGTTCATAACCAACAACTCCCCAGAGACTTGCTTCTCTAGACAAAGGACCTGCTCCCCCTTTGGGGGGCACCCCCTCATCCTCTTGCAACGAACGTGGAGGTGGCTCCAGCCAAGCTCCCGTCTCCACTAACATCTGCTGGATGGAGAAAGTAAGTTGTCAAGGTTAGCTAGACTTTGAGCCACCTTCTAGAATACCTGATTCGATTTTTGCATATTAACCATGTATGAAATAGCCTTGCTAAATTCAACCATTGATTCTGAGAGTTTGTGGATGGTTTTGAGCATTGTATGTACACAGTCATTATTTTACCTTTTTTTTTTTTTTAAATTTTACAGGAACTTTATACCTTCTATTCTTCTGGCCACTTTACAGAGACCAATACAACTGACACGGTTGAAAGGAGCAATGATTGTGGCCATTCCTGCCTGGTTCAGTCTGAAGGTCGGGGGGAAAGTGCTCAACATTTCCATTTTATGCATATTATTGGCAGCAGGCTTTTGAGTTTTCTCTTTACCAGATTAAGGAAATATTTTTCTAGGTCTAGTTTGCGAAGTTCTTTTAAATTTTTATTATAAATGAATATGAAATTTTATCAAATACGTTTTCTGACTCTATTGAGATGATTATGTGTGTCCCTCATTCTGTTAATGTGGTGAATTGCACTGACTGATTTTTGAATGTTAAATCAATCTTGCCTTCCTGGAATAAACCATACTTGCTGGGTTTGATTTGTTGCTATTCAGTTTTGAATTTTTACATCTTAGTCTGACAGAAATTGGCCTATAACTTTACTTTCCTATTATATCTTTGACAGATCATGGTATCAAGGCCTTGTAAAACAAGTTGGAATGTATTCCCGTGTTACCTGTTTTCTAAAAGAGTTTGTATAAGAGAGGTATGGGGGAATTTACAAGCAGTCTTGCTTGGGACTAGACTTCTCTTTGTGGAAAGGTTTTTAATTATGGATTCAGTTACTTTTACAGATCTAGAGGGCCTTTTCTATTTTTTGATGACAATTTTAGTAAGTTGTGCTTTTCAAGAGATTTTTCCATTTCATCTATGTTGCAAATGTATTGGCATAAAATTGTTTATAATATCCTGGCCTTTTTAATACATATTGAATCTTGACATTGTCCATTTATATTCTCTTCCTTCATCTTTCCTCTTATTCTCGCTAAGTGTGACTGGGGGGGGGGGGTTTCAGTTTCATTATTGTTTAGTTGCTATGTCATGTCCGACTCTTTTGTGATTCCATGGACTGTAGCCCACCAGGCTCCTCTGTCCATGGGATTTCCCAGGCAAGAATACTGGAGTGGGTTGTCATTTCCTCCTCCAGGGGATCGTCCCAACCCAGGCAATGAACAGGCGTCTCTTGCACTGCAGGGGGATTCTTTACCACTGAGCCACTAGGAGTCTTTCCAAAGAACCAACCTTTGACTTTGTGGGTTTTCTCTCTTGCTCATTTGTTTTCTAGTTCATTGCTTCCTGCTCTTACCTTTATTATTTCCTCCCTTCTATTTTATTTGTATCTAATCTCTTATTCTTTTCTAGTTTCTTTGTTTTTTTTTTCATTTTTTATTGAGGTATAATTGATATGTAACATGCTAGTTTCAGGTATGCAACATAATGATTGGACATTTATATTCATTGAGAAGTGATTACCAAAATAAGTCTAGTTAGCGTCCGTCCTCACACATAGTTAAAAAAACATTTTTTTCTTGTGTTGAGGACATTTATTTATTTATTTTTACCAGATTGCAGAAGGTTTAATAGTGTCCCCAAAGGTATGCCTAAGTGGTAACCCCCATAACCAGCAAAGGTGATCTTATTTGGAAAAACAATCTTTGCATGTGTAATTGTGGATTTTGAGATGAGGTCACCCTGGACTTAGGGCGGGCCCTTGTTTGTGCTCAGTCGTGTCTGACTCTTTGAGACTCCATGGACTGTAGCCCACCAGGCTCCTCCGTCCAAAGAATTTTCCAGGCAAGAATACTGGAGTGGGTTGCCATTTCCTATGCAAGGGGACTTTTAAAATTTACTCTCCAAGCAACTTTCAAGAATGTAATACAGTATTATTAGTATAGTCACCATGCTGTACATTATAGCCCCAAGATTTATTTATTCTATAATTGGGAAATTTGTACCTTCTGGGCCTTTACACGCCTTTCACCCCCTCCCTCCTCCCTCCGCCTCTGGAATCACCGATCCATCTGTCGATGAGCTCTGTCTTCGCTGTTTTCCAAGATTTCACACGTGAGGGCACACAGCATTTGTCTTTCTCCATCTGACTTATGTGGCTTCCCAGGTGATGCTAATGGTAAAGAATCCGCCTGCCAATGCAGGAGACGCAAGAGAGGAGGGCTGCATCTCTCAGTCAGGAAGATCCCCTGGAGAAGGAAACGGCAACCCACTCCGGTATTCCTGCTTGGACAATCCCATGGACAGAGGAGCCTGGTGTGCTACAGTCCACGGGGTCACAAAGAGTCGGACACGACTGAGTGACAGAAGTGCGTCTGACTTATTTCACTCAGAGTAAGGCCTTCGATGTCCTTCCATGTTGTTGCAAATGGCAAGGTTTCTTTTCTTTTAATGGATGAACAATATTCCATCGTGTGTGTGTGTGTGTGTGTGTGTGTGTGGGTGTGGGCATATGTGGATATAAAAACCACATCTTCTTTATTCACTCATGTCCCAGTGTTCCTTTAAGCCAGGTTTTTAACTCTTTTTCACTGGGAGCATTTGCCCAGAGAACTAACCCATCGTTTCAAAGCACTAGGATGTGCTTTTCTTATGGTTTGCCATAACTGCCGTATTGCTGGGGAAAAAAGGAGTTCCCACAATATATGATTTTGTTTTCTAAACTCATCTTCTGAGCATATGTCTCTTAGCCGAATAGGTTGCGACTGTAAATATTTAAGGATTCAAGGCTCTTTTAATCATCACTTGGGGAATTTTTTCCTGAATAGTTTAAAATTTCTGCTCTTAATTTACTGTCAGCTGTCTCTCTCCCCTTCCCCTCTAACATGAATCAGGCAGTTGGAACATGACCCTCTTAACAGCTGTGAACTCAGCGCGCTGTGATGAGATGCAAGGGCAGCGACGCAGCTTCAGGTTCTGCTGCAAATCACCGCGCGTTCTTTGCCTCTGTATTGAGGGCATGGAGATCAGAGGTGATTTATTGCCTTATTTACACATAAAATGCAGGGGGAAGCCATTCTACACTTCACTGGAAGCATTCACCAAAGACGCAGTCTCTGAACAAGCACTTGGGGATCTGGGGATTAGAAGTGAATCCAGAATGGCCAGAGAAAGGTTATTTCAGCCAATTAACAGAATTCAAGGAAACTATTATGTTCCAATGGAAGAAGCTGCCTCTTGCCAGATCTACTGTTAGTGGGGACCAGGCTCAGAAAGACACATATACGCCCGTGGACACACTTGCATGCCTGCACACACACACACACTGCCAACACCCACACATGACTGAGCAGTTACACAAGTAGGGGATTTCTGGCAAGTGAGTCACTGGTTTTTTTTCATTCTAGCTCTTCTTTCTAGATCCAAAGTAACACATGTGTATCGGGAAAGCACTGGAAAGTCCAGAAAAATCACCCATAAAGCTGCTACCTAGTAAAACCAATGGCAATTTTGTCACATTTTTTTCCTTTGCACTTATTATAGATCAGCTCTTCCAAGCAATTGCATAGTCCTGCTTTTCTCTCCCACCTCACAATTCTATATTAGGGATATCCTAATATAAAATAAATAGCATCTGAGTCATGACAAAATGTCCTTTCACGGGGGTGGCTCACAATTTCCTCAGTGCTCTCTGAGGCTAGCCATTGACGCTGTTACAATTTTTCCAATAATAAAGGCATTACTGCAGGCCCATCTCCCTGAGTCCCCTCCTGTGGTTCCTTTTGGTTTCAGGTGTCAGGGGCACCCCTGAAATGCTGGAGCTCAGGCCTCCACCTATAATCACCCCAACATTCTCTGTGCAACTGTCCCACCTCCAACTCCTACCCGCATTCTTGCCCCAGTGAGCTTCCCAAAGCATTTCTCCCAACTGTACGCGGCACGCGCGCCCCTTGTGGGGAAATTCTAGTAAATCAAAAAATTCCCATCTCATGATTTCAGGTGCTATTTTAGTGCCATTATATATATGATACCTTGGGCTTTCCAGATGACACAGTGGTAAAGAATCCACCTGCCACGATGCAGGAGATGAGGGTTCGATCCCTGGGTCGGGAAGATCCCCTGGAGAAGGAAATGGCAGCCCACTCCAGTATTCTTGCCTGGAGAATCCCATGGATGGAGGAGCCTGGTGGGCTACAGTCCATGGGGTTGCAAAGAGGCGGACATGATCGAGCAGCTGAGCGCGCACACACACACACACACACACACACACACACACGATACATTCGCGCCTGGGGCATCGATTGGTGCTTTCTGAAAGTGCTGAATTATTCTAGATCCGCCCCAGAGGCGAGCACTGAAACGGGACTGGGTCTGATGGAGAGATTCCGTAAGTGTCAAAAGCACACTGAATTTCAAAGATTTGATCCGATAAAAAGAATGCGAATTATCCATCTCATTGATATTATTTATATTGATTACATATTTGGAATATCAAACATGATAATGTTGGGGATATATCGGATTAAACGTAATATTAGAGCTAATTTCTTGGTATGTGTTTTTAACGCGGCTACTAGAAACTTGAAAAGCCACACACATGTGGCTGGTTCAGAGTTCCAGTTTGAGAGGCCAGTTTGGAGCCTCAGTGGGAGCGGGGGCCCTCACCAGCCCTCCGCGTCTGGACTCCACTCTTCCCTGTCTCTGCTGCAGCTGCCAGCATCCAGGTGAGGCAGACAGCAGGCTGCTTTCGTCTCCCTCTCTCCCAGCATCAGGCCCAGGACTGGGCGCCAGTGATGGCACATGGGGGCGGAGGTTTGGGTGGGGGGCCTGGCCTGGCTGGGGTGGGCGGGTGCTGCTTTATTAATCGTGAGGCCCATCAGGCTGGCGGAGTGACAGATGCCCCCGGAGGACTCGACGGGGCTGGGAAGAGTGCGCCAAATGCTGTGGGTTTGGGCTCTGACTGCAGCTTTGAGCAGCTTCTTTTTCGTCCCTACCTGTCTTCAATCAGTCCTTTCACAAGAGGCCCACCAGCTCCCCTTGCCTGCTCTCAGGGGTTCAGAGATGGGACTCCACAGACCGTGTGGCTATTTCAGCCTCCAGGCAGGTAAAGCAGTGGAGCGCCCGCTCCGAGCGCCCGGGAGAAGGGGCAACCGCCGGACAGAACCGAGCCTGTTTCTCTAGATGCTGAGTTTCCCAGGCCTGCGGGACACTCGGCCTCCTGCACAACTCAGGGACTTGGAGAGGGAAAGCTGAGTTACCGGCCGGCACGTCTGCGCTCCGGCCCAGGGGTGGCCCGGGCCCCTCTCTGGGAGCCAGCCCAGCCCCGGGGCATGGCTGCCCCCGAACTCCCAGTTTCTGCTCTGCTAGGACTGGGACTCGGGGCAGCGGAGGTTACTAGCGAGGGTACTAGTGGCCCTGACTCACTTATAAATCTGGTCGAGCGCCCACCCAACCACATGTCCTTCCTGATTGCAGTGTTTTTGTAGGGAACCTCTGTTTGCACACAGAATCTTATTTCTCGCCGTGTTTGCTTCATCTCTTTTACTCCTGGCTCCTTTCCTGCGGCTGGTAGAGGCCTGGTGCCGCCTGAGTCTCTCCCAGGCACGGCTGGCAGGGGCTGGCAGGGCCCCCTCTGAAGTGAGACTGCCTGGCTTCCTGATTCCTCGGAACTGACAGCTGGGAGAAGAGCCAGGTGAGGCCGTCCCCCGTGCACGCAGGTGACCCGTGTCTGAGCGCCCGTGCCCAGGGCACGGAGCCCCAGGCTGGCCTCTGAGAGCACGGAGGAGTCAGGTGTGAGTGTATCCTTGTTGGCTTCTACAGCCTGAGAAGAGTGGAGAGTGCCGCTGGAGATCCGCACGCGGGGGACCGGGACTGCGGGTGTCTGAGGATGAACAGCAGGGGAGAAGGAATGGTGGGTGCTGGGTGGAGGGGAGAGCTGAGCTGGCATGAAGGACGGGAGCAGCTGGCTCTAGGGCAGAGATCCTCAGCCCCCGCAAACTTGATGCTATGGCCCGGACAATTCTCTGTTGTGGGGGCCGCCCTGTATGTTGTAGGACTTTTAACAGCCTCCCAGGCTTCCACCCACGAGGACCCCTCCACTGGTGACACCCCAAAATGTGTCCGTGGTTATCATTTTGCTGTTTAGTTACTAAGTTGTGTCTGACTCTTTGCGACCCCATGGACTGTAGCCCTCCAGGCTCCTCTGTCCATGGGATTCTCCAGGCAAGAATACTGGAGTGGGTTGCCATGCCCGCCTCCGGGGGATCTTCCCGACCCAGGGATGGAACCTGTGTCTCCTGTGGCTCCCATCGGCAGGCTGATTCTTTACCACTAGCACCACCTGGGAAGCCCATCGAGCCAAGGCAGAGATTTAAATCTACTCCAAGGGGAAGGATTCAGGTTTACAGACAGTGTGCGATCAGCTGGAATAGGTTCTCACATATTAGGTGCATATGTAAAGGCCACCCTAGGAATATTCTGGCTTCTCCCCTTTGAATGAACACTTGGAAAGAAGAGAACAGTAAACCACTGTGGGAAGGGATATCTGAGTTCTGATGTCAGTACTTGGTTTTAAGTTCTGAAGAGAAATGACAAAGCAACGTTACATCACCGGTCAGGAGGGGCGGATGGGACATTTGGAGGAAGGAAACCCGTGTGTAAAATGAACTTTAACACTTTTTTTTTGGAGGGGAGGCACCACTGACTTTTTTGAGAAGCTGATGAAAACTCTGGATTCTTACCCAGACAGACTCACATAAGCACATAATACAAATTCCTCATGTGTCTTCCTGCGGTAGTCAGTCTCCCTGAAGCCTACCCATGACTCATGGGGCTGATCCAAGGAGGCCAGGTAAGGCCCTCTGGATCACAACAGGCTCAGAGAACTCATGACACCCTAGCTCCACTGGACATGATGGCTGAGACCGGAGAGGGGAAGAGGCTGGACAGCCAGGCAGAGAGGCCACGTGGACGTTCAACAGTCCTTACGATATACAGTGGTGGGTGCTGGGCTGCTCAATATTGAGCAGGATGCACTCGGTAGGGTTTTGGACAAATCACCTCTGTGGGCTTAAGATTTTGTGCATGAGAACAAAGGGAGACAACAAAAGAGGAGTTAGGGGCTTTCCTGGTGTCTCAGACAGCAAAGAATCTGCCTGCAGCACAGGAGACATGGGTTCAATCCAGAAGATCCCTTGGAGTAGGAAATGGCAACCCACTCCAGTATTCATGCCTGGGAAATCCCGTGGACAGAGGAGCCTGGCGGGCTCCAGTCTATGGGGTCACAAGAGTTGGACATGACTTAGCGACTAAACCACCGCCACCAACCACCACCAGGTTACAAGAGCTAAAACAGGGGTTTAGGGAGATCAACCAGGTTATAGTATGCAGGGTGTATTCACTCACAGCGCTCGACTACGGAGCAGGGAACACCTGATGTGGTTTGAGACGATTAGTCAGGGCAAGAGGATGAGAGAATCCAAGTCCAAGTGAACATGTCCAAGTAAGCCCTGTGGGACAGGCTTAGCATTCTTGAAATGAGGGGGAATACACTTATAATAGATGACCATCTTTCAGTGTGAATGGAAAGGTTTGGAGTGACATCACAAAGAAGATGAGAAACGTTCATCCTGCAAAACCCTGCATTTTCCCAGAGGTCTTTCTTCCAAAACCAGATGGTACATGGATTAGATCCTCTGTGAATTATAGAATATTAAATTTTATAACCAAATCAAATTGATGTCTTATGCCTGGAACCAATGCACTACTGAATTGATTGGGAACTCCTCAGATTAACTACTGATTCATGAAAGAGGTTTTGGCAAATGGTCTCAGACAAGGAATCAAGACAGAAACAGCATTTGTCAGACCGGATGGGTGGACTCACCTTTTGGACTGAAAAATTCGCCTTTTTGTGAAAATCGCCTAGTGGTCTAGTACATTGATCCTATCATGTATCAATGGGCCAGTCTTGACTATCCAATGTCTAGAAGCTTCTAGGAAACTTCTGTCTGGTGCTCCGTCTTATCTATGAAGCTGGTCTCTCGGAGAAACTTAAAAACCCAGCCAGACACCCAAAAGTCAGCTATTTGGAAGAAGAGATGGGAAACTGGCCTGTAACCACTGTGGGAGAAAAAAGAAGTAATTAGAGGTTGAGAGTCTACTAAACCCAAGAGACAGGTGAAGCATTCACAGGATGGAAAACAAGAGCCCGTCCCCTCTTTAGGGGCCTCAGAGGGGCCTTGGAGTCTTTTTACATATTTATTTTTGAGACTGGGTCTTTGTTGCCGCACGCAGCCTCTCTCTAGTTGCAGCAAGTGAGGGCTACTCTCTACTTGCAGAGCTGGGGGCCCTAAGGTGTGTGGGCTCATTGGTGGTGGCTCACGGGCTCAGGGGTGGCCGCACAAGGGCCGAGTGGCCCCTCAGCATGTGGAACCTTCCTGGGCCCGGGATCGAATCTGTGTCCCAGGCACGGGCAGGCAGATGCTCAACCCCGGGACTACAATGGAAATCTGGGGCCTTGGCGTCTTGACGCCCAAAGGGAACACCCTAAATGGTTACTTGGGTTCGAAGCTGTGTCGGTGGCTCTTTGCCCAGCTCTGCCCTGGCTCTTATGCGCATCATTTAAAGTTCGGCCCAGTGTCACCTCCCTACCTGAGCGGCAGAGTCCTGCCACCAGGACACTGTCCCATCATCCTGCTCCTTGGTCCCTCATTTCTGGACGGCGGTACCTGTTTAGGGCCCGCCTCCCTGCACACCCCCCACCCCCGCCCCAGTCTGTGTCCTCAGCCCCCAGCACACGTCTAAGGCAGATGTGTCAAATGGCTGAATCTGTGGAGCTTTCGAAACATTGAGACAAACCCTGACTTGCTTACCAGTTTGTAGATTCCCAGACCTTTTATATTACTCAGATGAGTCGTGAGGATTCTATTAAACACGCCCGTAGGGTCTCTTGGTCCCTGGCGCTGCCGTCCTCACGTCTGGACCACTGCAGCGGCCTCCAAAAAGCTCTGCCTGCCTCCGGTTTCCATCCATTCCAGGTCCTCTGGAAACCCTGGCGGGTGCTTTTCCTCTTTCCTGGAAAACAGTCATCGGCCTGACTTCCCAGCTCCCTCACCTCTGCTCTCTACGGACCTTTGATCCAGTCAAGTCAGAACGCCCCTCCCGGGTCCCTGCAAACGTCCGCCGTCTCCTGCCTCCAAGCCGCTCTCAGGTGCCTCCCTTCACCTGCCAGAGATGGGCCAGCCTTTCAGACTCAAGCATCTTCTCCTCCAAAAAGTTTTTCCTGATTTCACTAAACTCAAAGTAACCCCTGCTTCTTTCAGCTTTTCTAACGCCTTTTTGGGTTGGTGTTCCCCTCTTAAAGCATAAGCCACTTTACACGAACGTCGGGCTTCTTGCACTGGACCGTGAAGGAGCCGAGGGTGGACTAACGCCATCCATCCTGTCGTCTCGGAGCAGTGGGCTCGACGCCCGGCCGAGAGAAGAGACTCAGTGAGAGCTAGGGGGTGCAGGACCGAGTCTGCATTCCTGTTCGGGTGCAGTTTTATTTTAAGGTCGGGAACATGCAAAGCATCCTGGAATATATTAGTCACGATTCTTGCCAGGGGAAAGAGATCTGTCTCTTATTTGAACTGCCTGGTGATGGATGGGTGGTTTCGGCAGTAAAAAACAATCCCACAGAAATTTACAATTTGCAGCAAGCTTTACTCCGTCTGGGGGCCTCCGCGGCGGCACAGTGGTAAAGAATCCATCTGCCGATGCAGGAACCGCGGGTTTAATCCTGGGTTGGGAAGATCCCCTGGAGAAGGAAACGACCACCCACTCCAGCATTCTTGCCTAGGAATTCCCGTGGACAGAGGAGCCTGGCGGGATACAGTCCATGGGGTTGTAAAGACTGAGTGACTAGCACTCCATCTGATCCTATGGGCTTGTGAGGTAAGAGGTATCTCCAGTTTATGATTGAGGAACTCAAGACTCAGAGAATAAACTGCGAGGATACAACAGCCACGTGGTGGACCAGTCCTTGGGTCTCAGGACGCCAGGAGACAGGTCCGTCCCTCTTCATCCCGCTCTCCACCAGTCCTGTTCGTGAGGGGGCTGGAGATGGTGATAAATTCTTACTGCATTTTAAGGAGATGGCTCTGGAAATTCCAGAATGCCCACCTGAGTATTCATCCTGGGTGAGAAAGAGTGAAGAGAAATGAGAGATGCTTTTAATTCAAGAAGCTGGAATAAAGAATGATTTAAAAAGTAGCAGAGTTTGACTAGACAGTGATTGAGATATTTTATGAATTAAACAGAAAGAACTCTTTAACTGTGAACTATGGGCTGGTGCATCATTGGTGTCTGTGCCTTATCCATCATATCTCCTGGAAAATAAAGGCAGAAGAGGAAGATTCAGGCGTTCAACCCAGAGGCTCACCAGCCTTATTACTCCTGGCTGCCTGGCATTGAGAAAATACTGTCTGTGCCCACGTTTCCTTATCTGTAAGTGAAGTAGTCATCACAAGTGTGTCTCAGATGCTACTGATTTACTATTTGTGGATTAGTCGCTCAGTTGTGTTCAGGTCTTTTGCGACCTCATGGACGGTAGCCTACCAGGCTCCTCTGTCCATGGGATTTCCCAGGCAAGAATACTGCAGTGGGTTGCCATTCCCTTCTCCAGGAGATCTTCCTCACCCAGGGATCAAACATGGGTCTTCTGCCTGGCATGCAGATTCTTTACCACTGAACCATCAGGGAATTTATTTAACCCGTTCAATTTTCCCTAACTCTTAAAAGTAGGCATTATTAACTGACTAATTTTTACTCCTTCACTTTGCAGACAAGGAAATGGATTCAAGGAGATTACAAGCCAGGAACACAAGGTTGCAGAGGAGATGAAGCCCGGTCCCCTCACTTACCACTCAAGTACCAGCTTCCAGCTACATAACTCGGGATAGGAAACTCCGTCTCAGCAGAGTTCACATGATGGTCAGATACGAAACCATTTGAAGTGTCGAGATGATGTTAATTAGATCCCTTCTCATTTCTTTTAATAAATGTTTGTGAATAAGTATGCCCAGGTACCTGCATTTCTTTAAAGCACGTTTGAATCATAGACCCTTTGTTTAATGATGGTAAGTAGTCAACCAAGTTCATGCTGCTACTCAGGCTTTTTTAATGAAGACCTTCCTGGGGAAGTGAACCTTCAGAGCAGGGGGCAGAGCTGGGGACGGCCCTCCACCTGGTGGCAGCCCAGCCCTCTGGCAGGGAGAGGCCCTAAATGGTCTGAAAGAGCCTCTGAAGTCCTGCTCTTGCAGAAGCAAACCTATAAATGACAGCGTGGTCCCTAAGCACGGGAACAAACTGCCTTCAAGTGGGTGTCTGCTTCCCTTTTGATGTTTAAGGGAAGAGCAAACCTGGAAAGGAAACACGGCAGGCAGATGACTGATGGAGCTGGAAGGGCTAAGACTTATTTCCCATAAATGCTTTCATCAGACTCTCTCACCCTTCCTAGTGGTCATTCCAGCACTGATGCCCTGCAGGGATGCTGGTAGCAGGAGACCAGAGAACATCCCCGAGGGGAGGACTCGGAGGCCCTGGGGGAGGGCGGGACCACAGGCTCTGCCTCTGGTCAGTTGCCTGACCTCCAATCAATGCCTGCTCGCGCTCAAGTCTCTGGCAGACATTCTAGGTCTTCTTCGAATCATTTCCTCCCCCTTCCCCCGGGGAAGCTAGTGGGGGCCCTGGGACGGATTCTGGCCGATGGGATGTTCACGGAAGGCACGAAGGCCATGTCCAGGCCCGTCTCGGGCTTCCACACTCTCTTTCCCTACCTGCTGGCGGGGAGAAAGCTCAGAGCATGTAGAAGCGAGGCCACAGAGGCCAGGACCTGGGTCCTGAAATGCCACGTGAGACGCCACCACGCCAGAAGTGGTCTGTGGATGTGACTGTTAAGAGAACAGGGAACCAACTTCTGTTGTGCTGAGCCACCGAGAAACCAGGGGTTATGTGCCACTGCATCTCGTATTTCATTTACCAACACAGACTGGTTTCCTTTGTCAGCACCAGGAGGTCATCATGGGCCTTATTTCAGTTGTTAGAGAATTGAAAGAAATAATTGTGAGGCGAGCAGAAGTAACGCAACTTAGATTAGGAGTGGGCCTTCCTACTATCAGGTAGCTTTCGCTTAACAATGACCACTGTTTGCCAATTAGGACAAATTAGCTTTCACCGATGTTTGCCAATTAGGAAATTAGGAACGGGGCGGAAACCCCCAGGAAAGTCCCGCGCGCCGAAAGTATTGACCAATGAAATTGCTTTGCAAACATGTAACCAATCCGCTTCTCACCCTATAAATTTGTGTAACAGCTTGGGCTCGGGGCTCTCTGACCCACACCACTGCGTTGGTTGCGGCAGGGAGTCCTGACTTGAGTCAGTAATAAACTTCCCTTCCTGCGAGTTGCATTGTCTTAGAAGCTTTCTCTCTTCCCGCTCAGGGATTCGGACATCCGGCATAACAATAATGTGCAGGAAGCCACCGGAGGAACTCTAAAGGCCCTGATCGTCAGTGTTGATAATCAGCCCACTCACAGAGCTCGTGGCACTCGATCCACAGGTTTCCTGTCTCAGGTCAGCCCTGCGGCCAGGCTCCCCGAGCAGAAGGGGTCAGGAACCACCAGCCACCACCTCAAGCCCTGCAGCGGGCACGGCTGATGTCCAAGGTGACGCCACGCCTCCCCCTTTGGCTTCTGCCAGTGGACGCTGCAGAGAGGCCGTGAGGCCAACTGCATCTTCCTGCTCAACCCCTATGGCTCATCCCAGGCTGTGTCAAAATTCTGTTCTATTTCGCCACTGGATTTCATCCCAAATGAGTTTTTAAATAACAAAAACAGCACATACTTACTGTGCACAGCCTTAAAAGAAAATGTAGACAGAAGATATTCACCCACTAAAGATGACCATTGTTAACAGAATGATGCATTTCTTAAGTGTATTTCTATCACGGTTGAGAAAATGATACCCATACAATCACGTCTCTCGCATTTTTTGCTTGCCATTATCATAGGCATTTCCCCATGTTACTACAAATTATTTATTAGACACTATTTTCCGGAGTTCCATAATGCTCCACGGTAAGGATGCACAGTGATTTTTCTACCCCATTCCTTATTGTTGAGTAGTTAGCTGTTGCCAGCTTTTCAGGGTTACAAAAAATGCTGCAAGGACCATGCCTGTAAGTTCTGCCTTGCTTCCTTTGCAGTCTGAATTCTTTAAAGGCCATTCAGAGTTCAGACTTGGGGAATACGTGGAAACCGTTGCACGTATTAGACACAGGCTGGTATCTGGAAGGTAACAGTCTGGGGCCGTCCACCATGTGATATGGGCTACAAGAGGCCCGGGGGAGGGTGGCTGAGATTTCTGAAGGAGACTGACGGGAAATCCAGTCAACTGTACCCACTCTAGGGAGAGGAGTGCGAGGGGTGGGGGGTGATCCTAACTTCAGTTCTCTCTCTTTGAGGGTCTGGTCAGCCCCTTTTCTTGGGAGAGTCAGGGCTCATGTCTCATGAGCTGATGGCTGCACTGCCAGGCCATACTTCTTGAGTGTTAGTCTTTCTTATTTTTTTACCCACAACTGAACATTAAAAAAAAAAAAAAAAAAGAGCTATAATTAACATACATTAAATTCGCTCTTTTAAAGCATATAATTCAATTGCTTTAATATAATCACAAAGTTGTGCAACCATCACAAATATCTAACTCCAGAGCATTTTCATCACCCCAAAAAACCCCACACTATTTAGCAATCACTCCTCCATTGTTCCTTCCTCCAGCCCCTGGCAACAACTAATCAACTTTTCTGTCTCTACAGATTTGCTGACTTCAGACTTCATATAAGTGGAATCTGGACGTGTGTGCTAGTGTGTCTGGCTTCTATTACTTAGCGTAATGTTTTCCAGGTTCATCCATGTTGTAGCATGATTCAGAACCTCGTTTTTTAATGGCTAAACAATATTCCATTGTTTGGCTAGACCACATGTATTTATCCATTCATCAGCTGATGGACATTTGGGTTATTTCCACTTTTTGGCTTTTATGAATAATGCTGCTGTGGATATTTGCATATAAGTTATTGTGTGCATATGTTTTCAGTTCTCTTGGGTGTATACTTAGGAGTGGAAGTAACTCCAAGCTTAACTTATTAAAGAACTGCCAAACAGGATTCCAAAGGGGAAACATGTTTTTCATTCCCACTGGTGATGTATAGGGCTTCCCAGGTGGCTCAGTGGTAAAGAATCCACCTTCCATTGCAGGAGACACAGGAAATGTGGGTTCAATCCCTGGGTCAGAAAGATCCCCTGGAGGAGAAAAGGGCAACCCACTCCAGCATTCTTGCCTGGAGAACCCCAAGGACAGAGGAGCCTGGTAGGCTATTTTCACAGGGTCACAAAGAGTTGGACACGACTGAGCAAATAAGCAGGCACGAAAGGTTCCGGTGTCCCCACGTCCTCCCTGACGCTTGTTGTGTGTCCATCTTTTTGATTATTGGCCATCCTAGTCGCTGTGAAGTGGGATCTCATGGTGATTTTCATTTGCATTTTCCTAATGATTAGTGGTTTTTCTGGAACTCTCTTGCTTTTTCAATGATCCAGGGGATGTTGGCAATTTGATCTCTGGTTCCTCTGCCTTTTCTAAAACCAGCTTGAACATCTGGAAGTTCACGGTTCACATATTGCTGAAGCCTGGCTTGTAGAATCTTGAGCATTACTTTACTAGTGTGTGAGATGAGTGCAATTGTGCAGTAGTTTGAACATTCTTTGGCATTGCCTTTCTTTGGGATTGGAATGAAAACTGACCTTTTCCAGTCCTGTGGCCACTGCTGAGTTTTCCAAATTTGCTGGCATATTGAGTGCAACACTTTCACAGCATCATCTTTCAGGATTTGAAATAGCTCAACTGGAATTCCATCACCTCCACTAGCTTTGTTTGTAGTGATGCTTCCTAAGGCCCACTTGACTTCATATTCCAGGATGTGTGGCTCTAGCTGAGTGATCACACCATCGTGATTATCTGGGTCATGAAGATCTTTTTTGTACAGTTCTTCTGTGTGTTCTTGCCACCTCTTCTTAGTATCTTCTGCTTCTGTTAGATCCATACCATTTCTATCCTTTATCGAGCCCATCTTTGCATGAAATATTCCCTTGGTATCTCTAATTTTCTTGAAGAGATCTCTAGTTTTTCTGTTCTGTTGTTTTCCTCTATTTCTTTGCATTGATCGCTAAGGAAGGCTTTCTTATCTCTCCTTGATATTCTTTGGAACTCTGCATTCAAATGGGACTATCTTTCCTTTTCTCCTTTGCTTTTCACTTCTCTTCTTTTCACAGCTATTTGTAAGGCCTCCTCAGACAGCTATTTTGCTTTTTTGCATTTCTTTTCCATGGGGAGACATCCACTGGATCATCGAAAAAGCAAGAGGGTTCCAGAAAAACATCTATTTCTGCTTTATTGACTATTCCAAAGCCTTTGACTGTGTGGATCACAATAAACTGTGGAAAATTTTGAAAGAGATGGAAATACCAGACCACCTGACCTGCCTCTTGAGAAACCTGTATGCAGGTCAGGAAGCAACAGTTAGAGCTGGACATGGAACAACAGACTGGTTCCAAATAGGAAAAGGAATATGTCAAGGCTGTATGTTGTCACCCTGCTTATTTAACTTATATGCCGAGTACATCATGAGAAACACTGGGCTGGAAGAAACACAAGCTGGAATCAAGATTGCCAGGAGAAATATCAATAACCTCAGATATGCAGATGACACTACCCTTATGGCAGAAAGTGAAGAGGAACTAAAGGGCCTCTTGATGAAAGTGAAAGAGGAGAGTGAAAAAGTTGGCTTAAAGCTCAACATTCAGAAAACTAAGATTATGGCATCTGGTCCCATCACTTCATGGGAAATAGATGGGGAAACAGTGGAAACAGTGGCTGACTTTATTTCTTTGGGCTCCAAAATCACTGCAGATGGTGATTGCAGCCATGAAATTAAAAGACGCTTACTCCTTGGAAGGAAAGTTATGACCAAACTAGATAGCATATTAAAAAGCAGAGACATTACTTTGCCAACAAAGGTCCATCTGGTCAAGGCTATGGTTTTTCCAGTGGTCATGTATGGATGTGAGAGTTGGACGGTGAAGAAAGCTGAGCGCCGAAGAATTGATGCTTTTGAACTGTGGTGTTGGAGAAGACTCTTGAGAGTCCCTTGGACTGCAAGGAGATCCAACCAGTCCATCCTGAAGGAGATAAGTCCTGGCTGTACATTGGAAGGACTGATGCTGAAGCTGAAACTCCAATACTTTGGCCACCTGATGCGAAGAGCTGACTCATTGGAAAAGACCCTGATGCTGGGAGGGATTGGGGGCAGGAGGAGAAGGGGACGACAGAGGATGAGATGGCTGGATGGCATCACCGACTCGATGGACATGGGTTTGATTAAACTCCGGGAGTTGGTGATGGACAGGGAGGCCTGGCATGCTGCGATTCATGGGGTCGCAAAGAGTTGGACACAACTGAGCGACTGAACTGAACTGAATGATTAGTGGTGTAGAACATCTCTTCATGTGCTTATTGGCCATCTGTGTATCTTTAAAGAAATGTATATTCAAATCCTCTGCACATTCAAAAATTTGGTTGTTTTTTTATCATTGATTTGTAAGAGTTCTTTATATATCTTGGGTACTAGACTCTTATCATATAGATCTGCAAATATCTTTCTCACTTTGCAGGTTGTCTTCTTTCTTGGTGGTACCTTTTGAAAGACAAATGTTTTACATTTTAATGAAGTTTATTTGTTTTTTCTTGTGCTGTTTGTGCTGTCGGTGTCACTTTTAACCCAAGATCACAAAGATTTACTCCTGTCTTCTAGGACTTATGTCTCTGATTCATTGCAGGTCAACTTGTGTATAGTATGAGGTACAGGTCCAATTTCGTTCTTCTGCATGTGGATATCTAGTTATCCCAGCACCACTTGTTGAAAAGACTATTTTTTCCACAAAATAGTGGATTGTCTTGGCACCCTTGGTGAGAATCAGTTACCTATAAATATATGAATTTACTCCTGAACTCTCAACATATGTCTATCCTTACGTCAGTACACATGATCTCGATCAGTGTAGACGTGTCGTGAGTCATGAAATAGGGAATCTGTCTTCCAACTCTGATCTTTTCCAAGATTGTGTTGGCTATTTGAGTCCCTTGTATTTCTATATGAATTTAGAATCTATTTGTCAATTTATGCAAAAAAAAACGGCAGCTGGGATTTTCAAAAGGATTGTGTTGAATGTGTAGACCAACTTGAGGAGTATTGCCATCGTAACATTATTTAGTCTTTCTCAGTGTTACTCTTAAAACCCAAAACAAACCACAGACTTCAACAGTTACTCAGTTCACATAACCAACAACTATTAGGTTTTTCTGCAACGGCTCCTATTTCCTCCAGGTACTTTAAAAATAGAATGCTTTATCTTTGTAAATGAATGATCTTCTTTTACCAGTCAAACTTAACTGTATGTTTACTCATTCAACCAGATTCTGTTTTAGTGATGGAAAAGCCAAGGCAAAAGACACACATTCAAAGCACTGCCCAACTTGCCACAAGAGAACAGGTGGATTTGTGATGAAAACGAGAGGTTCTTGGTTTTTGCACTCCCGTGTTCTCCCAAAGTTTAAGCAAGAGCCATTTTCATATCCTGGCTGCTCTCCATTTGTCTGCTTTTATGTGAAATTCATTAAAAAGTGTTGAATTTCTTTGAATCTGTTTCTTTTTATTTATAATAGTGGCGTGATCCAGGTGCCCAGCTGACCTCCCGGGCCTGTGTCTTTAATATAAATCACACTTCCTTTGATGACAATTGCAGTTGCCTGAGCCCGCCAGGTCTAGCCCCTCACACTGTCCCCCAGTGCTTCTGTGAGTCCCTGGAAGGTGACTCACCCGCCCGGAACCAGTCTGTCAGCCAGTTACCTGCCCTGTTGCCTCTTCTGCACCCCTCCCGCCCATCACCAGATTACCAGACCACGCAAAGGCGCTTTTCAGGATTCGTTTGACTCTCCCGGCCCTGTGGGGCACCAGAGCAGAGCTGTTTCTACACAGATGAAGAAGATGGTCTTCTCCACCTTAATGAAGCAACTCTCTGAGTAATTCTTGAAAAATCCAGTAGGCCCCGGGCCCTTGGACCCCTCCTCACACTCTAGTGGGACTGAAGCACTCCAGGGGACAAGGCAGCAGCCCCCCACCCCAGCCCCCCACCATTCTCCTCTGCTTTCCAAGACCTCTGCCCCATCCCTCCTCCTTCCTCCAGGGTTGCCAGGCAGCAGCTTGAATGAATGTCTGCCCACCTGAAGAAAAGGAGCATGTGGTGTGTGTGAGTGTGTGTGTGAGAGTGTGTGTGTGTGAGTGTGTGTAAGGATGTGAGTGTGAGTGTGTGCATGTGTGTCTGAGGATGTGTGAGTGTGTGTGTGTGTGTGTGTCTTGAGGATGTGAGTGTGCGTGTGTGTGTAAGGATGTGAGTGTGCATGTGTGTGTGTCTGAGGATGTGAGTGTGCGTGTGTGAGTGTGCGTGTGTGTGTGTGTGTGAGTGTGTGTGTGCCTGAGTTGTGTGTTTTGGTGGGCATCTCACCAACAACAGCTGGGCACCCGCGGGAGTTCCTGAAGTTGAAAAAGTTGCCCACTCCCAAAGATGTTATGAGGATTAACTGAAGTAAGGCAAATAAAAATACATTAAAATAATGCAAAATAAACAGGGAACAATGTCCCCTCCTCCCCTAAAGCCTTGGTACAAAGAAGACACTTCCCCCAGGGTTTTAAAATATCGAAGCGATAAGACCCCTTTTCTGGTTAAAGGCACATTTTCCAAAGACTTCTTGCGGTCCCAGTGGAAACATCGCCAGGCCAGTGATTCCAGGACAGGTCCCTGGGCTACCCGTCCTCCCCCGCCGGCCCGCGTCCTTCCTGAGGACTGACACGGTCCATCCAGGCCAGGATGAAGGTCAGACTCGGGGTCAGAACTCCTTCCTCCGCTCACCTCCGGCCCCTGGGGATGAGACATGGTCTGTGGGTTTGGGCAGCTGGTGCCTGGACCACAGGGATTAGCGCCTCCTCCCGCTCTCTGCCTGGGCAGGAGGTGGACAGAGGGTGTCCCTGCCCACCCGCCTGCTGCCCACAAGGCCGGGCATTTCAGTTCAGTCGCTTGGGCCAAAAATAGAAGCCGGTTTCATCCACCCGGAGCAAGGCCTTTCCCAGGACCCTTCCTCCGCAGAAATCCCGCTGCGGTTTAGAGGCGCCCCCCACCCCCTCCTCCTCCCCCAGCCCGCAGGCCCGCCCCTCCGCGGCCCGGCCCGCTCCCCAGGCGGGACCGGAGCCTCCGCATCCCACTGCCCTTTGGGCACACGGTGCGCCCGGGCCTCGGGACAAAGCGGCCCCGCTCCAGCCCCCGCGGCCCCGCGCCCCGCGCGCCCCCTGCGCCCCCGCGGCGGTGGGCGCGGGTCCGGGTTAGGAAGCGGGTTAGGAGGTGCGGAGGAAGGGGTGCGGCTCCGAGGGCCTTGTGGGCCCGGAGCGTCTGCTCTCCTTTCGGTTCTGTCTCCGCACGCGGTTACCGGCTGCCTGGGGGTCTGCGGATGGCTGGAGAGGTCGAAAGGCAGCAGCAGGGCGGCGCGAGCAGGCCCCGAGCCAGGTCCCACGTGACCGCCCTCTGCCCGCAGTTCACGTGGGGGCGTCGGGCGCCAGAAGCGCCCAACTCGCCGCCGGGTGAACCGCGCAGCGGGGGGACGCCAGCCGGGCACGCGAGCGCGAGGGCGGGCTTCCTTCCGCGGGGTCTTCGGGGAGGTCTAAGCCGAGTTTGTGTGCCGCGGGGATGAGCGCGCAGCAGAGCATCCCGTGAGAGCAAACAGGCTGTCTGAAGCTGCGGAGAGGGCCTGGAGGCGCCGTGAGCCAAGAGCGGGCCCGAGGGGGGCTTGGGGCCCCTTCATCTCCTTAAGCGCCGCCTAAAACACGCTCACCAGAAGCGGCGAGCTTGCGCTGTGGGCTCCGCTTCAGGGGACGCCCGTCTCCTCCCCTCCGGATCCTCTGTGTTAACGTGAGCAGCCACTGGAGGGCGTAGGGGTTTGGGGAGGAAAGACTGCCTGGGGCAGAAGAATTTTTGTTGTTCAGTCGCTCAGTCGTTTCTGACTCTTTGCGATCCGTGGACTGCAGCACGCCAGGCTTCCCTGTCCTTCACCATCTCCCGGAGTTTGTTCAAACTCCTGTCCATCGAGTCGGTGATGCCATCCAACCATCTCATCCACTGTTGTCCCCTTCTCCTCCTGCCTTCAATCTTTCCCTGCATCAGGGTCTTTTCCAGTGAGTCGACTCTAGGCATCAGGTAGCCAAAGTGTTGGACGTGATGCTTCACCATCAGTCCTTCCAATGATATTCAGAGTTGATTACCTTTACGATTGAGTGGTTTGACCTCCTTGCAGTCCAAGGGACTCTCAAGAGTCTTCTCCAGCACCACTGTTTGAAGGCATCAGTTCTTTGGCAGTCAGCCTTTTTTTATTGTCCAGCTCTCACATCCGCATATGACTACTGGAAAAACCATTGCTTTGACTAGACAGACCTTTGTAGGCAAAATATAGGCAAAACCATGAAGGGTGGCGGATGCCATGCTGATGGGCTTTATACTTTACCTTATGGGCTGGAGCTTGCAAGCTGGTGGCCATGTGATTTTTTTTTTTTAAATCCTAGGAACTTTGTTTAATTCATAAAATGTTTTTAAAGTCAGCACCTGTCTAGAAATATCAACAACCTCAGATATGTAGATGATACCACCCTTATGGCAGAAAGTGAAGAGGAACTGAAGAGCCTGTTGATGAGAGTAAAAGAAGAGAGTAAAAAAGCTGGCCTAAAACTCAGCATTCAAAAAACTAAGATCATGGCATCTGGTCCCATCACTTCATGGCAAATAGATGGGGAAACAATGAAAACAGTGACATTTTATTTTCTTGGGCTCCAAAATCACAGGTGACTGCAGCCAAGCAATTAAAAGACGCTTTCTCCTTGGAAGAAAAGCTATGACAAACCTAGACAGCATATAGAAAAGTGGAGACATCACTTTTTGGACAAATGTGTGTACAGTCAAAGCTATGGTTTTTCCAGTAGTCATGTATGGATGTGAGAGTTGGACGATAAAGAAGGCTGAGCGCCGAAGAATTGATGCTTTTGAACTGTGGTGTTGGAGAAGACTCTTGAGTCTCTTGGATTGCAAGGAGGTCAAACCACTCAATTGTAAGGGAAATCAGTTCTGAATATTCATTGAAAGGATTGATGCTGAAGCTGAAACTCCTGATACGAAGAACTGACTCAGTGGAAAAGACCCTGATGCTGGGAAAGATTGAAGGCAGGAAGAGAAGGGGATGACAGAGGACGAGATGGTTGGATGGCATCATCGACACAATGGACGTGAGTTTGAGCAAATTCTGGGAGATAGTGAAGGGCAGAGAAGTCTGGCGTGCTACAGTCCATGGGGTCGCAAAGAGTTGGACATGACTGAACAACAAGAACAGGATGCTGAAGAGCCAAGAAAGAGGAGACATTTAAGAGACAGATATCTCAGCATTGCACCACGCATGGCTGTCTGTCTTCCTCCCACTCTCATCTCTCCTGACCTGATGCCCTGAATGTCCATGATGAGAAACGTGGTTCAGACTGCATTCAATGCCAGGGCCTTCTCACTGGGCGGCCCCAGCGTTAACAAGCTGCACACAGGTGAGGTGTTCAGCCCGTTACCACCCTCCTTTCCTTTGGGGAATTGCTCTGAGCGTCAGGCTCTGCATGTGGTTCCCCGTGTGGAGTGGGGAGGGCATTGCAGCAGGATGCCTGAGCAGCTGCTGTGGATTCACAAACATATTTTAGAGACCAGGCCCGGAGTCCTTTTGCTGTTCCCAATGCTTACCTTCCAGACTGATGCCACCTGTAACCAGCACGCTTCCTGTGGCCAGGCCTTATCCTCCTCTAAGGGGTGCTGTTGGAGCACCTCCCGGACCTGACTCACGGCCTCCAGAGAAGCCCAGCGTGAACGTTCATACTTCATCCCATTCAGGGAAGCTTCCCCGAGTATCTCCTTTGCACCAGCCACGGTGCTCCAGGCAGGGCCAAACACACACGGAACCACCACCACCCCCGTGAGTCTGCCTGTGACTAGGCCTCCTGAGGCCCGGACAGGAAGTGAGCCGGGGCTTGGGTCTAGCACAAATGAGACAAAGCGCTTAGACAGAGGGCGTGACTGACAGAAATGCCCCAGCTCACAGCTCTGGCGCGGGAGTCCAAAACTGCAGCAGGAGGCAGGAGGTGCTGCCAACCCGCTCTCGGGTTTTGGACGAGTCCTACAGCTTGTTTGGGTTTTCATTGTTTGTGTGTCCGAGCGGGGAGAGGGTGGACCAGGTGACTCTGGAGATGGCCTCAGGCTTCATCATGCAACAGTTCTGCTGAGCAGTGGCCTTAGGAGACAGTCACTGAAGCTGAGATGTCTGCATTCGTTTTCTCAGGCTATGGAAACGGCGCTGGGGGCTTCAGCGACAGAACCTGGCCGTCTCACAGCTCTGTAGGCTGGGAGTCCAAGATTGAGGTTCTGGCAGGGTTGCTTCCTCCTGAGCAGAGATGGGAAACTGCCCCAGGCCCTCCCCCAGCCGCTGGGTGTTTGCTGGGCATCCTTGGTGTCCCCTGGGTAGTGGAAGCACGCCTCAGTCCCTTCCTGCATCTTCACGTGATGTCCTCCATGTGTCTCTCTTTGTGCGTGTCTCTGTGTGTGTGTGTGTTCATGCAAGCAAATCGCTCCCTTTTTAAAAAATGCTTTTATTTATTTGGCTGTGCCACATCTAGGTGCAGCATGTGGGATCTAGTTCCCTGACCATGGATCGAACCCAGACCCCCTGCATCGGGAGCTCGGCGTCTTAGCCACTGGACCACCAGGGAAGTCCCTAGCATCTCTCCCTTTTATCGGATAGAGGTCATGTCAGAGGAGGCGGCACGGCTCCAGTGAGAGCCATCTGAACTAACGATATCTGCGGTGGCCCTGTTTCCAAATAAGGTCACATTCTGAGGTCCTGGGGGTCAGGGCTTCAACATGTGAGTTTTTTAGAGAATGCAATTTGGCGCATAACAAGGTCCAAGTGAAAAAACGCCACGAAAAATCAACCAGTGTCACTTGAAATTGAGTTGGGTTTCTGAGTCTGGAATGATTGCTGCACACAGGAGCATCCATGCAGACCACCCAAAGGGGCTTATGAGAGGATGCTTGCTAACTGCAGAGCAGCGGCTGGGCTGGAGGGACACCCTCTCTGCACGGCGGCCTGGCCCTAGTGGAGGTCCTGGCACCGCTGCTGGGCGCAGACACGCAGCTGCCAGGACGCAACTGCTGCCTGAGTGGAATCCGGCGGAACGCAGCGCGCCGCACGGCGTCTGCTGCCTCATGAGCCTGCTCCTCCTGGAGTCCCACACACGTGTGTCTCCTGCTCTCTTAGTGGGATAATTTGGACAAACTATGTTGAAATGGAAAATGTGCTTACCTCTGGTTCAGCAATTCCACTGCTATGATTTTTTTCCCCTAAGGAAATAATTCAATGAGTGCCCAGACATATTTTTATAAATATGTCTATTTATCAGAGTGTTGCTTATATGACCCAAGAACTTCCATATCCATCAGTGGTAGATGAGTTAAATAAACCGTGATACAAGTGTGCCCAGCATGAGGCTACATTAAGTGTAATGAGATAAATCAGGGATTTTCAGGTCGGTCAGACCTAAAGGCCTCCTTTCTATAATAAATGTCAGACCCAAATGCCTCTTTTCTATAACAAATGTTTATAACACTCCCCTTACCATCCTGAAATGAAATTCATAGATAATATAACCTACACACATGACTTTTAAAAAATCAATATAATGACACAATGACTCACACACGCAAGTGTAAAGAATCAATATATTACCTTAACTGTAACATAAAAGAGAAATAAAGGGAGAAGAATCAGTAATGAAATGTTTCAATATGTAAACACACAGGCGTGGGTGCCCCGGGGAGACGTGTGGAATGTCAAGGTCGGCCCCTGAGGGATCCCCCCCAGTGACCCAGGCGCAGGGGCAGATCCTCCACTGCGGGCACCAGGAGTCCAGGTCTCCCAGCTGCATTTCTATTCATGACGAGGTTTCCCAAGATGAACACGGCGAGGTACAAGCCACGCTCACCACCCCCTCATACTCCTGTAAAACGGAGTCATGCTGAAACCAAGAAAAAATTGATTGTATCTAAATTAAAATGAATTTTGGATCTTGGATTATTCTAAATATGCTTTTCAACCACATGAGTTACTGGTGGGATATTTCAAAATTATGAGGGATTCATCTCCATGTGGGGCGTTGCCTTGCACAATATAGGATGCTCAGCACCCCTGGACCACCACCCACTAAAGGCCCAGAGCCCTGTCCCCAAACAAAAAGCCCCCACAAAAATTTCCAACACACTCCCACTGTGAGGCAGAATGACCTCCTCGAGGACATGTCGTCTCCGATCTGTGTTTGCGTGCATGCACGTTCAGTTGCTCAGTTGTGTCCGACTCTGCGACCCCATGGACTGTAACCCACCAGGCTCCTCTGTCCATGGGATTCTCCAGGCAAGAATACTGGAGTGGGTTGCCATGCCCTCCTCCAGGGGATCTTCCCAACCCAGGGATCAAACCCAAGTCTCCTGCATTGCAGGCAGATTCTTTACCATATGAGCCAGCTGGGAAGCTGCCCTGATACGTCTCTACTGACGTGGAAAGAAATCCATATTGTGTATTTTTAGTGTAGTGGATGGTTAAGTAAAAATCTGAAGGATCCGCAACTACAACACAATTCCATTTTCAAAAAAAGAGTAAGCTGAAGAAAGAAAGACTCCATGAAAACCCAATGTGTGTGTGCGCAAGTGTGTGTGTATGCATGGGTGTGCATATGTGTGTCCACAGAGGCACCCACCTGAACATTTATAGACAAGATTAACCAGCACTGTCTCTGGCAATGTTGTTGTTTCAGGTAACTTGTGTATTCTAATGTTGGCTTTCCAGAATAGACTGATCTATTTGATAATGTTATACCATCAGGAAAATTCAACCATTTGCATCTGGCAGACAACTACTAGAAGGAGTTTTCTCAGCCCCGGCACCATGGATTGGGGCCAGGCGGGGGTGGTTCTTGGCTGTCCCGTGTGCTGTGGGATGTCACGGCCTGGCCTGGAGCCCCAGGTGCGCAGAGCACGTACCACGGGCGTGGACGGGAACCTCGGGGGTCTTCAGACTCTGGCCACTGACGTGCAGTTATCACTGTCGCCAAGTCGTGTCCAACTCTGCGACCCCACGGACTGCAGCCTCTGACCTCCAGGGAGGCAAAAGCCCACGCCTGGCTGAGAACCGTTGCTGCTGTCTGGGTTCTAACCACTGCCAAGCCATCCCCTAACCTGTGCAAGTGGTGAATAATCACCACCCAGATCCCTTTGCTGTAAAATAGATGATGACACCTCATAGGGTTGCTTGAGGGCTAAATTAACACACGTACATTTGAATGACTAGCACAGTTACTGGAGTGGCATAAAATGCACAAGAATGTGAGCTTTGATTATCGAAGAAAAAAGTCTACTTCTCAACATGGGATGCAGGCGGTGGTGGAGAAGCTATAGACAGATAAACACACTTGGTATAGAGAGGAGCTGGACCTCACAGGCCACTGTCCCCCCAAGGACTGGCTTCTCTCCACAGGGTCCCAGAAGCCCCACTCAGGGCTGGCTCTTTCCTGGGACCTGGATGAAGTCTCAGCAGGTACCTGTGGCCACGAAGGTAGCCTCAGCCCCGTGATTACAATACTGTCTAGAGTATAAAACTCCAGACTTCACGCGAAGGTGATGTTCTGGCTCCCCAGCCCTTCTGGGAGAGGGGACCTGGGGGCTTCTCCCTGACTCACCTGTCCTTCACTAGGCTTGGTGGGACCCTTCAGGGCTCCTTCTCTGTGGCGAGGGGGCGAAGCCTTCAGCGGCTGGCACCCTGCACTGCGCCCAAGTCTTCGGGGCTAGGCAGATGCTCAGACGCTTCCTTTTGGAGCGAGGTGGCTTTGGTCAGGTTCTCAGGGCCTCCCCTGCAGCAGATGCCCCATCCTGGGACCCACTTCTCCTTCTGCCCCTGGGAGCTCTCCTCTGGGGACCCCCAACCCCCCAGAAGGTCCACATCTCATCTCCAGGAAGCAGCACCAGCACCCCGCTCCCTGTCCCGGGGGAGCCCGACCTCCACCCCGGGCCCTGCCGGGTGAGGAGCACAGAGCATCCCTCTGCTCCCCGGCCCCAGGGGCGCACCCGGCTCCAGGCGAGGGGAGCATCCTGCCCCTTCCTGCCCCTTCGGTGGCGCTGAGGCGGGAGGGCTGAGCAGATCACGGGCTCCATCATTTCTTCCCATGGCTGCCGTCACCTTGGTCCCTTTGTTGCAGGCAGCGGAAGCTGCAGGACCCAGAGGTGGGGTGTCCGGGATGGTCTTGGAGGCCCAGACAGAGACAGGGTTTATGGGCACCCTCAGTGCCTCGTCTCCCGGTCACCTGTATTCGCAGATGGCTTCTCTGTGGACCCGAGGCTCCAGCCCCATCCTCTGACCTCTGCAAGGCAGGCCACAGGGAGGTCTGAGGTCCACCTGAAACAGGCTCCTTCTCAGTGAGAGGGATTTCCCCGGAAACCAGGCTGCTGGGCGCAGCAGCAGGCGCTGGCGGTGATGACTCGCAGCCTCAAGCTCCTTAGGAAGTCACGGTCAGTCTCCAGGTCCACACGCTCAGCGCGAGCTGGGCCAGCTGCAGGCTGTGAGAGGTGCAAAGCAAGGGGGCACGCTCTGGGTCACGCGCCCCGTGGGGCCTGAGAGGGCCGCCTCGGCTTCCAGAGCAGCTCGGCAGGTAGCCAGGGAACACTTACAGAGAGGGGCTCTGCCTTGTGCAGGGTAAGGCGGTCACGAGTTCTAGCGCATGGAAGTGATGCAGATGCAGAGGGTGGACGTGGTGGAGGCAGCTAGGAGTGAGCGCTGGCCCTGGGCCAATCAGAGCGGAGGTCCTGACCTGGGGCCCCAGCCAGCAGCACCCACACGGCCTTGCCTGGGCACTCATTGAAAATGCAAATACAGACCTAGACCAGGAACCGTGGCTGTGGGACCCCAAGCAACGAGCCTCTTAATAAGGCGGCTCTGATGCTGTGAGAGTCCAAGAACCACGTGTTAGAGATATTGGGGGTGGCTCTGGGCACACCCTGTGTGAGCTCCAGGGTCAGGAGCCCCCGGCGGGGAGTCTGATGGAAATCTTGATCCTCACGTGGGGTCCAGCAGCGGGTAGGTAACAGGAGAGGGAGAAGCTGCGTCTCATTCACCACGATCAGCTTCTCCTAGCACGCTCATGAGCTCCAGGGAGAAAAGGAGGGTATGACAGAGATGGAAGAAGGTATCCTTCTGGAACACAAACAGTGCAACCGGAGTACCTTCTGGAACACAGCTAGGAAGCAGAAGATGGTGGTGAGGGCAAAGCAAGGAGGCGGGCCAGGTCCTGGCAGGGGCAGGGCAGCCCCTCCTGGGGACCCCGTCTCTCACTCACCCGTACATTCACTCACAAATATTAATTGGACGCTGATAATGGGTCACGTGTGATGTGCTCAGCTGAGAAGTCAGGACCCAGAATCAGCCCCTGCACTCATGAATAAGCGTGCCCCCCCGGGTAAAGAGAGGGTGATGTGCAGACAGACCATGTGCCCCCAGATCATCACTGCATCACAGTCCAGTTCGCTCACTTGGACGAGAGGAGCCGAAGTAGCTCAGCTGGGAGAGCGTTAGACTGAAGATCTAAAGGTCCCTGGTTCAATCCCGGGTTTCGGCAGACTGTTTTAATTTACAACCAGGAGAAGGAGCAATTCTAGTGACCTCCTTGATCTCCATTTGCATGCTTGAAACTCCGTGAAAATTATATCTTTGTGCTTCCCTGGCGGCTTATCAGTAAAGAATGGGCCTGCCAGTACAGAAGATGGGCTCCATCCCTGGGTCAGGAAGTTCCCCTGAGGACGGAAACGGCACCCCATTCCAGTATTCTTGCCTGAGAAATCCCGTGGACAGAGGAGCCTGGCGTTAGTGACTAAAACTAGAACAGCAACCTGGATAAGAATCCCGCGCTGTCAATAAAGGACTAAATTACTCTCCTCTCTTTTACTAACAAGACGGGAGAACATGACAGAGAGCCATATCGAAACGGCAGGAGCGGCGTGTCTGAGACCTTACTGTCTCTCCACCGCTGGGTGTCCTCTTGTCTCCTCTCAGATGATAATGTCTTTGAACTTGACGGTGGAAAATTAAACAGAAAGTAGAATGTCTTGTTTTAGGTGTCACTATTTGGATTGTAGCAGTCATTTCATTTTCTGTGGGGAAAATAATTAATCTTCTCTTCATGGTCCTGTTTGTGCCCAGGTTGTAAGAGCTCCTGAAACAAGAGGGCGTCTCAATGTGTCCCGTCACATTTTCTCTGCATCATAATCATAGATCACGTCAGATCTCCCTTTAACCATCACTACCCTCAATTAAAAAATTGTCAAGAGTTTAATAGGGCCTTCAAAATCCATTTAGTTTAAATAATGCATCGTTGAAGGGCCGTTCTGCAACTGCTAAAGCTCGCTCTGTGAGACAATTTCGCTGAGTGGCCCTGGGGAACATGCATTTCATTTAGGCAGCGCTTGGTTTGCCGTATAGGATTAGCATAAGGAGGGAATTTCCTGAAATAAGGTTTATTCCAAATATATTTTCAATCTACTTTCAACTTTTGTGTAAAAATAAGGATAGCTAGATATTAGTCACTCAGTCACGTCCAACTCTTTGCAACCCCATGGACTGTAGCCCGCCAGGCTCTGCTCTCCATGGGATTCTCCAGGCAAGAATACTGGAGTGGACTGCCTTTCCCATCTCCAGGGGTTCTTCCCAACCCAGGGATTGAACCCGGGTCTCCCGTGTTGCAGGCAGATTCTTTACCAGCTGAGCCCAGGGATGCCTGTCAGATAAACCCATCCTCTTCGGGATGGTTCCTCCCACAATTGTTTGGCAGCTCGCACAGAAGTCTGGAAGTATTTTGGACTGAAGCCTTTGACATGTGAGGCAGTCTCCCTCAGTATTTGAAACCGTTCTGGCCTAGAAATCTCCAGGCCCCTGAGCCTAAAATACGATAGAAATTCCCAGGAATAACAACGCCCTCCAACCCCATGACCTCAGCTTGAGTGCCCCCATGGCTAGCCTCCAGGTGCCGTCACCCAGCTGATGAGGCAACAGCAAGAGTCAGTCATTCCCAGGAAGAAAGTGAGCGTGTATTCCTACCGTGCGCAGGCTCTCTGGTTTCCATGGGGACCTTCCCCTCCCTTGTCATTTTATCACCACTAAACAAATGGGCGGCCTCGCTGCCTCCCCTCCCAAAGGCCCTGGTGGCCTGGCCTGTCCGCACTGGTCACAGGGCAGGAGGGGACAATGTCGTGGGCAGTGCCCCCCGCCTTTCTGGAGCTTGGGATGGCTTGGCTCCCGGAGGGGACGCCTCTCACGTCCCCCATCCCTTACATTCAGAGTCCTGGTTAAGATGGAAAGTTATGCTGAGTAATAAGTCAGGAATAACTGCTGAGTAATAACTGCGAGGCTTCCTACCTAGGACTTCTTGCTCAGTAGACGTAACTCTCGGTTCTGGAGAAGAAGGTGCGTTGCTCTCTGAAGGGCGACGGGGCTTCTGCTGCCTGCACTGACCAGGCAGCCTTCCCATCCTGGGTGGCTTCTGTTGACCCCAGAGGATGCCGCACCCGAACTCAGGACAGAGCCTGAACTTCTCCAACACAAGTGATGTTCCAGGCAGGCTGTGGACATTGGCAATAAATTTGCAAAAAAAAGAAACCTAACTAAACGATGAAGCGCATGCTATTTTTGAACATGTAGGATCACTGCTCCCCCAAAGGCGCTGTGTCCCTGGGCTGACTGCAGGCCTGTGGTTTCCAGCTCCCTCCAAGTGGGTCTCCCCACGGCCACTGCGTCTCCCCACCCCACTCGGGTGTCCTAGTCATGAAGGGCCACACGGGGAGCACATTTTCAAAGCCCCCATCGCTTCTGGCTGGGGCCCTTCCGGGAGCCCGGTTGCTGTGTGTGAATGCTGGCCGGACGGGAACAGTCCCGGGGTGTGGGAACGGAGAGAGGAGACAGCCGTGTGCAGGGCTGCGGGGATGCACCTGCACTCGCAGCGGGCCCCGTAGGAAGCTCTGGGTCCGATGCTGATCACAGACGAAGGCCCGGGTTGGAGTCTCTGTGTCCTCTCTGCCGCCCACTGGCTGGATGATCCCCAAGACGTGCCTAATCTTCCTCGTCTGATACACAGCACAGGGCCCAGGCCAGATCAGTGACTCAGCTCTCAAATAGCAGAGTTCGGAAGACTCATCTGGCTCACACGTGAAAAACAAGCACCACCCGGCAACCCTCAGAAGTTCTGGTTTCAAAGGTCCCTGTGGTGATGGTGTTGATGGTCTGTGGTCCACAGGTGGGAAAATGCTGGACCAGAGAGAAGCCTTTGTCCTCGGGCATCACTGACAGGCCCCGGCTCTGATTCTAAACTGGATTCTCTCCGGTTGGCTCTGATGTTCCACTTTTTTTTTTTTGCCTTTTATTTGTTTTTTAATTATGGGATAATTGCTTACAGAATGTTGCTGTTGTCTGTCAAACCTCAACATGAATCAGCCTTAGGTAAACGTGTATCCCCTCCCTTTTGGACCTCCCTCCCTCCATTGATTTTTATACACATGAAATACTTTAAAATTACCCGAGTATTCATGATCTTTCTTTCATAATTAACTTTGCAAACATTAAGAGAGTAATGGGCTTCCCTGGTGGCTCAGCAGTAAAGAATCTGCCCGCAATGCGGGAGATGCGGGTTTGATCCCTGAGGAGGGAAGATTCCCTGGAGAAGGAAATGGCAGCCCACTCCAGTATTCTTGGCTGGACAATCCCACGGACACAGGAGCCTGGTGGGCTACAGTCCATGGGGTCACAGAGTCAGACATGAGCAACTGAACAATAACAACAAGAGAGTAATAGCTTTGAGAAGAGTGTCTTTGGGTGAAGGGCTAAACGTACCAAAGCAAACAGATGAGGAGTTGGCTGTTTATCAGTTACTCCCCAGAAGACATTCTGGGACGATCTGCACGTGATCATCTTTCTCTTTTTTGTCTTTGCTTTCTTCCCCATCCTTTCTTCTCTTCTGTCTCCCTCAGGCGACTCTCTGCTCTATCTGGGGGCTCCCTTGATTACAGCCACGGCCCCGTGTAAAAGCAAATAGGGACCACGGGCTCCGGACACCCTGAGAGCAGATGGGAAACTTGACCTGGCGGATGAGTGCCTCCACTATCACCATGGAGCCCCGTGCCTCGGTTCTGGGGTTTTGATCAGAACAGGAGGCGCCCTCATCGGTTTTCAGCTTGCTCTGACTGCATGGATCCTTAGATGGGAAAATGAAGAAAACCAAATCATCCGCAGTAGGGAAAGTGGAGGCTCGCTGAGATGTAGCCGTGAGTACTTTATTAGAGCAGTCGCAGAGAATATTCACACACGGGAAACACCAGTGAATAAGGGGTTGGGGGGGCAGCGTTTGAATAATATAACACTTGGATCTCTAGCAAGGTTAATAACACTATACAGAATCACTTTTGAAACAGCCAGTTAGAGAACTAATTTTGCTTCTAAAACTCACTATTTTTTGGAACACCTTTCCTGAGATTTGTAAAGAAGACAATGCATACGAATCTATGGATATTTATTTTATTTGCAGGAGTGACTCGCCCTTGGCGCAGAGAAGCCCTGGGCACGCCCACAGCCTGCCGTTGACACGGCCGTGATGACCGCCCCACGAAAGTTCCGCCCCGGTTCCCAAAGCGTTGGCCTTCACCTGACCCTCCCCACGGCGGCTCTTGCCTGGCACCAGTGTGTGCCTGGAACAAGCAACACTTCTACGTACATTTTCCCCTTCTTTTTACTTTTTTCCCTCTTTATATAGATCGTTAAGCTTTAGTCATTGCGGGAGAATAATAATGCTTGTTCCAGTTTTCCCAGTTTCCTGATTAAGTTTTCTCAGGACTCATTAAAATGTACGCATTCCCTGAGAAGTGCTGGGAAGACATTTCTGTAGGGAGACAGACATCACCCCTCCCTGGGTGTCTCTGTTGTACCGGCCACAGCAAAGGTGACCTGGTACCCTCAGACGGCTGCGTGGAGTGGACAAGACTTTGAACAAGACCAAAAGTGATTTTATCTCCACCTTTGAGGCAGTTAAAGATTTTCCTTCCTTCTGGTTCAGCCCAGGGTTTCTAAAAAAAAAAAAAATTACTACATTTGTGTTAATAATTTAAATGCATGAATTTGAGTCCGTTCTAATGAGATGGATGAACCTAGAGCCTATCTTACAGAGTGAAGTACGTCGGAAAAATAAAACTATCATATACTAACACATATATCCGGAATCTAGAAAGACGGTACCATATATATGGAATCTAGAAAGAAGAACTTATTTGCAGGGCAGCAGTGGAGAAGCAGACATAGAGAACAGACATGGACGCGGGGTGAGGGGGGGACAGGGTGAGATGTATGGAGAGAATAACATGGACACTTACATTATCATGTGAAATAGACAGCCAACGGGAACTTGCGGGATGTCTCAGGGAACCCAAACAGGGGCTCTGTATCAACCTAGCGGGGTGGGATGGGGAGGGAGGTGGTAGGGAGATTCAAGAGGGAGGGGACATATGTACACCTATGGCTGATTCATGTTGGTGTTTGACAGAAAACAACAAAATTCTGTAAAGCAATTATCCTTCCATTAAAAAGAAACAAAATTAAAAATAAAAAATTAGTGCGTGAAGACCAGGTAATAATGCAACGGGAAGAGGGTGGAGAGCGATCCTACTCACAAAGATTGCCTAATGGGCACTACACCAGGAACTAATCTTGCTGTTGTTGTCTTGACCTGTTGCCTGACAGCAAAGCCAGTAAACTGGAACAAACATCGTGTTTCCTCTGTCCACGCCTGTCTCCCATGACCACATACTCTTGAGCAATATTACGTCTTACCCACAGAATCGATTTGTATTGAGGGCATATGGTGTACACCCAAAATTCAGATTTCCTTGTCTTCAGACAAAAGGTGAGGTGTAACAAAATACAATTAAGAAAACTTATTCCAAAATAAAGTATTTCACATGAAAAGACTATGAATTAGAGACTTTAAAAGTAAATGTATGCTATGAAATTTCTCTTACAAAATTCTTATCCAATTAGATCATAGCCCGAGTTAGATGGTTAAGAAAAATTTGTAGGGAATTTTAACAGATGATAATGCTCCAATTGAATTTAAAATATGTAAGCATTCATTCAGTAATCTTTTGGTGTAAGGCCAAGGTCTCTTCTTTCTGTACAGTCTGCTGACTGGAGTTGTTTGTTATCTGTCTTGAATAAATCTTGCCTGTGATGTGTTTTCAGCATCTTTAAGTGGAGGTAGAAATTAAAGTAGTTTCAAAACAATCTGAGTGCACAAAGCTTCTGGATTTGTAAGATTAGATTTCCTATGATTATGATGCAATAAAATTAACCTTTTTTTTGGTGTATACGATTCTGCATTAACACATGTATAGATCCGTGTTGTTGTATTGTTGCTATTTAATTGCTAAGTCATGCCGACTCTGTGTGGCCCTCTGGACTGTAACCCTCAGACTCCTCTGTCCGTGGGGTTCTCCAGGCAAGAATACTGGCGTGGGTAGCCATGCCCTCCTCCAGGGGATCTTCCCGACCCAGGGATTGACCCGCGTCTCTTGCACCGCAGGCGGACTCTTTACCACAGGGCCACCTCGGCCCTGCTGGAGGCGGAGAGGCAGGCATGGCGGGCCTGAGTCGGCCAGCATGTGCGGCTGTTATTCAGGGTCTCAGAAAGGCAGGACTCTCACCAGAGCAGCACAGTCATCCCATCAGCTGGGAACGTGGTCTTCACGTCCAGCACGGGAACTGTCCAGGCAGCCCTGCTGCCCGTGGGAGCCTGTGAGACTTACATTCTAAGTCCAGGCTCTGCGGCTCCCCACACCAGGAGGAAACTCACACGCCCTCGGGCTCACACACACGCCTGCACACGTGCAACATGGGAGCAAGCCTGGTGAGCGGTACACGGACATCCAGGGCTTGCACGTGGGATTCTGGGCAGCCTGGGTGCTGGGGGAGCCCTGCTGGTCAGACAGGAACGCGATTCCACCCCAGCCATATTCTGCTCAGGGGCTGCTTTCCATGTTCTTCTTTCTTTCTCTCTCTTTCTGAAATTGGGTGCTCAGGGCTGGTGCACTGGGATGACCCTGAGGGATGGGATGGGGAGGGAGGTGGGAGACTGGTTCAGGATGGGGAACACATGTACACCCATGGCTGATTCATGTCAATGTATGGCAAAAAACCCTACAATATTGTAAAGTAATTAGCCTCCAATTAAAATAAATAAATAAAATTGAAGTATAGTTGAATTACAGTGTTGTGATAATGTCCGCTATATAGCAGAGTGACTCAGTTATGCATATAACATATAACATACATATTCTTTTCCCTCACGGTTTATCACCGGATACTGAATATAGTTCTCAGGGCCATACAGCAGGACCTTGCTATTTATCCATTTTTTTTCTTTTTTTTTCCTATAGACAAGGCAGCAGTTACACACATCTTCAAAAATCGCCTTCGGGCTCACGTTTAATGCATTCTTTTTCTCAAGAAGACTAAAATGACACGGATACCAGCGCCGCCGGAGGGAATTCTGGAACACACAGCGCCTGTGAGCCCCCGGCAGCGCTGTGGGGCTTCATGTGTCCCTGAAAGGACACACTCCTTAGGGGGGCGAGCCAACTGCAGGGGTGGGGGGCGGTGTCTCCTGGAAGGCAGGAGGCCTCCTTTAAGATGCAGGAGTTGGGAAAACTTCATTTTGGGGCCATTTGTGGTTGATGAGTGGACTCGTGACTTCTGAGCTTCAGCCGGTTCAGGGGCAGAACCTTGCGGGGCGGGGGGCGGGCACTGAGCGAGCCCCGAGGAAAAGCCGGTTGAGAGCGTCCAGCCACATGTTAAAGATGTGCAACTGTCTCCTGAGGATCAGGAGGGCATTCTAGCCACAGGAGATGCTGAAAATATTCTGTGGGAAGAAAGGAGAAAGGGAGGAGAGAAAGGGGATCATCCAAAGCTCTAGAAATAAACGCTCCACTCAGAGGAGAAGGCAAGCAGAACCCCTGCAACCCCCTCCGGTAGAGAGTCAGACACGACCTAGCAGCTGAAAACAACAGCCCCTGCTGCGACGGGACTTGCCGCGACCAGGCCTGGTCCTTCCCTCGTGACTGTGTCACCCTGAGCACGTTATCTACCCCTTCCGAGCTTCAGTTTCCTCATCTGTAAAGTAAGCCTTTCTTCATAGGAATTTGTTGAGGGCCAATGAATAAAAAAGAGCTTCTGCATTCGCAGTGATGCTAAGGGCAGACACAAGGCAGCCCTTTCTAAGAAGCTCTCCATGTTCGATTTGTCCAGTTTTCATGACAGTCTTGCGAAGCTCCCGCCTCTCTGAAAGAGGGCAAGAAGATCGGGGTGTGTGCTCAGCTAAGCTGGTGGCAGGACTGGGATTTGAACCCACAGGAGTCTGTCTCCCTGATCTGGGCTGGATCCCTCCTTCCTCACTGTCCTAATTTGCAAGTCTTTCTTTTGACCATTTCACAGGTGCGATGTGAACTCTGGCCATTTTCAAGATTTCAAACCACATTGAACAGAAGTGTGTTTGGCTAAACCTGGGCTCAGTGTGATTTGGAGCTTCTCAGTGGGTTTGATTTATCTAGGCTCAGTTCACTATTAGTGGACATAATTGACTCACACTTGTACCTTGTAATCTGAGTCCCAAAAGTATAAAAGTTAAGTCCACCAGTATTTTCAAAGTTCAAAGTTTGCATTAGTAAAACAGGAATAGAAGCTTCACAGACAATGGCAGCTTTCTAAGAACAAATACCTTTGTTAGTGGGGAAAGCTGGTCTTTTGGGTCACTTAACATTGGCTCTTCAAGGAAGTTATTGTTTAGTTGGTAAGTCGTGTCTGACTCTTTGCAACCTCATGGACTCTAGCCAACCAGGTTCCTCTGTCCATGAAGTTTTCCAGACAATACTGGAGTGGATTGTCATATCCTTCTCCAGGCAATCCTCCTGGATCGGAGATAGAACCTGTGTCTCTGGCATTGGCAGGCGGATTCTTTACCACTCAGCCACCAGGGAAGCTGTCTTCAAGGAAGATCAACTGTATAAAGTCGACCTTACGTTGGTCATGATAGTGAGCAGCTAGGCTGTAGGACATCTTACACCAGTGTTTAAAAATAAACCCCACACAGTGAGAACCGAGGCAGGCCTGGAGGGAAAGGAACCTCGGGAGTTTCTGGTTTCCTCAGGGCTGGGAGCAGACAAGCACATCTCATCGGCTCTGATCGCATCTCCAGTGTTTAGACACTACTCTCCCAGGAGGGAAAGTGGTTCCCTAGAGACATCTTGGCAGTCATAGACCTGCCCAGGTGCCAGCCTGAGTTATTTTCTTACACTGAGGATTTTCTTCCCACTCGGCAGAGAGGAGAGACGTCCAGACTTGTTTGGGAATATGATCCCATCCGTGCTCAGATATATTTAGAATGTCTCCCTAACTCCAGCCTTTCAGTAGCCCTCGAGGGACGTGTTGATTTAATTCTTGTATGTTTTAGGATGTTAAAATGGGAAGTACCCGAAACACAGATCTAGAATTTACTCCTGGGGTCTGGTGTCTGCTAACTCAGGTTAACGTGAACTCTGACGAGCATAATTAAATGTGTCAGCGATCCGTTTGCAGAAGAGCATTCAGATCCACACAGAGTTCCATCACTATCTCTCTTCCTGTCTCTCACTCACATCCGCATCCAGACTGTCATGGTCTCTTGCCATTTTCTTGCTATCCCCTTTCAGCCCTAATAAAACCACTTCTTCAGGAGAGTTTCTCTGGAATCAGTGTTGAGCTGAGAAGCGACTTGAACATGAATCATGATAATGTGTCTCACTGTTTATGTAGCAATGAAGATTCTCAAGATGAATGGAGAGGAGCCAGCCACCCTCCATTCATCTCAAAGCCGTGCAGACCCACTGTTCCTCGTGCTGAGAGATTTATTGGTAATTATTGCAGCAGATAAGCAGTCTTGAAGGAAGCAAAAGTTTTCAAGAACTGAGGTGCTTCTGTACCAGAAGGAACTAGGATGTGCATGAACTCTGATACTAAACTAGATGGAAGAAATGCAAAAAACCCAGCAAGTATTTAGAAAATAGTAACCAATGTGTGTTGATTATCTTTTTTTTTTACTGTGCCTGGCAGTACATGGGATCTTAGTCTCCTGACCAGGATTGAACGCGGGGCCTCAGTTGTGAAAGCACGGAGACCTAACCACAGGACCACCAGGGAACTCTCCCCCAAATTTATTTATACTCCAAAGACTTCAGACACTGGGATTACCCAAAACAAAGTCTAAAACAACCAGAAGTAATCTATTTAAAAATAAAAGATTACCTTAGAAGAAAACATAGGTAGAACACTCTTTGACATAATTTATAGCATCATTTTTTGGGGGGTCTGTCTTCTCAGGCAAAAGAAACAAAAGCAAAACAAAGCAAATGGGACCTAATTAAACTTAAAACCTTTTGCACAACAAAAAATCATCGACTAAATGAAAACACAGTCTACTAAATGGGCAGAAATATTTGTTAATAATATGACCAATGAGGGGTTAATATTCATCTTTTATATTTTGTCCTACCTCCTTTCGAAGACAATGGGCTGCTTTTCTGGGCGCCTGATGTCCTCTGCTAGCAATCAGAAGTTGTTTTGTGGAGTTTGCTCACCATTCAAATGTTCTTTCGATGAATTTGTAGGGGAGAAAGTGGTCTCCCCGTCCTATTCCTCTGCCATCTTAGCTCCTCCCCAGGGGTTAATATTCAAAATATATAAACAGCAAATACAACTCAGTATTGAAAAAAAAACCTCTTTCTGTTCATCTCACTCTTCTTTTCCTTCCATCTTTATCGTTGACTATATACATTTATTTACATTGGCCAATATCCTCACTAGACTATAAACCTCATGAGACTAGAGACATTTTCTTTACCACTTACTGAACGGTTAAATGAACAAATGGATGATAACTAAGTGACTGACTAGAGAAACGTGGGTGGATCTAACAAACACCGTGTTCAGAAAAACTGAGAAACAATGGAAAGGGTAGCACAATTCTATTAATATAAATTATAAGCCCAGGCACTGAAAGAAATCCAGCGGGGGGTAGTCTTTTCAACCAATGCTGCTGGAACAACAGTATGGGAAGAACCCAATTTTTAAAGTGGGCCAGAGGCCTGGACTCTTTATAGAAGAAGACTTGCAAATGGCCTAAAGGCACAAGAACAAAACACCCAACATCATGAGCCATCAAGGATGTCAAGTAGGACTGCAGCACCCGCTGAAGTGGACACACATCGGCCTCACCCGGGAGTCCAATGGCACCGGTCTTAGAAGCAGCCTCCCAATTTCTCATAAAGTTCAACGTAAATTTCTCCAATGACTCAGCAATCCCAGTGCCAGGTAGGAAAGTCCTGGGAGCATCTTACTGGAAGCGTGTTGGAGGCAGGGGTCCCGGGGATTTCAGGAAGCAGGGCTTTCCTCCCCCAGGCCCCGGGGACCCCTGGGAGGCCTCCATTTGTCTCGGCACAGGGGCAGCTGTGGATCTGAAATCTGCCCGGGGCCTGGCGCATCCACAGGGCTCATCCCTTGGAGCCACCCCCCAGCACCGCGGTCCCTGGCCATCACCCAGGCCCAGGCGGCCCCCGTCAGCCCCCAGCTCTGCCTCGCAGCCTGGCCTGGACCTGTGCCTGAACACCTCTGACCCGTTCAGCACTCACCTGGTGAGTCCCACCCTCATGCCAGCTCCAGGTTGGGCTCCGGGCAGGGAGGACAGGACCCCTGGGCCTTGGCCCTGCCCCTGAGCGCTCAGGATGGCGGAAACAGAGAGAGTATGCAAAGTGAAGTCTGCGAGAGCTGCCAGGCTGCCCTCAGGCACCGGTCCAGCCGGAACTTTCAGAGGACTCGGCAGAGCTGACCCTGCACTCTCAGACATCCCTCCTCATCTGACACGGCTCTCAGCTTCCTGCCCATCTTCCCCAGGCCCCCAGGCCCACAGGGCAGCCTGCTCCTGGCCACCAACATCTCACCCTCGAAGTGATGTCTTTAGAGATGGGACGTTGCCCCCATTTCCCCTGAGCAGCCTCAAGCCGCAGGATCGTGGGTGGAGGCCCACCCCTCCTTCAGTGGGTGAAACGGGAGTTTTCAGACTCTGCTTTGCAGAGACCTCTTGCAGCTGGCCATCATAGGTATTTACAGCAGGGAGGAGGCGCCCAGGTTTTGGGAGACTGGTATTGTCATCTTTTAAGTATCTGTGGAGATGTTATTTATGAGTTCTATTTCTCTTTTCATTCTACCTGTAAATTCCACTCTTACCATCATCCTGGAGAGGTGAATTTATTCCCAAACTAATCACAGATTACCGGAAGTGCTGTCACCTCTGGGTAGGGAACTGATTACATTTGTTTCACAATCACCCAGATACACGTTGAGACACATACGGAGAGGAGGAGGAGGATGAGGAAGAGGAGGGACAGGATGGGGAGAGACGGAGAGGGAGGTGGTCTGTCTCCCAAACTTGCAGCTCAGCTACTTAGCACCTTCCTACTTACTCACGCAAACCCCACCTTAACACGTTTCGGTGGAAAGGCTTTCGGAAGCCCTGGTTCTAAGATTCCGAAGTGTCAGCGCCCTAGGGACCCCAGCTCCAGGCTGTTCAGAGAAAATCAATTTACTGAAAGTCAGCTCATCTAAGGATCATTTCCATAAAGGCCAATTTGTCAAACGTCCCATTTACAAAATGTGTATCCCTCTTATCCGCTTATGAAGCTTACAGGGCTCCAGCCCCGAAGCTCTGGTGGCCGAGAGCCCTGGGATGGGGGCACCGGGCTCCTGGAACCCCAGCCTCGGCCTCTGGTCTCTGCTGTCCTTGGGCCAAGGGGCAGCGGCTTCCAATAACAATAACCACTGATTATCTCACAGGGTCCTGTGGGTCAGGAGTTCAGGGTGGATGAGCCGGGGTTGGGATGGGGGTGGGAGGTGGTGTTCTGGCTTTGTCCTTGTTCAGACGCTCACTCGTGGCCCACTCTTTGCGACCCCATGGACTGCAGCACGCCAGGCTTCCCTGTCCTTCACCAACTCCCAGAATTTGCTCAGACTCATGTCCATTGAGTCGGCGATGCCATCCAACCATCTCATCCTCTGTCATCCCCTTCTCCTCCTGCCTTCAATCTTTCCCAGCATCAGGGTCTTTTCCAATGAGTCAGTTCTTCATATCAGGAGCTTCAGCTTTAGCATAAGTCCCTCCAATGAACATTCAGGACTGATTTCCTTTAGGATGGACTGGTTTGATCTTTTTGCAGTCCAAGGGACTCTCTGGAGTCTTCTCCTTGAGAGCCTCGCAGTTCTTATAAGGTAACTTGTCATCTGAGGGTCGAGTGGGAGCAGCTACTTCCCAGATGGCCCTTGCAGTGTAGAGAGCCTGACACTTGGCTTTTCTGGGTACACTGTAAGTGCCTGGTTAAGCTTTTGACTGTTGAGGCTGCCACTTCAAGGCCACCTATCTCAAATAAACAACTTCCCAGCTTCACAGCTAGCTAGCAAAAAGTCAAGCCATCCCACCCATGAAGTTCCTCTATTAGAAAGACGGGTGACCCAGATAAAAAGAAGATAACAGATAAAATGGACCCTGCTTTCCCCTGCTTAAGTCTTAATTCCCACTCTTAGGTTTTAAATTCACCCATAGAGAGAGAACCAGCAAAACCCTAAACACCCCACCCATTCTCCACCCAGAGGTCACAAGAGGCCGGGGACTTGTCACATGAGGTCACTTTCGAAGAGGACGTCTGAATGGTCAAGCCTGGGTCTGTCTAGTTCGAGACTCGGTCCAGCCACCAAGACCTTTCCCTCCACTCTTGGCTCTTAGTGGAGGAACTGCTTCCTTTCCGAGGCCTCGGTCACCATCCCTTGAGCCGGCCGTGGGCTCTGGATCCTAGGACCCCAGGCAGGGGCTGTGTGAGTGCCGCCGGGGACTCTGGGTCTGGGTCCACCTCTGCGGGGAGACCTCCTCCTTCTGGCCTTCCTGACTGTGTGCGCTGGGCCTGAGGTCCCGCCAGCCACCCGCCGACCTGAAGTGCTTACTCAGTGGTCCATGAGCCACACGCCTCGAGCCCGCCCCCCACGACCAGGGCCCGCTTTCCCTCCTGACGTCTAGAGGCGATGGCTGCCCCGTCCTGGCAGCTGCGCTCTGGCGGGAGAGGCGGATGAATCATGTTAAAGGAGCTTTCAAGCCACCAGAGAGGAAACGTGGGCTCTCGTCTTTCCTGCTCTCTTTCTTCTTCCTCTGTCTCCCTTCTCCCTCCGGCCCTGCCCTTCCCTCTCGCGGCCTCTCTGTGTCTCTGTCTCCCTCTTGTCCAGGTTTTCCTGTGGGGTCAGGGACTAGCCTGACTCTGCCACCGGCTCCCTGAGACAGTGCGGGCAGCAGGGGCCACCCGCAGGAGAGGGGACCACGCGTGGTGACAGCCCCTGCACAGAGGGGTCCTTCGGGGGCAGCCCTGCCTCCCTCCCTAGACTTCAGGGACCTCCTTGGGTTCCTCTGCCACGGCTATGCTGACCCCTGGGGGAGTGAGTCTGGTGAGGCTGAGGGGCCCTCAGGAGCAGAGAAGGGGTGTGGGTGTGAGGCTGGGAGGCTGGGGGAGCCTCCCTGCTGGGGTTCCTGCTTTGCCAACAACCACAAGAGCAGACCTTGGTCTTTCAGCAGGAGGATGACAGGTGGCATGGATCACCAGGTCACCAGGGTCATTTGTAGGTGGCCGCCCAGAGGCTGCTCTCTGTCCAGTGCATTGGAGATGGGCAGGGGAACCTCCGGCTGTCCCGGGGTGTATCCCAGGCTGCCTGGACCCCCATGTAGGCTCTGTCGCCAAGGGCACTGGAAGGCCCTTGCCCCTTTGCATGTGGTCCAGCGGTGATGCCGGGGCAGCCATGGGCAGCACAGGGCATCCACGTGAGCAGCCTTTGAAAACAGCAAGAGTGTCACAGGAGCAAATAAGTTATAGTTGTTGTTACTGTTCAGTCTTGAAGGCGTGTCCGACTCTTTGCAACCCCATGGATCATAGCCCACCAGGCTCCTCTTTCCATGAGATTTCCCAGGCAGGAGTACTGAAGTGGGTTGCCATTTCCTTCTCCAGGGCATCTTCCCGACCCAGGAACTGAATCCGAGTCTCCAACATTGGCAGGCGGATTCTTCACTGCTCAGCCACCAGGGAAGCAAACCAGTTAGATCGATGCCAAGTCAGCAGCTCCTAATCTTTATTAAAAATATCTCATTTACTCCTGCCTCCTCCCGGAACTTTTCCCTGGCTGGCAGACAGGAGGGAGGCAGAGATGGCAGGTGAGCTCACCAAGGCTCAGGCTGCTGGGCCTGGTGTTGACATGCTCTCTGGGAAGGTCATCCACGAGGAAATCCCAGCCAAGTCGTGTATGAGAGGACCAGGGTCTTGTTTTCCATGACATTTCTCCTCAAGCACCCACACATTTCACATTATACTCACGAAACACAAATTCCAGATTTCTGCAACAGAAGATGAAGATGAAGTCTCCTTGGACATTTAATTATCTTTGGCTGGAAATGTGCTGCGGATCTGGGCCTGAAGTAGGGTGGTAAACGTAGGCTCAGATGGTGGACAGCCTGTCTGCCGGGTTCCTCTCCACGTTCTTGGAGGTCAGCAGAAGACTTGGTCTCCTGGTTAAGTGTGTTGTAGGAATCATTTTCCCTTTTCTATGCAGTGATCAGGTTGGCAGCTTCCAATCTGCTAAATAATACTTTGTTGGGCCTGTGTATGGAGAGATTACATAAATAATTTTATTTTTTTAAATGATTTTAAATACCATACATAATAAAAGACATTGTTGCATGGTCTGAAAATAAAAACCTCAATTTAAAAATACTTTTCCTATTTATGAACCTTTAATTTTCCCTCAAGTACAGCTGTCTGCTCTGTAATACCCTGATGGTGGATTTTCAGTTCCAGGAAGCATTGTGAAAAAGTGGGTGTTAGTCACTCAGTCGTGTCTGACTCTTTGCCACCCCAGGACTATAGCCTGCCAGGCCCCTCTGTCCATGGGATTCTCCAGGCAAGAATACTGGAGTGGGTTGCCATTCCCTTCTCCAGGGGACCTTTCCGACCCAGGGATCGAACCCACGTCTGTACTTTGCAGGTGGAATCTTTATCACTGAGCCACCTGAGAAACCCATTGTGAAGATGTATTATGCTGCTTCAGTCCTGTCCGACTCTTTGCAGCCCCATGGACTGTAGCCCACCAGGCTCCTCTGTCCATGGGATTCTCTAGGCAAGATCACTGGAGTGGGTTGCCATGCCCTCCTCCAGGGGACCTTTCCGACCCAAGTACCAAACCCATGCCTCTTAGGTCTCCTGCATTGGCAGGCAGGTTCTTTACCACTGGGCCACCCGGGAAGCCCCTTCATTGTGAAGATGGCAGTCGTCAAGTTTCCCCTTCAGAGGTCATTTCTGGACTCGTCCGCTGCCTCTGTGAACATAGCTCACTTCTTCCCAGCGTGCTCTGGCTCCCTTCCATTCCTCTCTTTCCTTTTAAAGGGAGAGCACCTGTCTAGCTCTTTCTGCCCAATTAGGAGGGTCCGCAGTGTTTCTGCGGTGGTGACCAACCCAGAGCAGAGGGAGCCGGAGTCTCATGGGCTCTGGCAGCAGACAGCAGAGAAAATGGAGTGAAGAGAACTTTCCTTCCACACCCAGTGCCTGGGTTCGTCTCGGGGCCAAGGCTGGCTCAGGGCAGCACTGCGGAGCCACAGACACCATCTTCAGAGTCTCAGCCCCGTTCGCCCACAGCCTCAGACCTTGGCATTCCTTGAGTTATCTATTCCCGAAAAGATATTAATTATTTATTGTTTACATGTTGCTGGGCTTTCTTTTCTTTCTTTCTTTTTTTTTTTTGATTACTTTGAAAGTTATTTAACTGGTCTTGGTGTCGCGCTAGGTTGGAAAGTGTGCCTCCGAAGGTCTGTCCTTCCCGAGCCCCAGGTGTTTGCCTGGGCCTGTGGCCGCCCCCGCGTGAATCGGGGGACAGGTCAGTGCAGAGGAGAGGACTGAGCCTGGGGGGCGGGCGCCGGGCATCCGCTCGGGGGCTTGGCTGGGGCAGTCCATCACTGGCCCAGCGCCGGCGCTGAACTGGTGTCCTCGCCTCTGGGGAGGACGTCGCCGTGGGGACGCTGATTTGACTGGACTAGACAGACTCCACATCAGCGCCTTTGATGGGGTGACGGGTGACAGGAGTGACAGAAGATGCCGACAGAAACAGCTCTGGGAGGGTGCGAGGCCTGGCCCCGGCCCCAGGAGGGAGCAGAGCTGGCACGTGGCGAAAATGCAGCACATGTAGCAGGTGCCGCGAGACGGGCTCGGAAGGTGTGGGGCTCCCAGGAAAGACGCGACAGAGGGGAGGTTTTGAGGCAGAGGTGGCTTTGGCCTGGAGGGCTACATAGTGTCTCAGCAGACGCGGGACCAGGTCACACGAGAGCTTGACGAGCAGATGGAGGAACCGTCTCTACATACCAGGTTAAGAGCAGGGATGCTCTGGCCTGGGACTCACCTCCTCTGACCCCGACTCCCACCACCCAAGCCCGGGGAGATGCCCGGGGCTGACTGGCCTGAGCATGACCGCAGAATCTGTGTGCACTTATACCCTGAACACCGGTGCCCGCTGGCAGCCCCGGAGGTGCCTGCTCGTGTCCACCTTCAGGAGGGACCTCTGTGGGGAGCACAGCTGGTGACCTCTGGATGTCATGGGGCTCCCGGCTGACAGCAATTCCTCCCGCTGATCCTGGCCAGGTGGGCACAGGTGGGCACAGGTGAGGGAAGGGGACAGGAAGCCGAGGGGGGCCGGTAGGACTCGTCCCCCGGGGTGAGCGGTGCTCAGGTGGGTGAAAGGTCACGTGAACACGACTTCCCAGGGTGGGGAGGGAGGCAGCTGCAGGTCAAACCACACTGACTTGAGTTCCATGTCCTGTTAACTTCACAGGACGTGAGGGAGTGGGCAGAGGTCCAGGCTCCCACGGTATCTGCACACAAGTATTCTCATGCCGGAAGACCCCCTGGAGGAGGGTGTGGCCACCCACTCCAGGACTCTTGCCTGGACAATCCCTGTGGACGGAGGAGCCTGGCCGGCTACAGTCCGTGGGGATGCAAAGAGTCGGACGCGACTGAGTGGCTAAACGCTGCACAGCGTTCTGTTCTCAAGCCAGAGCTCCTCCCAACCCCGGATCATCTTTCAGGAATGAAGGATCTATTCCCCCAGCTGCTAGACGTGTCACCAGCTATGACCAGCTGCCGCTCTCTTCCGGAAACGCCGCAGCTGAAGAGAGCGGCTGCATCGCCATTGTGATGCAGAGGGCCACCTGCAGGTGGCGGGGAGAGGGAGACAGCGGAGACGGCCTTGGGGTCACGTCCGGCAGCTCCCGCTGTGGCTGGGTGGTGGGTGGCCTGAGCCCCAGACCGTGGGCAGGACCAGGGGCAGCAGAACAGCCAAGATGGAGGCTGGTGACCCCAGACCCACTGATCTGAGACCACCCCCAGGGATGCCAGGGCAGTCCTCTCCTCCCCCAGTGCCACGACAGTAGGGTGTGGAACGCGTGTGGGACCCCGGGGAAGGGGAAGGGCCAGGGGCACCCTGAATTCATGAAGATGACCCCAAATTGGCAGAGAAACCTTGAACTGATGGAGAAACCTCCTGACTACCTAAGTCCTAGAATCTACTCTTGTGCATAACTGGCTGTGAATCCAGCCTACTACCTAGGACCTGCAGTTTGATTGACTCCTCACTGCTTTTCATTGCTAGGGTTCAGGCAGGCTTCTTGCCAAGTGGGGCACCAAGGCTTGCATGGGGGCCCTGCTTCCTCCTGAGAAGGAAGTCAAGTTGTGTTCGCTGCTGGGAATCTGACACAGCTCAGTAAGCCTTCCAACAAGATCCTGTCTGCAAGGGCGTGGAGCCACGGGGACGCCTGACTGACTGACGGCCTCCCAGTCCTGCACCACCGGGTCCACCACGGCCCACACGCCAGGCCCGTGGCTCTGGGTGCCCTGGGGCTCCGAGAGTCAGGAGGCCTTGTCGGGCAGCCCCGGCTCAGCCCCTCCCCACCGGCTCAGCTGGGACCCTCAGGCCTGAGGCTCTTCCTGCCCCTCCCTCCCCGCCAGGCCTCACACCTGTGTTGCAAGGTGAGTAGGACCTGACCCCGGCCGTGAGCACCCAGCCTGGTGGGCAGGACAGACAGGAACTAGAGGGTCTGATCCAATCAGATGTGAGCTGCAGAAGAGCTGGGATCAGGGTGCCCTGACCACACAGGAAAAGCGGTGAGTCACTGGGTCCTGAAGATGGAAGAAGGCTTCAGGGAGGAGCAGTGACTAAACTGGATCTTACAGGCTGAGTGGGTGTCTGCCAGCTGTCCTAGTCCATCCTGGCTGCTATAATAAAATGCCAGCTGGGTGGTATAAACAATAGATGGTTATTTCTGGAGGCTGGGAAGTCCCAGAGCAGGGTGCCAGCTGATTCACTTCTTGGTGGGGCCTCGCTCCCTGGCTTGCAGACAGCCACCTCCTAGCCAGAGGCTCACACGGCCTTCCCTGGGTGCACGTGGGCAGGGGCAGGGGTGGCAAGGTCTGTCTTCTTCCTCTTCTGAGGCCACTAATCCCACCACGAGGGCCCCACCCTCAGGGGTGCATCTAACCCTAGTTACCCCCTAAAGGCTCCAACTCCTCATAGCATCACACTGGGGGCTAGGGCTGCAGTCTATGAATTGAGGGGTGGGGCACAAACAGCCCATTAAGGACAGGCACGTCCTCCAAGGGCAGGGAGACAGGGAATCATGCCTTGCCCAGAACGTGCTGGAGCAGAGGCCAGGAGACAAGGCCATGGATGCTACTCAGCCCTAGGCTTTCAGGCCCCAGGACTCTGTCCTGAGGAGCCTAGACTAGCCCAGAGGTACTGGGGAACCCCTGGGGTTTGTCATATTTTGTATTTCAATTATAAAAACATTGCTGCCTTATTAACTACAGAACTACCAACTACTGGCTTTCTGCACCCCTCACCCGTACTCACTCAAAGATGCCAGGTTCTAGAAATGACTGACCACCCTCCAGACCTTTAACTCAGGGATGAAATCACTACTTTGTTCTCTTTAAGAAACATACTATGTGGACTGGGACTTGCTTTTTCTAAGAATAAAGTTTTATTTTTCTTCTTTCAAGTTTATGAAAGTGAAAAGTGAAAGTGAAAGTTGCGCAGTTGTGTCCAACTCTTTGTGACCCCATGGACTGTACAGTTTATGGAATTCTCCAGGCCAGAATACTGGAGTGGGTAGCCTTTCCCTTCTCCAGGGGATCTTCCCAACCCAGGGAGTGAACCAGGTCTCCTGCACTGCAGGCAGATTCTTTACCAACTGAGCTATGAGGGAAACAAGAGCCTCTTATTTAGACTCTGTGTTCTCTGAGGCCCCCAGACCTCACATCTAGGGAACAAGAAAAGTTTCACTAGAAACAAAAATGTTTCCTTTACTCTGACTCTACCAGCGTGGGGTGAGGTTGGGAACCCAGGACCCCCAGATTCCTCCCAAAGAGCCAGCAAGCTCCAGAGTGTGTCCCTGGGCTCTGCTGCCCGGCCCTCGCCCTCCCTGGGGCTTGGTTCCCGCTCCAATCACTGGGAGACTCTGGCCCTGGGGCTCAGCTCTGCACAGGCCTGCCTGCTGGGCCCCACGCGTCCATGCAGGTCTGCGCGCTGACCACCACCTGGGTGACTTCCGGGCGCTTCTGCATGGAGCGGATTGGTAACCGTGCCTTGAGGTCTAGAGCGGGATCTGGCCAGGGAGGGAGAGCGGTGCTGGCAGTGGGGACGATTTGTGACTGGAAACAGCAAACCTTCGGTACACTGTGGTTTTCTTCCAACTGGACTGTGTATGAGCGAGTGCAGAGAAGCATACAGACTGGCCCAGGGCTTGAGGGGGCAGGGGAGCCCCGCTGCACGGGCCGGGGAGGGGTCCCCTTGTTGGGTTTAGAGGGGCTCACCGGAGGACCCAGGTGTGAGAGAGAGCAGGGAGGCTGGGCGGGGAAGCTCCTGATGGGTGTGAGTTCACAGGTGAGGGCTGGTTAGGGGGCAGGGAGGGCGTGGGGAAGGAGGCAGGGGGGGTCCCTGGAGTCAGCAGAGTCACATGTTGTGACTCAGATGCCCTGGATCAGAGAGCGGAAATTCATAGATGAAGTCGTGAGGTTGTCACAGGAAAAGTCAGCACATCAGTGTAGATCTTTTATCCCCTGGGAAGCATCTGTTCTCAAAACTTACACCCTGCCTCTAGCAGTGGAGTACAAGGACCCTCTCTGGGACTTGCCGGCCGTTTGGGAGAAATCTAGGGTCCTGGGTTCCCGCCTCCCCCCATCTGAGACCACGTCGAGTCTGTTTGGCATCCATATATCTGGACCATCAACTCAGCGATACTGTTACAGGGAAGCCAGTCCTTTCATTGATACTGACACCCATCAGGGGCTCCTCCCTGGTCCCGGCCCTGGTGTGGGGAGGGAGGGTGCTTCTTCCTGGGAAACATCGCCCACTCTCTGGGCCCTGCCTGTTGATCCCCAGGCAGAGCCCAAAGCCTGTTGGAGGGAAGTCGGGTCATTTTGAATCAAAGTTCAGGTCACTCTGCACGTGCCAGGTCATCCTGGATGCAGTGTGGTGGACAGAAGGACATTGCTGTGTCATTGGGAGGTAACTGGGATGAGGGGCCCGAGACATCCTGCACAGGCCCGAGCCGGAGTCTCCAGGGCCGCCGGTCACCCCAGGGGTTTGCACGAAGGGCTGGAAAGGCTGGAGGTGGGACGGGAATGGGAGGGATCGTCCCCCCATTAAAGGAAGCCTGTCCTTCCCAGTTACTCTTATTAAATAGCTCAGCCTTCCCTTTGAGGATTTTGAAGTTGATCAGACTTGAATCTAAGTGGGTTTTGCTGCTACAGGGTAAAGTTTCAGCCCTTGGCTGGGTGTTTAAGAGCCTCCAGTGTGGCGGCAGGGTTTCCCCAGTGGCTCAGGGGTAAAGAATCCACCTGCCAATGCAGGAGACTCAGGAAGCAGCAGTTTGTTGTTCCCTGGGGTGGGAATATCCCCTGGAGGAGGAAATGGCAACCCACTCCAGTATTCTTGCCTGGAGAGTCCCATGGACAGAGGAGCCTGGAGGGCTGCAGACCATGGGGTCGCAAAGGAGTCAGACATGACTGAGCACCTGGATGCACTGTGGGGCCGGCCATGAAAGCGTCATGCATGGGAACGCGCTGGCCTGGGACGGAGGCCCCTCGAGGCTGTAACGCTGGGTTTGCTCTCAGGACAGCCCGCTCCTGTGCTCCTTCCCTCCTCTTCCCGGAGGCCAGCCCATGGTGGTCTCTTTCCAACCTACAAACCTTTAATGCATGTGGCAAACAGAGGGGAAAGACTTTGAGATCCACAAACAACGCAAATCCCAAGGCCACCCTCCTCCTTATTCAGGCATCCTTCGGAGACTGGCCGTGTGGGTCTCGTGCAGCACTCAGGCCTCTCCGCCCTCCTGTTTCTCCTGTGACAAGGGCCTCAGGTTTCCTGGAGCAAGAAGAGGACATGGGCGTGCCCGGGGCGGCACAGGCGCCCCCCACGCTGACCACCCGCCCGGCTCACACCCCCAGCCCTCCTCCAGCGTCCATCGCATCTATGTGCTTAGATATAATCACTGCATTACGCCTCTGTCCTGACTTCCCAGCTGAACTGATGACATATTTTTCTTTCGTTCTTTGAAAGAATGTTGGACGCAGGGATTCATGTCCCCAGATTGTGCTGGGCAGGAGGGATTAAAAGGGAAAAGGTGCTGTTCCCGACAGGAAGCCTCGTCTTCTGCTCCGCTTCTTTGTAAAGGCACCACAAACACGTTTTTGACACAGGCAGAGTAAAAACACACAGAATATTTCTCTACCTAGTGGTATGCTGAGAGGTGCCAAGTAAATATTTGTTGAGTTCTGGGCTTTGGAGTTTGGGGTGAAGGTGTGAAATGCTTTCGTGGTGTTATTATTACTTTATTTCTGAGCTGAGCTTATTCCAGGTGTGAGCAAGTAGGAAAGTCTGAACTTTCAAAACAGCAGTGCTGGGAAATGACTGCTCGCCGCCCGGGAGGGTCTGCCCTGGGCTTCCTTTAAAAGCTGCCAGCCCGTGGGGCTCCGTGTGTGTGAGTGTGTGTGTGTGAGTGTGTTGTGGGGGCTGTAGAGAATGTTCGAACAGCTCCCTTCAAAGTGAAAAATCCATCACAAGCTAACTGACTGCAGTCCCTCGATTCTAGTGTAAGTCAAAGGGGAAAGTTTATAAAAACTGAATTACATGCAAAATTTCAGGCACAAATCCCTCACCCAGAGCCAGGCTTTCCTCCTAATTCCCCAGCCTTGTGGTCCAAGCCGAGGCTTCGCTGCCAGAGGACGGAGCTGGTTTTGTGCCGAGCGTAAAGAACCCTTTGACTCACTATTTCTGGAGGAGTGTCAAGGAATAATACATGGAAGTTTTTTCTAAATGGCCAATCTCAGGAACTTTCCCGGTGGCCCAGTGGTTAGGACTCCGCCCTCCGATCCGTTCCTGGGTTGGGAGGTAAGTCCCACGCGTCTTGTAGCAAAAACAAATGGAACAGAAGCAATACTGTGGCCAATTCAATTAAGATGCTGTAAATTGTCCACATCAAAAGAAAATAAATGAAGTAAAACGGCCAATTTCTGGTGCAAAGGAGTGCTTCTTAAGCTGCTGCTCGGGTCCCGTGTTTGTCTCTGCCCCCCCACGGAGCCCCATCTTTTCTGTCTTCTCTGTGTCGATGCGCAAGTAGCGTCTGGGGTGTGACAGGCCCGCGAAGATGCCCGGCGCCCCCGCCAGCCCTCTGCGGGGCCCGCTGTCTCCAGGGCGGGATCCGTGGCCATGGCCGCCCGGCTCCCTCCCCGTCTCACGGTGGCTGCTTGCTGTCTCACCCTTGCTCCTCACCTGCAGGCGAGGCTGTCTCCGGGGAGCACGTGAGCTCCCTGCCCTGGCTCCCCCAGAAGCCTTCCCATCACCCCGTGTGCTGTTGTTTCATCAGGTGTGGGGTGCCACCTGCAGCCGTCACCGTGACAGTAACACCCGTAATAAAGCTTAACACTTCCATGGGAGCTGACAACCTGCCAAGGGCCTCCCAGCCGTCGAGTCACTCAGCCGCACCTCCGACCCTGTGACCTCCTGCCTGCAGTCCTTGCCCAACTCCTGGGTTTGCAGGGAGGAGGCCAGGCCCCCGGGCTCGGCACTCAAGGCTCCCGTGGTCACGCCGCCACCTCGGCCGCGGCTCGCTGCACGGCCACCCTGCCCCGCCGACCACCGCCCTCTCCAGCGACGGCAAGCTGCTGGCCGCTCACGGCACACGCTGCCCTTCTTCTGCCCCTCGTCATTTGGCCTTTGCTGCCCTTGACTCACATGTCCTTCTCCTTTTCATCTAGCTTTCCCTGCCCACCCCGGCCACTGCTGTGCCCCTCCCGCGCCCTGCCAGCCCCATCAGAGCTCAGAACACCCCCTGCACACCCCCCGCCAGGTACGGCTGCATGTGTGGTTTCTCCACTGGGGTAAAATGCACACCACATAAACGCTGCCATTTAACCATTTTAGGGGTGCGGTTCAGTGGTGTTGACTCAATGTGTACAACCACCACCACCATCGTTTTCCAGAAAGTGTTCATCTTCTCAGACTGAAACTTGACCCATCCACCTGAGTACATCCTCCTTCCAGACCGGGCAGCTTAGACAATACTTATTCTCTCACGGTTCTGGAGGCTGGGAATCCAAGATCAAAGTGGTATCAGGGTTGGTGTCTGGTGAGGACGCTTGTCTGGCTTGTAGACGTCTGCCCTCCGTCTGCATCCTCGTGCGCCCTTTTCTGTGTTCATGTGTGGATGGGGGACAAGCTGCGGTGTCTCCTCCTCTTCTTAAAAGGACACCAATCCTGTGTGATTAGGGCCCCGCTCTTGTGACCTCGTTTCACCTTAGTAACCTCCCTAAAGGCCTCATCTCCAATTTCAGTCGCACTGGGGGTTTCCACGTAAGAATTTGGAGGCGACACAATTCTGCCCATAACACCATTAACCACAAACTCCCCTTGATCCCTCCTCCCAGCTCCTGGCCACCCCCATTCTACTTTCTGTCCCTATGAACTTGACTGTTTTAGGGACCTCATTAAGTGGAACCGGGCAGTAGCTCTCACTTCAGTGAACATAGAGTCCTTCTCAAGGTCCATCCGTGTTGCGGCATGAGTCAGCATTCCCTTCCCTTTTATGGCTGAATCATATTCCATCACATGGATGAACCACATTTGCGTGTCTGTCCATCCATCAATAAACACTGTGTTTTACAAGGGTCTGTGTTTGCCTCTCCTGAGGCCGGACACCTTGTCTGACACGTCTGTGCGTCCGTGTGCCAAACACAGGTGTTGTCTCCACAAATGTTGACTGGATGAACGGATGGATGAATAATCAACCAGCTAACTCGGTGATCCTCACCATGGGCCTCAAAGCTACTGCTCCCACTTCACAGGGGAATAGCCCAGACTTGGACGGGCAAAGGGACTTTCCAATATCTTCAATTGCCTTTCTTACCTTTTTGGAGATGATTTTATGTGTTTATTTTCCTCTGTGCTGGGTCTTCATGCTGTGCGGGCTCCTCTCTAGTGTGGGGTGTGGGCTCCTCAGGGCTGGGTTTCTCCTGCGCTGAGCACAGGCTCTAAGGCGCGTGGGCTCAGCAGTTGCGGTTCCTGGGCTCCAGGGCTCAGTCAGGCTCAGCGGTCGTGGCGCACGGGCTCTGCTGCTCCACTGTATACGGGACCTTCCCAGATCTGGGATCAAAAGTGTGTCTCCCGCACGGGCAGGTGGATTCTTTACCACTGAGCCACCCGGGAAGCCCTTTTCTTATCTGACTTGTAATTCGACTGTGTAGAAATCACCCTGCTTTTTCTGGACACTACACCCTATTTTAGAAATCAGCCATAGACTTTCATTTCTGTGATGGAATCTAAACTCTAGGGAAAGAGACACACAGAAGGGAGCGTGGGGTCCCCTGAGGGAATCAGAAGCAGGTTTCTGAGGATGAAGCCAGGGTGCCCGGTGGTCAGACATAAGGGGCCTAGCAGGTGCTGCGTGACTTGCTAACAGATTAAGTCTAATATTTTGGTGAGTCCTGGAAGCCCACGGTTTTCAGGAGGCAAATATTAGCATAACAGGCCAGTATCTCCCCAATGTCTTGTGATGCTCTGTGTGTGTTGCCTTTGGGGATGAAATCCTAAAGGACATCTTATAGACTGTCCCCAAACAATGTACATCATCACTCTTGGCTCAGGAGGTCCCCAGTAAGGACCAGACTTCACCTCCGACAGCCCGCATAGCAACAACATCTAAGGCTCTTGGTTAACTTCTGTTACAAAAATCTTGGCTTGCACCAGAACATTACTTTTTAAACCACATTTAAAAGGAATTTGACAAGGATCTAACACAGAGAAATAAAGCAGTTTCACCACCGTGATTCATAAACATCGAGACACATTTTATGTTTATGATTATGGTCCTTAATTTACTCCATAATCATCCTCATCGTCCTAACAAAACAATGAATGGAACCAAGGTCTGTGTGAAATGTTTACGTATTTAAGATGTAAAAACATTCAGAGAAAACGATGCCACGTGAAGAATCTTCTCGGATAAAGATCTGAAGGGTGAATTGTCGTGTCAAATCCTGAGTGATAAATCTGTAACAGGCTCCTCTCCCACCTGTGAAGATTCTGCTGCAGGATTTGCATCTACAGATAAAAGCGACGGAACTCTTTTTGTCAGGTAATGAGTCTCCGTCGCATCTTATGCTGTAGGGCGACCTGCAGTTCCACTTGGACACCATCGCCTGTTACACGTGGGTTAAAATGTACCCACCGGAGACAGCTCGTGGCTGAACCACTGGCAGCCGCTGGCATGGCCCAGGCTGCCCAGCAGAGAGAAGCCCCCATGCTGTCTGACATTTCACCCCTTTGGCCGCCCGGAAGTCCTCCCCGCTGCTGAGTTTGAAGACGCTGAGATGAAGGGCAGCCCAGCTGGTGATCTCATGTTTTGTGAGCAAATCTGAGCTCATTTGCATCTTTGCATCCCCTACAGTAAGGGATGACCTCTAAACCCTAGAGTCCTTTTCATACACGTGAGGGAGCCCCACTTCAAAGAAATTGCAAGATGGACAAGGACTGCAGTTTAGGGGGAAGCAGGAGTTTCTCTGTAAGGTCACGAGCTGGCTAGGCAAGGACACTGGCTTCGTGATGGAACCCTAATCAGTGTCTCTCCAGCCAGCGTCCACACTCGCCGGATACCCGTGTCTAACCCAACAGGAGGGTAGAGCTCCAGCTGGGGTTTGTGATGGCACATGGGCTTCTCCCGCTGAACTGAGTGAAGGAGGCCTCCCCCTGGTTGAACTGGTCTTCAGGGCTCTGGGCCCTTCCCTCTGTGCCCGAGAGATGAGCACACAGATGGAATGCAGACTCCCAGGCTGGGAAGGCTCCGTAGCCACACATTCCTGCTCCAGCCCATCCTGTCCCAAAGTTTCCAAACCAGACCCTTTAGTGGAACTTTTTCATTACAAAGAGACAGTCTTGCCTTTCTCTCTCCTTGAATCCTACTACCTACATATCCTAACCCCAGACTCACAGGCACACATCCAGGCAACCAATACACACACACACACACACACACACACACACACACGCATAACCATGGGCCTTAAAGGAGAGCTCCTTCCAAGATGCTATGTCCCAAGGGCAGACATATTTATCGCAAGGGTCCTTATCTCATGAAAAAGAATTAGCAGAGTCGTTTATTAGTAAACACAGTGAAAGTGTTAGCCACTCAGTCGTGTCCAACTCTTTGCAACCCCATGGACTGTTATCCGCCAGGCTCCTCTGTCCATGGGATTCTCCAGGCAAGAATACTGGGTGGATTGCCATTTCTTTCTCCAGGGAATCCTCCCGATCATGGATTGAACTCACATCTCCGCACTGCAGGCAGATTCCTTACCATCTGAGCCATCAGGGAAGCCCAAACCCAGTCACCATTTCAAAAGCAAAACAAGAAAGTAACTTCTTCCCCCAAATGATGGTCATGGATCTGCTGGTGACTCCGTCTTTGTGTTGGCCCTGCCCCCTAGTTCCACGGGCAGTGAACCCCGGAAACCAGCCTGTGCTCAGACAGCTCCCTGGCGAGCTGGTGGGAGGTGCTGGTAGCAGGGCTGGTTTTGAACTGCGTGGTGAAAATTTAAGGCCGGGGTGTGTATGGAGTGGGAGAGTCCAGTCGGCTGAAGGGTCTAACCCAGGCTGATGCAGGGAGAAGACGCAGCTGGCAATTCTAGAAGTCACCACAGATAAAGCGCCTTGAACTTGGCATGAGTCAGAATCATTAGGGAGATTTGTTGAAACGTCAATTGCTGGACCCCATTCCCAGACTCTCAGCATCAGTGGATCTAGGATGAGGTCGGAGGATCTGGGTTTCTGGCAAGTTCCGGAGTGATGCTGGGATCCAAGGACCACTCTTCGGAACCCAGTGGTCTGGATCTTCCAGTGACCAGCTTTGTTCTTTCAGCCCAGGGCAGTGCTGGGGGTTCTGGGGGTGAGTGGGGTGGGTGGTGAAGGTGGAGGTTCACGCTAACGGCTGCTTGCCAGCCATGTGGTCCTCCCAGCAACCCTGAGAGTGAGATGTGACTTCCCATATCTCCTGAGGACACTGGATCAGAGCCTGCTCTCTCTGGCCTGCGGGTGCGGTATCAGACTGTCTGGAGCTCCCAGAGGATTGCCACATGCGGCGAAGGTTGAGAGCCCCTGGGCTGGATTTGCCCCCAGATCCAGCTTCCAGAATGCGAGGCCATTGGCCCCACACTGTAGAGATTCTCCCCTGAGGGGGTCTGCAGTGGGGCCTGGGGGTTTCCAAAGTCAGCTTTGTGAAAAAAGGGGATTTTTTTTTTTTCCATCCTAGAACTAGAGGAGTTGTTGGGAAAGGCAGGCCTTAGTGGACAAAACTTTTGGGGAAAAACTGTTTTTAAGACAGGGAACGTGGCCATCACCCATGGTTGGGGGCTTCTCCTGGCTCTCCTGAGGAGTGCGCTGCAGTTCTAGGACCTGTCACCAGCACGGCTCACTCCCAGGTGTGACCTGGCCAGCGCCTGTGACTCATCTGTTCACCGCCGTGTCCACCGTGATCTGTGCAAGAGACAAGGGGCCACTCGAATGAAGGTTGTCTGGGGGTCATCAACACGGGGGCTGCTTACAAAGCTGGGGCAAGCTGGGAAAGCGGAGACAGAGCAGTGCCTGGAAGACGAGCGTGAGGAGAAGGCTGCTCCGAGAAGAACGACCTTCGTCAAGGTCAGCCCGAAGCTGCCCCACAAGAAGAAAGTCAGCAGAATGAATGTCCCACTGCCGGGGTGTGCCGGCCAGTGTTCTTAACATGTGTGACATCTGTCCATTTTCTTGGTGTGATCTCTCTCCCCATCCCCTAATTCAAGCTACTAAGTAAGGACACTGGCTGATTTTCTTTTCTTTTTATGCATTTAAAAAAAATTTTTGGTAAAATCACGTAATATAAAACCTACTGTCTTCATCATATGTAGCTGTTCAGTCCAGTGGCACTGAGGGCATTCAGACTGGTGCACAACCATTACCATCGTCATCTCCCAGGGTTTCACCTCCCTGAACCGAAACTCTGTCCCCATTACACACCAAGTCTCCCCACCCCCACCCCAGGCCCCTGGCACATCGGAGGCAGAACTGACGAGAGATGCTCCAGCCCATCCCTGCCCCCATCTCACCCCAGGCTCCTGCCCGCTCTCCCCAATGACCACCTCAGCTGGCGGCGGAGAGGAGGGGAGCCCAGGGAGGTCGTCCACATGCAGGGGGACTGGGGACCCGAACTCAGGGCCCCTGAGTCTCTCCCACCCCTTCCAGGGGCCCCGAGGCGCTGTCCTGGGACCCAGGGCTCCGCAGGGCTTGTCTGGACACCCTGACCTACGTGCTGCCGTCAGGCTCAGCTGACACCACGGCTCCAAGCAGACCCCAGGCTTGAGATCGAGCTGTGGTCGGGGAAGGGTTAGGGGCTGTGGAGGGGCACAGACGTCCTCTGAACCCGGCCGTGAGAATGGAATCCCGTGCCAGGGCGTCGCTGGGGAAGTGGGCGGGCTAGGAAGGTGAGAACCCAGTGGGAGGTGGGGTCGCTGGGAGAGGAACGCTGGAGAATGTTCCCATGCTTTGACACAAGTCACCGCGGAGGGGGTCACCCCGCCCAGACCCCCCCGTGCAGACAGACACCCTCTCTGACTCTCAGGAAGGCCAGCATCTGAGCTCCCCTGACTGAATCAGTGAGCAATACTTCCTGGGAGATGGGAAACCATTTCCATGAACACTAGATAGAATAATTCATACAGGATTTCATAAACATCTAGAAAACATTTTCATTTCGTACACGCATTTTTTTTTTTTTGGGTTCTACGAAAATTCAGAGCCGCTTACACCAAAGGTTCTTAAAACTGTAAAATGCCATTACTGTGATGATCGCCTACTACTCCATATGGATCCTGGCTGTGAAAACCCATTTTTAAAGTCTCCTCAATCCAATTAAACGCCTTCCTGACCCTCTGTCTGCTGTGTCACAAGGGGACGGTTGCGCTTGATTCCATTACCCCGAAATGAAGCGTTTATAAGAATGCGTGTCCAGGTGCCCGAGGGGCCAGGGGTCAGGTTCCTAGCTGCTGAGCCGTGAACTCAGGGGTTGTTGGCTGTTGTAGGAAATGCTGGAGGGAAGTGACGGCGTCTCCACGTCGGGGAGCAGGCGTGAACGCAAGGCCCGCATGTCCCCTTGTGGAGCACGGCCATGAGTGGTCTGGGGAGGACCCCCAGGAAGTGATGCCTGCCCTCCCCTACTCTTCTAAGAGTCAGCCTTCCTCCAGGAGCCCTGCCACACAGACCCCTGAGCGCCCGCCGGCTGGGACTCCAGCAGGAGGCTCACCTGTTGTTTTGGGACGGTGCCGGCTTCTACCTCTCCGCCCTCACTGAAGACCCTGAGGTCAGGGACCATCTGTGAAGGCGTATTCAGCTGACCACTGGTCTCGGAGCCTCCTGGGCTGGGTGGTAACTGAAATGATGCTTCTAAAATATTCACTGAGAAGGCAGGCTGAGGGGTGGAAACATACATGTGAACCCTTTGAGAAGGCACACCATCTCCTCATCCACTCCTTGGGAGTTTTTAACGATACAACGAAGGGCCCAGACAGGGTGACAGCTGGGGGTGAGCCGGGGGAGCGACCCCCACCTTCTGACTTGTACCATCTTTCATGTCTTCAGGCACTTTTGCCTGCATTGTTCTGTTTGCTCCCAGGAGCGAGAAGACCGTTACAAGACGCCGGGACAGGCTCGGAGACACCATGTGACCTGCACACGCTGAAACCATTGAGACTCAGATCCAGGCTTTCTGACTCCAAGTCCAGCTTTTAATAAAGCTGGGCAAGTCTTCAGAGAGCAAAGGACAAATCAGCATTGACTGAAGACCTACTATGCATCCAGCACATGTTTTTCCTGTTACATCCTCTCCCAGGCTGGCCCGGTGAGTACGCACTTGTTCATTTTACTGAAGAGGAAGTCAGCTCAGCATTCAACAGCATGACCAGCTGGAAAGTGGTAGGAGTTGGGGTTAAAACCCAGTTCTGCCTGCCTTTAAAACCACTTTCCTCTCATCTCTGCTAATGTCGTCCTTTTAAATCACATATGAGAGAACAGAGACCCCAGGGGTTAAGTGACCTGCAGGCTGGCACAGTGGGTCACAGGGAGAGCTGAGCCTGGACTCCGACCCACGACCCCACCAGGCTCTGGGATGTGTGATGGTCTCATCGTGGCTGTCCCCAAATCAAACAAGACCATAATGAGGGGCCCGGTCAGTCCTTCACAAGCAGCTCTGACATTTAGCAGAACTGGGTGAGGAAAGAGGCCTGGTATCAAAGCTTGCGGCTGGCGATGGATCCGGGGCAGTCCTATATATAGATGTCATTGTTTGCCAGTATTTTCAACTCGCTTGTCTGAGCTGCCTGGTAAACTCTTTCAAGTCCTATTTCTCCACGGGCACCGTGAACCATGCGGAGAAAATCTGTGGACGCTGAATCACTAACGCTATTGATTATCTCATTGTCTGAAGTAGCCAGCTGGGACTCTGTTCTGACAAATAAAGGTCCAACGACCCAGCCGCAGGCACCCGAGCGGTGGGCGCAGAGTCTGAGCGGTGTCCGCAGAGGCACGGAGCCCCGGGAGGCGCGGAGAGGACAGAGGTGCAGAGCCTGTTCCGAGAGCCCCCGCAGCCCTCACAGCGGTGACAAAAGGAGACGTAGAAGGAGGCAGGTGTCTCAGCAGATGGTCTCTATCCAGGGAGTAGCAGCAGAGATGCTGACGTCAAGAAAACACAGGGGCTGTGACCCCAGTGATGACTCTATTTCCTGTTCCAGGCAGCTTGGCAGGGATTCCTGGTACGAGGAACACTTACTCGCTGTCAAGATATACTGGTCTCTATGTCTCACAATGATCTGAGAGGCTAAAGAGATGGGAGAGGCTGTCTTTCAAGGACACAGGTTGGGCTTCGAGTGACATTCTGCCAGCATCTCTCTGCTGTTGCAAATGTTTATAAAGACTGATTAATATGGGAGGCGAGGAGCAAGTGGATCTCCAACTCTCTCGTGGACGAAGGATTGCAAAGGATCCCTATTACAGCGAGGTCAACAGAGGCTGAGAGAGAGCACCAAGGGCTGCTGTGAACAGTTGTGCAGGTTGTGCACTGAACAACTCTAGGGGGAGCCATTTACCTTCTGATCTCTTTTCAGACTTGTGCAGTGTGTAGTGTACACATTGTATGCGATGGCCAGGGAGTCCAGGGCATGCTGGAGTCTATCAGCTCTGAACATGAAAAGCAGAGAACTGATTTCAGGCAAAGCGTCTTGGACTTAAACTGAAGTTCACGTGACCCAGTTGTCCTGATACTCTGTACCCAGAGGAAGAAAGCTTCAGGTTTGTTTGCGCTCTCAGAGCTGGAACATCAAGGACTTGGGCAGTTTCTTTAGGCAACACCATTCTCTCTTGCAGCTCTGCAGAGCCAGGGTCAATTAAGGCAGGTTGACCCCGAGGCCAGTAGGAGCGGATGGCTAAACAGGCATCTGTGCCCTCGGGGACAGCTGGAGCCCAGCTCCCAGCCCCGGTACGGCCGAGGGCAGCACGTAGTGACCAGTGGGCTCCCCAAGCTCTGCGAGCACCAGCAGCCGTGGCCAGGAGGTAGAGCTGATCCCAGCTCCATCCTAGCAGCTGCCATGCCCCGTGAGTCCCACTGACCCCGTGGGTGTCACGGCCCCAGGGACTGTCAGGGAGCTGATGGCTGTGGTTGTTCAAGTCACAGGGACCCAAAGAGCGCCCACCGCGCTCTGCACGCAGGCCACTCAGAACCATCTCAGAATCCAGGGTGTGCGGGGAGCCTCGGACATGTCTCGGGGGGTGGGGATGGGGTCAGGATCGGGGAAGACAGTCCGGGCTCTGCAGAGTCGGGCTGCAGGGACCCAGGGACGTGACCTCATTTGTGCCCAGAGGCTGCCAAAGTCCGAGGCAGACTGGCTGCACAGAGAGATTCATTTCACTGCAGAAACAGGGAGCGTATCCCGAAATGCTTCGTCCTGTATTCCTAGGGCTCCTGGGAGGAGGGGTGGTGGGCGGAGGAAAGGCTGGGACCCCTGCACAAAAATAAAGCTGCCTGCGCTTCCCAGGTGAAGCCAGCAAGGGGACAAGGGGACCGGGTCACGGGTCAGCAGGAATGAAGTCGTGGGCCTCAGGTGGAGGCGCGGCAGGTAACACTCAGGTCCCGCCCCCCAGACTGTCCTGGCCGGGGGCCAGGCTCCTGGTTGTCCAGGAAGAGGACCTGAGGGTCTTGTGGACTCTTCCCTGACCACTTCCTCAAGGTCTGGCTGGGGCCAAAATCAGGAGGAGAGTAAAACCCACCCATTAGGACACGTTGCTCTTGGAAGGCCCTGCCCGGCTGACTTGCAGGCCATCGTGCTGAGCATGTTGACGTTGTCCGGGCCTCACCAGGAGATCCTGGCAGAGGTGTCTGAATTAAGACGATGGGCAACCTTCTGTAAGAGGGAAAAAAAAGGGGCCTCTTCTGCCCAGAATGATATGGCGGGGATGGAAACTCATAGAATTTTATCAGATCCCTCCAAAGAAAAGGCAGGGCAGTACTGTTTCAGAGCAGCCAGAGGAAAACTCGGGGACTGACTATAAGAGGGGGCGCCCCGAATGTCAGGGAGTAGGGGTCCTTTGCATTGGGGAGCCATTAAAAGCAGCCGCCCCTTCTCAGAACCTCCGCCGTGACACTGCTGTCCAACAGACAGGCTCCCAGTGGATTGTTGAAAGGGGCACGCGTCTCACCCACTCCCATGTTTTCCTCTGCTTTAATGAGATTTAGGGAATTAAGACCATGTGAAAGAATGCTGGGGGGACTTCCCTGGTGGTCTAGTGGTTAAGACTCTGCACTCCCGGTGAGGGGGCCCAGGTTTGATCCCTGGTCAGCAACTAGATCCCACAGGCCACAACTGAAACCTGCACACTGCAACGAAGCGCGGGCCACAGCTAAGACCCAGCACAGCCAAACAAAAAACGGTTTATTTATTTATTTTTTAAGAATTCTGGGGACAAAATAAGCTGGGAGTTTTTTGTTTTTTTTTTTTTTTTAAGCTGGGAGGTTTGCTGTGGACTCCAAACTAGGCAAACTCTGAAAGTCACATGTGAGATTTAAATAATAGCAAACAGCACCCAGGAAGCATCAGCGTTATGAGATCGGTGCTTCCACGGAACCCTGAGGGTAGTGAGTCTGAGCCAAGAACAGAAGGCAAGGAAGACAGACCGTGGCTGGTCATAGTTGGGGCCGCACAGGTCTCTGGTGCCATTTATTTTTTTTTTTTTTTGAAATGGAAGCACATAGCTTTACTGTTTTGCCAGGTGCGGGGGTCGCAGCAGGCTAACGCCCTCAAGACAGTGTCTTGGACATGGAAGCAACCTAGATGCCCATCAGCAGATGAATGGACAAGGAAGCTGTGGTACATATACACCATGGAATATTACTCAGCCGTTAAAAAGAATTCATTTGAATCAGTCCCAATGAGATGGATGAAACTGGAGCCCCCTATACAGAGTGAAGTAAGCCAGAAAGACAAAAAACATCACAGCATACTAACACATATACATGAAATCCAGAAAGATGGTAACGATAACCCTATATGCAAAACAGAAAAAGAGACACAGAAATACAGAACAGACTTCTGAACTCTGTGGGAGAATGTGAGGGTGGGATATCTCAAAAGAACAGCATGTATACCATCCATGGCGAAACAGATCACCAGCCCAGGTGGGATGCACGAGACAAGTGCTCCGGCCTGGTGCACTGGGAAGACCCAGAGGAATCGGGTGGAGAGGGAGGTGGGAGGGGGGATCGGGACGGGGAACACGTGCAAATCCATGGCTGATTCACATCAATGTATGACAAAACCCACTGAAATGTTGTGAAGTAATTAGCCTCCAACTAATAATAAAAAAAAAAAGACTGTGTCCTGGGACTTCCTCGGCGGTTCAGTGGTTAAGAATCCACCTTGCAATGCCAGGCACAGGGGTGTGATCTCCCGTCGGTAAACTGAGATCCCCCAGGGCAAGAGCAGCTCAGCCCGCACCCCACAGCTAGAGAGTCTGCCTGCTGCAAGCCAGGATGCTGCCACACGCAGGGAATATCCTGCCCGTTACAAGGAAGACCCAAGGCAGCCAAATCAATTAATAAAATATATGTTTTTTAAAAGGCTGTGTGTCCGGTCTTGGAGAGGGTTTGAGGACTCTTTCAAGGAGGAGAGCCTGATCAACTCGAGGCGCTCTTCTGTTGGGTCTGTGATGAGGTCACGGGGAACAGCAGCATCACCCTTCTGCTTCCAGCCGGTCTCAGGTCTTCCTGTTTGTGGGCGGCATAGTTCACTTCTTCCCTCTGCCGGGGGGGTTTCTGATTCCAAGTTCAGAATTGCATTGGTGAGGCCGAGCAGCAGGAGTCGTTTACCCAGCTCCATCCTGTAGAGGGCTCGTCTGGGACCTACTTTTCTTCTTCCTCCTCAGAATGATCTTGGTTTCCCGTGGGTGGGTCGGTGGGGTCCTTCTGGGTGGTCCACTCGGCGTCCTCCTGGTCAGCGTGGTATGCCTTCTTTGCTCTGGTGTGATGGATCAAGGGACAATACCTGCAACTTTAACTGAGCGCTCAGTTCCCCTGCTGCTGTCCACTACCTGCTGACGTGAAAGGTCCGGGCGTTGAGAAGCAGAATCCTTCCAGAGGGGCGAGGCGCCTTCCCCCCTCTAGGAGGTTCAAGCTACAAAGCCTCGGGGTGGCCTCAAGTGAGACCTGTCTCCTCAAAGTGAGGAGTTTCCCGGCCAATGCACCAAATGTTATAGCCACGCTTTCCGGGAAGCAAACTCACTCAGAAGGACAATGCAGATAGTGGAGTGCAGTTTATTACACTGGCGGGCCCAAGGCAGAGTCTCCTCTTAGCCAAGGACTCTGGTGCCATTTATAATGCCGAACAAGTCTTAACGTTTAAGAAATCAACACGTTTAAGAAATTTCTTAACAAGTTGAAGAAATCTTAGGCAAACAGCAATATCCACTTCGGGCTTCCCAGGTGGCACTACTGGTAACGAATCTGCCTGCCTATACAGGAGACACAAGAGACAAGGATTCAACTGAAAATGGGTCAGAAAGATCCCCTGGAGAAGGAAATGGAAACCCACTCAGTATTCTTGTCTGGAGAATCCCACGGACAGAGGAGCCTGGTGGGCTACGGTCCACGGGGGTCGCAAAAGAGCTGGACATGACTGAGCACACACACATTATCCATTTACTGCCTGGAGGGTTTAATTAGCGGTTGATCAGGCTCTGCTTGTTGCATCTTTTCCTTTGTTGTCTCAAATAATTGGCTCCCAAACCACGAGACAAAAATCACTGGCAGAGCTTCAAGTCCCTTTGCACAGCACACATCATCTGTGGATTCAGTAAATATTTATCACAAGTTCTATGGACTGCCGTTTTTCACATTGGTATAAATAAAACACTAATCTAATAGCAAACATTGCTAAAAGGTATTGACACCTTTTGCCACGTACTTTTTCAATCAATAGGTACTAAGTAAATACAAATGCTATTCTAAGTCTGTATCTTTTAAACTATGGCTTAGATCTGATAGACAGAGTGCCAGATGAACTATGGATGGAGGTTTGTGACATTGTACAGGAGACAGTAATCAAGACCATCCCCAAGAAAAAGAAATGCAAAAAAGCGAAATGGCTGTCTGAGGAGGACTTGCTGTGAAAAGAAGAGAAGTAAAAAGCAAAGGAGAAAAGGAAAGATAGTCCCATTTGAATGCAGAATTCCAAAGAATAGCAAGGAGAGATAAGAAAGCCTTCCTCAGTGATCAATGCAAAGAAATAGAGGAAAACAATAGAATAGGAAAGACCAGAGATCTCTTCAAGAAAATTCGAGATACCAAGGGAACATTTCATGCAAAGATAGGCTCAATAAAGGACAAAAATGGTAGGGACCTAATAGAATCAGAAGATATTAAGAGGTGGCAAGAATACATAGAAGAACTGTACAAAAAAGATCTTCACAACCCAGATAATCAAGATGGTGTGATCACTCACCTAGAGCCAGACATCCTGGAATGTGAAGTCAAGTGGGCCTTAGGAAGCATCACTATGAACAAAGCTAGTGGAGGTGATGGAATTCCAGTTGAGCTATTTCAAATCCTAAAAGATGATGCTGTGAAAGTGCTGCACTCAATATGCCAGCAAATTTGGAGAATTCAGCAGTGGCCACAGGACTGGAAAAGGTCAGTCTTCATTCCAATCCCTAAGAAAGGCAATGCCAAAGAATGCTCAAACTACTGTACAATTGCACTCATCTCACACGCTAGTAAAGTAATGCTCAAGCTTCTATGAGCCACGCTTCAGCAATATGTGAACCGTGAACTTCCAGATGTTCAAACTGGTTTTAGAAAAGGCAGAGGAACCAGAGACCAAATTGCCAACATCCACTGGATCATCAAAAAAGCAAGAGAGTTCCAGAAAAACATCTATTTCTGCTTTATTGACTATGCCAAAGCCTTTGACTGTGTGGATCACAGTAAACTGTGGAAAATTCTGAAAGAGATGGGAATACCAGACCACCTGACCTGCCTCTTGAGAAACCTGTATGCAGGTCAGGAAGCAACAGTTAGAACTGAACATAGAACAACAGACTGATTCCAAATAGGAAAAGGAGTACGTCAAGGCTGTATGTTGTCACCCTGCTTATTTAACTTATATGCAGAGTACATCATGAGAAATGCTGGGTTGGATGAAGCACAAGCTGGAATCAAGATTGCTGGGAGAAATATCAATAACCTGAGATATGCAGATGACACCACCCTTAATGCAGAAAGTGAGGAAGAACTAAAGAGCCTCTTGATGAAGGTGAAAGAAGAGAGTGAAAAAGTTGGCTTAAAGCTCAACATTCAGAAAACTAAGATCATGGCATCTGTTCCCATCACTTCATGGGAAATAAATGGGGAAACAGTGGAAACAGTGTCAGACTTTATTTTTGGGGGCTCCAAAATCACTGCAGATGGTGATCGCAGCCATGAAATTAAAAGACACTTACTCCTTGTAAGGAAAGCTATGACCAACCTAGAGAGCATATTAAAAAGCAGAGACATTACTTTGCCATCAAAGGTCTGTCTAGTCAAGGCTATGGTTTTTACAGTGGTCATGAATGGATGTGAGAGTTGGACTATAAAGAAAGCTGAGCACCAAAGAATTGATGCTTTTGAACTGTGGTGTTGGAGAAGACTCTTGAGAGTCCCTTGGACTGCAAGGAGATCCAACCAGTCCATCCTGAAGGAGATCAGTCCGGGTGTTCACTGGAAGAACTGATGTTGAAGCTGAAACTCTTGGCCACCTGATGCGAAGAGCTGACTCATTGGACCCTGATGCTGGGAAAGATTGAGGGCAGGAGGAGAAGGGGACAACGGAGGATGAGATGGTTGGATGGCATCATCGACTCAACGGACATGGGTTTGGGTGGACTCTGGGAGTTGGTGATGGACAGGGAGGCCTGGCATGCTGCTGTTTATGGGGTCGCAAAGAGTTGGACACAGCTGAGCGGCTGAACTGAACTGAACTGAAAAACAGTATTATTCTGTTCTCTAATTGAAAAAAAAATGAATTCTTATCGACCATGTATTGACCAATTATTATGTGCCTGGCTATGTGTGAAACACTTCACATGAAACATCTCATTTAATCCTAACAACTTATCCAGGTAGATGTTAATGTGTAACTCCTATTTTATAGATGAAGAAACTGTGGCTTGAAGAGTTTTGGTAACTTACCTATGGTCCCAAGAGGTGGAGACCAGACTAACCTATAACTGAAGGAAATATTTCTCTCATAACCGTTCTGTTCAGAGATAGGTGTGAAAACATTTTAGATTTTGTTTTTGTGTCATTTTTTTAAGTTTTTTTTTTTTCACTACAGTGGTTTTGTGTTTTCCCAAGGCATTTGTATATACCAGTTTTCTTTCCCTATATTATCATGCCTTGTCTATTGTATGGTTGAATTGCATTTTATTTTGCCATTTCCCTATTTTTGGACATTTAGATATCTTTTTAAAAAATTTTAATTAATTTGACTGCACTGGCTCTTAGTTGCAGCTTGTGAGAATGTTAAGCTACAGCGTGGGAACTCAGTTCCTGACCAGGGAGGGAGCCAGCGTCCCCTGCACTGGGAGCATGGAGTCTCAGCCACTAAGCCTTAGCCACCTTCCTTAGGCACCAAGGAAGTCACCATTTAGACGGTTTCTAAGGTTCATTAGTAACTAATGCATCTTGGGAGAGTGTAAAGCTGCCCACCTAGCATTTGCCCCTACGTCTCCAACCTTAGAATCTGTGCTGGCCGTGAGACCTGACGAGCCAAGCGAGGCCGAGCAGAGACGGGCGGTGTGTTCACACGCTGAGGGGCTCTCTGGCTGCTCCTGGGAACCCTACAGTGGCCCCCACGGGACGAAGCCAGACTGGCGTGCTGATGGCTGCCACACGTGGCCCAGGCACCCGCCACCCCTGCCGACAGCCTGTCAACCACCAGGCTGCTCGGTAAGCTTATCCCAGGTCATCTGTGGCCAGCCTGACTGCAGACACACAATGGAGCCCAAGCTGGTCCGAATGAGAAGAACCATCCAGCTGATTCACAGATGTGAGTGTTAAGTCACTTAGTCACCTCCAATTCTTTGCGACCCCGTGGACTGTAGTCCACCAGGCTCCCCTGTCCATGGGATTCTCCAGGCAAGAATATTGGAGTGGGTTGCCATTCCTTCCTCCGGGGGATCTTTCTGACCCAGGGATCGAACCCAGGTCTCTTACATCCCCTGCATTGGCAGGTGGATTCTTTACCACTGGTTCCACCTGGGAAGCCCTCCAAAGAGTTTACCAATTATGAAATATTATCTTTTTCTGTGATTTAAGATGCCAATTTTATCATAAATTGAACGCGGGCACACATGCACACATACTTGAGTCTGTTTCTACTATCTTATTTGATCCTGAATGATTGCAGACTTTTGTAACTGCAGTGGTTTTATAGTCCTTTTGGGCAGCTGGCAGTAAAAACACTTCCTCCTCCCCAATCACTGCTTATCATTCTTTTCAACTTTTTCTTGGCAGTTCTTGCTCATTTTTTCTTCTCAGTGAACTTTAGAATCACTTTATCAGATTCTAAAAAAAAAAAAAAAAAATGCCTGGGACTCATGGCTTTTAATCATTATTTACATTTTCACTGTGATTTACATTTTCACTTCAGTCTCACTTGTCCAGGCTGGTTGCAAACTTCCTAAAGATGACATCCACATCTTATTTACATCTCTGACGTCTCCACAGGGCCTTATACACAGAAAATGCCCAATAAGTGTGTGCTGATGCAGAGAACAGTCCCCAGAAACCTCCACCACCAGGGCTTTTTAAAAGTGTATTTTTAAGCTACCTATCAAAAGAGGAAAATAATAGCAGCTACTGTACATCTGATTTCAAGATGTATTTTCAAAAGACTCAAGTGAAATAGTTTAAAACAGAAATATCAACATTTAAATGATTCTGTACAAAATAAATTAATAGAGCAAATTTGAAATTAATGCCCAAAACTGTCCAGTCTTTTTTGTACTTCACTTCTACTGTCATGCTGAACACTGAAGTCTAAGTAAGCCATTACTCAGGTTTCCATGGTTTTGCTGTGTGTGCATGTGTGTGCGCGCGTGCGCGTGCGCGCATGTGTGTGTGTGTGTGTGTGTGTGAGATGAAACCCAGCAAGACTGACTTCTGTTATAAGTGCTTCCCTGGTGGCTCAGACGGTAAAGAATCTGCCCGCAATGCAGGAGACGCAGGTTCGATCCCTGGGTTAGGAAGATCCCCTGGAGAAGGAAATGGCAACCCACTCTAGTATTCTTGCCTGGAGAACCCCAAGGAGAGAGGAGCCTGGCCGGCTACAGCCCGTGGGGTTGCAGAGTCAGACACAATCGGGCACATGCATGCATGTGCATGCAGATATAGGAATGTCTCCATATACAAATTCTTTAAAATATAAAACCTTAATAGAGATAAAGGAAATCTATATGACTGGTTCATGGTCCTGACCCTCCAACCTCAGGTGTGTCCATTTGCAGAGAAATCTACATGATTACAGTTGACAGTGACCTCGAGAGGCAGTTCCTCCTTTTAAGTGAAAAGGAAACTGAGATTCTGAAGAGAAACATAGAGTCATATGAGGAACTGACAGCAAAACTGGGCCTGGAATCCCCTCCACTAGCTCCCATTCGAGTGATATTTCCATTACATTAGGCTGTGACATTGCAAATTTCTTGACCTTTTCCCAAAACCAAATTAGAGTTACTTGGTAGAAGCATGCCTTGTACAATTTTGGTCCTTGTTTTGGGGGGAAAGGGTGTCATGAAATCAAACAAACTGTTAACGGAGGCCTGAAAACTCTAAAAGATGGATTTGTGCTAAAAGATAAACCTGCTCTTTCAAAAGAGCAGTATCTCTTTCAAAGCAAAATGGCAGCCCAATAAAGCTATTGAAGAGTATCTTCAACAGGCATAAAAAGTGAAAAAAGAAAGAGAAAATGTGGCATCAAAGGAGAGTGACTTTCGACTGACAATACAATCCATCAGGCTGCAGAGGAGGTGGACGGAATGAAAGGAAGGCCACCAGACGCCCCTGGAGCAGGACTGACCGGGAAGGGGAGGCTGACACGTGCTCAGAGTGACGCTGTATCTCGGAGGGCTTCACACGCGATCGCAGCTACGGAGGTAGAGCGCCGTGGGATGAGGAGTTTAGAAGACAGGTCTACCACCTAACGAGTCAGTAACCTAACCTGGGGAGAGACACCCCTCTGTCAGAGGCTGTGCAGCCCGACGGTCATCTGACCGGAGACCGTTTATCACCTGGAGGTGGGTAACCGTGGTTACAGAAGATGAATGACAGGTAGGTGACTCACAGCTCCTTCCTTCCTGTGTGACAAGGCAGGAGTTTCGTAGATCCAGGCACCGCACCTCAAGCAGACGGGAAATACTTGTGTTCACTTTTAGAAAAAGAAACACCAAGAAGTGCTCACAGGAGAGACTTGAGTCCTCTTTGTAAGGACGGACTTCTAGGAACTGCCGGAACCTCCTAACATTCACACAGTTGTCAACAAAGTGAGGTTTAGTGTAGCTTGGTGTTTTCTTTTTACAGACTGGGGTAAAAAGAGTCTTTTCTCTAATTGAGGACAAAATAGCAAATAGGGAGATTGTTCCATGGAAGCCAGGTTTCTCTGGCATGTCTGACTCATTCAGCTTGAAACATCACAATGAACAGTTTTTTGAAAGAGACAAGGCTGAGTTAATAAGAAGAATGATTCTACCTCATGCCACATGCAAAATCAATTCCAGGGTGAATTGCAGATACAAATATAAAAGGTAAAAAAATAAAGCTCTAGAAAATAACACGGGGACATGTCTCCACGACTTTTGAGACGGACAAGCATTTCTCAAACAGAACACACGAAAAGCACTGGTCTTAAAGGAAAGACTGTTAATCTGGACTGTGTTACAATTAAGAATTTCTGATCAACAAAAGTCACTAGTTAGAGGAGAATGTGAAAAAGCAAACCACAGAGTGAGAGAAGATATTTGCAATACATATAGTCAATGAAAAACTTGTGCCCAGAAAATATAAAGATTTCCTACAAATCAGTAAGAAAAAAGTCAATTTTTAAAGAAGAGTTCAAGGCCTTGAATAGGTGCCTCATCAAAGAAGACATCCAAATGGCCAATAAGCATCTGAAAATGTGTTCAGCCTTACTGTTCATCAGGGAAATGCAAATTAAAACTCCAATGAGATTCCGTTACACATGCACCAGAATCAATGTTAAGAAGACAGACTATACCAATAGTTGGCAAAGACGTAAAGTAATTAGAACTCTAATATACTGTTACTGAGAATGTAAACTAGTACGATCACTTTGGAAAATTCTAGGGTAGTATCAAGATGTGGGTTCGATCTCTGGATGGGGAAGATCCCCTAGAGAAAGGACTGACTACCCACTCCAGTATTAGTGCCTGGAAAATCCCACAGACAGAAGAGCCTGGTGGGCTACAATCCATGGGGTTGCGAAGAATCAGACATGGCTTAGCGACTAAACCGCAACAAGTTGACTAAAACTGAACAATGCCAACCCCACTACTCAGTGAGTGTACTCCTGGGTTTGCATCACAAGTGTGCACCAAAGGCAAGAGAAAAAGTCCTCATAGAAACTTTCATTGAGCTAGTAAAGAACATTAATCATTGTAGTTCCAAACTGAAAACCAACCAAGTGTTCACCCACAGCAGAATAGAAAATCTGTGCTGCAGTCATACAGTATAATACTATACAACAATGAATAGGAACAATTACCACAACATGGAGGAGTTTCTCAAACATGTCTTTGAACAAAAAAAAATCAGACACATAGGAGTGCATACCATGTCATTCCATTTATGCCAAGTTCAAAAACAGGCAAGCTTACTGCGACGGTGGTAGAAGGAAGTTAGTGGCTGGTTACCTTCTGGACGTGGAACAGAAGAGACATGATTCAGAGGGCTGTGTGGAAGCCTCCTCAGGCACTGACAGCATTGTTTTCCGATCTGGACTAGATTACATGGGGATGTCCACTTTGTGAAAATTCTGTGCACTTTTCTGTAGCAGGTACACCTGAATCAAATGTTTATCTAAAATTGTCTGTACACAATATGAATACGTGTATACACACAGTCCTTAGCCATGCACTTGAAAATAGTCAAAATGGTAAATTTTGTTATGAATTTTTTACAATTAAAAATTCACGCATGAGACAGGGTGCTCGGGGCTGGTGCACTGGGATGACCCGGAAGGATGGGATGGGGAGGGAGGTGGGAGGGGGGTTCAGGGTGGGGAACACATGTACATCCATGGCTGATTCATGTCAATGTGTGGCAAAAATCAATATTGTAAAATAATTACAATATTGTAAAATAATTGCTGCTGCTAAGTCACTTCAGTCGTGTCCGACTCTCTGTGACCCCATAGACGGCAGCCCACCAGGCTCCACCGTCCCTGGGATTCTCCAGGTAAGAACACTGGAGTGGGTTGCCATTGCCTTCTCCAATGCATGCAAGTGAAAAGCGAAAGTGAAGTCGCTCAGTCGTGTCCGACTCTTTGTGATCCCATGGACTGCCGCCTACCAGACTCCTCCGTCCCTGGGATTCTCCAGGCAAGAGTACTGGAGTGGGGTGCCATTGCCTTCTCCACCTCCAATTAAAATAAATAACTTTAAAAAAATTTTGCAATAAGTGTTTATAACATGAAAAGAAGGACCAAACCCTGCTGATGCCTTGTCTTTGGACATCTGGCCTCCAGAACTGTGAAGGAATAACTCCCATAATTCAAAGCCAAATAGAATGAAGTAAAATAATATGCAGCCCACCTCTTTTCCGCCACACGGTGTAATAATGTTCCATTTTTAGCTCCCCTGAGTTCCCATCAGTATTTTTTTAAAGCTCAACTTAGCTTCTTATGTTAGCAATATCTGTTCCCCCAAATAAATGTTTTCTAATACAGAATTTATCTCAATTTAAATAAGGGAATTTCTTAGAGAACAAACTATGGTTGCCAAGGGGAAGAATGAGGGGAAGGGATGGGGGGTTTGGGACGGACGTGTACACGCTGCTACGTTTAAAGCGGATAGCCAACGAGGACCTGCGCGGGGAACCCTGCTGAGTGTTACATGGCGGCCTGGATGGGAGGGAGTCTGGGGGAGAACGGATACATGTGTATGTATGGCTGAGCCCCTTCGCTGCTTACCTGAAACCATCACAACACTGTTAATCGGCTATACCCCCGATAGAAAATAAAAAAGCTTAAATAAACAAATAAGGGAGTCTCGCTCCATGCCCTACTGCTAATAGAAACACTACTCAGCGTCCAGGGCCTCATCCGGCTCTGGGAGGAGGTCAACCATGAGACACTGTGAAGCAACTAGACTCCAATAAAAAAAACTAAACAAAAAGGAAAAGGTCTCTTCTGAGCTAAGTTCCAGAGAGACACTTTTGATGACATAAGCCAGGCCACGTCACTCCTTTGCTGAAAAGCCTCCATCGCACCCCACGATCCGTCCCAGCCGAACCTGTCATGTGGCTTCGTCTCCTGTGCCTCTGTGCCTCGCCGGAGAGCAGGTGAAGTTCTGCTTTGAGTTTTAATGTGAATGGAAGCATCGATCGGTTAAACAGCAGCAAAAACCACAACTGGAGGGTGCTCCCCCCGGGATCCTGAGGCCGTGGGCCCAGAGCGCCTGCAGAGGCCCAGTCCTGCCAGCCGCAGTCTTCCTCATCCCCGTGGCATGGGGCTGGGCCGGGGCCAGCTTTGATCTCAGCTGCGGTCCCCGTGGGCCGTGTCCAGACCGCACTGAGGGGCGGGACCGTCTCAGCTCTGCTGGGAGCCCTGTGGGATCTGGAGGCTCTGGAAAGACTGGAGGGACACAGAGGAGAAGCAGGTTTCTGCACCTTTTCCTCCAATGCGCCTTGTTCCCCCCTGCCTGCCCCCCGCCCCAGTAGCTGCCTTGTGTCTGCTTCCAGAGCCTCCTTCTGGGGTGGGGAGCAGGCGAGAGGTGCAGAGCTGAGCTTACTGCAGCCTCCCTGAGGACTGCTGGGGGCTCAGTGGACCTGTTCCCTCGCTTACGATCATGGACACACTTGGGATTAGCTCTATGCAAGTCATTCTCCCTTCATGGTCGCTGCATACCTGAAATTTGGGGGCCTTCATGGTGGCTCAGTGGTAAAGAATCCGCCTGCAGTTCAGGAGACTCAGGTTTTACCCCCTGGGTCAGAAAGATCCCCTGGAGAAGGAAATGGCAATTAGCTCTAGTATTCATGCCTGGGAAGTCCCATGGACAGAGGAGCCCATAGTCCATGGGGTCATAAAACAGTCGGACACGGCTGAGCCACTAAACCACCACCAAGTCATTCCCCACACCAGCTCTCTGCTGGGAAAGACGCTGGCGCTGTTGGCTTAGCTGTTCATCCAATCCCTGCTTCCTCCACTCAGCCGTCCTCCCACGGAGCAGAATTCCGACTTTGTGAAGGTTCCTCTCCCCCCTGTGTGATTCAGGGGGCTCCAGCAGCCATTCTGACCCTGACCGAGAGGAGACCCCAAGAGGTGCAGGCCCGAGGTGGCTTCCCCCATCCCTCTGCCGGGGCTGGTTTGTTAGCTGTTCGTTGGAGACAAGGGGTGTGTGAGGGGCTCCCGGGAGGGCTTGCTCCTTGTGCAGAGATGGTGCGTGGATCGACAGTGCCGGGGCTGCTGCAGCCCGTTCCGGCTCCCCAGGGATAAAGCCAGCCCTGGGGTTGGCCGGGCAGAAGGAACCCACCAATCGTGACTTTGCAGCCACTGAACTCACCAATACCGAGCCCCTTCCGATGAGAGGGAACAGATTTCCTTTTCATTTAGGCCTATTTGAGGCAGGGTTTTTCCTCTCGTCACAAATGAAGGAATCCAGCATCTGTCCTCTCAGAGCATCCAGGCCTTCCGTGGTAAATAAACCCCCTGGCCTTGTCTCCACCACCTGTGGGAGGAAAAGGCTTCCCAGGCACTCTCTGCCGGGTTCCCTCTGGCTAAGGCCGCCCTGGGGATCTGAGGCCTGCTCCCCGAAGCAGTTCATAACACGTAACACATCAAGTGAGGGATGGGGACCCTCCTGTGGGTCCTCTGGGGACTCATGCGACAGCCTGTCCCCTCCTTCCTGTGGGGGACGAGGAGAGGCAAGGGGAGGAGGAGGGGCTGGCAAAACGCAGCCTCCAGAGCCTCCCCGGATTTAGGAATGCTTATCCGCTCCTGTGCTGGGCACTGAGTGCAGGTTCGAGGACTGGAGCCGGGAGAGGGAGGCAACGTGTGAAAGCTTCGCTCGGCCTCGACCCCCACTTTCACCTTTCTTCCTGAGACCTTCGCTTCTGCAGCCTCCAGGCTCCAGGCAGCGCCCCTCGCTGCTCCTGCTCTGGTCTTTGCCTTGAGCTGCTGCTTCCTGCGCTTTGGGGTGCTCAGACCTGGGGTACAGACACCGTTTCTCAGCCACAGTCCATGGGTGTCTCACCAGCAGTGAGGACGTGCCCCGGGGTGTGTGCTGCTGAAAGCAGTTGGAGATGAGCTCGTCTGAAGATCGCAGACCTCTTGGCCTTTAAAGTGCTTGTTAGAGCCGACCCGAGGCTGCCCCCCACCACACACCCACCCCCGGGAGACGGGGCCCCAGGCGTGTTCTGAAGAGCTTTGGGCAGCGCCGTGCACTAGCAGAAACCGCCGTCTGCTCACTGCTGGCCGGTCAGGGCAGGGGGGAGCGGGAGACCCCAGGGCGGCCCCAGACGGGCCCATGGCTCCAGTCTCCACGGAAGGAGGGACATCCGTCCTGCCCCGGGCAGTCGTCTGTGCAGGGCGGCGGGGGGGCGATGTTGACCTTGACCCCCTCCTCCCAGGCTGCCCCCTTCTGGGCCTTCTCTGACCAGGGGCGGCCCCACCCTCTAGTCTTTTCTGTGGCCCCCAGTCCCCCTCAGCACCTCCACAATCTTCAGCCGTGCTCGGAACCGGACATTGCTCGTTAACAAGACTCTGTTAACTATTAACTCTGTTAACTCCTCGGACGAATGCCCAGAGGAGCAGCACCGCTTCCCAGCGATCGTGTGATAAATTTATCTTAGTATTTTTCAGGATCTGGCTGGTCGGTGGGCAATGGGTCCAGTGAAAACCCAGGAGTGTCTGGGCCGGTCTGTGTCTTCCCCTCTGGCGGGATGCCTCCTGCTCCACCCCTGCCCTGGAGGCAGCTTCAAAACCTTCTTTCCCGAGCATCCATGTCCTCTCGGGCTGCAATTTCAGAGTGCGTGGCATCAGCTGGGACTCACTTGTATTCTCTGTGAGCGTCTTCCCCACCCAGCGCCTGAGCCACTTTCCTGTGGGGTGGGCAAGGGGGGCACCTTCACCTCCAGGGCTGGTCGCTTGCAGACATGGCGTAGGTTGGTTCATAGAAGAACAGATACGATCCTCATGTCTATCCCATGAGATGGGCATCGTCACACCCATTTCACAGGCGGGATCTGCCAATAAAAGCAAAGTGCTGCATTAGTGTTCAACTCAAGTCTGCCCTTGGGATAACTGTGTTACCATCTGTTAATCTTGGTTTGACGTGACCACCAGGCGCAGGGCCTCCCACGTAAATGACTCCCAATAAACGTGGGATCGGGAGTGCTGAGAGAGCCAGCTGGGCATCTGGAATAATGCAGTTGTTGGCGTAGCCTCCTGAAGGGGTGCTTATGCTTCAGACAGGGGAGGGTGAAGAGAAGCGGGTGGAGGACCCTCTGTGCTTGGTAGAAAGTAGAGCGGCTTTCTGCCCTCCTTCCCTGACCCGCTGCTCAGAAGGGACCCAGTGAATATTGTCGCTTTGCCCAGCCTCCATCAGACGTGGTAGCCCCCGTGGGTTCCCCTGGGTCCTGGAAGCATCCAGCCTCCACTGGGGGGAGCCCCTGTGGGGACCCCGGGTCCTCGTCTTCCTCGTCCTCGCTGGTACATGCTGGGCTCTCACTACACGAGGGTCTCTGCAGCACCCACGGCTCCCCGTCCTCCCTTCCTGCCTCAGCAGTGCTCCCCCGTGCAGCTCCTCCCGGGACCCAGGTGGTGACCCAAGGCCGCCACCTACACAGCCGCTCCCCTCCAGCCAGGGGCTCTGGCCGACTGCCCCTTCCCGCGTCCACCTGCTGCTCTGTGACAGCTGGTGGCCGGAAGCCAGGAGCCCTCTCTCCACGGCCGTCTGCTGGGGGGTCTCTCTCCCATCGCATCGGGGATGAGCGCAGCGCTGGGTTTGAGCCAAGCACCTGCTCAGTGAGGAGCCACCACGGCCAGGCTCCCCCGGGGACCCCGGCACCTGCATCCTCCAGAGTGGTCAGCCCTTCCTGCAGAGAAACGTCCTCAGAGTGGCTTCAGGAGACAGGCCGACCCCTCGCCCGTCATCACACCTCCACACCCTCTTCAGCTTCCAAGTCGACTCGTTCGCTGCCGGTTCCACAAGCTGCGATTCTCATCCACAAATATTTAGGCTCCGAGACTCAGAACATCCTCTGAGCCACAGCTGGGAGCCGGCCGTGCGGGCGTCTGTTCAGTTCTCTGAATCCACTGCCCTGCGTCTGGCTTCCCACTCGGGTCATGTGACCTTGACCTGAGTGATTTCAGAGCTGCCGGTGGGACTCCAGCAGGAAGCGAGGCCTCCTAGGGGGAAAGAGGCTCAGCTTCAGAAAGCCGCTGGGGTCATGGCACAGGTGCCCCGAAGGTGAGTCTCTGTCCCTCCTGGCACGTGCTGCCCCCACCCCGTCCCCGCGGCGGCAAGAGCGCGGGCCTGGCCCCGTGGCCCACCACCGTGGGAGGCAGGATGGGTCACCGTGATTGTGCTGCAAGCCGAGGAGCTGGCGTGTGCCCTGGGGCCTGGCACACACCCTGCCACTCACTCACGTCCGCTGTCTTCTGGGTTTGCAGATCTGCGGATCAAATGAGAAGACACTGCTCTTCTGTTCCTCTTCCTGTAACCATTCCTTCTCTTGGGTTCTTTTTTGTGGAAAGCAAAGTTACAAGAGGAGAGCCAAAAGCAGTAACGCCCGGGGCTGAATTGTAAGCCTGAGAAATGTGAACAGAGTTAAAGGTATGTGCAGCCGTCTCTGTGATGCTGAGTCAATTACTCACCTGCTCTGGACCTGAGTCTGCTCACAAGATCCCACCGAGCTGTTGTCAGGAATCTCTCCTGGGTGTGTTTTCCTTGCCTTGCATGGTTTTCTGATCCCACTTACAGTAAACATGTGAGGTACCCTCAAGGCACCGGGTGATGCCGTCCTACTCACGGCAGGTGGTACTGCGGTGTGGCCTGCCGGGAGCCGAGGCTGCTGCTACTTCCTGTGTTTCCAGGAAGCTGAGGGGAGACGCAGATTTCTGCTGCTGGACGAGCCCCCTCCCTCCTCGTCCAGCGGGGCAGGTCCAGCAGGCCCACGTGCAGCTGCCTGGCGGCGAGTCCCTGGCTTCGCCCGGTGAGACACCAGCGCCCTTTGGAAAAACTCCCAGAGCTGTTTTTCTGTCTCTGCTCCCCAGCATGAGGGCAGAAGAGGTGGCTGGATTTCGTCCCTCAGCAATCAACAAAATTGAGGCAAATGAGAGTGACTTCCAGAAAAAAAAAATACTCCCGCTTTCCAGGGAGACGCGTGATTCGGGACACGACATGGCGTTTGCCGTTCGACTGTCTACTTTCTGAATTCACACGACACGAGCGGGGAAGAGGCAAGGGTGCAGGCAGGAGAGGGGAGCGAAACCCTAGAACACAGCAGGCGTGGAACAGGGGACGCAGGTCCCAGGGCCCACCCTGAGCGAAGTGACACCGGCTGCAGGCCGCCAGGGCAGCCACGCCGTCAACACACGCCTTGTGAAGTGCGCGTGTCATTTCATTCTTCCCAGACCCGCACGCTTTCAGTTTAGGATCGGGGTGGGAGGGGAGGGTGGGCACAAGACGGCCCCAGGGTTTCTCAAATTCCGCACCCCTCTCCCTCTCCCCTCGCCTCTTCCCAGAGTCCCCTGCCTCCTGGCTGAGAAGAGTTGCCCTTTATAAGGACAGTCTCCCAAAGACAGCCCAGGGCATGCTCAGGCTATTGATGGATCAGAGATAGAAAATGAAATCCCACTATTTCCTGCCAATCAAATTCTTCCCCGGGCCAGAACCTGAGCCCAGGTGAGGGAGTCTTAGCCCCAGCTCACAGGGCTCCCCATCCTTCGTAGGTCTGATCTTTTACATTTAATTAAAAGAAATCATTTAAGCTTACAGGCAACATTAAGTCCTTGGTAGCCGGGGAGACCGTAGGTCATGGATAATTGATATCCAGCGAAAATCCCCAAACCTCATTCACATCAGTAATCCCAAAGCCGCCTTACTCAGGCCAAACACGCTCTCACCGGAGCTGCTAATCATGCTGCCCTCTTGCCCAGCTGGCCCCCCCTTCCCCGCTGCCCCCCCTCCCCCTGCCTCAGCTCACCTCCCAGTGGAAGCGTGAAGTACTGCACAGGCCTGCCGGCCAACCACCAACCACGGAAGCAGAAAACGTTATAACCGAGCCTCTGCATGCACGCGCCCCATTTCCCACACAGCGAACACCCCAGATCCAAGTCTTAGAACCTCCAAATTGGTGCTTGAGGAGTACTGCAAAGACAGGTGTGCTATAAACAGGTTTTTGCTTCCTAACCAGACTCACTATGAGATTCTTTAGGCCAATAGGTATTAAGTTCTATAGGTTCTCAGATTCTTTCGAGAAATTAAAGAACTATACAGATCCATCCCCCCCCCCAAATCATGTTCACACGTATATACATCAAATTTCACTTACAATAGTGTGGGTTTCACAGGAGTGGGGAGCTTGTAGATATTAGCTCTAATGTGAAGAATAAATAAGGTGTGAAAGCAACCTATGTGTCCAAGGAGAGAAGGATGGATAAAGAAGGGGCGGTGTGCATAGACATAGACGGAGACAATGGAATACTACTCAGCCACAGAAAAGAACAGCATTTTGCTATTTGCAGCACCATGGATAGACCTGCAGGGCATTGTGCTAAGTGAAATAAGTCAGAGAAAGACAAGTGCTGCATGATTTCACACATATGTGGAATCTAAAAAACAGCAGACTAGTGAATTTGAGAAAAAAAAGAAGCAGTCTCACGGATACAGAGAACAAACGGGTGGTCACCGGTGGGGAGGGCGAAGGCCAGCGTGAGGGTGGGGGCTTAAGAGGTCCAAACTCTCGGTTGTAAGACGGGCTCAAGGGTGGACTGCACAACACAGGGAGCGTAGCCAATATTTTGTAACAACTGTAAGTGGAAAGCAACATTTGAGAACTGCATTAAAAATTTTAAAAGAACACACAGACGTGATCTTTTTCTTTTATCAGCTTGCAACTTACAGGAAAGAAGAGTGTGCCATGTAAGACTAGCTGTGTTAAAGGCTGCAATGACAGCCACCCCAGAGGGACTCGGTGGTCCGGTGGGACTGCCTGCCGACACAGGGGACCCAGGTTCGATCCCGTCTGGCAACGAGGATCCACATGCTGTGGCTGCAGCTTAGCCCGGGTGCCACCACTGCTGAGCGTGGGGAGCCGGCACTCCGCAACAAATACCCAGCACAGCCGAAAATAAAAATAAATTAATTAAAAAAAATTTTTAAGTGCACCAGTAAAACATATATGTGCTTAGTCGCTCAGTTGTGTCCAAGTCTTCACAACCCCATGGACTGTGGCCCACCAGGCTCCTCTGTCCATGGGGATTCTCCAGGCAAGGCAACTGGGTTGAGTTGCCATGCCCTCCTCCAATAAAAGATGGAAACATACACACAATTTAATTACGTGTGTTTTATCAAGTAGAATGGACAAGGATTTACCAGATCTATTTGGGTTACTTTAAAGACTACTCTTCAATATCCTTATAAAGATTACTTCAGAGTATATAATAAATCTGTTATTAATATCTAAAATCTATTGGCAGCCACCACACAGCTACACACGAGGGCAGAGCAGGGATCAATTATTTCTGACAAGAACAGGGTTGTCCAGAATGACATCACAGAGAAAGTGACATTTAAATGGAGCCCTGAGTATAATTTGAAAAGAACTTCAATAGGTGGAAGGACATGACATTAACATGTTAGGAATCGAGACCAACAGAAGGTGAGCCAGTAATAAATATCCTGCCTCTCTGGAACTGAAAGTCATTGGCATTTATCAAAATTTAGAAGCATGTCAAATGCATAGGTGATGTCTATTTGAAAGCCATTTTCTCCTGCCTTTCCTCATCTCCTCATAATTTCACTGCAGGAATGTGATCCCTACACAAAGAGTCCTCACAAACTCCACCTGAAATGTTTCGTTGGCGGCACTCCAGGCCTTGGGCACAGGAGGCTTCTCCTATGGCAGGAGATTGGAAGGAAGTGCCAGGTCCACAAAAATGCACATGTGGAAACTGCCAGATGGGACCCCAGGCCGGGAAGAGAGGTGCCAAAGGAAAGTGCAGTTTTAGGGGAGGTGGTTCCACAGTCGGGGGGGCCATGGATGGAGAATTTCACTTTTCAACAGCTGATATCAGGCGAATCCAGCCTTCACAGTGCTTTGCAGTGAGTGGCCTTAGAGGCTGCCCAGGTGGCGTTAGTGGTAGAGAAGCCGCCTGCCAATTCAGGAGACGGTGATTCAGTCTCTGGGTTGCAAAAATCCCCTGGCGTGGAGAACGGCAACCCACTCCAGTATTCTTGTCTGAGAAATCCCATGGACAGATGAGCCTGGTGGGCTGCAGTCCATGGGGTCACAAGCTTTGCAAAAATGGTTTCTTGGATAATTGAAAGCTCCATCTGTAAGGGGCTTCCCAGGTGGCGCTAGAGATAAAGAACCCTCCTGCCAAGCAGGAGACATAAGAGACCTGGGTTTGATCCCTGGGTCGGGAAGATCCCCTGCAGGAGGGCATGGCAAATTCGCTTCAGTGTTCTTGCCTGGAGAATCCCCATGGGTGGAGAAGCCTGGTGGGCTACAGTCCAGAGGGCGGCCAAGAGTCAGACATAACTGAAGCGACGGAGCACCCACCGCATCTGGAAGGCAGCCCCAGAGTAAAACGCCTTCTCTTGCTCTTAACAACGGGAACTGGAGTTAGTTGGTCCTCTGCCTCTTTTTAAATCAAATTTTATTATGAATCTTTAGGCCAGGTGTTTTAAAAAGTTAGATCTGTTTTAAATTAGAGCTGCTTTTGTTCCCGCGAAAATCTAAGAGGAGACTCCTGTAAAGTGGGGAGCCGCTCTGGTAAAAGTGGAGCCGGGGCGGCCTTCCTGCTGCTCGTGGGCCGGGGAGCAGCGGTGTGGTGTCACCCGGGGGCCGGTGAGGACCGCAGCGTCTCAGCCCTGCTGAGCCAGGGCCTACGTGATTCTGGTGATACAAACGCGCATGAGAGCTTGAGAAGCTCTGCTCTAAGGAAATCTCAGCCTTGTGTGATGTTTGCCCATGCCAAAGATGAACCGGAGGTGGAGGCTATTTTCACTTAGAGGTGGAAATAAATTCTGGGTGACATTATTTTCTCTGGCAGTTTATGAAGCCGGGAGAGACCCCATGATGGATGATCCCTGCCAGAGACGCGGGCAGACTAGGTCCCTGAACAGTCCTCAGGCCCGGCTGACCTTTCCAGGAGTCACAGCATCTTGACCCTTGACCCTGGCCCTTCAGCTCTGCTGCTGGTCTCTGCCTTGGGGGTCCCATCCTCCCCACTGAAATCACTGAGCTCATTTCAGAAACAACAGTCTTCTACCCACCCCTCAACCCACAGTGGGCACCCACTGTGGTCCCTTTAAAGATGCTGGCATCCTAGCACTGATGTATTTTTCTGGGTCATCTTAGGGATGAAGATGCGTGGACAGATTAATACATTCACTCCAATCCTCCCACCTCCCTGTGTTTGTATGTCTCTTTTAACCATATCTAAGAGTTTCTGGTATCTTAATTTAATGTCATGCAAGATACTCACATTTTAGTCAGCTCAACAAGCAAACAGACCACCCCCAGTTATTCAAGGATAAAAAAATTTCGAACCAGTGTATCCATGCTGATAAATTTCATCCCAAAGTCATTGCAGAGGACCTGTGAGCCTGAAGTCCGTAGAACTAAGACAGTTCTAGGCAACCCACCAAGATCCTACTTGATTCATATGAAAGCAAACAGATAAACAAACCAACAGAACATCTTGGCCTGATGACTGGAGGCTGCTAGACTGATCCTGAGGGTTCCGGTCACTGTCACGGAGTCACGGCCACTCACCGCCCCAGGGTCAGTTCAGAGACACAAAATGAGGGGATGCAGCATTTTTGTAGCGACAGCCCAGTGCATGGGACTCATCTGCCCTCTGTCCTCGGAGCCTGGCTCTAAGATAACATGAATGCTCAGAGCATGGCCTCTGAGGTTTACCGGATGGAGGGGCCCCTGATGAAGCTTACCAAATAAAGAATATTTCAGATCAAACTGTCCCCTGTGAACTCAATGGAAGGTCATGTGTGATTATTGTCCTAGTTCCTAAACTGCACATTCACATTCAGAACAGACGTGTTGGGGACCCCCAAGTTATCTTCCTGACCTGTAAAGTGAGGGTTATGTGAGGAAGCCCCAGGTGGGGACCTATGGAAATACCCTTCCCAGTTAAACAATCAGTCAAGGGCAATGTATCATCCAAGGGGAAATTTCAAAGAAGGTGACTCTTGAATGGTATAGGGTTAAGGATTCCAATCATGCCCTATTCTGACTCAGCCTTGGCCTGTGTAGAAGACAGGCTTGTGGGTCATTGTAAAACCAACCAAACGGGGATGCTAATTGCACATGTTCCTCCGGGGATATAGACTGTTGACTGTTAACATCAGCATCACTGTGAGAGCCCGGTGAACAGCTATTGATCCAGAAAACTCTCCTTCCTCTTTTCTCATAAGCAGAGGACACCAAACCCATTTTTATTTCACCTGGCAAGGATGGCAGTACACGCCAATCATCCCATCTCCTTGTGTTTGTATGTGTTTTTTAATAATTAAACTTATTTTAATTGAAGGATAATTCCTCTATAATATTGTGTTGGTTTCTGCCAACCATCAGCATGAATCGGTCACAGGTATACCTATGTCCCCTCTCTCTTGAACCTCCGTCCCACTTCCTTCCCCATCCCACCCCTCTAGGTTGTTACAGAACCGCAGTTTGAGTTCCCTGCGTCACACAGCAAATATGTCTGTTTTAACCATATCTAAAGAATTTTTGGCATCTTCAGTTCATTTCATGCAAGCCACCTAAATTTTAGTCAACCTGACAGGCAAACAGAATCATGCCCAACTAATCAAGAATAAAAAGAGAAAAAAAAAAAAAAAAGAATAAAAAGAGAAATCTCAAACAAGCGTGTGTGCTCAGTCATTCAGTCATGGCAGACTCTTTGCAGCCCCATGGACAATAGCCCATCAGGCTCTCCTGTCCATCGAATTTCTCAGGCAAGAATACTGGAGTGGGTTGCCACTTCCTACTCCAGGGGATCTTCCCGACCCAGAGATTGAACCGACATCTCTTGCATTGGCAGGCAGATTCATTACCACTCGGCACGTTGATAAATTTCATCCCAAAATTACTGCGAAGGATGGCCTTACTCAAGACAACACCAGCCCTAGGCCCCTGGTTTTTGTTTAGTCCGCAGACCTTCTCACCCCTGAGGCGCTGTGTTGCACTTATAACATTGATAGGAGTGACTAGTGAGCAGGAGGTGGTAAATCCCTGGATACCGCAATACGATACAGGTGCGCTGGAATGGGAGATAAGCGCCTTAAGGACATTAGAGTGTGGGGCTTCCATAACGTTCCTGGTGTCTGGGGTAGCAACGTGGGGCATGATGAAGATCCTCTTTGAAATTAAATACAAGTTCTGTGCCTGGCACCACCATGATGAATAATAAGGTGCAAAGCCGGATGAGTGTCTTTGTATCATGGAGACAACTCACTCCAGATACGACCACACTGACCCAGGTTAATTACTAGGTAATCCCAAGGGAGCCAGTTTTGAGTGGGGCCCAAAGCAAGAGGAGCCTTTTCCAGCTGGCTCTTGGGACTTATGACCTAACACTTCATGAGTCTGTGATAGAACATGATGCTGGATGGAGCCTGGAGCAAGACCAGGGATATGCCTTCAACCAGAGGCCAAAAGCAGAAAGCAGGAAATAGACCATCAGGTCTCACTGTCACTCCTGAGGACCACTTGTGACCAGACCCCAGACCACTCATGCATAATGATCTCCATCACCTCTACAGTAAAGCGTCCCAACCCACTAGGGTCTGACTGAAAGAACAAGAAGCAGAGAATAGGAATAAGAGGAAAGGAATCTACACCTGCCGCCTGCAGTCTTCCGGCACTCCGCGAAGACAAATACTGTAATGACTGTGCAGGGGTCTGACTCACCTCTCTGCTAGGGATACACTTACGCACACTAGCCAACTTTCCCTTCCTCGCTCACTCTTTCCTCCACTATTTTACACAGATCACTGGCACACTTTGGAGATATTGGGGGTTTGTTTCCAGACCACAGCAATAGGGAGAATATTCTAAGAAAGTGAATCACATGAATTTTTTGGTTTCCCACTGCACATAAAAATTACGTTTACACTATAGTATAGTAAGTGTGCAATAGCCTTAAGCCTAAAAACAAATGTATGTACCTTAATTTAAAAATGCTTTATTGCTTAAAAAAATGCTGTCCTCTGAGTCTTCAGCAAGTCATAATCTTTTCGCAATAATAACATCAAAGATCGTTGATCACACGTCACCATAACAAATAGAACAGTAATCAAAAAGTTTTAAACATTTTGAGAATTACCAAAACGTGACACTGAGACGTGAAGTGAGTAAATGCTTTGGGGAAAAACGGCACCAGTAGACTTGTTCCGTGCAGGGGGAACCACAAACATTCAATCTGTGAAACACTCAGGGTCTGCGAAGCCAAATAAAGCAAAGCGCAATAAAATGAGGTCTGCCGGTCCATTGTTGGTTGTTAACAGTGTATTTTGATGCTGGGTTTCAGGACCTCCCAGCAGGGTTGGGGCTGACCTGGACGAGGAGAGAACTCCTGCAGGGGCTGAAGGGGAGTGGGGCCTCCGCTCTGGGGAAGGACACCCGCATTGGTAGGTGAACAGGTGAGCTGCTGGTAAGACACTCCGTCACAGGGACGGTGCACGTGCAGGTTGAGTGGCCGGTGGAAGGGACCGCCGTGGGTGCCGGCGGCCAGCTCTCCTAGCATCCACTCCGGGCCCTGGTGGTGAGCCAACCCCCCGCCCCTGCCACGGCCTGGGAGGTAAAGCTGCGTTTCCCAGATGGCCCTGCCACAAGGACCTGCCGACTGGGAGGCGCAGAAAGAGAGGCAGGTGTGAAGGGTGCCCTTGGGCCGTGGATCCCGGCAGCGCTGGCACCAGCAGCCAATCCGGGCAGCTCCCCTCGGGGCTGAGGGGTCGGCCTTCTGCTCCTGTGGTGTCTGTGGCCCCGGGGGCAAAGCTCCCACCAAGCAGAAGCTTCGAGTGTGAGGCTGGGGCTCCCAGAGAGAGAGCCCCGCCACCATGTGAACGTCTAAGGCCAGGTACCAAACCCAGCCAGCAAAAGAGGCTTCTGTTCTCTGCCCCCAGCCCCGGCTGACACTCTGGGAGTGGGCAGCGTTGGCCGCAGAAGCTCCAGAAATATAAAAACTGATGCCCATTCAATTTGGACACTATGGACTATTTATGGACACTTATAAGGAAAAATAAAAAGAATATGCCAATTGTATTAGCCTGTTACGTAAAGGACATTTTTCAAAAAGCTTCAGAAAATACTCTGGTCGAGTGAGTCATTATGACCCCTCGCCTCTGAAAACAATTGTGTGTTCAGGCCCCAAGTGCACATCGTATTTGTATTGACTGCAACGCGATCACTGGAAGATAACTGCGCGAGGGGGCAGAGACCACCGGCCCAGGGCCGTGGGCGCCAGAGCAGGTGGCCTGGTCTCAAACAGGGGGTCGACCTCTCGCCGACCGCAAGCCGTTGAGCAAGCTGCTTACCCTCCCTGGGCTTCGTTTTCGTCTTCTGTAAATTGGAGAGAATCCTAATCATTGCATTACCAGGGAGCCGTGAAGGTGAACTGAACTCACGTATGTAAAACGCGTGGAGCGGTGTCCAGAGTCTGGTAAACTGTGCACATTTGCTGCTGTTCTTATTATTTTACATTAACATGTTGGCTTTTGGACTTACCAGCCAAATGAAGATGCAAAAAATACAAGGACAGAAATGAAGAATCTATTGCACTGTGTTGGAGACAAGTAATATTCTTAGGTGGCAAATGTCCCCTGGACACAGCTCCTTGCAGTAGCATCTGAGGCCAGCTTGCAAGTCCCTGGGGTGGGTGTGCGGGAGGACCCCCACTGCACGTCCATGAGAGGCCAAGGTGGCCGGGAAGCATGCTTCCCAGGGGAGGGAGCACCGCGGGCAAGGCCTGCCCCACCCCTAGCCCGCCTGCTCACCGAGACTGCGTCGCCCAGGGCCTTGAGTCTGCCTCCGCTGAGCAACCCTACTAGCTGGAAACAAGAAGCCGTTCTTGACCACCCCCAGGGATTCACCAGGCCGGGGCCATCACAGGTGTGAACACCCTCGGCCAGGATCGAAAGGGCCCACGAGGGTACAGTACCCCTCATGCCCACGCCATCAGGGCAGGTCCGCGTCTGCATGGCCCAGCACGGTCAGTGCTTACTGCCAGGAGCCACGGACCGCTAACAAACACTTCCTCTGAAGAAGCAGAGAGTCACTGTACATTTCTTGAAGAAGGCAAAGGATTGACGAGTGCTGTCAGAACATGCCGTCTGTAGTCACTCAGACACCATCGTGGCCCCTAGTGGCTTGCAGCAAAACGAAGGTACGGTCCACTTGGGCAGGTCAGTTTTACTCTGAGGATACGGGGGATGCGGTAAGACATTTGCCGTGGGAGTAGCCTGTAATTAGCACCATGGCTTCCCTTCTCTTATGTAATTCGGATTTAGGGCAGCCAAACCAAGACGCAGGATCTGAGCCTATTTGAGGGAACAATGGTCAAGAGATACATGAAACTGGGACTGTTCCAGCAAACTCGTGATTTGTAGCCACTATAGAAGCAGGGTTCATTTCAAACGCACCTTAAGGAAATTGGTCTGCTAAAGCCTTCTGTGGTTTCACTCTCCTAGCATGAGGTTTCTACCTTTTATGTCTTGCCAGTGCTATTAAGACTCCTTTTAATTAGATGTTTGCTTGATTGAACTCATGTGGGAACTTCCATGGCAAACACACAGGGTCTCGGTCCTGCAGAGCCTTGTCGGTGGGGAGAAGAAACAATCACCCTGAACTAATTACCAATGACATGAAAGAAAAGCACAGGTAGTTATAAGGCTATCACAGACAGCGTAATTAGGATGAGGGTCACAGAAGGTGCATCGGTCAGGGCTCTTATTGGCAGGTAGCTATTACTAATTCTGGCTGATTTAAGAAGGGAAAAAAATGTGCTGAAAGGCCACTGGATACTCACTGAATTGCTGGACAGGCTGGAGAACCTGGCTTCAGTTCAGTTCCGTCGCTCAGTCATGTCTGACTCTTTTCGATCCCATGAACTGTAGCACGCCAGGCCTCCCTGTCCATCACTACCTCCTGGAGTCCACTCAAACCCATGTCCATTGAGTCAGTGATGCCATCCAACCATCTCATCCTCTGTCATGCCCTTCTCTTTCTGCCCTCAATCTTTCCCAGCATCAGGGTCTTTTCCAATGAGTCAGCTCTTCGCATCAGGTGGCCAAAAAAGTATTGCAGTTTCAGCTTCAACATCAGTCCTTCCAATGAACACCCAGGACTGAGCTCCTTTAGGATGGACTGGTTGGATCTCCTTGGATCAGTGCTAGTGATAAGTCACTTTTAGTCATGTCCGACTCTTTGCGATCCCATGGACTATATATAGCCCACCAGGCTCCTCTGTCCATGGGCTTCTCCAGACAAGCATACTGGCGTGGGTTGCCATTTCCTTCTCCAGTGGGTCTTCCTGAAACAGGGATCGAACCCGTGCCTCTTACGTCTCCAGCATTGGCAGGAGGGTTCTTTACTTTTAGCGCCAATTGGGAAGCCCATAATACAGTCCATGGAATTCTCCAGGCCAGAATACTGGAGTGGGTAGCCTTTCCCTTCTCCAGCAAATCTTCCCAACCCAGGGATCAAACCCAGGTCTCCCACGTTGCAGGGGGATTCTTTACTAGCTGAGCCACAAGAGAAGCCCCAACTTAGAGCCTCCTTGGCCTTAAATGTCAGTAATGCCAGGCTGCAGGATACCAGGTTAATATATAATAGTGAATTGCTTTCATACCAACAACGAACAAGTGGAATTTGACGTTTAAAACATAGAACCATGGCTCAGTGGTAAAGAATCCGCCTGCCAAGCAGTAGACACGGGTTCACTTCCTGGCTTAGGAAGATCTGGAGGATGAAATGGCAACCCACTCCAGTATTCTTGCCTGGAGAATCCCATGAGCAGAGGAGCCTGGCAGGCTACAGTCCACAGGGTCACAAAGAGTCGGACACGACTGAGTGACTAAACAATAACACCACCACCACCATTTATATTAGCATGCCCTAAAATGAAATACTTAGGTATAAATCTAAAATATATATATATACAAAATCTATATGAGGGAAATGACAAAACTCTAATGAACAATTTTAAAGTAGAAGTAAATAAATGAAGAGATATTCCGTGTTTGTGGATGGACTCAATATTACCAAGACACCAGCCATTCCCAACCTAATCTATAGATTCAGTGCAACCTTGAATTTCAGCAATTTATCTTGCGGATATTGGCAAACTGATTCTAAAGGCTATGGAGAGACAGAGGACCCAGCAGAGCCCACACAGCTCTGAAGGAGGAGCTTTTCTGGGCATGAGGTGGACACCATGTATTGATGACCATGGAGAATTAGGAGAGAATGGGACAGCCCGTAGCGGTCAGGAAGCTACAACAGCCTACTTGGCTTGCCTGCTTTTATCTGTGGGCAAACTCACCTTCTGTTTTAAGGTCCTGCTACTTTGAACTTCCTGTTCTTTGTAGCTGGACCTAATCCTAATACACAATGTGGTACCCGGAGTAGGATTCAAGAGGTGGTTTATTGAACGTTGTATGGCAGAGGAGGCGAAGACTCAGTGTGATGGTCTGGAAATTGGCCTCTTACTACTTCAGTTGCTGAAGAGTTGGCAAAACCACCGACTGTGGGCAACGCTGTGCTAAGTCATGTCGGAGCCTGAGACAAAAGGGAGTGAACCCCACCTCTGTCTCAGATTCTGATATTGTGTTCATCATAGACGTTTTTTGTATTGCTTTTAAAGCATATCACATGAAAACATTACCTTGATAACTGAGGAGGAAGTTGATCAGTTGATAACTTGATAAAGGGAGCTGGTGCCCTTTACATTTTGCCCTTGAGGGAAGTGTCTCACTTCCTCACCCCAGTCCCAGCCCTGCCCCTGGGGTTACACCACACACCATCCAGAGGCATATCATCAGGATAGATTTAGAATATTTCTGCATGTTGGTAACTTAGGACTTTTTCCAACAAGGTTTTACAAGAGAGAAATTAACTCTGGTTATAGCGTACTCATCTGCAGGCAGAGATGAAGAGGATAATTTTGCAAAGTGGACTCTACTGACTGTGTTTTGCAACTTAAATTCACTGAGAGCTCATCACTGAGTTCTCCTGAGCTGAAAACATCCACTGCTTCTGCATCTTAAACTTCCAAATTGTAAGCAGTGACTTCAAAGTGCCAGCCCGTGGCCATGAGTTTTTAAAGTATCTTCTTCTAGGTTCTCTCAGCTGGGCAACAGGCACCTCCCCAGCACCTGACTTTGAGAAACCACACACTAAAAGTAAAATCTTGTGATTTTAAACCATCCCTTGGAACCAACATGATCAAGAATGTGAATGTCTAGAGACACAGATTCGATCCCTGGGTCGGGAAGATCCCCTGGAGGAAGGCATGGCAACCGACTCCAGTATTCTTGCCTGGAGAATCCCCATGGACAGAGGAGCCTGGCAGGCTTCAGTCCATGTGGTCTCACAGAGTCGGATATGACTGAAGCCACTTAGCAAGCACACAATATTTATTGTTGAATTAAATGAGGACTTAGGAAGTTTCAAAACTTGGTACAAATATAAAGAGCTTATGTAACATGATTTCACAAGGTCATAGCTGACTCAAATTCAAAAGATTTTTTTTAGTATTGGAAATCAGTCCTTTACAAGATATACTTTAAAATAACTAAAAAAAAATCAACAATTTATGGCCAGCAATTTTGCTGTCTGATGAACTTAACTAACACGGTAGGGTTTATTGATACTGCTTCTCTGCTAAACAGAAATATTCTGGGAACAGACACAGAGAACGATAAATAAATATGTGGGTCTGGCAAGGAGCTGAGACAAATGTGGAATTAAAGGACATCCAGACAAAGCCCGTAATCATCTCTGGGACTGTGGTGGTTTCACACATGCCAACTAAGCATCCCAAGACGCACCAGCTCCATTAACCATCACTGGTCAACTCAGAAGGCACCCGAGCTGGATCCCTGCCAACCTAATTGGATATTTTTGTTTTCTCCAAGACATAATTACAATGTGCTTATCTTGTGTCATACACACATTGAGACCAGGTTCATCTAAAAATATACTAATCAGTATCCTGGGACTCACTCAAGGTAGAGAACACTTTTCTCTATAAAAACGAGGTACAGTCAACCCTCCACATCTGTGGTTTCTGCATCCACAGATTTGACCAACCAATCTTTTTAAAAGATTCCAAAAAATTCCAAGATACAAAACTTGAATTTCCTACATGTAGACAGCTATTTACATAGCATTTACTTTGCATTGGGTATTAGAAGTAATCAAAATCACTGCAGATGGTGATTGCAGCCATGAAATTAAAAGACGCTTACTCCTTGGAGGGAAAGTTATGACCAACCTAGATAACATATCTAAAAGCAGAGACATTAATTTGCCAACAAAGGTCCATCTAGTCAAGGCTATGGTTTTTCCAGTGGTCATGTATGGATGTGAGAGTTGGACTGTGAAGAAAGCTGAGCGCCAAAAAATTGATGCTTTTGAACTGTGGTGTTGGAGAAGACTCTTGAGAGTCCCTTGGACTGCAAGGAGATCCAACCAGTCCATCCTAAAGGAGATCAGTCCTGGGTGTTCATTGGAAGGACTGATGCTAGAGCTGAAACTCCAATACTTTGGCCACCTCATGTGAAGAGTTGACTCATTGGAACAGACCCTGATGCTGGGGAGGGATTGGGGGCAGGAGGAGAAGGGGACGATAGAGGATGAGATGGCTGGATGGCATCACCAACTCGATGGACATGGGTTTGAGTAAACTCCATGAGTTGGTGATGGACAGGGAGGCCTGGCGTGCTGTTATTCATGGGGTCTCAAAGAGTCAGACACAACTGAGCGACTGAACTGAACTGAGAGATGATTTAAAGTATACAGGAGAATGTGCATGGTTAGGTGCAAGTATTATGCCATTTAATATGAAGAATTTGAGCATGCACAGGAGGTCCTAACCCCAGGGATACTGAGGGATGACCATATATTCAGGTACAGAAATGGTATCCCCAACTATGGTCCAAATAAACCAGTGAAAGCATGTTGACATGAAGCTAACTGGCCCAGCAGCAAAGTTGGTCACTTTAGGTCACATCACTGGACTGTTCTTTGCAAGAGCGTTAGTGTCTAGACAAGGGTGACATGAAGTCAAACTCCTAGAAGACAAAGCGGTGATACCCTGGTCATCTGTCGGGGAGATGGAAGGTAAGTGTGTGGGGTCGGTAACACAGAGGCTGCACATGGCAGAAGTGGTGGAATCTTCCAGGTGGACTTTCTTGAAAGTTATCCATCTGATTCTGTGGTGGTCCTGCGTATATACTCATGACAAAATGATTAAGGCAAGAGGAATCTGAGACCTTAACTCTTTTCGGTGGATGAGGGACCTTCTTGTTCAGTTATTGTCCAAGCTGGAGACATGAACATAGATGGTGCATGAAACAGTCCATTGAGATTTGGGTAAAAATATTAGAATTTCTGTTTATATTGACTTCAACTTTTTACTGTGATAAAATATATAACATAAAATTTGCCCTTTTGACCATCTTTAGGGGTACAGTTAAGCGACACTAAGGAACTTGCAGTGTTGTGTAACCAATGCCACCATCCATCTCCAGCACTCATCTTCACAAACTGAAACGCCACACCCTTTAAATGTTAACCCCCATGCTCTCCTCTCCCAGCCTCCGGTAACCTCTGTTCTATCTTCAGTTTCTATGAACTGTTTGATAACTCTATGTACTTCATTTAAATGAAATTACATAATGTTTGTCTTTTGTGACTGGCTTATTTCACTGGGCATAATATCAATATTCTCAAGGTTTGCCCATGTTGTAGCATGGGTCAAAACTTCCTTCATTTTCACGATTGAGTAAAATTCCATTGTAAGTATATAGATTTTGTTTATTGATTTATCTATCAATGGACACTAAAATTGCCTTACCTGTTGACTACCGAGAATGACACTACTATGAACACAGATGTGCAAATATCTGCTTGAGTCCTGCCTTCATTATTTTGGGTTTTCACCCAGAAGTAGAATTACTGAATCATATGGCAATTCTATTTTAAATTTTTGAGGAACCACCATGCTGTTTTCCACAGTGGTTTCACTGTTTTACATCCCAAGGAACACTTGTGCACATCTTCATCAGCACAGGCTATTTTCTGTTTGGTTTTTTTTAATAGTGGCCATCCTGACGGCATGAAGCGGTGTTTCATTGTGGTTTAATTTGCATTTCCCTAACGATTAGTGATGTCAAGCCTCCTTTCATGTGCTTACTGGCCATCTGTGTATCTTCTTTACAGAAATGTCTACTCAAGTTCTTGGCTCATTTTCAAATAAGATGTTTGTTGTTATCGGGACTTAGGGGTTCTGTGTGTATGCTGGATAATAATCTCTTTTCAGAAAAGTATTTAGTAAATATACCTTTCCATTCTGTGGGTTATCTTTTTTTTCTGTAGATAGTTTATTCTGATGCATGAAATTTTAAATTTTGATGTATTCCAATCTTATTTTCTTTTATTATCTTATTTTCTCTTTGCTACTTATGCTTTTGATACCATATCCAAGAAAATATTGCCAAATCCAATGTCATAGAACTTTCTCTATATGTTTTCCTGTGTAAGAGTTTCATAGTTTTATGTCATGGTCTTTTTTTGCATATGATGTAAGATAAGGGTCCAACTCTTTGGCCTGTGGATATCCAGTTTTTCCAGCATAATTTGTTGAAAAGTCTGTTCTTCCCCTACTGAATGGTCTTGGCACCCTGGTCAAAGACCATTTGACTCTATATCTGAGGGTTTATTCCTGGGCTGTCTACTATTCCATTGGTCCATATGCCTGTCACACTGCTTTGATTACCCTAGATGTGCAGTAAGCTTTGAAATTAAAAAGGGTGAAACCTTCACATTTATTCTTATTTTGAAAAATTGTTTTGTTTATTTGATGTCCCTCAAGATTTCATATGAGTTGTAAAATAGATTTTTCTATTTCTGTAAAAAAAAAAAAAAACATTTGGGGGATTTTGATAGAGATCGTGTTGAATCTGCAGATCATCTCGGGTAGAATGGACATCTTAACAATACTGAGTCTTCTAACTGATAACGTGGGCTGTCTTTCCATTTATACATGTCCTTGCTAATTTAATTCAGCAATGTTTTGTAGTTTTCAGCGTACAAACCTGTGTCTCCTTGGTGAAGCTTATCCCTAAATTATTTTATTCTTTTCGTACCATTGTAAACAGAATTGTTTCCTTAATTTCCTTTTCACATCGTTTATCACTGGTGTGTGTAGTAATGCACCTAATTTTTGTGTGTTGATTTTGATTCTGCCCGGAGGATTACTAGTATCTTCTTCCTCATGATATCAGCCATCACTGCGGTGCACGTAGGTTTGAGGGAGGAAGGCATTCGGCTGCAAGAAACAGAAAACCAACCACAGTGACTCCAGACTGAAGGAGGTTGTTTTCCTCTTGTAGCGAGAATCTTGAGGCAGGCAGTCAGGGGAATTGCCAACCGCTTCAGGGAATGATCAAGAAGCCTGGGGCCTTCTGTCTTCCACCTCTGCCTTCCTCACCGAGTGACTTTTGTCTTCAAGACTGAAAACTGCTGCTGCGTCACAGAGAGCCGTCTCTGTTAACAGATGTCTCAGCTGCGTCGCAGGTGGTAAGAAGGGCAAAGGAAAAACAGAGTCTCTGAGGGTGTGTGCTCCCGGGTACACAGGAGGAACGCTCAACTGCCTTCATTTTAAGAGTCATTTTACACAACCCAGCCATTCCCTGCTACTGAAAGCATTAGCCACTGGCTGTCATTATGTCAGCTTGTCATTGTTAATGAGATAGCATTCATTTTATCATTCTTAATTTTCCATTTATCATTCTTAATTTACCATAAAACTGTATGACAACTCCCCTTTTAGCAAAACACGTCAGCAACGGCAAAGTATTGACATTAATATAATAGTGTCCCTTAGCAATACTACCCGTGGTTACTCTGCGTTTCTCTAAGAGGTGCTATGTGCTCTCTTCCCTACACGGCTGTCACCTTCCGGAAGCATCTCAAGGCGGTGTTTACCTGGCTCCAGGACTCCACAGTAATGGAGCCTAGTAGTGGTGGACCTACAACCAGGGTTCCAAGATGATTCCTGAGCATTTTCCCTTCTAGAGAAGAAAGGAAAATGCAAACGTCATTTCTGGCAGAACACCCTGAATTGTGTTGTGTGTGTGTAACTATAAATAACCTAAGCACATATGCATAGCATGGAAGTGGTAGTGTTTTGAATGACAGCCCGCATTTCCAAATGTCCACGCAATATAACTTTCTTTACCTCCTTGACCAGTTAACTTTCTATTTGACTCATAAGCGACGAAGGCGTGTTAGTCTCGCCTTCATGAGCTTCTGCCTCCACTACAATGGGTGGAGCACCATCGCAGGACCCTCTGCAGCAGCAAGACTTGGGGAATTATGGGAAAATCCCCTCCTTTGCCATCTGCTCACAAGTTGCCATGGAGACCATCCACCATTCTCAGGTCCAGATGCTCTCTTCCTTTCTGAGTCATGGTGGGGACTCTGGAATCTTCTCAAAGTGGCCCGTCTCCCTAGACGCCCCTCCCAGCCTCCTTCTCCAGGGTCTCGCCACCTCCCTGGACAGCTTTTCTGCTAACTTCTCTCCTGAGCCCAGGTAGATCTTTTTCTTGACTGGGGATGGGAAATTCTGTGTTCTCCATGCTTTCTAGCAGGATTTTTGTCTGTGCCTTAAATCCCTTCATCTGCTCTGGGCTTGAACTTTTAGAAACTGAAGTAAAAATGGCTTGTAAAGTGATCTGTGCTCTCGATCCTGACACAACCCTCCCCTCAGATGGTTAACCAAGTGTTAATGGGTCATGTTATCTGATTGAGAGGGGCAGAAAGGAAAAAGAGAAATGCAGAGAGGGAGCGATCAGAGATCTTCATGTCCAAAGATATGCTCCTGCCATATGTTCTATATGTGTATGTGTATACATGTATACATATATGTGGACATACACATAGCGTGTGCCCAAAATGTCCTAGCCAGTGTTAATATTTACTGCGTCAGAAGAACATTTTTAAAACTATAAACTATGTTTCTGTTAATATATCCAACTCAATGTTATTTGACTCTCACTTTGTTACTAGAAATGGAGAGAATAAAATATTCCAAAGAATTCTAGCTCTTGCTTTTTCCCTTAAAAAAAAGGCTTAATTGAATTGAGGTTTAGACTCTAAGTATAAAGATACATCCAAAAAATAAACAGGAAATTACAACCATTCAACATGTACAGAAGCTGTAATTCAAACAACATATGGTGATGTTGAGCAGGGAGACTCGTAATAATTAACATTTGTAAATTGCTTTCCATTTACTTGCATGTATAATTTAATTTGATGCTTGCAATAGCCCTGAAAAGTATGCTGTGATTATTACCTCTGTTTTACAGATGAGGGGGAAAATAGGACACCATGATGAAGAAATTTCTCCCAATTCACACCATTAGTCAGCAGGAGTGATTCACGTGAAAAGTTTGCCCATGTTACAGACTCCCAAAAAAGGTGAAAGATGAAGACGATAGAAACGGGTATTATACGTAGGTGGGTCTTTAAGTGAACGCCTCGTATTGGTAAGTTGAATTGTGCAATGTGCTATGCGTGCTAAGTCGCTCTGGTCATGTGCAATTCTTTGCAACACCCTGGGCTGTAGCCCGCCAGGCTCCTCTGTCCTTGGGATTCTCCAGGCAAGAATACTGGAGTGGGGTGCCATTTCCTTCTCTAGGGGATCTTCCCAACCCAGGGATCAAACTTGCATATTCTGCACTGGCAGGCAAGTTTAACCACCAGCATCACCTGGGAAGCCCTTGTTGAATTGTCCAAGACCAGGGCTTTAAATCCAACCTAATCAGGATCTTTGGAGGTGAATCCTAGGGACTGGTGTTTTTGAAAGTTCCCTAGGTGGTTGTTCAACCAGCAGCCAGGATCAGGAATCACTAGGTTGTTGTTTTTTTTTTTTTGGCTGTTGCTGCTCTTTCATATGCAAACGAAGGGCACATTGAGAAGCAGAGGGAGAGAGAGGCGACAGTCCCAGAGCAAAGAGAAGGTGGAGCGTGGAGAGGTTAGGTGTTTAGAGCCGGGGTGGGGAGGCTGGGGAACTACTTGATAAAACATGCTTTGAATAACCGTGCAAGGTCCTAAAGCATCACTAGTACAGGAGGTAACGAAAGATCAGCTTCGTTACTTACTTTCTAGTACTATTTTCATTTACACCTGAGTTTACAATAAGCAAGCTCAAAAAAATTTAAACGCTTTAAATGGTTTCCCAGCCCTCTGGAGTCTCTGTTGCTCAAAAAGTATAAAGGGGCAGAGCAATTCTCAGTGTTTGAGACAACTAGAGTAAGAAGCTGTTTACTTGCCACAGAAATTGATTAAGTAGAACCAAATAAAAGTGGTTCTGAACGTTTCGTAAACAAAATACAAAGTGGACCTTTGGTCATCACTAGTGCCGAGGATCGCTGGGTTAGTCTCCCGAGCAGGTTCACAGAATCCCATGCACATCGATTACATTTCTCAGTTTCCTTACCACACTTAGTGCTATTGGACTTTTTCATTTGGGCCAATATGGTGATGAGCAAAAAGAAATGAAGACAAAGAAATATGTACAAGACTAAGAGACAAACTTTTCATTCATAGGAGGATAAAGGAGCTACGGATGTAATAATTGATGGAGTGCACACAGCTGTTAACACATATTAATTATATCTACCAGTTTCAGTAAATTGAAATTTCAGACCTAATACTGAGCCACAAAGCATGTTGCACAAGGATACATAGAGTATGATGCCATTTTTAAAAAAGTTTTAAAATATGCAAAACCCAACGTATTTGTGAACCAATGCATATGAAATAAAGATACAAAATCATGCATGGGGAAATACACACCAACTTCCGGTGTTTCCTAAGGCAGGAAAAAAAGCCTGAGCGTGGACATAAACAGTTTTTGAAACATCTTATTCCCTAACACTATTACTGAAGTCAAGTATATGAAGCAGATGTAAAAACATTAGCAAACAGGTCTTTCTTTCAGTATTTTTAAAATTATTTTGTTTGTTTCTGTGTTTATTTCTGTGCTGGTCTTCGTGCCGCGTGGGCTTTTCTCTATTGTGGCGGCAGGGGCTGCTCCTGCTTCGGAGCACAGGCTCCGGGGCTCGTGGGCTTAGGAGCTGCAGCCCCCAGGCTCCAGAGCGCAGGCTCAGTAGCTGAGGCGCACGGGCTTAGTTGCTCTGAGGCACGTGGGATCTAAGATCAGGGCTTGAACCCGTGTCTCCTGCATCGGCAGGAGGATTCTTGGCCACTGAGCCACCAGGGAAGCCCAAGTCTTTGTTTTAGAAATAAGACAGAATGGCAGTGATCCTCATAATATGAGGGGAGAACAGGTCGGGGGTTTGCAGTGGGTGACCTGGTCCTTTCAACGAAGTGGTCATCGAGTTCTTCTGCTGAGAGAAGGGGCTGGGGGCAAGCTGGAGGTTCCAGGAGAGTGAAAACAAGAGCTGTGTAAGGAGATTTGCAGGGAATTGACGGGGAGTGAAATGAAAGGTTACAGATTCTGGAAGCTCAGCTCGGCACTGCGTAACCGTGCTGGGTGTTCAAGCAGGCTCCAGCTCTCAGCTTACTCCAGTGGACTCTGCAATATGGGATTCAGAAGAAAAGAATGAAGATGGAGTCAGCACAGCAGAGAAGGGCTGAGGAGAGGAGGTGAGGAATGTATCAGTGTTGTTCCGATTTACCTGGCAATTGCGGGACAAGGATAGCGGGGGTCTCAGGAGGACACAGTCAACTAACCAAATACACTGGCCCGGTCAGCCTTTTCCAAAATGTGCTTCCTAGGACACTAGACCTTTAAAACATGCTTTAAAAAAATCCAGTCATCAAATTATTTTGGAAAACCTTGGAGCTTCACAAAGAATATGAATATACTAAAGTGTCCACAGGGACTTCTCTGCAATCTAGTGGTTAAGACTTCACCTTCCAATGCTACAGGGGTGGGTTCAATCCCTGATTGGGGAGCTAGGATTCCACAGGCCTTGCAGCCAATAAACCAAAACATAAAACAGAAGCAATATTGCAACAAATTCAGTAAAGTCTTTAAAAATGGTTCATGTAAAAAAAAAAATTCAAAATTTAAAAAGAAGTGGGGGTCTACAAAGTCCAGAATGAACTTGTTTTGTAACCTAGCACTTAGAAAGCTTATCTGACCTGGAGATCCTTTGGAGATACCTTCTCACGTGACTCATAGCAGCAGCTGGGGCGATTACTTCTGTTGGTCAGGGTAAGGCTGTGCTGTTGCGACAGATCAGCCTCAGAATCCAGTGGCTGAGCCGGTTCAATTCAGCCGCCCAGTCGTGTCCGACACTTTGCGGCACCATGGACTGCAGCGTGACAGGCTTACCTGTCCTCCACTATCTCTCAGAGTTTACTCAAACTCATGTCTGTTGAGTCAGTGATGCCATCCAACCATCTCATCCTCTGTCGTCCCCTTCTCCTCCTGCCCTCAATCTTTCCCAGCATCAGGATCTTTTCCAATGAGTCAGCTCTTCGCATCAGGTGGCCAAAGTACTGGAGTTTCAGCTTCAACATCAGTCCTTCCAATGAACACCCAGGAGTGATCTCCTTTAGGATGGACTGGTTGGATCCCCTTGCAGTCCAAGGGACTCTCAAGAGTCTTCTCCAACACCACAGTTCAAAAGCATGAAAAATGTATTTTATCATATGTGAAATAGATCACCAGTCCAGGTTCGATGCATGAGAGAGGGTGCTTAGGGCTGGGGCACTGGGATGACCCTGAGGGATGGAAGGGGGAGGAAGGTGGGAGGGGGGTTCAGGATGGGGACCACGTGTACACCCGTGGCTGATTCATGTCAATGCATGGCAAAAACCACTACAATACTGTAAAGTGATTAGCCTCCAATCAAAGTAAATAAATTTTAAAAAAGTAAAAAAAAGCGTCAATTCTTCAGCGCTCAGTTTTCTTTATGGTCCAACTCTCACATCCATACATGACTACTGGAAAAACCAAAGCTTTGACTAGATGGACCTTTGTCAGCAAAGTAATGTCTCTGCTGCAACAGGTCAACCTCAGAATCCAGCAGCTGAGCCAACGTAGGTCCAAACAGCCACTCAGGAACCCGAGCTGATGGAGGTGGTGGAGGTCCCAGAGCACTGTGACCGTCTCAGTGTGTGGCTCCAGGGCAGGGAAGCACCTGGAGAATCAGTGCTCACTCTGACCTGGATGGGGCACATCGCTGCTGCCAGCAGCTCACGGGCCATAACTAGTCACACGGCCCCACCTAACTAGTGTTCCTGGAACACAATTTGAAGAACATCTGACGTCACAGGATGCACAAGTTTTTCCAGTTCAAGGAGGGTGTGAAGAGGGCATTCTTAGGTATAAAGAAGAAAAGGCTCTGCTCTTTCCTGTAATTGAGGCAGAGAAGAAAGAGAAGGAGGAGGAGGAGGAGGGAGGGGAGGAGGGGGAGAAGCTGCAGGAGAGATGGGGGCAGGGGAGAGATGGAGAGGGAGGAGGGGGAGGAGGGGGAAGAGAGATGGGGGAGGGAAGAGATGGAGGAGAGGGGAGGAGGGAGGGGAAGAGGGGGAGGAGAGATGGGGAGGGAAGAGATGAGGACAGGGAGGAGGGTGGGGAAGAGGGGGAGGAGAGATGGGGAGGGGAGAGATGAGGACAGGGAGGAGGGTGGGGAGGAGGGAGAGGAGAGATGGGGAGGGGAGAGATGGAGGAGGGGGGAAGAGGGAGGGTATGATGGGGAGGAGAGATGGGGGAGGGAAGAGATGGAGGACAGGGAGGAGAGTGGGGAGGAGGGAGAGGAGAGATGGGGGAGAGAAGAGATGGAGGAGAGGGGAAGAGGGAGGGTATGATGGGGAGGAGAGATGGGGGAGGGAAGAGATGGAGGACAGGGAGGAGGGTGGGGAGGAGGGAGAGGAGAGATGGGGGAGGGAAGAGATGGAGGAGAGGGGAAGAGGGAGGGTATGATGGGGAGGAGAGATGGGGAGGGAAGAGATGAGGACAGGGAGGAGGGTGGGGAGGAGGGAGAGGAGAGATGGGGAGGGGAGAGATGGAGGAGGGGGGAAGAGGGAGGGTATGATGGGGAGGAGAGATGGGGGAGGGAAGAGATGGAGGACAGGGAGGAGGGTGGGGAGGAGGGAGAGGAGAGATGGGGGAGGGAAGAGATGGAGGAGAGGGGAAGAGGGAGGGTATGATGGGGAGGAGAGATGGGGAGGGAAGAGATGAGGACAGGGAGGAGGGTGGGGAGGAGGGAGAGGAGAGATGGGGGAGGGAAGAGATGGAGGAGGGGGGAAGAGGGAGGGTATGATGGGGAGGAGAGATGGGGGAGGGAAGAGATGGAGGAGAGGGAGGAGGAGAGGGGAGGAGGTGGAGGCTGTCAGGCAGCATGGCTTACTGAGGTCTTGCTCTGTTTCAGGCATTCGCTAAGCGCTTGCAGGACATGCACCATGTCATGTGTTCCCCTAAGAATCCTCAGTAAGACACGTTATTACCCCCATTTTGCGACTCTGATCACTGAAGCTTAGAAAGGCTAGCTGATCTGTCCAAGGTCACAGCACAGGAGTTCGAGTCAGACCACCGCCTCCCGGATGGCAAAGCCCACACTGACCACAGCCGTGCTCACCAACCCCACGCCCCGACCCTGAGTTCTCGACGGCTAGGCCTCCACACACAGCTTCTCTCTTCATCCGCAGAGCAACCCTGCAGGCTGGACACTGTGCGTGTGGCAAGAGAGGGATCTGAACCCAGTTCTCGCTGACTCCCAAAGTCCACGTGAGTGCACATGCTCAGGCCTCTTTCTCTGCTGTTATGATCACAGCGTGTGGATTCTTTGCACTTCCCTCAGCTAGCTCATGTCCACACACAGTATCCCGGACCAGACCTGCAGACAGACCTTGTTTCACTGGAGCCAGAAGGATGCTCACAGCGTCATCTAGACCTTCTTAGAAGGCGACGCTCTCTGGGCTCTACTGCAGAAGCTCCTTCATGTTGGAAAACTTAAATCCTGGTACCTTGAAGACCCCGGCCCACCCAAGTTGTATATTGTTGTGAACACCCTTCTTCTTCCTCTGAAGCCGTCACAAAGCTTCCCTACTTTTCCCTCTGAGTCTGGCATTTACTCCCCAGGAAATCTTTGTGTCGACTACAAACTGGAAGATTTAAACGTAAGCAATTAAAACTCAAAGTCAAAGGTGACTGTCTGTGAGGAAGGAAAGTAATATGAGTGACAGGGAGCCACAGACTCCCAGCTGTGTGGTTCCTCTGGGTCCAAATTAAAAAGTCCATGAAACCATCCCCCAGAGTCCCATCCCTGGGCACGGTGGGTTCAGGGAAGACCTGAAGGCCCATCTGGCTGATGTCACAAGTTGCTGGTGAGTCCAGAGGCTTGCTTTTCCGGGCACTGAAGTGATGGACAGTCCAGGCAGAGAGCCTGGGACCCGATGGACCCGCCACAGCTGGAGGTGGAGGGAGGCTGAGTCCTGCGTCTCTACAGGGCCATGTGAATAGCACGTCAGAAACACACGTTGGGCCACCAGCTCACCAGACAAGTGGTCCCAGCAGCGTGGATGTCAGGGTCACACAGAAACCGTGTGCACCTGCGGTTTAACACAGGCTTCTGTGTGCTTCTTTGTTTGGCCTCCCACATAAATGCAGTCTAAAGGTCGGCGTCCGTGGCCACAAGGTGGTTCCATGATGTCACCAGCGACCCTGCCGACTTCTTGTTTTCTGTGCCTGCTCAAGGCGTCCGTCTTCGATGGAGAACAGCGGCTGCTGCTGTAGAGATGTCCAGGCTGCCAGAGGGACCGAGGAGGTGGACCCCTCACCTCCTGCTGAAATCTTACGAACTGCACCACCCACAGGGAAACAAGGAAATCCAGCTTTTCAGCGGGCTGCCTGGCTGCCTTCCCCAAATTCCAACCCTGAGGAATGAGGGGGAGATGGGAGTGAGGCGGTGCTTCACGGCCGCAGCCCCTCAAAAATGCCAGTAAACCGCACACTCACAGGCGACTCCTGGAGACCCCGCCCAGCCCGAGAGGCTCACTTCACTGTGATGCCTGCCATCCAGGGGGTGGGCCAGGTCTCTGCCTCACCCCGAGTCTCCCCCAGAGCAGACCTCACCTCTGCCTTGCCCAGGTGGCCGAGGATTCTGGGCACGGGGGTGGGCTCCCCACGGCAAGATGCTTCACCACCAAGTGCTGCCCAGGTCTGCCCTTTGCATCTTGCAAACCAGCCGCTCAGCTTTATCCCAGACCCCAGCAGGTGGTTCTCTTGGAACTCCAGAGAGTTCTGCTTACTGCTACCCTGGGGGGATCTCTGAGAACGCTCCCCTCTGTCTGCTGTACCCTTCACTAGTTCACGCTGACACAGAACAAACAGCGGTTAAGATGTGGCCGGCACTGTGCGTGGTGTGGAGTCTGCAGAGATAAACGTACTTCTCTTCTGGAGAGTTCAGATACTAGTGGGACAAACAGGTGCACAAATGCATCGCAGTGTGACCTGGGAGGGCTGCAGACGATGAGGCCAGACTCTATTTATAGAACTTCATTGTGCTGTACGGGCTCAGTCGTGTCCAGTTCTTTGCAACTCCATGGACTGCAGCACACCAGGCTCCTGGTTCCTCACTGTCTCCCGGAGTTTGCTGATACTCATGTCCATAGAGTCAGTGATGCTATCTAACCCTCTCATCCTCTGTTGCCCCCTTCTCCTCCTGCCCTCAATCTTTCCTAGCATCAGGGTCTTTTCCAGTGAGTTGGCTCTTCCCATCAGGTGGCCAAAGTACTGGAGATTTTCTCATCTTGCAGAAGACAGCCGTATCCCTCACCCATCCCAAATCTTGCTTGGGATCTTTGCTGCAGGAGGACGTGTGAAACCACAAGATAAATTCAAGTTAATGATAAACCAAGGCCCTTAAGCTCACGAGGCTTTCTGTTCTTCCCTGTCTGGTACTTATTTCTGCAAGAAGAAGGGCAAGCTGGTCCACAGGGGCTCACAACTCAGAAGATCCAGAGCAGCACAGGCTGCTGATCCATTAAGATGTAATTTTTGCAGAACTATCGGGTTTTCCAAAAGACAATAAATCATACACACAAACAAAAATTCCACCTGATACCTTTCAGATAGGGCACTCTTCGTTCAATAGAATAATGAAAATTTGTTTTATCCAATAATATGAAATATCTACTCAAATGAGAGTCAATCCTGAACTTTTTTCATCTTATAAAATATTTTACACTTCCTGTATCCTGTTAGGGTTTCCTGGGTGGCTCAGTGGCAAAGAATCTGCCTGCCAGTGAAGGAGATGTGGGTTCAATCTCCCGGTCAGGAAGAGCCCCTGGAGAGAGAATGGCAACTCACTCCAGTACTCTTGCCTGGAGAATCCTGCGGAGAGAGGAGCCTGGCAGCCACAGTCCATGGGGTTGCAGAGTAGGACAGGACTGAGAAGCAAAGGCTTTCACTTCCCAGGTACAAACACGGGGACCATTCAGGTCCTGGGAGAGGTGGTGTGTGACGAAGGCCGTGTCTGTGGTGCAGGGAGCACCCAGGAACTCGGAAGTGGGAGAACTCACAGCGGGTCAGATGGTAGGGGTCGGGGTGTGTAAGGAGGTGGGTGGGGCTGGGGGAGGTGACTGGGATGCAGGAAGGGGCAGGGCTTCCCGGGCCGGGGCCAGGTGCCCGGGAGTGGACACAGCTGACCCAAGTGGGTTGAACAGTGAGGGTGGCCGCAGACTGTTAAATGCGGGGGCCAGCCTGGCTGCTAAGGCGTCATTCCTTCAGCCGGCAGGCATTCTCCGAGCTCCTCTTCAGCGGGTACTGCAGAAGCCCAGTGGGGCAGGCAGCTCAGCTTGACCCTCACAGACACTGAGCCAGAACCGGGATGGTGAGCGGGGCTGGGAAGTCGACGATCAGATGTTAAGGAAGCTTAGGAGGGGCGCTCTGACCTGGTCTGGGGCGTGCGAAGAGTCACGAGCATCAGGGTGGAGTGGGAGGCGGGTGGGAGGCTGGAAAATGTGTGAGTCAGATGGTGGGGGGAGGGGGGGCATCTCCAGTGCCCAGGAGAGGCCACTGCTCTCTGTTCCCAGCGCTCTGGAACCGAGAAGTCACCGCATGTTTCTCCAGGGTGGTTAGGGCCAGCCTGCAGGATGGGTTTGGACAGAGAGGGAGTGTCCACCGGCGAGCCAGTGAGGGAGATGCCGAGACAACTTAGGGTACAGCGCACATCCTGTGTCTTCAGGTTCCAAGACCACAGGGAGGACGGACGCGCCACACCCTTGATTTAACAAAAGTTTGACACCACACTCCATAGACAGCCTCTAGTCACCATGGAGACGGCAACGGCACCCCACTCCAGTCCTCCTGCCTGGAAAATCCCATGGACGGGGGAGCCTGGTAGGCTTCAGTCCATGGGGTCTTGAAGAGTCGGACACGACTGAGTGACTTCACTTTTCACTTTCATGCACTGGAGAAGGCAATGGCAACCCACCCCAGTGTTCTTGCCTGGAGAATCCCAGGGACAGCGGAGCCGGAGGGCTGCCGTCTACGGGGTCGCACAGAGTCGGACACGACTGAACGACTCAGCAGCAGTAGCAGCAGCAGCGGTCACCATGGACGTGCTTCTAAGGGGGGACTTGAGACCCAGGGGCAGGGGGGATGATGTGGTGTATATAAATCTTGATAGATAACAAACAGGAAACAGTGCTGTCATTTTGAAAGTATCATTACGTTTTCTCATACGCATTTCAAGCTATTACCAGCTTCTTTCTCTTTCTGTCCTTGTTTTCTTTTAACATTTATTAATGTTCTTGTGGTTGATTATTATAGTCAAAGTGTTTGCCAGGAGCCCCAAACCCACAGCTCTAAGGATCTTACCGCGGTAGGATCTGCACCTCAACAGGGCAGAAAGAAAGTGCAGAAACGGTGGGGGGGGGACCTTTCACAGCCCAGCAGTGGACAACAGCAACCCAGACCGTGGGGTCACATCTCAGTCCGGCCCCTGGACCGCAAGGGAGCGTTTGGTAGCTGCTTCAGGGGAACATCTGGGATGTGTGTGCACCTAAGGCGTCTGCACAAAACCCGGTTCCCTCGAGCAGGGCCGGTGCGCAGGGCGGGTGGCGGCTGAGCTCCGCCCCGCTCGTCTGGGGCTGGGCCTGCAGGGCTCCGTCCCCCAGCCGCGCCCCCAGCCTGCCCAGCATTGGACAAGGGGAGCCGGGTGGCAGGAGCCGGGGCTCAGCCTCTCGGCAGCTGAGTCGGCTTCATCTGGTAACTGCATCTGCCTCCTCTGTAACGTCTTCAGCGCCCCTCCTGAGAGCCGAGTCGAGAACATCTAATTTTCCCGCTGAGAATTGAGGAAGGAGGCAGGATCCACTGGGTGGATCAAAGGCCTGCAGCTGGCAGGAGCCAAGACTTGCTTCCCATCTTCATGGAAGATAATCGGTTCTTGACTTGAGAAAGTGCTGAAGGCCAAAGGAGAGTCGGTGTGAATTGAAACCAGAGGCTCAAGGAAGCAGAGGGGTACTACGACCCCACCCTCTTCCCCGGGAACATGAGTTCCTACACGCGGGGCTCCGAGCACCAGATGTTAACAGGCAGAGCCCACCACCCCTCTCTGAAACACCCACGGCTATTCCTCTGACCTGAGCTCATCACTGTAGATTCTCTTTCCCTTTTAGATGTTTAAAACGTGTGTCTGAGCCTACTTTCAGTGGCTCCTGTCTACCTACAGGAGAGAGAAGACCTCAGATCCTTGCCAGGCCAGATGGTCTGGCTTTATCTTCATTCTGGCTAAAAATGAGGTGCAGCCTGTTCCGGTCGTCAGGCACACCAGGTGTGTCCCTGCGAGGAAGCCGCCGTGGTCGGTCTTTCTTTAAAGAGCCTTTGCGTTGCTGCAGTGAAAGCTAGGCCTCCAAATGCTTTCAGGCGGCGCTTTTAGTTGTTTCACTCTAAGAAGGCATCAGCCAAAATGAAGATGTGTTATTTTTACTTGTTTAACTGGCATCTATAATTATTTTCATGGCATTTCCTATTCTGTCCCCAAAGTGGGTGCCAAACCTTGATCTGCTTCCTAAAGATACAACTTTCTGGGCTCAAACCTGAGCAGGTGGGGCAAAGTAGGAATTGCAAAAAAGACGGATGAAGTGTGAAATCGTGAGATTTAAAAAAAAAAAATGAGTCCACGGGAATAATTAGCATGCCATCTTTGTTATTACTCAAATTCTTTCCAGATTATTATTTAGATACTCATTTTGGAAACCAAAACATCTATAGCAAAACATAAAAATATTTAAAGCCAACATATCTAAATATTAATATTCTTAATGCCTTTTAAAAATACTTGGTTGAGGTGATAGTCAACAATTTTTTGACCTACAAAGATGCTGCTGCTGCTGCTGCTGCTAAGTCGCTTCAGTCGTGGCCGACTCTGTGCGACCCCATAGACGGCAGCCCACCAGGCTCCCCCGTCCCTGGGATTCTCCGGGCAAGAACACTGGAGTGGGTTGCCATGTCCTTCTCCAATGCATGAAAGTGAAAAGTGAAAGTGAAGTTGCTCAGTCGTGCCCGACCCTTAGCGACCCCATGGACTGCAGCCCACCAGGCTCCTCTGTCCATGGGATTTTCCAGGCAAGGGTACTGGAGTGGGGTGCCATTGCCTTCTCCTACAAAGATGTTAATTACCCATAGTTTTCTCCAGGGGAACTTCCCAACCCAGGGATTGAATCTGGGTCTCCTGCATTAGCAGGTCTCTTTACTATCTGAGTAAAGACCCCTTTGATTTAATGCTAAGACCTTATTGGATAAATTGGTTTAGATTATTAGTAGAAAATACAAATAGCATAAAACATGTGAGAAAAAAAAAAGTGTGACCTTCCTAATAATTAAGTAGATGCAAATACAAGGCAAAAGCAACCCATCTGAAGCTGTCATAAATAGACGGGGTGTGAGAGTCTGCCTGTTACGGGCTATGTGGAGGAAAACAAGGGCAGCGCTGGAGGGAATACAAGAGAACACAGGCTTTTCAGGAAGCAAGTTGGCAATAATGTAACAAAAAAAATTTTAACGTTCAAATAGTAGTCCTAGCAATTTCAGTTTTGTGAATTTATGCAGGGGAAGATATGTTCTGTCCAAAGATGTACATTGCAGTATTTACAACAGTAAAGATTTAGGAGACTTCCCTGGTGGTCCAGTGGTGAGGTATCTGCTTACCAATGCAGGGGACATGGGTTTGATCCCTGGTCCGGGGACTAAGATCCCAAATGCTGCAGGGCAGCTGAGCCCACACGACACAACCCCTGAGCCTGTGCGCTAGAGCCTGTGCTCTGCAACAAGAGACGCCACCACGTTGAGAAGCCCTTCTAACCACAGCCAAGAGGAGCCCCCAATCGCTGAAGCTAGAGAAAAGCCTGCGTACAGCAACAGAGCCCCCCAAAATTCTGGAAGCAAACCCACGTCCAAGATCAGAGAAATTAGGCAGTAATTAGAAGCATGGAAAGCAGAGTCAAGCAAGCTTGTTTATAAATCCCTTTGTCTGTTTAACAAGTGCTCCGGCCTGGTGCACTGGGAAGACCCAGAGGAATCGGGTGGAGAGGGAGGTGGGAGGGGGGATCGGGATTGGGAATACATGTAAATCCATGGCTGATTCATATCAATGTATGACAAAACCCACTGGAAAAAAATAATAATAATAATAAAAAAAAATAATAATAATAATAATAAAATCCCTTTGTCTGTTTAATAATTGTGTCACGTTAGACAAAGTGCTAAAACTCTGAGCCTCAATTTCTTACAAATATATATGATAAGGATAATTTCTAACTCATTGGGCTGTTGTTGAAACGACATTTAAAAATGTATATACATTGCTTGGATCCGTGGAAAGTAGCAAATATTAGCTCCTCTGTATTATTATTATTATTTGGTCATCTTCGGTTTAGTTCAGCTATTGAAAGAATGTGCAAGCATACTTTGTAGTGACAGAGGAAATGCCGGATTATGTTATATGAAAAATCAAAGCATACAGTTACAAAGAGATCATGGTCCAGACTCTGGAAGACATGCCCAGAAAAAGAAGACAAGAATGCATGAAATACAAGCCACGATTTAACAGGGGCTATCTGGGTCTTGGAATTAGGAGAGATTTTCCTACATGCTTTCAACATCTGTGTCATTTCCAACTTAGTTATAATGAGCGTGTATCATCTTTATCATTGAGAAGGCTAAATTGCATTTTCTCACATACAGCCCCTCTGGTGTTGACCTGCAGACAGAGCAGGTAATTATTTTTGTCCCTGGCCCTGGCTCCCAGGCAAGATGGGAGAGCAGCTGGGTGCAGGGAGAGAGACCAGACAAGGGGCTGGGACACGTGGCTTTGGGACCCTGGGTCTGCAAGCCCAGCCAGTGTGGGCCAAGCTCCTGTCAGGGGAGGGGTGGTCAGAAAGACTGAGGCTTCACTGTGGGGCCCATCACTCCCCTCAGGAGGCTGCCCGACCCGTAGTCCCCTGGTTCTCTGAGATACTGTGGTTCCCTCTCTGGCTGGTGTTGCAATGGAATAATTCCACTGAACTTGAAAAGTGAAAGTGTTCAACACTCAGTCGTGCCCGACTCTTTGTGAGCCCATGGACTGTGGCCCGCCGGGCTCTTCTGTCCACGGGATTCTCCAGGCAAGGATACTAGTGGGGTATTCCCTTCTCCAGGGGATCTTCTTGAGCCAGGGATCGAACTCATTTCTCCTGCCTTGCAGGCAGATTCTTCACCATTGGAGACACCAGGGAAGCTCTTTGTCTGGAATAAAGACTGCTCTGGAAAGGTGACAGAATCGGTGGAGCCCCTCTTCTGGTGAGTGAACCCACACACAGTTTTGCCCGACAGTTTCGGGGCTCATAACACCCTTCCTCTGACCTCAGGGTTCTTTAAACCCCAGGTACTGTATTAAAGTGTGGGCAGTTTTGAAAACACTAAACGCTATTTGTTAAAAGTTCCCGGTGCAGGAAGGGAAGATGGTTTCCAACACTGGATTTATGATCTGGTAATAAGACACACTCCCTCACGGCTGGTCCCGGAGGCACCTTCTGTAATGAAGAAAGCCTGTCGGAATTGGTGCCCAAAGGGTCCACAGAGCTAACTCAGCATGAACGGCCCAAAGGGGGGCCATCCCCAGGTCTCCTGCCTGAGAACGCTGCTCCTCGGGCTGAAAGTGCTGCTGGCGCAGGTGAGGCGGCCGTGGGGAGGTGGGCAGGGTCTGCCTCTGGGCCGGGCAGCTCTCTTTCCCCACGGACACCCTTGGTGAGGCACTTCTCGCCCAACTGTCCTTTGCCCCAGTGTCCTCTTGTTACCTAAATGAGTCTTTCAACCCCCACCTGGTGGATTTGGACATTTGTTGTTGGCTTTCTCGCACGTTGCAGCTATTTGAAATTTTTGACTGCTCTTGCTTTAGGGGAAGTGCAGGAAAGTAGGTCATGATCCTTTCCCTAAATAGAGTTCAGGCAGACGGCTCCCAGACCCACTGTGGTTTCTGTGTGACAGACTCAGAACCACGGCTCTCTGGGAAGAGTGGTCGGTCACACTCCGTCTGTACACGGGTTTCTCAACCTTGGCGCTGCCGGCGTTTGGGGCAGAATCACACTTGGTGGTGAGGGTCGCCCCGGGCGCTGACCCGGCCTCTCTCCCTCGGCGGATGAGCAGCACCCCACCCGCCTCCAGGCCCTTCCTGGTGCTGACGTCAGAAACGCCCCCCAGGGGCAAACCGCCCCCAGTCCAGCCCCACTGCTCTCCACCAACGTGAGAAGTGTGAGAACGTCCTCTGAGTCTCCTCATTGTCGAGCTGAGAAGCGCAGGATGTCAGAAGTCCTCGGAGCAAAGTCACCTCCCGGAGGCTTGCCAGGACAGGCCTCCGTGCCTCAGTCTCCCCACCCCTGGCTCGGTCCTCCCTGCGACGACAAAAGGGAGAAGACAGAAAGCCAGGCTCCCTTCCAGGCGCTGCCTGGAGCGCGATGCCCTCCGTGGGAACTGGTTCCACCGAATCCCAACGACCCCCACCCCCACCCCAGGGCAGCTGCTGGGGCAGGAGAGAGCGCCCGGGTGGGCTGGCAGGGGCGGTGGAGGCCGCACCCCATCAGGCGGACAAGCAGCTCGCTCCCTGCAGACACGTGAGGCACACGGGGCCTGGGCATCACTGCGGAGGCCGAGGGGCCTCCCGCTGCCCTGGAGAGAGTGCGCGGGTGCCTCCCGGGGGGAGGAGACCTTCTCACCCGTCAGGCACAGTCAGCTGAGAGCCTGCGTCCCAGCCTCTCCGGCGGCCCCTGAAGGGCCCCTGACCTCCCGCGCCCTGGGCCTCCCCTGACCCTGGCCTCCCGCTCCCAGCGCGCCCCGTCACCGGCAGAGACGGCGGAAGATGACGGCAGCAACGCGGCTCTTTCTGCAGCCTCCGATCTGCAGGCAAAGGCCCCGCCGGCACTTGCAGAACTGGTCGCCCCGGGCCGGGACCACCTCTCGCGTGTCCAGCTCCACCCCAGGCTCCGGCTCAGCGGTTCTGACCGGCCGCTGCGCGCCACGCGAGCCAACCACCGAGGTTAAACCCAACGCCACAGAGACACGGAGATCAACACGTTTTAAGTCGGGCTCCGTGGAGCCCGTGGCCCTGGGCTCAGCCCCCGCAGCTCCCGACAGGGATCGCCTCTCTTCCTCTGCTCCGCGCTCCCCGACCCCCTAACTCCCACCCAAGCCCAGCTCAGCCCTTTCCTGGCTCCCCAGTCTTCCCCTCCAGGAGCTGCTAGGAAACTGTCGGGAAATTCCGTGTGCCCAGCAGTGGCGGTCACGTGAGTCTGGGCAGCCTGGTGGAAACGCCTCCCTTACCCTTCCTAGCAGCTGGTCTTAAGATACAACTAACAGACTGAAACTTAAACTCAACTTTCTTTGATCCTGCGGGACCCCTGTATTCGTGAAGATTTATGCAAAAGCGCTTAGGAGAATCTTGGTTTTCTCAATAAATGCTTGGGGAAAATTGCTTTTTAAAGAAAAACGGGGGCTTCCCTGGTGGCGCCCTGGTAAAGAATCTGGCTGCCAATGAAGGAGACACACAGGAGACTCGGGTTTCATCCCTGGGTCAGAAAGATTCCCCTGGAGAAGGGAATGGCTACCCACTCCAGTGTTCCTGCCTGGGGAATTCTGTGGCCAGAGGAAGCTCGCAGCTTTCAGTCCATGGGGTCTCAAAGAGTCGGACACAACTGAGGAGCTAACACTTCACTTCTCCCATCCCTGGCACACTCCCCCATGTAACCCCATTCCCTGGTGAGCGAGCAGCGCCTGTGAATGCCAGCCACGGAGGGGATGGCGTGAGATGGCAAACGGAAGAGGTTTTGCAGATGAAATGAAGACTGCCAACAACTGACCACAGATTAGTCAGACGGGCAATTGCCCTGGGTGGGCCAGCCTGATGAGGTGAACCTTATAAAAGCTGGGTCGGAGGTAAGAGAAGCAAAGCCGCAGAGCCCTCTCCTCCCACCAGAATCCCTAGAGATGGCCGGAGAGCCCTCCTGGGCTCAGAGAGACGGGGTAGAGGTCATGGAGGACACAGACAGGAACGTGTGGATGGAAGGGAGGCCCACCTTCCTGCGCTTTCACCCGCCTCGGGGGAGCAAGCTGCGCTGAGAAGTACAGAGAGGAGCTGAATTCTGCCGATACACGCGGGCACCTGGACCAGGACCCCACCTCAGCCGTCGCCCTGACTGCCGCTTCGTGAGTCCCTAAAGCCGAGACCATCAGCGTATGTTGTTTGAAGTTACCGTGTCGGTAGTAAATGTTTACACAGCAATAGAAAACTCATGCCAACATCGCTGTAAATGTCCAGAGGAAGCCCGGTGCCCCCGCCGTCACCTTGGTGCCATGCCATCTACGGGGCAGCCCTGGAGAGCAGGCGCGCCAAGGGTGTCAGCCAGGCGGCCTTGAACCGAGGCAGAGCGGCTTGCCCAGGCCCAGACCTCATCCCCTGCAGTCGAGCTTCTTTCCTCTCCTCCTTGTTAGAATCGAGCCTTGGGACTTCCCTGGTGGCCCAGTGGCCAAGACTCTGCGTGCCCAGCGCAGGGGGCCTAGGGTCAGACCCCTGGTCAGGGAACTAGACCCCGCGTGCCACAGGTAAAGATCCCCTGTGCCACAGCCGAGACCAGGCGTAGCCAAATAAAAAAATAAAAAATCGAGCCTTTCTCCTTTCCTTTCCACACCCTCTCCTGTGTGGCTGCTTCCATTCCTGCAGCTTTAAGACCAACCCAGATACCCAGGCCTCCCCAGGGTCTGCCAGTGGCTTCCTGCTGAGTAATCTTTCCGTTCGCCTGCTCCTCTGCTCGCAGCCAGGGTTCCTACGAGGCTGCTGCTCCTGCCTCTACGGAGCCTCTCACGTGTCAGTTCACAGCTCCCACCTCGCGGCCACGCCGTCAGCTCTCCACTGGCTCACATCCTGAACCTTCTACATTCACACGGTCTCAAATTCTAGTGTCTATTAGAAGCCCCTGAGACGCTTTTTAAAAGTTCCAGGCTGCATCTCAGACCAATGAAATCGGAATCTCTGGCCTGGGGCTGGGGGACCCAGACATCAGTTTTATATTTTCCGAGGGGTCCCCATTCACAGCCAGGTGTGGGGACCTGTGTCCCCATAGGAGTGTCACGGCGCCCCCTCCCCCCACCCTCCACGCGGGCACCCGAGGGAGCATTTTAAAATGGAAACTATATCCTGCTCTCTGTGCTCAAAACTTGATCTTAGTTTGGGATTTTATGAGATAAACAGCTCTAAACTCCTAAGTTGGTGGGTGGATTTGCTGGGTCCCCCGCCTGCCCAGCCCCCCACCCTTCTGGTCCTCCTCTCCCACCCCCTCCACCCCTCCCCCAGCTCCCATCTCAGCCCCTCCTCCCTCTCTTTGGGGAGAAGGGCTTGCTCATCCACCCCCGCCCCTTTCCGAGAAGCCCCTGAGGCCCCTCCCATCCGTCCCCTCCCCAGTCACCCTCTCCTGCAGCCTTGGGCTCTTATCCTCAGTAGCATCTACCCGGAACCATTGCTGTCAGCTTCCTTGTTTCTTCCTCCCCAGGAGGGCGGAGACCACGTGAGATATTTCACCAGAAGATACCTAGCACGGGGCTGGCAGAGCCTCTGACTGATGCCTGTAAATCAGAGCGTCCCACAGCCTTGGGTCCCATTAATCCGTTGACCACCGGTTTATTACAACAGATGTGAAAGGATACAAGTCAGAGACACACGCGACAAGACCTGCCCCATGGAGTCTGGGGCCCTCACGATGTATGTTGATGAATCCAGCTCACTAACCCAGAAGCTCTCCAAACTGTCTTTTGGGGGCTTTATGGGGGCTTCATCTGTTGTCATTGTTTAGTTGCTAAGTCGTGTCTGACTCTTTCGCGACCCAATGGACTGTAGCCCACCAGGCTCCTCTGTCCATGGGATTCTCCAGGCAAGAATACTGGAGTGGGTTGCCATCTCCTCCTCAGGGTATCTTCCTGAGGATCAAACTTGGGTCTCCTGTATTGGCAGGGTAGTTCTTTACCACTGAGCCACCAAGGAAGCCCACTACAGAGGCATGATTGGTTCAGTAAAGGTTGAACTTGATCTCTAGCCCTTCACTCCCTAGGGCGGATGGGACTGCAAGTTCCAACCCTCCAATCATGTGGTTGGTTCCTCTGGCAACAAGCCCGCATCCACACAGCTTAAAAAAATCACCCATTAACATAATGAAAGACACCTACGTCCCTCTTGCCTGTGTGCTAGGTTGCTTCACTCATCTCCAGCTTTGCGATCCATTGAACCATAGCCCGCCAGGCTCCTCTGTCCATGGGATTCTCCAGGCAAGCATACTGGAGTGAGTTGTCATTTCCTCCTCCAGGGGATCTTTCTGACGTAGGGATGGAACCCGTGTTCTTATGTCTCCTGCACTGGCAGGCGGGTTCTTTACCGCTAGCACCACCTGGGAAGCCCCGCGTCCCTCTTATCACTTAGGAAATTCCAAGGATTTCAGGAGTTCTGTGCCAGGAATGAGACCAAGACTGAATATGTATTTCATATCGTCAGTCCCAATGCCACAGCTAAGTACAGAACTCACACGGTTGTCTGGAGGCTCACTTATCTGAGATGATGCATGTCAAAGGCTTGACAAAGTGCCTGGCTCCTCGTCATTCACGTAACGCCTCATGGATACTGGTCTCTTGTTTCATGATTACTTTGCCACTTACGAAGCTGACAAAGTAAATGTGTACACAAACCCTAACTTATCATCCGGCTGGGGTTTTGGAACAGCATTGTCAGTGCTTGTTAAAATAGAACTTCCGTTACCTAGCAGTGATTTAGAACACCCTGAAGTTCTGGCTGGAAAAAAAAAGTTTTAAATCCACAACAAAAGTCAAATATTAGGAAAAGTGCAAAGAAGAAAATGGATTCTGAAAGCTGCTTCTTTCCCCCCGGGACCTGTCCTTGGTGCATGTTCTTCTATGAGAGCCGAGATGGTGGATTAATCTCCTCCGTCCCTCTCCAGCCCCGCTTTGTCCGGGAGGAGGGATGGTGACTGGTGTGGTCCAGCAAGCCCCGTGTGACGCCTCCCAGGAGTCCGGGTGTCCTCAAACTGCTCTGCACTCCTTCTGGACTTGAGATTTCCACTTTAAGATTATTAGAGAGATGGACAGCCTGTTGGTCCTTGTGATAGATGCCGTCGGCTTCACGCTTGTAGCAGAGGTTGGGGTCTCCCATGGTCCCTGCTGAAGCATCACTGTCCTAGGACATGGGCAGGGAGGGTGGGACCCTGCCCTCTGCCCTCCGCCCAGGACCTTTGGGATGGCCACAGGCTGTGAGCATGGGTCCCTTTTGGGTCACAGTTTCACCCTGGTCCAGCCCTGGCCTGGGGGTGAGGGCACAAAGGCCAGGAAGGGGCGCAGAGGGGAAAGAATGCACCAGAGGGAGGCCCACCTTTCACCTCTGTACCCAGACCAGCAGGTCCACAGACACATTCCCTGCCCGCCGACCTGCCCTGAAAGGGGTGAGGGGGCAGCTGCCCGAGGGAAGCCTGAGAGCGTCCTGCCCTGATCAGCGCTCCTATGTCAGATTCCATGAGGCCCTGAGGCCCAGGGTTACAGTCTGGGGGTCAGGGCGGGGGGCCAGGGCTGCACAGACCGGCTCATGGCCCCTGTGTGTCTGCCAACCTCCTCACGCCTGGGGTTTTCATTATCTGCGGAGGGGTGAGGGCAGTCCTGACCTCGGTGGTTGGTGAGGTGAGAACGGGGAGGATGGGTTGAGTGACCATGCAAAGCGTGTGGAATCACCTGGGGCCTGCTGGAGGAGCTCAGACTCTGTGGCTTCAGGCCTTGTCTTCTGCAAAACAAATACCACTGACTGGGGGCCTTAGGAACAACAGAAAAATATTTCTCTGACGTCCTGGAGGCTGCAAAGTGCTGGCTCAAGGTGGCGGCCTTGGTGAAGAGCTCACTCTCCCAAGGCAAGGTTTGCAGGTTCAGCCCCTGGGCAGGTAGCCCCTCCACGCCACGGGACAAGCCCACCGCACTACAGCAACATCAAAAAGTGGCGGCTGATTCCGTTCCTGGCGGGGTCCCCTTCCTGGGCTTCAGGAGGCCCCCTTCTCCCTGGGTGCTCCTCTGGCCCAGGGAGAGGTGGGCTCAGTCCCTTCCTCTTCTTAAAAGGGCGCTGACCCCTCAGATCAGGGCCCCACCCCCATGACCTCATTTAGCCTTAATTGCCACCCCAAACTCCACTTCCCAGTGTGTCGCACTGTGGGCAGGGCTTCAGCATGTGAGTCTGGGTGGGGGCTGCACCAGCAAGAAGCCCATCCCCTGGTTAGGGGCCCGTGACCCCCACGAGGCTAGCCCTCAGGAGGGACCCCATCTGATCCGTGCAGGTGGCGTGGAGGAGGCCGCTTCCCGCTCCTGCCCCTCCGTGTCCGCCGCAGCCACACAGGGGTGACTCCCGATCTCTCTGTGTCAGAAGCACCTCCGTTTATCAAGTGTGAGATGGAGGACGGGACACAGCATCCTTATTCCTGACGCGTGACTAGGGGAGCCTCGCCTGACATTCCCGCAAATCAGGCTCACAGGATTCTTGTTGGGGACAAAGCACGGTTTACAAATTAAAGACGGCTCTGCAGTCCCTACCCTCAGAAAGGAATGAGTGCTCCCGAAGGTGGAGAAAGAGGAGGAAGAAGATGGGGAGGAGTGGGGAGACAAAGAAAAGGGACGCAGGAGAAGCAGGCGGCTGGAGACGTCCCTGGGGCAGCCAGAGGCTCTGCAGGCACCCGGGGCAGCGGAGGGCAGGGCTGGGCTGGGCACCCTCGCGGATTCCTGGGTGTCGGAGGGGTCAGCGGGGAGCTGAGGGTCCCTCCTGCCAGGAGGACATGTTACACGTGATGCTGGGTGTAGGGCGAGGCCAGTTAACCACCTTCCCCCGCCCCGGGACTCGGGGCCGGGAACACGGGCCCGACTCCTGTTGCCTGGCCCTCCTGCAGGACCTGTGGTGATGGCTGAGCACACACGGCTCCCGCTGTGGAAGGCGGACGGGGGCTGCTCTCCACACAGAGAGGCCGCTGCTGGTGGGGCCCGAGGGCCCAGGGGAAGCTCACTAGAAAGGGCTCCGATGGAGGGCGGGAGGACGCCCTTCCTCTGCAGGTGGCTTTCTGACACCACACGCGAGGCGCACAGGACTTCCAGGGGAGGCAGCTCCCCGAACAACCAGGCCCCGGCCCCGCCGCCCGGCCCCTGCCGTCCGTCCCCCTGCCTCCACATCTGCACCCATCTGTCTCCCCCGGGGACGCGGCAGTGACCGTGGCGGGGCTGACCCAGCCTGGCAGGGACTCTACCGGCGGCGGCAGGCCCACGGCCACTTCCCGACCCGAAGGAGGACCTGCTGGGTGAGCGCCCAGCGGCCAGCTCCGGGGCCTCTCCTGGAAGGTGCCACCGTGCCTCCTCATTTAGGAGGCATTCTCTAAAAGGAGTGAAGAGCGGGTCACTGGGCAGGCTCGCGCGTTCTTCCTGTCCCCGCGACTTGATGAGCGACGGCCAGAAGGCAGAGGGGCCACCAGGTTCTGAGGGGTCTCGGGGATGGGATCCCTGCAGGGGCGGGGGCTGCCTCCCCAGGGCGGAGGACGCCCCTGGGCCCAGCGTCCTAGCGGGCATCCTTTCTGGGCACAGAGCCCCGAGCCTGGCCCGAGGCCCCACTGGCAATCAGGCCTGTTCTCAGGTGAGAGGTCCAGCATCACGGCACCCCCAGGTCAGACCACATGCCTCCCTGCGGAGACCAGAGCTCAGGGAGTGGCCCCTGGGAAGGGTGACCGCGTGCGGACCCTCGGTGTGGGGGACAGGGACCCGGGCACACACACACTCAGCAGATGCCCTCCTGCACCCGTCGGAGACGCCTCCCCCTGGGACACACGCTGATGGTGCATGGAGCTCACACTTCGTGCCCTCGGCTCTGACCACAGCCCCCCAAATGGACACCCGTTAGTGAGGGGCGGGGAGCAGAGAGGGGGCTCCTGGGGGAGGTTCCCACCTAGAAAGGGCAGAGCCCTCCTCTACTGCAGGTCTGGACCCCCGGGACCCAGGAGAGGAGGGCAGGCAGGCAGCTTGCTTTCAGGTCTAGTGCCCCCTGGGCAGTTACCTCGAGAAGCTGGGCTGACGTTGCCAGGACTTGTTTGGGGGGGGTACGTCTCACCTACCCCATTCAGACCTTGCCTCCTCAGGTAGGTGACGCACCCACACTTCACTCCAGCTCAAAAGTGAGACCCGGACCAAGCTTCAGGGAGAAGGGGAGGGTAGACAGACGTCTTGTCTCTGAGCATTTATTCAGGATTCTTCAGAAAAAAAATAGAATGAATAGGATGTGAATATCTATACTTATGTCTGGAGGGTCTATATATGAAAAGGATGGAGAGAGATTTATTTTAAGGAACTGGCTCAGTTGATCACGGGGGCTGGCGAGTCCTAAATCTCTGGGGGCAGCTGGCAGCCTGGAAACCCTGGCGAGAGCTGAGAGCTCACGGGGGGTCTGGGAGAGGAGCCCCTGCCTTCTTGGGGAGCCTCGGTCTTTTCCAGCACTTAACCAAGTATCACTTTTGCAGCAAGTAACACCCAACTACAGCTCCCAGAAAGTGAAGTTGCTCAGTCGTGTCCAGCTCTTAGTGACCCGGTGGACTGTAACCCACCAGGCTCCTCTGTCCACGGGATTCTCCAGGCAAGAGTACTGGAGTGGGCTGCCATTTCCTTCTCCAGGGGATCTTCCCGACCCAGGGATCGAACGCGGGTCACCCGTGTTGCCTCCAGGAAGCAGCCCTCACACCTCAGCTCGGGGACTGTCTGTGCAGCCAAAGAGCAGAGCGCCCCGAGCGACAGGGAGGTGACAGTGCTAGACAGGCGGCTCCGTCCCCGGGTCGGGAAGATCCCCTGGAGGAGGAAATGGCAACCACTGCAGGGTTCTTGCTGGGAGATCCCATGGACAGAGGAGCCTGGCGGCAGCAGCCAGTGGGATCACAAAGAGTCGGACACGACTGAGCAACTAAACCAGTGGGACAGCCGCACCCACGTTATCCACTCGACCAGACGGCTGAGAAGTGCCCATCTCACGAGAGACGGCCGAGCACAGTGCCCGGGGGCAGAGAGGGCCCCGCTCACGCTCTCGAGACCCACCTGCCCCTCAGCAGCAGCATTTTCCAGCCCTGCTCAAAGGCCAGCCTTCTGAACACTTTATCACCAGACAGGAGTTCTCTGTTCTCATCACAATAAATTTTGAATTAAAAAAAACGCCCGCCTGGGCTTTCATCTTAGGTGAAGCCGCTCTGAGGGTGGAGGAGACACAGCGGCTCTGACTGTCTGTTTGGGTTCTGCCCGAGGCCTCCAGGGCTGGCAAAGTGAGTGTGATTGCTGATGACCTGGTGAAACAGGGGTCCTTCCCTCCACCCTCCGTCTATGGGGAAGAGGGGAGAGCTCGAGGCTCAGGGAACAGGGGGTGCTCCCAGAGGCGCCCAGACGTTAAGATCTTGGCCCTCAGCCCTCCCCAGCCTGTGAGTCGTGGTGGAAAAATCTGAGAGTCCTCCCCACAGAAGGGGCCACGGAATAAGTGGACAGCAGGACACGCGCCCGGAACATCGTGCAGCTCTGGAGGCGGGACCTGGATCCCGCCTCCACGTGTCTGGGTGAGATGCTCACCTTCTCCTGCCTCACCTGGGAAAGGGGAAGACTAGTCATAACCCCTGCTGCGTGCGCCCCGCAGGACTGACAGCGACCATGAGTATTCGGGGCGTGGTCCCCCGTAATGCACCTTGCAAACAGCAGGTGATACTATTAAGCTGGAATTTCCCCCTCTTTCCCTTCATTTTACCTTGTTTCCTCCATCCTCTGTATGGAAAATCAAAGTCATAACTGTAACGTTTGTAAAATTGAGGAAGCAAGACCACCTATCACTGGAATGCTGCTCAGAGAGCATCCCCTGGGTGCCTTCTCGAACCTACCCCCGCCTCCTGCCCACACGTCCTTTCAATGCAAGGACTTGGTGGCAGCTATGGGGACGGGGGGCTTTGGAAGGAGGCCAAGGGGTCAGAGAGAGAGTAACCCACCTGGAATGCTGCCTGGGGCGGTCCCCGGCCCTGTCCATTTCCCTCGCGCCCACCCCCCCACCTGGACCCCTCAGCTGGCAGGAGAAAGGACAGCGTTGATGTGCGGTTACAGGCTGCACCCGCCAGCGCAGGCTGCTGTAACAAGCGCCGCAGCGTGGGGCGTGTTAACCACGGAACGGTGTCCCCTCACAGGCCTGGAGGCGGGACGTCCAGGGTCAAGCAGTCGGCCGGCCGCTTCCCCCGGCCTCTCCCCTGGACTGGCACACACGGCCTCCTCCCTGTGTCGTCACCGGCTTTTCTCTCTCTGTGTCCCAACACCATCCTTTTACGAGCTCCACAGTCACACCCAACTAAGGCCCACCTCCATGACCTCGTTCTAAAAGAACCACCTCTCTGAAGACCCCAAATACTGAGGCCCGGAGGGTTGAGGCTTCAACACACAAATGTGAAGGGATGCGCAGCTGAGCCTGGACTTCCCTTGTGGCTCAGATGGAAAAGAATCTGTCTGCGATGCAGGAGACCAGGGTTCAACCCCTGAGTTGGGGAGATCCCCTGAGAAGGAATGGCAACCCACTCCAGTATTCCTGCCTGGAGAATCCCATGGACCAAAGAGCCTGGAGGGCTACAGTCCATGGGGTCGCAAAGAGTCGGACACGACTGACCAACTCACACACACACACACACACACACACACACACACACACACACGAGTTAAGCCTATAATAGACATCCGGAGCGGTGGTAGTCTCATCAGAGAGGCGGTGTAGGGGTGGGAGGTAAGGGACAGATTGTCCTCATCCTTACAAAAGCTGTTAGAAGGAGGAAATCAGGTCACACATGTTTGGTATACGGTCTCTGAACAGGAATTAAAACTCTGCAGAGTCTTCGGCTTCTCCTGTTGACCAGCTGGTTTTTCTTGCTGCCCTCTTCCTATATCATTATGACCCCAGGAGCAGGAGCCAGACCTGTTTAGTCACCAAATTATAGAGCACTTACTTCACTGCTGCTCCTTGAAGATGATGGCATCTCTAACTGAGATCTTTATCTCTGCAGCAAATGAACCAAGGGCCAGAGTCTTCTCACCACCCAAAGGCAGGACACTGGGGGGTGGGCCCGCGGAGAGGGGAGCAGGGCTGATGGGGAACCCAAGAGGGAGGAGGGGTCTCTTTCTGGCTGTCAAAGGAAGCTGTTGAGGGGCCCACAGATCACAGGGAATGATGGAGGCCACCTCCAAGAGCCTCTGGAGAGGACACAGACCTTCACTGGAAGAACCAAGTTGGACAGAGAACATGGACATGGAGAGTTGGGAACTCCCAGCGCTGGGCCAGAGGGCCTAGGAGGGTGGGGTGACCATGGAGAGGGGTCCCTCAAGGCCGGAGAGGCAAGTGGTCCACTCGGGAGCAGAGGGTCAGGGGGCTGGGTGGATGTGATGTAGGAGGTGGGCACAGCGGCTGGAAACAGAGAGGGTCACGCCCCCGGCTTGTCACCCTGGTCTCTGGGGCTCATCTGGTCTGGAGGAGGGGAGGGTGGGCCGGGTTCAGGCCTGAACGCCTCGTGGCTGCTCGGGGCGGTGGGGTCGGGACTGGAAAGGGACCTCTGCACACAGCCATGCACATGCCTTGCACTATCTTCTTTGTTCCCTGTTAAGAGTCCAATTTGATTTCAACTGAGGAGAGATGGAAACCTCCTTCATCTCTGTTTTGGGCTGACTGGGGTTGCTGCAGAGAAGGGATCAGTCCAGTTTTGGTGGCCCCACGAGATGGGGCCCCAGTGAGCGCCTGCGACAAGCGCCTCGGTAGCGTGAGACGGCAGGATCCAGGGGCAGATGTCGGAGCCTGGGTGCTTCCGGGGCAACCGGCGCCCACCTGCCGCTTCCAGTGGGACCAGTCGGAGAAGCGCTGCCAAAGGGCAGACGCTCCCAGAGGACCCGGTCCGTCTGCAGCCACTCACAGCCCAGCATCCCCGGGGCTCGCCCGAGGTGAGAGTGGGTGTGTGGGAAGGGGGGTGATAGAAGGACCCTGGGGCACAGGCCCCAAGGGGCTCTGGGGGCCACAGGGCAGCGGGACCGGCAGGGCACTGCAAATGAGGAAGAACAGGTGCCGGGAGGTGGGGATGGTGAGCAGAGGCTCGCCTTGCCCCGCTGGCGAAAGGCCCAGTGTCCGACGGGAAGCCCTCGTTTTCTCCTTCATTAACTCAGGAAGTGGGCCACCCAGCGGACGGTCTTTAATTTAAAAACTGAGCCCCAGACAAATCTGGTTTCAAGACCCCAGGATGCCCAGGACCCAGGACCCCACAAGCGCCCAGGCCATCTTCCTAGGGGCCTACAGTTGGGTTGCCGGATAAAACACAGGATGCCCAGGCAAAGCTGGGTTTCAGATCCACACGGAGTCGTCGTTCAGTGGCAGGATGTCCCGTACAACATTTGGGCGTCCGTAGTGGCTCAGACGGTAAAGAATCTGCCTGCCACGTGGGAGACCCAGGTTCAATCCCTGGGTCGAGAAGACCCCCCTGGAGAAGAGAATGGCTATCATACAATAATGGGGACATACGTGTGCTATAAAAATCACTCACTTATGCATCTGAAATTCAACTCAGCTGTACATCTTCTGTGTTTACTTGCTAAATATGGTAGCCCTAGCCTACAGGGTCACCAGCCGTCATCATTTTTAAGCTGGGAGAGTCAGATGTGGGCTGGACAGGCTGTTACCACAGGCGGCCAGACAACGTGATATCACAGATTGCTCCAGGCTCACTCAGCCCTTCCTAAATGCAGTGATTCTCTTGGCTGCCGTTCATAGAAGGACGTCTGATTCAACCGGTTTAGACAGAGGGGCATTCACTGTGCCTTGTAACTGGGAACACCAAGGACCGTCTGCTTGTCTGCTCTGTCGTCCTCTGTGCTGACCCTTCCCCGCGGGCTCAGAGCGAGGCGGGGGCAGCAGCCCCAGTATCGGCCCCAGGCATGACCAGGCCCTGTCATTATCATGACTTCTCAGCTGCAGTGGAGGAACAGAGCGAAGGTAAAGGGCTCCCCAGGATCCTGTGACACCCCTGAACCCTGTGGCCAGTGAAGAACATGACAGTAAGGACAGAATTGAGTTGGGGTCCACATGTCAGCTGGGGGAAGTTATCCGACACATGTACTGACCTATGAAGAATCACAATAAAAGTGGGAGGGACTCCCCTGGTGGGCCAGTGGTTAAGAATCTGCCTTCCAATGCAGGGTGTTGTAGGTTTGGTCCCTGGTCGGGGAGCTAAGAGCAACTAAGCCCGAGTGCCGCAACTGCTAAACCCAGACGCCTCAGCTAGAGAGCCTTTGTGCTGCAACTGAGACCCGATGCAGCCAGAAGGAAATAGACATTTTTTAAAAAGACAATAGAAGTGGGAGCAGCAACTACATTTAAAGATTGGCATTGACTGGAGAAGAGCGTAAGGAGCAGGATACTAACCGGGTGGTGTGAACAGCATCCTTACCTTAGTTTCTAAAATGTCATATGACTCCCAAAGAACGGATTGAAACATTCAGCCTGCTGCATCCCGCTTCGGGGATGTTGCTGACAAACGCACCACGTGCCAAACTCAGAAGTAGTTTCCTCTCACAAAGGAAAGAAGCGCAGGTGATTTATGGAAATGCTTTCCTGCTGGGTCGTCTCAGGAAATCGGACACCGCATGAACTTGGCCCTCATTCACTCTGTTATTTGCTCTCCTCTTTAAGGGCCTTCAGAAAGTAGAAGACTATTTGTCCAAGAGCAAAACTATGTGAACAGTGTAGATGCGCTTCAAATGTCAATTAAAAGCAGTTATTTGAAAAATATTCCCGAAGCCTCCACATTTTAACACAGTGAGAGAAAATACACACTGGCTGTTGTGAAAATGTTAGTTGTTCCGTCATGTCTGACTCTTTACGACCCCATGGACTGTGGCCCACCAGGCTCCTCTGTCCATGGAATTGTGTCCAGGCAAGAATACTAGAGTGGGTAGCGATTCCCTTCTCCAGGGGATCCTGCTGACCCAGGGATCGAAGCTGAGTCTCCTGCAGTTCAGGCAGATATTCTTTACCATCTGAGACACTAGGGAAGTCCAAAATATGTTGTACCCCCCCCAACTTTTTCTTGATTCTCTAATAATAATAAATATATGGAAGATCATATCAAATTTTGAAATAGCAAATCTGAAGTCAAACTTATCAGATGTGATTTCCAATTTTCTGTGAAATAAAAGGGCAGAGCTAATTTAGAAAGTAAACTCTAAACAAAAACCCTGGTATTTTATTATCTCTTCTGCTAACATAAATATCCTTCTAAGAAGCTCACATTTATAGTAGGACATACACGATAAAAGTAAAACCATTATAAGTGGCTTAGGTACTTTTTCTCCACCAAATCAGTCAAAAACCAATATTTATCTAGATCTTTGAGTTAGATGAGTTATTTATCAAATTTCTTCCAAAAATCTTGAGAATGCATTTAATCTCAATGTACTTTTTTTTAAGATTTTTTTTCTTTTGATGTAGACCATTATTTTAAAATTCTTTAATTTGTTAAAAATATTGCTTCTGTTGTTTTCATTATGTTTTGCTTTTTTTTTTTTTTGGCCATGAGACATGTGGGATCTTAACTCCCTGACCAGGGATCACACCCACAGCCTCTGCAGTGGAAGGTGAGGTCTTAACCACTGGACCGCCAGCGAAGCCCCTCATTTGTCATCTTTTGACGGTAACACGGCCGCTCCACCCCCAGGCGGGGAGCAGGGCGCCTCCTCGGCTTCCCCAGGGCGGGAAGATCACGTCCGCACTTGGTCAATGTGTCGAACACCCCAGCCTCACTTTCCCTAGTGCAGGGGGCCTGGGGAAAGGTGTCTTTCCCTGATGCTCTACAGCCCCCAGTGAAGTCAAAGTTCAGCTGGGAGGGAAGAAGGGGGACACGGGTGTTAGGCTGGCAAACAGCAGCATCCGCCGTGTGCCGCAGAAGACGTGAGGGGCCCGAGCGCTCCGATTCCGCGGCCGGTGCGTCCCTGCTCCCAGCGGACGTGGATGGGAGCGTCCTCTCTCTGCGCCGTCTTCCAGGCGCTGGCAGGAAGCACGGCTTGTCTCGGACAGAACTGGCAGAAGAATAAATCCTGACGGCCTGGACCACTCGCCCCGCAGGTGGCTCCGGACAACCCGGGAGCTGGAATACAGCGGAGATCACCCTTTCTCATTCAGTCTCGGGACTAACAGGCGACGGGTCTCACTGCGGCCTGAACTGTGGTTTCCGTCTGTTACTCTCTCCTCCCTTCTCTGGTTCTGGGCTTTAGAAAGCCTCCCCTCTCCCCGGGTCCACGAGCTGAAGGGATCCCTCTTGGAGGAGAGAAGATGGGATCACAGGTCCTGAGCCTTTGGGGCCCACGAGGCAGACCTGCCTGCTCCCACCCGTCCCCCAGGGGCAGTGACTTAGTAGGAACCTCTCCAGGTGGTCCATTTCTACATCACCGTTTAAATAAAAGCCCAGTGGAGAGCCCTGGGCCCTTCACCAGAGCCGACGGTCCAGGCCTTCGGGACACTCCAGGGAAGTCACATCCTGAGCATCCAAGCCCTCGGGGCTTCCCTGGTGGGCCAATGGTTAAGAATCCCCCTTTTAGTGCAGGGGACGTGGGTTCCATCCCCGGTCAGGGAACTAAGATCCCACATGAGGTGAGGTGACTAAGCCCACGTGCCTCAACTAAGGAAGACCCAAAACAGCCAAAACGTAATTAATTTTTAAAAGCTCCATTTATATTAGTAGAAAGAAATTAAAAAGAAAAAGAGTATTAAGTCTTTACACGTGCTGATTTTACTTCTGGGAGCTAAGCTTAGGAAAAATCATTCAAACTGTGGGAAAGCTTTCTGCACTAAGATGTTCACTATGGCATCTGGGGTAATAGCACACGAGGGAATCAACTCACATGGTCAGGGACGGGAGAGTGTGGCGTGTGCCCCTCGTGAAATGCAGCTCTAACTCTGACGGAGCGCATCAAGAAAGAGGCTTCCATGAACGTGTGAGTGAAAACTACAAGATGCAAAGTTAGCGTTAACTTGTCATTACAACCCTAAGTATACACACGAGGAAGAAAGACTTTAAAAATGGTCATCGTGAATAAAGGATTGTACGAATATGGTGGTCAGATTTTAAAAGACTTGTTTCTCATTAGTCTTCAGATTTTTACGCATGTTTCTGGGACTTTTTAATGGAAAAAATAAATTCATAATTTGGAGAAGTGCGGGGAAATTAAAGGCTTTGTGACCCACTTCACCTTCTCTAGTGTGAGAGATAAATTCTGAGAAAATTAACAATCCAGTAAGCAAGTCTTCTCACTGGCACGGCTTAGGAGAAAGACAGTAGGAAGAGATAGAGACAGAAAGGTAATGCTTTTCCTGAATTTTACCAAACCTAGGAAGACTCACTTTTTCTTTTTTTTTTAACTGACTCCTTCCCTCTACTTAAACTCCTAAATTCCAAAACCCATTTTTCTGCGTAGAGCGGAGTATTATGGCGACAGCCTGGATCTGCAGGCCACCGCTGACTTCCCCTGATTCATTTGAACAAGCAAAGCAAAATATTCCCTTTTAAGCCAACTGCAATTTTTATTTTTCAACAGGTTTTACCTGTTTTAGAACAGGTTTTACCTGTTTTACCCTTTCTCTTTTCACCAAAACTGCCTCAGCAAAGCTAGCCAACGAGTCTGCAAGCCGTGTCACTTCCACACTTTCGCAACCTGCCCCAGCCTGCCCCAGCGATCACACACAGGAGGGAGAAAACGCTGTCCCACCCGTGGATGGAAGTCAGCTCAGCCTCCAGGGATGGGGGCCTCAATGTTCCGAGTCTCCCCTCGATTCCACTCCCAAGTCAGCCCACACCGTGGCCTTCTCAGTGCCCTGCTCTGACGAATCCAAATCATGGTTACTTGAGTGTTTCCAGAGCACCTGTCTGGTTCAGAGACCTGAGCTCCGCCTCCCACTGTTGGGACACAAGAATGGTGAAGCCCTTGCCTTCAAGGGGCTTACATTACAGTCCAGTCCAAAAGGCAGGCGGCCTCAATACATCACACACACAGAACACGTGGCCACGAAGAGGAGGAGCTGGCTGGGGAGCTAAACGTGGGCTAGCAAGAGACTCAGCCTCGGGGTAGCTTCAGACACAGGAGACAGAGCACAGACCACAGGAGACGATTTTCAACCCCATTCTGGAGGTTGTGTCTAGGGCATTCACAAATTCTCTGTATCGAAGCATCTAGAGCAGTGGTTCTTGGAGCGGGCAGGGGAGAAGGCTGGACTCTGAGAATCGGATGAGTGTTATGGAGCGCTGCCCAGGAAAGCAAACACTCTAGACACACAAATAAATATGTGCGTGTGATTCCAGAAGATTCGGACTCATCCTTCCAGAGCCGTCCGTTGGCCTCCAGACAGCACAGGGCAATTGCGATGAATGCTGGGCACTTTTTGTATGTTAGGATCTGAATTCATGCAGTGCCTACGTTCTTTCCTTCAGTCCTTCCAACAAAAGTAAGACACACGAAGCTTTGTTTCAACAGTATACGTGAAAAAACCGAGGCTCAGAGAAGTTACCCAAGTTAGAAGGCCGATCCAAGGAAGCAGTCAAATCTGTACTCTTTCAAACAACAATTGGCTGAGTGGATACTGACCATCACCCACCTCCACGACCACCACCGTTTTACAGAAGATGAAACAGGTCCCGGGAGGGTAACTCCCCCATCCCAGGCCACGTGGACCACGGATTCAGAGCTCTTGACAAAGGAGCAGGACCGAAGGTAAATGCTCTGAAATCCCTAGTGGGGTGCGCTTGTGGGGAAACTCTTGAAGCACACAGCGTCACATCTGGTTGCCTCCGGAGCGGCTGTTTCTGCCTGCTGGGATGCGGAGGGAGAGAAGGCTGAAGCAGGCCCTGTCCAGCCCCTGTGACCCTAGAGCAGGCGGCAACGCCAAGGAGCCCCAACCTCCAGTCAGAGCGAGCCAGTGGGAACCGGAGGGGGGTACCCTGTGAGAACCACAGCCAGCCTGGATGTGCCGGAGCTCAGGCCGGAGCTCAGTGCCCCGTTTCAAAGGACAGAAAGAAGAGAGCTGGGCAGGGGCGCTCGGGCCTGCAGGAGACACCGGCGCGCCCCGTGCGACCCGTCAGGGTCCTACTCAGTGAGCCCCAGGCTCTGCCCGCCACGGGGAGACCAGCCCCTCCTCCAGGGCCAGGGGCGCAGAGACGCTGTGGGGAAAGGAGGGAATCACCTCTTCTCAGGACCGTGTGCACACCCATGAGGTCCCTGCACGGCAGGTGTCTCCAGAGCGTCAACACGCCCTTCTACCGTTGGATAAAGCATTTCCAAAGGCCTCGTTTGTAAACCGTTCCAAGCCAGTACTTGGTTCTCAAAACATTAATTCAGACTGCAAGTGGGATTAACCACAACATTCACTGAGCTCGGTGCCAGGATTTATGCTGTCTTTAGAAGTCAGGTTCACTAGCAGAGGATAAACATCTCCCAACCTCAAGGACAGTCGAAAAATATGGCTCTGAGAACAAGAGGTTGCTTCCCATCAGAGCCATTGGAGATGCCTATTTTTATTAATACTTGGGTTATCAATACCATCTCTCACATTAAACTGAAAGGAGTCAGGATACAGCAGTGCTTAAATGACAAGCTCTGGTGGCAAAATATCCCTGTCCAGTCTGTGGTGGGTTATGTAACTTTGGCCACATTCCTGCAGCTTCAGCTTTCATTCATAAAATGGAAGTAATACTGATTATTTCAAAAGCGTTGTTGGGAGGATTCAGCACAATTTTCTGTGCCAGACCTGGCACAGGACGAATCCTCAACCAAATAGCAGCTATTATTATTGCTAAAAATTTTGAGACGGGCATGATGCCCTCAGAATGTGCAGGTCAATGTCAGACACTCATATATCTAATGAATAAAGACATTATTTTGTAACGTAGAACACTTTCTCCCCCAAAGTTATATTCTTTTGGTGGATCCATTTTAGCAACAGCCTAGCATTCAACTAACCAGATTTTTTTTCAAGCCAAAGAAAACCTTGCAACTATGATAGGATTATTCCTCAACCTGTTTTCTTTGTGTGTGTGTGTGTGTGTGTGTGTGTGTGTGTGAGAGAGGGCATTCTGTGACGCTCAGAATTTGCAATTATTTCCAGTGAAAGCAGAAATGAAACAAAATTCTTTCCTGGTAGCAGAAAGAACACTCAGAGACATTCTACCAGCTTTCTTTTTGTCTTGTTTTGATCTCATCAAATACACAGAAAAGAAAATAAACAAAACAGAGCACTTCAAACGTTCCATTGCAGTGAACTCCAACTGTGTGAAAGCCTGGAGTGGAATAGAACCTGGTGCCTCCTTGTCCAGCTCTTCTGGGGAAAATCATTTAGAAGCAGAGCTCCCACGACTCTGCGCTCCCCGCACCCAGCACAGGACCTGCCCAGGGGGAGCCTCAGCAGGTGACCTGGGGTAGAACCTTATTATTTAATGTCCACGCTTTAACAAGCAATGTATCATTTTTATGTGCAAAAGCCTGGTGAAGCCAGGGCTAGCTTGCTCCTGCCTTCCCCTCCTCCCCAAAGTACTCTCCACCCAGAGCAGGGCAGCCAGCAACCGCCTAGGTTTGTCCTACAAGGAAAGCTTGGCAGCATTCCCCCGTAAGATCTCAGTTTGGAGAGACTGGGGCTTCCTGGCTCCTCCTCCTTCGTTCAGAGGGCCTGCTCTTGACGGGATAGACCGTTCTCATCCCGCATGCCTCCCCGGGCCTTCAGCAAACAGCGTGGAATGTAGATGCTTTTGCCGAGAGGGACGTGGGGCTTCTCCGACAGTCAGACGCTGCTGGGTATCTTGTGTGTAAGAAAGGGGCAGCTCTATGCGCGTCCACCTTACGATCACTCATCCTTGGTCTGAAAGGTTGAGTTTCTCCTCTGCAAGCATGGCGCCTGTGTCTCTTCTGAACCTCACTCGTGTTAGTTTCTCTCTGGGTCCCTAAGCCACCAAGGACATCTAGAATTCTAAACCAGTTGGATCTCTGTTCAAAATGAATTTTCAACATAACCCCCATCACGCCCCGTACCCCTCTGCCCTCTCTCTGCTCCAGGTGCCAGCGTCCCCAGGCTGGACTGCTGCAGTAGCCTCCCAAGCTGTCTCTCTTCCTCTTCGCCCAAGGCCAGCGCCCACACAGAGACCCCAGCAGTCCTGTCTGTGCTAGTGGGGCCCGTCTGCCCCCTGTATGGTGGGCCTGCCCCCGTGGGGGTGATGGTGCCTTTGGGGGAAGAGAGGCAGTGGTGTTATCCCGAGCGCCCGGCTAGCTGTAGGGGACGAGGACATGATGACAAAGAGGCCCGTGATGAAGGCGATCGCAGAGGCCAGAGGGAGCGGGTGCTGAGCCCAGACGGAGCCCCCAAGGTGGACGGTCAGCTGTGGTCTCTCCTTTCTCTGGGCCAGTGATCTGGGGACCCCCATCCCCCAAGTGGATCAGGTATCAGAGGCTGAGCCATCTTTATTAAAAGAACAAGATCACACAGTGCCGTGATGGGGCATCTCCCCCGGGACCCGCAGTGATGGCCGTGCAGGGGAGGCCGATGCCTTCGTCAGCCATGCTGACCTGGCCCTGATCAGCTGGGGAGGAGGAGGGACGGGCGGGCACGCTGACTGAGCGGGGACGTGGCCCCGCCTGACCAGCCCTCCCACCCACTTCCTGACATCCTGCTGCTGCCCCAACAGCCCTGGGCAGTCAGCCGCACGCTGGGTGAGGCCCCGAGAAGGGCAGAGGTTCCGTCCTCCCCCGGAGTCTGCCCAGATCTCTGAGTTTGGGGTAAACGGGAGCCACGCCTGACATTCGACACCTGCTGTGCCTTTCTCCTCAGGCACCTGGGAGGCCTCGCTGCCTACTGGGGGACCTCACTTAGTCCCAAGACCCCCAGCGGAGGTGTAGCAGTACCCAGGCCACCCCAGCCAAGGCACGGCGGGTGATAGACAGTCTGGAGCCCCCAGCATTCCCAGAGCCCCTACAGCATCCCTTCCTGTGGTCAGAAGGGAACCCGGATGAGACAGGCTCAGAGAGAGAGGCCTCCGCTATGGGATCCCACAGCCCACAGCCCAGTGACTGCACAGAGGAGTCCACGATGCCCCCAGCCCACCTCTGGGGGCCCCGCCTGCCCCCTCCCTCTGGGAGACAAGGCAAGGACACAGCCTTGCCTCCCGGTCCTGACTCGTCCCCAGGCTGCCCTGGGGGACAGAAGGGGAGGTGCCCCCTTCTTCCTCACCTCCCCTGGACACAGACCCCAGTCCAGGCCACAGACCAAGCAAGGGCAGGATTCCCATCCCCTCGGGGGGCCCAGTGGGGAGGACGGGTGCTTCGATCTCACGGGTGGACAGACCAGAAAGTGTGCCATGTAGACCCAGCAATTCCAGAGGTCTGAGCTCTGGGGAGAGGCCCCCAAGTGTTCCGGGAGACAAGTGGGGAAGGCTGGTAAGAAAGTGGTTTTAGCAGCAAACACGGGGCGCCCCAAACACCCCCGACCAGGAGAGTAGAGAGAGGGCGGGTGGGGACTGGGGGCCAGCCCCAGACAGAGCAAGGCTGTGCCTCGGCCACTGTCGGCTGGAAAAGCAAGTTGCAGAAGAACACATGCAGAACAGTTCAAAGGTGAGCCCGAAGATGCGTGGAGAGGGCACGTGTCTGCAACAAGAGGAGGGACATGAGGCAGGATGGGGACAGCCGCCAGGAGGGCGGACGCATGTCGGGCGGGAGAGGGTGGGGTTCGGAGGCACCCACGGGAGCCTGGACAGAGCCGAAACACAGCGCTGGTAGGCAGGCCAGCGTCTTCCATGCTTTACCATCCCCGAAGTCAGGACAGTCTTTAAACTCCTGCCAGCTAGGCGGATGTGCTTGCCTTGCCTTAGAAAGACCTCAGAGTCTCTTGACATCGATGCCAGCTTCTCCAAGGTAGAACATTCTGGAAAGGAGAAGACTCATTTCAGTGAAAATCTCATGATCTGCCTAGTCACAGTCCAACCTGATTTTCAAAACTGATTTCTTGATCACACTTAGCATCACCAACTAGAGAGAAGCTGACAGCAGACGCCTCGGTGGGGTGATCATACTCCACCTTCTTGGTGTTCGTGCCAGAACCGTTTTACCTGACTCTCATCACGAGGACACCACCAGATAAATCCAGATCGTGATGCATTTTATGAAACAACTGGCCTGCGCACCTCAAAAATGTCAGTAACGTCATCAACAAGGAAAGGAGACTGTTTTAGACCAAACGACAATGAAGCAGCTTAATTACAAACACAGTGAAGGAAACTCGGCTCAACTCTGGGGGAGAAATCCATAAAGGACCACTGGGAGATGATCCATCAGGAATGTTTGAATACGGACTATAATTGGATTACATTGAATTAATGGATTCCTGAGGTGTGATCCAGGCATTAAAGGCACGCATTAAAGGAAACTGTTAGTGCTTAGCATATATATGTTGAAGTAGAGGGAACATCATGATGGCTGCAATTTTCAAATACTTCAACAAAATAAAAAAGGGTGGGGGGGGGGGACAAACGTGACCAGCTGTTAACAACTAAGGAATCTGAGTAAAAAGATGTTTCTTGTATTATCCTTCCAAATTTTTATGTTTGAAATTTCTAAATAAACAGTTTTTAAAAAATCAGTTTCTTCTATATCAGAGCAAAATGTAACCCTAAAAGAAAGGCTTATAAACCCAAGAAATATTACACTGTTTTTAGTATTTTTAAATAGCTCACATAATATGAAGAATAACAAGAAAAGTGAATGCCACAGACACACAAGATGTTCCCACTGAAGCTGACAGACGAGGAGAGTGAGGAGTAAGATGCCAATAGGACTTTGATGCCTGACGTCGGAGCTGGAATCCCAGCCTTTTACCTAAAGTCTAGTCTAACTCCCGTTCAAGCACTACAATTTATTTCCAGCAAGAGTCAACCAAATGAATATGTTTATAACACTTTGCAGCTATCAGGATCTATTTGATTTTGCCAATATATGCTACCAGTAGAAAGCAAAAATGACTCAACATTAAAATTTATTTTAAAACTACTTAAGGTCTACAGTGTTGTAGACTTGGGCAACCATTTCTTCAAAAGTACTGAAGCTAGTAAACGCTGAAAACCATTCTTCAAGAAATGGTTTCCATGACAGCAAGAGTGGTAATGATTTTATAACAAAATATTTAAACTCAATATTCTCTATTTATTGTGATTTAAAATATGAACTACCATTTCATGTGTAATACTTTTATTTGTATAGTTCATCTAGGATAACTTTGCTCTAATTATTACTGACAAGAAATAATATACTCCTTTTTTTCTTCCTTAAAAATAGAAGAAGGACCTCTGTTCTATCCTTCACACAATAGCACTCTATTGTTATCAGCCCTGGCTAGATTAGGTGAGTAAAGAAATAATAATTGCAAAGAGAGTGGCAAGAATAAAGTAGAGGAATAAAAATACAGACAAAGGAATAACAAAGTCAAACCGATGTTACAAGCACATTGGTATACATTTTAAAATCAAGTACCAATTAGCTTTATCATCTTTGAAATTCTGCATGCTTTGCCTCCTCAAGTCAATTGAAACAACCAAGAGTACTTGTTGATATTAGGTTTTTGAGCACCTAAATTAAATTTGCAATCAACATTTAACTTTGGGGGAAATCAAATTTATTAAATTCATAAGTTCTTTTTCATTTAATCATTGTGTGACTGGTGTCTGAATATTAAGATGGAGGTTGATTGTTTGAAGATTAATAAATTGGACATTCAACAAAATAGAGATTGCATTGAGTATGTCTCTCAGCACACAAAAAACCCAAGGAAACTTCAGGTTCTACCAAGATTCACCACACTCCAGGATCTGATGCCTGGGCTCCATGTAAGAGGCAGGTCTAGGACCAGGAAGGCGCCTGGCGTGGGAACCCTAGGAGGACGCACACTCGACATTGAACAGTGAGTGGCCGAGGCGCTCGGCCCTCTCCCCTGGAGTCTAAGATAGACGAGTCGACTGTCCTGTGGAAAAGCAGACACAAACAGCAGAGCAGAGAGAAGCTTCGCAAGACCAGGGATGCCCCTGCAGGGAGCACCCCAACTGCTTGCCGGGGAGCAGCGAGGAGGCTGGTCACCCTGCTGCTGGCAGGTCCCCGGCTCTGCTGGGGGCAGGGCTCCACCACCTCCGGTACCCTGCGGAGCCGAGCGGGCTCGTCACAGCGGGCGGGAGTCAAGTCCAACCCAGCCTCCGAGCCAAGCAGGAAACACGCGGCTGTCGTCGTTGCCGCTGCTGGTCTCAGCGCTGAGGGTGAACAGAATGCGCCCTGTTCAATCTCAAGACACTCGTAGTTTGGCAATTACAATTCAACATCCGAGGGCTTCCCTGGTGGTCCAGGGGTTAAGAACCCACCTTGCAATGCAGCAGACTCAGGTTTGATCCCTACTTGGGGGAGTAAGATCCCACGTACTGCGAGGCAACCAAGCCCAAGCCCCACAACTAGAGAGACCTTGGGCCACAGTGAAAGATCCTTCATCACGCAATGAAGATCTCGTGTGCTATAACTAAGACCCAACGCAGACAAATAAATAAATGTTTTAAATATATGTATAACATGCAAAAGGGACCAACAGCAGCTATGAACTATCTGCAAAGAGGCTCCCTAGAAGTGAATGATGAATCCCTTGGAAGTCTGAGTAGGAGGAATTAAGGATTAGGAAAGCCTCCAAGAGGAATGGGACATTTGGGTTGGCCTTGAAAAGAACAGTAAGGTATTTTACCAAGATGCAAAAACTGGGAGAAGGGATGCAAACCAATAGCACAGGGGCAGTGTAGTCTGGGGCATCAGGGGACAGACTCTGTTCAATTGCCCATTTTTAAAACCTAACCTTACAGCTTACCACCTGTGTGACTTGGAGCAAGCTACATCACCTCTCCATTCCCCAGTTCAGTTCAGTTCAGTCGCTCAGTCGTGTCCGACTCTTTGCGACCCCATGGTCTGCAGCATGCCAGGCCTCCCTGTCCATCACCAGCTCCTGGAGTTTACTCAAGCTCATGTCCATTGAGTCGCTGATAGCCATCCAACCATCTCATCCTCTGTCATACCCTTCTCCTCCCGCCTTCAATCTTTCCCAGCATCAGGGTCTTTTCAAATGAGTCAGCTCTTCGCATCAGGTGACCAAAGTATTGGAGCTTCAGCTTCAACATCAGTCCTTCCAATGAATATTCAGGACTGATTTCCTTTAGGATGGACTGGTTTGATCTCCTTGCAGTCCAAGGGACTCTCAAGAGTCTTCTCCAACACCACAGTTCAAAAGCATCAATTCTTCAGTGCTCACCTTTCTTTATAGTCCAACTCTCACATCCATACATGACCACTGGAAAAACAACAGCCTTGATTAGACAGACTTTTGTTGGCAAAGTGATGTCTCTGCGTTTTAATACGCTGCCTAGGTCGGTCATAACTTTTCCTCCAAGGAGCAAGCGCCTTTTAATTTCATGGCTGCAATCACCATTCACAGTGATTTTGGAGCTCCAAAAAATAGGCTGTCACTGTATCCATTGTTTCCCCATCTATTTGCCATGAAGTGATGGGAACAGATGCCATGATCTTAGTCTTCTGAATGTTGAGCTTTAAGACAACTTTTTCACTCTCCTCTTTCACTTTCATCAAGAGGCTCTTTAGTTCTTCTTCACTGTCTGCCATAAGGGTGGCGTCATCTGCATATCTGAGGTTATTGATATTTCTCCTGACAATCTTGATTCCAGCTTGTGCTTCTTCCAGCCCAGCGTTTCTCATGATGTACTCTGCATATAAGTTAAATAAGCAGGGTGACAATATACAGCCTTGACATACTCCTTTCCCAATTTGGAACCAGTCTGTTGTTCCATGTCCAGTTCTAACTGTTGCTTCCTGACCTGCCTACAGATTTCTCAAGAGGCAGGTCAGGAGGCTCGGTATTCCCATCTCTTTAAGAATTTTCCACAGTTGGTTGTGATCAAAACAGTCAAAGGCTTTGGCATAGTCAATAAAGCAGAAGTAGATGTTTTTATGGAAATCTCTTGCTTTATTGATGATCCAGAGGATGTTGGCAATTTGGTCTCTGGTTCCTCTGCCTTTTCTAAAACCAGCTTGAACATCTGGAAATCCATGGTTCATGTACTGTTGAAGCCTGGCTTGAGGAATTTTGAGCATTACTTTACTAGCGTGTGAAATGAGTGCAATTGTGTGGTAGTTTGAGCATTCTTTGGCATTGCCTTTCTTTGGGATTGGAATGAAAACTGACCTTTTCCAGCCCTGTGGCCACTGCTGAGTTTTCCAAATTTGCTGGCATATTGAGTGCAGCACTCTCACAGCATCATCTTTAGGATTTGAAATAGCTCAACTGGAATTCTATCACCTCCACTAGCTTTGTTCACAGTGATGCTTCCTAAGGCCCACTTGGCTTCGAATTGCAGGATGTCTGGTTCTACATGAGTGATCACACCATCGTGATTATCTGGGTCATAAAGATATTTTTTGTATAGTTCTTCTGTGCATTCTTGCCACCTGTTCTTAATATCTTCTGCTTCTGTTAGGCCTATACCTTTTCTGTCCTTTATTGTGCCCATCTTTGCATAAAAATTTCCCTTGGTGTCTCTAATTTTCTTGAAGAGATCTCTAGTCTTTCCCATTCTATTGTTTTCCTTTGTTTCTTTGCATTGATCACTGAGGAAGGCTTTTTTTTTATCTCTCCTTGCTATTCTTTGGAACTCTGCATTCAATGGGAATATCTTTCCTTTTCTCCTTTGCCTTTCACTTCTCTTCTTTTCACAGCTATTTGTAAGGTCTCCTCAGACAGCCATTTTGCCTTTTTGCATTTCTTTTTATTGAGGATGGTCTTGATCTCTGCCTCCTGTACAATGTCACAAACCTCCATCCATAGTTCATCAGGCACTCTGTCTATCAGATCTAATCCCTTGAATCTATTTCTCACTTCCACTGTATAATTGTAAGAGATTTGAATTAGGTCATAGCTGAATGGTCTAGTGGTTTTCCCTACTTTCTTCAATTTAAGTCTGAATTTGGCAACAAGGAGTTCATGATCTGAGCCACAGTCAGCTCCTGGTCTTGTTTTTGCTAACGGTATAGAGCTTCCCCATATTTGGCTGCAAAGAATATAATCAATTTGATTTTGGTATTGACCATCTGGTGATGTCCATGTGTAGAGTCTTCTCTTGTGTTGTTGGAAGAGGGTGTTTGCTATGACCAGTGCGTTCTCTTGGCAGAACTCTATTAGCCCTTGCCTGCTTCATTCTATACTCCAAGGCCAAATTTGTCTGTTACTCCAGGTATTTCTTGACTTCCTACTTTTGTATTCCAGTCCCCTATAACAAAAAGGACATCTTTTTTGGGTGTTAGTTCTAGAAGGTCTTGTAGGTCTTCATAGAACCATTCAGCTTCAGTTTCTTCAGCATTCCTGGTCAGGGCATAGACTTGGATTACTGTGACAGTGAATGGTTTGCTTTGGAAATGAACAGAGGTCATTCTGTTGTTTTTGAGATTGCATCAAAGTACTGCATTTCAGACTCTTGTTGACTATGATGGCTAAATGATTCTTGCCCACAGTAGTAGACATAATGGTCCTCTGAGTTAAATTCACCCATTCCAGTCCATTTTAGTTCGCTGATTACTAAAATGTTGATGTTCACTCTTGCCATCTCCTGTTTGACCACTTCCAATGTGCCTCGATTCATGGACCTAGCATTCCAGGTTCCTATGCCATATTGCTCTTTACAGTGTCGGACCTTGCTTCCATCACCAGTCACATCCACACCTGGGTGTTGTTTTTGCTTTGGCTCCATCTCTTCATTCTTTCTGAAGTTATTTCTCCACTCTTCTCTAGTAGCATTTTGGGCACCTACCGACCTGGGAAGTTCATCTTTCAGTGACCTATTTTTTTGCCTTTTCACATGGTTCATGGGGTTCTCAAGGCAAGAATACTGAAGTGGTTTGCCATTCCCTTCCCCAGTGGACCACGTCTTGTCAGAACTCCCCACCATGACCCGTCCATCTAGGGTGGGCCTAAACTCCATCCCTCAGTTTATAATAATAGTATTAATCCTTACTCAGAGGGGCTTCCCACGTGGCTCTAGTGGTAAAGAACCCACCTGCCAATGCAGGAGACATAAGAGATGAGGGTTTGACCCCTGGGTGGGAAAGATCCCCTGGAGGAGGGCACAGCAACCCACTCCAGTATTCTTGCCTGGAGAATCCCATGGACAGGGGAGCCTGGTGGGCTGCAGTCTGTAGGGTCGCAAAGAGTTGGACATGACTGAGCGACTGAGGACTCATGCCCTCATAAGATTATTTTGAGGACTAAGTGAGTTACAGCGTGTAGTGGCCTTTGATCGATGCTTCAGCTGTGATCAGCCCTCAGTAGCATCAGCTGCTATTTCCACACCCCGTGCTCACATGAAGCCGCCAGCTCTCCCCCCTGCCTTCTGCTCTTGGTGACTCTGAGCACACTCGGCGCTCTGTGTTCTGCCCTTCTAGGCGTGTACGTTTTGGCATGGCCCCTTCAGGCCACTTCCGCCCAGGAGGGCAGCGTGCTCACGTGGGTGTTCCTGGCTCTTGTGTCTGCATGCATGAGACACTGCACTAGATTCGTCCCAAGCCTGGTCCTCCACCAGCCTTGGTGGGTCAGAGATACCTTCCAATGGGAGCTCTTGATCTTGAGTTGGATTCAAACCCAACTTTATCCTTGGCTCCCTTGTGCATATCAAACTCTCTGAACCTTCGGTCTTTTGTCTGTAAATGGAGGGTAGCAACACCTACCTCGCAGGTGCTCTTGTAAGGTTTAAATAAAACGAGGCAAGTATGCAGAGCTGTTTGACCCAGTGCCCAACACGGAATAACTGCCAAATAAACAGAAGAACTGAGGCTTTCGAACTGCGGTGCCGGAGAAGACTCTTGGGAGTCCTTTGGACTGCAAGGAAAACCAGTCAGTCCTAAAGGAAATCAACCCTGAATATTCATTGGAAGGATGCTGAAGCTGAAACTCCAGGAGTTTGGCCACCTGATGTGAAGAGGGCCGACTCATTGGACAAGACCCTGATGTTGGGAAAGATTGAGGGCAGGAGAAGGGGACGACAGAGGACGAGATGGTTGGGTGGCATCACCAACTCAATGGACATGAGTTTCAGCAAGCTCCGGGAGATGGTGAGGGACTGGGAAGCCTGCTGTGCTGCAATCCTTGGGGCCGCAAAGAGTTGGACACGACTTAGCACCTGAACAACAACAGACAAGCATTAATACGCAAACAGTAACCTTGCAGTGGTGCACAGATTGTTAGTATTTGTTCATTTTTTTCTAGAAATAGTCATCACTTTTATCAGATTATCAGAGGTTCTTCCTGCTGTCTGGCGTCCTCCCAGTGTGGAGGGACTCTGGCTCAGACTGGAATGTGTAGACTGTCATCACTGGCCAGGACTCCCCTAAGTGTATAAAACACGGAAAAGAAAGCCTCCCTGGCCTCACCTTCGTTTGTGGAGTTATCTTCCCTGAGGGCTTCAGGGAAGACAGGCGTGTCTATGGAAAATAATTGGTAAGTGAGCTGAACGGGCTCCCACTTCTCCTTTCTTCTTCTTCACACCCTCACCCCCCCCCCCCCCCCAATTCCCAGGGCCCCCAGTTTGGCCAACTTCCTACAGCAGCTGCACTTGTTCCAGGAAAGGATCTGAGAAGTTCACTGGTACGGAAACCACGATGAAGAAGAACACAAGGGTCCCAGGACTGTCTGCCTTTGATCCATTGGGCGGAGCTAGAGTCAAGGGGAGGAAGGTCTAATCAGGGGATTACAGGGCTCGGGAATGCCGGGGAGGAAAAATGCTGCTACTGGGAGGTGTTCCCAGGACACGAGGCCGTCCCAGGTGTGGCAGCTGTGGCTGGCCTGAAGGGAGCACAAGAGGCAAAAACACAAACGGATGCCTGCTCCAAACATCATGCGTGCGTGCTAAGTCGCTTTCAGTCATATCTGACTCTTTGGGACCCTATGGCCCATAGCCTGTCAGGCTCCTCTGTCCGTGGGATTCTCTGGGCAAGAATACTGGAGGGGGTTGTTTTTTCTGTAGGGGATCTTCCCAACCCAGAGACTGAACCCGAGTCTCCTGCATTGACAATGAGGAGACATTGACAATTGTCTCCTGCAATACCACTGAGCCACCAGGGAAGCCCCATACATGCGTGTACATTTGTGCATAGGTGGAAAATTCCAGAAAGATACAGAGCTAATTGGTAATGATGACTATCTCTGGGGAGCAAGCCTTGGAGGTTGGAAACCTGGAATGGAAGAAAGGTTTGTTTCTCCTGATACTTTTTACCACTTATTTTCTTTTATATTGCTGATTTTTTTAAGCATATGTATGTATGACTCTTTCAATTTAAGAAATAAATATGAAAAGACAGTATGAGTAAATTCAGTGAGTTATGAAATCTTTTGATAAAACCGACAGCATGAAATATTGCTCTTAAAAATTCACAAGAGACCACAGTTAACAAAGCAGATGCCGCAAATCAAGCCCACAGTCAAAATATTTGCTAGGATTCAGAATTCAGGTAAATTCTGTGGTGCAAAGTGTCCTTAAAGGTGACTGATGCATGTGCTAGGAAAATTGAGAGGAAATAGGCCCAATCCTGGAGCAGGCTTTCTTAACAACGTGGGATTTTACTTTAGAAAGAACATCCAATACATCTCCACACCTATTTTTGAATGAAGAGAAAGGGTTTCAGGAAGTTGTGTTCTTCACTAGTCAAATCAGCCCCCTCCCCACAAGCCTGCCGCTGGTTCTGAGCCTGAGAACCAGAACTGCACACACCAGCTGACTCAGTCCTTATAAACAGCATTTTCCCAGTAAGCGTGGAGTGGTCAGTATTAAGGTGGGAAGCCAGAAGCCATGGAACATTTGGATATGGAGTGGGAATCAGACCTGAACGTCACACTCAGGTTTCAGGGCCCACTCTGAGAATCTTTGCTGAGTTTCTCAAGCTTCTGCTTTGGGGATTTGATGATTGCGTTTTTCTGACAGAGAAAAACAAAACTAAAGCCCCACAAGTCCTGAAAATTAGAAGAGTTCCCTGTGGAACATTCTACTAAGAAAGAGGAGAAAGAAATTCACATGTTGACCAGCCAGGCACCACCATCAATCCCCAAAGGCGTTGAAAACAGCAAGAGAAAGTGCTCCTACAGAAATTACAGAGGAATATTCTGCTTCACCAAATACTACACAACTGAAAATAAAGTAAAACAAATTTTTTAAGTTGGCTTTGAAAACACACTGCTAACATCCAAAACGCTCATATGCTCTAGTAATCACGAAAGCAGTATATAAATTTGTGAACTAAAAAGGCAACTGAGACGCTAAAAAGGCAATGACGAGCAGAGAAAGGCAGATGGATCTACGAAATCACACGGTAGGTTCCACGTTATAGGCAGTTTCCTGCTGCATTTCTTTAAGCATGTTGGCTCAGACAAGCCTCTGACATTTGTTAAGACAGAAAGATCCAGAACCAAATTAATCTGCCAGAGTCTCCTGTATTTGGCACAGTTGGATATAACAGGGAGAGTCTCCCTCCTTAAGGAATTACTCTATTTAGAGAGAGACATATAAATGCATAGGAATGATTAGAATAACACCAGAGTGTAAGTACAATCAAAGTGAAAGCCAATTTTTTCAAATTAACATCTATAAACAGTTTACAATATGTGCCAGGCGGTACGCTTAGCGCCTCGAATGCATTATCTTGTTTAATTCTCACCCACCTGCATGAGGTAGATGCAACTGCTGTCTCCACATCACAGATGATAAAACAGGCTTAGAAAGATCGGTAAGTACCAGTCCCAGAGCCCAGGCCCTTAACCAACCTGTTCTATTTCTTCTGCTCATTTCGTCAGAAACAATTAACAATTGGCATGGTGGAATTCCCAAGCCACACATTTCCAGGCACTGGGTCTGGATTCAGTTGTCAGTCAGCATCGAAGGCCCACTTCCTAAACTTACTCAGTTTTTCTATAGTCTGTCGGCTCTGCATGCAGCTGTGCCAAGGTTGGGTCCTGGAACTGTCATATCAGTCCTTTCCAGTCACTTTAGAAACAGCCCTTCTTTGCCCGTTTTGACAAAGAAAGTAAACTCCACCAACAGGCCAGAGGTGAATCGGAACCAAAGCCACTCTGTGTTACCAATGTCTTAGACGTTATTCTTTTAACATCGAGGTCATATAAATTTAATTTCTTCTTCCTTGACTCAGAATGTTCTCTTACTTATACAAGAAAAATTAGATCAAATCAAAATATGTTCATCTCATATAATGAATGGGTTTCAAGAAAGTAATGTATAAACAAAATTGTGTGTTAAATACACAAGGGAGAACTGGTTATTGGAAAGAAGTTGGTAATGATTCATTCTGCACGGCAAAAAATCCTTTTGTATGATTTATTTATCACACACCCCATACCAAACCCATGTTTCAGGCAGCTTAGAAAGGTACACATAATCCCAGATAAAATTTGAAAACAGTAATGGATTTAAGGCAAATGGAACATAATGATAGCCAGGGGTAAAATGAGTGCACAAAATCCAGGAAGGTCTTTGGCCTTCACAGGGCGGGCTTCCCAGTTAAGCCCTAAGCTGTCCAGGGGCCAGTGTCTAGACGGAAACACCATCACTACCCAACTTCAGGTACATGGCCACAGCTCTGACAAAACTGGTGAACGTTTTCCAAATGGTTCCGGGGGCTCCCGACCTTAAGGAGATCCCTGTCTACACCCACAGCTGCTTCCCCGGCAGCCGCCTCCGCGAGGCTGCTCTCTCTCCCGAGTCAAAGCCATCCTCCACCTACGCTGTTTCTTCCAGACCAGTCTGTAAATACACTTTATAAAAGCTTCTGCTCCTACTGTCATCTTCCAGCGTCCGCTCCCTTGCCCTTACTCCCCCAAGCCCGCCCTCCCCTCCCCTGCCGCCAGGATGCACCCACACGCATCGGGTGGCCGAGGGAAATGGTGCCCGCCCACCTGGCCTGCCCCCACCCAGCCTGCCCGTCACCTTCCCTGGCCTGCCGCATCCCGCCCCAGCAGCAGTGCATGGTCACGTCGTGCACCCCGCCTTCCTCGTCCTGCACCTGGGACCCCCACATCCGCCCTCCAGGGCCGGTTCCCGCCCCCCGCAGCTGCAACACCTGGTCCCCGAGCGCCTGTGCCCCGGGGGCCGCCAAGAGTCTCGAGTAACTGACCCAGAGCAGGGCCCAGGCGTCCGGCCATTCGTGGAGCGAATTCCAGCAGGCCCGCTGAGCGGACGCCCGGCGCTGGCCCCTGGCTGCCGCCCGCCGTTCTCCCCGCTCCGTTCTGACTCCAGCCTCCTTCAGTCCTGTGCCCCGCGACGCCGCTCCCCCTTCCCGCCCTGAGGCCTCTTGGCCTCCTCCCCAGCCCTAATCCCAAGCTGCCATTTCCCTCTGCCCCTCTTTTGCCAGTGTCTTCAACTCTCTTGACCTATTGTATTTACATAGCAACTACAGAAACCAAAAACAAACAAAAAACTCTAATCTAAATGAATCCAACTATTTCCCTTCTTAGCGCCTGCGGCTTCTGAGCAGTGCTTGGAGAAAAAAAAAAAATCAATATTCCTCATGTAAATTAAAAGTGAAAAGAAAAAATCTTAGCAAATTAAAGATAGAAGAGAACTTCCTTAATTTAGAAAATGGAATTTGCAACAGACATTTTAAACAGAAAAAACTCTAGATGAACTTAGGTTAAATTATTAGAATTAAAGAACAAAGGTTGCAAATTTTCTGGACAGATTGTTGCTGTTCAGTCACTCCGTCATGTCTGACTCTTTGCAATCGCATGGACCGCAGCACTCCAGGCTTCCTTGTCCATCACCATTTCTCGGACTTTGCACAAACTCATGTCCACTGAGTCAGTGATGCCATCCAACCATCTCATCCTCTCTCGTCCCTTCTCCTCCTGCCTTCAATCTTTCCCAGCATCAGGGTCTATTCCAATGACTCGGCTCTTCCCATCAGGTGGCCAAAGTATTGAAGCTTCAGCTTCAGCATCAGTCCTTCCAATGAATATTCAGGACTGCTCTCCTTTAGGATGGACTGGTTGGATCTCCTTGCAGTCCAAGGGACTCTCAAGAGTCTTCTCCAACACCACAGTTCAAAAGCATCAATTCTTCAGTGCTCAGCCTTCCTTATGGTCCAGCTCTCACATCCACACATGACTGCTGGAAAAACCATAGCTTTGATTACACAGACCTTTGTCAACAAATTGATGTCTCTGCTCTTTAGTATGTTGTCTAGGTTTGTCATAGCTTTTCTTCCAAAGAACAAGCAACTTTTAATTTCATGGCTGCAGTCACTGTCCACAGTGATTTTGGAGCCCAAGAAAATAAAATCTGTCACTGTTACCACTTTTTCCCCATCTATTTGCCATGAAGTGATGAAACCAGATGCCATGATCTTAGATTGTCAGTGTACAGAACTTAGTTGTACTTTTCTATTGTACCAATGAAGAGTTTGAACATGCAAAAAAAAAAATTAGGATGTCATTTATTTCATCAAAAGATATCAAGGACTCAGAAATAAATATGACATCGTTTAAACTGCCCAACTGAAATGAGAAACTTACATTCACAGAAAAACTTATCCATGAAATTTTATAGTGGCTTTGTTCACAACTGCCAAAACCTGGGAACAAGCCAACCGTGTCTCACGTGGAGAGTGGATAAACTGAGACACACGTCTCCGATGGACACTTACTCAGCCGTGTAGGGAAATGAACTCCCTATACATGCACAGGCAGGGGTGAACCCCAAAGGCACTGGAAGAAATACAAGCCAGACCCAAAGACAGATTTCCATTTCCATGACATTTTGGAAAAATCAAGTTATACAAGGTGACTGCCAGAGGCGGAGGTGGGAAGAAAGGTTTGCTAACTTGTGAGGCAGGGGGATCGCTGGGACTGTTCTGGATCTCGGGGATTTTACATAGCTTTATTGTTAACATGTAACATTGTGTATATTTAAGGTAGGCAGTGTGATGATTTGATAATATGTGTATATATATTACAAAATAATCATCACAATAAGGTTAGTTAACACATACATCACCTCACATAATTAGCACATACATCACCTCACCTTGTATGTGTGTGGTGAGAAGCTTTAAGATTTACTCTCTTAGCAAATGTCAAACATACAATACAGTCCTGTTAATTGAAGTCACCGTGCTATGCATCACATCCCCAGACACATTTTGTCTTATAACTGGACACTAGACTCTCTGCCACCTTCATGAATTCCCCCACCGTCCAGACCCTGGTAACCACCAAACTACTCTCCATGATGTTGGGTTTTTTTTTTTAGATTCCACAAACAGATGAGATCACACAGTAATTGACCTTCTCTGCCTGACATATTTCACTCAAAACCTTCAAGCTTTGAACATGCTGTTGCAAATGGCAAGATTTCCTCCTTTTTATGACTGAATAATGTTCTCCTATATCTGTGACACATTTTTTAATCCATGCATCTGTCAGCGGACACTTAGGATGTTCTCATGTCCTGGTTGTTGCAAATAACGCCGCAGTAACCATGGGATGTAAATGTCTCAAGACAGTAATTTAAGTTCTTCTTGTTCTACATCTTGACTGTGGTGGTGGTTACACAAAAAATACCTTTGTCAAAATTCGTAGGCCTGTATAATAATGAGTGAATTTTACTGGGTGCACATTATACCTCAATTGTAAAGCTTTTAAAAGACAAAAACACCATATTCTATATTGTTTATACAATTTTTAAAAAAATCTCAGTGTTAGAATTGTTTCAGGGGGAAGTTTGTAACAATTCAAAATTGCTATTTGAATGTACTGTGGTGCTACATATTCATGTGTTTAAATAGTAGATTTAAAATAAACAATGAAAATGCAGTGATTATAAGGAAAAAACCAGAACTTGTATTATTTAACTTGTGTCATTCTATTAGATCACTTGGAATTTTGATTGGTGTTTGAGTTTTAGAATAGTGAAAAAGTGTGAGAGGTATAAGGTTTGTGCTTGATAAATGCAAATTTTAGTTAGCATATAAAATATTTTATATATTTGATTAGCATATTTAAAATTGAGATTCATTTTATTTTATTTAAATAAAATAAATAGAGCTGAAATTAATTAATTAAAACTGAAACTCCAATACTTTGGCCATCTGATGCAAAGAACTGACTCCTTGGAAAAGACCCTGATGCTGGGAAAGACTATAGGCAGGAGGAGAAGGGGACGACAGAGGATTAGATGGTTGGATGGCATCACCGACTCCATGGCATCATGGACATGTGTTTGAACAAGCTCTGGGAGCTGGTGATGGAAGGGAAGACTGGCGTGCTGCAGTCCATGGGGTCACAAAGAGATGGACGTGACTGAGCAGCTGAACTGAACTGATTTAAATTATTTAATAATTTTAATTTATTTGAATTTAGATTGTCCAGATTTTTAAACTTTCAGTTATTTATTTAAATTCTAATTTACTATAATTATAGTTGTGACTTGTTTTAAGACTAAAGAATCAACTAAGAATATATAATATTACATCAGAGATTCCATTTGGTCGTTACCTAAATGATGCCTTTGGCACACTGTTCAGATTTATCAACATTGATTTGTTACAAAATATTTTTAAAGAGTTTCTTTGACTATTTTCATACCTGTCACTTCCCATGAAAGGAAGATTTGAAATTAAAATTAACAAAAATATTTTCAACCAATCATAAGAGAAGATAGATTTAAAAATCTGGCTACACTATCTTGAACATCAGTATGCTAAAATCAGTTTTGACAGCCATTGACAAATCTGTGCAAGGGCTGAAAACGGACGGTGGGAAAGGATGGTCTTTTCCATAAATGATGCCTCCCCTGTCCGAGCATGTTTGCTTGCCCCCCGCCCCCGCCCCCCGCTCTCTTTGCCCCTAGAACTTACCGCCTCCCAACGCTCCAGAGAATGGACTGCTTGCTGCCTTAACTGCCCTGGGAGAATGTAATCTTTCCGCACGAAGGCAGACATCTTGGTCCACGCGGTTCACTCGCCTGTCCTGGGCACCTGGGGCAGGGCTTGGCCCTGTGTAAGGCCACCGTGAATGTCTCTGACACAACCGAGTGAGTGAGCAAGCGGATGAGTCGTGAGTTTGAGACAAGCTGTAGGGCAGTCAAGCGAGGCTCCGGTTGAGAGCTGTTTGTGCGGAGTCCTGTGAGATGAGGAGTCCCTTTGAGCAGGGGACCGGGTCTCGAGAATTCTGGCCACGGGGTGACTGCATGCACGCTGGGCCGCTGCTAAGCCATGGAGTGCCTTCCGTGTGAATTAGAAAGCATGGCCCTTCTTTCCAGCTGTGCGCTGCTGGGGGGTCGTAAGATGGTGTAGCTGCAGTGGAAAATGGCATGGCAGGCCCTCAAAAAATTAAAGCCAGAATTACCGTACGATCCAGCAACTCCACTTCCAGATGTACACCTGAGCAAATTGAAAGCAGGGCCTTGGAGAGGTGTTTGTACCCCCGTGTCTGCAGCAGCGTTATCCACAGTAGCCCAAAGGTGTCCACCAACAAATGAACGGATAGACAACGTGCGGTCAACACACACGATGAAATATTGTATTGCATCCCCTAAAGAGGAAGGAAATTCTCAATACAGAGAAACCTCGAAGACATGACGCTCAGTGAAACAGGTCAGTCACAAAAGGACAAATACAGTGTGACTCCACTTACACGAGGCTGCTAGAATAGTCAGATTCATGGACAGAGGTAGAATGGGATTTTCCAGGGGCTGGGGGGAAAGTGAGGAGTTAGTGTTTAAGGAGGATGGAGTCTGGTTTGAGAGGATGGAAGAGGTTGATGGATGGTGGGGAAGGCTGCAGAATGATACGAAGGTGCACGTGACTATGGAGCTGCACTTAAAAAAGGTTGAGACAGTTAATTTTATGGTATGTGTAGTTTACTAGAATAAAACAAAACCTGGGAGAAAACGACCCTCTGACTTAAAGAAGACAGCTGTGGCCTGGGAGAAAAGGGAGGTGAGTGCACTCCAGTTTGACCTCATTTTGATGAGAAGCAGGTATTTTCAAAACCTAGTCTACAGCATCACAAAGAAGTGAAGAAACCCAAGGCGGGCAGTGTGTCTGCTGTGATTTCCTTCCTGGAGGACAGCGAGGAGATACTGATGAAAGGTGTTTCACACGAGCATGCCCTCGGATACAATAATTCCACTTTTAGGCATTTCACCTCAAGAAATAATCCTAGATATTCGCAAGATGTATCTGTAAGGATGAACATTTGTTTACAATATCAAACGACTAGAAATCACTTAAAAAGTGGGGCACAGTAAAACAATGGACCTGTTGTACTGTCAGTACACAATAAAAAACGCACTGCAAAGAATAGTCAGTGGCACGGGGACGTGTTCTCAATAAACCACTAAATGTGAAAAAATTTACAGAACAGTAAGACCACTATGCATAAACTTTTGCTGAAAAACTTTACCTGAATAGGTAAAGAGAAAGAGTTATAGCACAGCTGATTTTGTCTTCATCTTTCTACTTTTGTTTATTTTCTAAATTCTTCATACTGTACATGTATTCTTTATGTGACTGGAAATAAAAACACTATGAAAATATTTTCAAGTTAAATCTGAGTTTCTTTGTTTCTAGTTGGTAAACACTGGGACCAATTTAGGTTGAAATTTACCTTTGTCAGATGAGAAAGAAAAGGAGAAAAAAATGCCTCCTTTTTTTTTAATTGCCCTGAGTCAGGTTTTACTGTCGAAAACCAGACTGTAAAAGAGGGTTTAAAATACTTAAGGTAATAAATTCTGCAATCACTCAAAACACCTGTTTGCGTGAAACCCATTGGTATGCAAATCACCAATCACTCCTGTCTTATTCATTAAAACCAGTCACCCAAGTTTCTCACCAATCAATAACTGATGGGGGTGGGGAGGGCAGAGGGGGAAAGAAAGGGGCGGCTCTAGAACCTGGAAGTAGAACTGCACTTCTTCAATACCAGTCCTGTACCTTAGACTTCCAGATTCTCATTTCCACGATTCCGTCATCCACGACGCCCACACCACAGCTTTTCTAAAGTCATCTGTTTGGACGTCGGCTGGTGCTACGCATGTTTTCTTCTGATTTTTACTGGAGTAGAGTTGCCTTACAGAGTTGTGTTCATTTCTGCTGGGCCACAAAGTGAATCAGCCACACACACACCTACAGCCCCTCTTGTTTGGGTTCCTTCCCATCGAGGTCACCACGGCGCTTAAGTGGGGTTTCCTGTGTTACGCAGCAGGTTCTTGTCGGGTATCTCTTTCATACGCAGTATCAGGAATGCATAGTGTCAGTCCCAATCTCCCAGTTCGTTTCACACATCCCACCTCCCCCTTGGGAACCATTTGTGCGTGTTCTACTTCTGTGTCTCTCTTTCTGCTTTTTCAAATGAAACCATCCACACACCCTTTCTCTAGATCCCACATACATGCACCAACATGTATTTGCTTCTCTCCTTTCTAACCTACTTCACTCTAAATGACAGCCCACGTCTCTGCACATGGCACAGTCTCATCCTTTTGCTGACTATGTGATATTCCGCTGTGTATATGTACCACTTCTTTATCCGCTCCTCTGTTGAGGGACATCTAGGTCACTCTGCGCCCTGCCTGTTGTGAACAGAGCTGCAGTGAGCCCTGGGGGCAGTCTTCACTGGTCACGACACCCGCGTGGACTGGATTCGGGCGCTTCATTCCGGTCCGCCTTGCAGACCGTACCTGGAGGCTGCTCTTGGTCCCGGCGAGAGGGACGGAGTCAGAGGGGAAGTGCCGAGGCCGAGCCACGCTTGCAGCTGAAGGCGTCCCGTCAGTAAGTCCGTTACCCACTTCTGAGGAACTTCAGCCTTTGTGTCTTCCGGTGTATCCAACTTAATGGGTCTAGGTTTGGGAAGGAACAAGCCTTGATAACGCAGCGTTCTTTCAGGGACTTTGCTTTATCTGTTCTGTGCAGCCGGGACTCCAGAATTCTGTCAGAAATCGTCCCTTAGGCACAGCCTCGTCAGGTATCCATGCTTAACAACAGCCAGGAAGGTCCTGTTATGAGTTGAATTATATTCCCCCAAATTCATGTGTTGGTCCTAATCCCACCACTTCAAAATGTAACAGGAGACAGGATCTTTAGAGAGGTCCTTAAGTCACAGTGAGGTCAGCTGGGCTGTGTCCTCATAAGAGAGGAAATGGGACGCACACCCAGAGGGACGGCCCTGTGAGGACACAGCCCGGAGGCGGAGGCTGCAAGCCGAGGAGGGAGACCTCGGGAGAGGCCAGCCCTGAGACACCTGGTCTGGGACCTCAGCCTCCAGGCCGGGAGAACACGTGTTTCCATGGTTTAAACCCCCAGCCTGTGGTCTCCTGTCCAGCAGCTCTTGCAGACTAGTACAGGTTCTCACCCAGAATAAATCACTAAGGAATGATTGAACCTATACAGGATAAAACCATGCAATTGACTAAAGAGTTACCTTGAGCATAATTTCTCACCTATCAAGCCACGATTCACACACAGTAGAGTTCTGTGACTGATTTCTAATTTTCCTCTCTGGGAAATTGCGCCCGGCTGGGGTAAACACCTCTGTCTTGGTTTGGCTCAGATACATCAATCCTTTCCTACTGTCTGGCGCTTCTTACAATCGGGAGTTTTAAAACAACGGTCGCAGGCCACCTTTCCTTTCATCGTCTACCATTCTTCAAAGCTCTGTTTTTAAGTGCCCAGTTTCCATCACCATCTGTCTAGGTTCTGGTGAAAGCAAGACCCACGCGATGTTGAAATGCTCAACACGCTGAGATCGCTTCTCCTTCCTTCAAGGGGTCGGCTCCTCCCAGATCTAACCAACGCAGTCACAGCTGCTTGTTCCCTGGGAGACTGAGTCTCTATTCACACGCTTTGCTTGGTCCTATGATTTGGGGGTGGGAGTGGGTGTTGATATACGACTCCAGAGTTTTGGTGGGAAGAAAGAAACTTCCTGTTCGGTGTCTGTCGCTGACAACTAGACAACTTCCTACCGTTTCTCGGACTTTCTTGACTCAGCCGTGTGTCTTGTTTGTCACTTCCCTCCGCCTCCCGTCTGCTCCCCCGTTGGGGTATTTAACTGTTTACACCCCCTCTGTGCAGGCTGCGGGGACTTTGCCAGACCATCCTTTCTGCTTGTTTTAGAATCAAAGCATTTGACGAAAAAAAAAGAAGGAGAATTCAGTGAGGGAGGGTGGGGGAGCCTGGCACAGCTGATGAGGGGTGGTCTGCAACAGTGACCAGACACCCCCACCCCCTTCCTGCACAAAGCCTGGACCTCTCACTCATCATTGAGGGGGAGGTTGTTTAAATAAATGGGTCATAATTACCAAAAAGAATACATTAGAAAGATAAGAATATATTTTATTTGTAAAATAAACTGTCACAGATAAAAATCTAGAAAGTTCAAACAGTAATAACTAGATGGCTTCCCCAGTGACTCAGCGGTAAAGAATCCCTCTGCAAAGCGGGTAACTCCAAAGATGTGGGTTCGATCCCTGGGTCAGGAAGACCCCCTGGAGAAGGAAATGGTAACCCACCCCAGTATTCTTGCCTGGAGAATCCCATGGACAGAGGAGCCTGGAGAGCTATGGTCCATGGGGCTTCAAAGAGTTGGACAGGACTGAAGTGACTCAGCAGCATATGCTAGAGAATCATCTCAAAAGGATAAAACAGAGTTGTTTCATCCTTTTAGATACAGTGTTTGCTAAAAGAGGATGAAGTGGCAAATACAAGACGAGGGGGGGACCCAAGGGGCCGGGGGCTGGAAGAACCCCTCTTGGGGGACCCCAGGGGCTGCCTCCCCAGGACGTGTCTGAGGCCCAGACGCCTGAAGGCAGCAGCCTCTGAGGGGCATCTTCCCCGTGGGCTGAAGAGTCCGGTGAGCCCGGGGCTGCTCTGAACACTTTCCCTGGGGCCCGGCTCGCACGCAAATCCAACACGCTGATGGCAGACAGGATGATTCCTCCTCACACAGACAGGACGCCTGCCAGAGAGGGTGAGTGCCCAGAGGGGCTCACGGGGGAGAACGTGGGCTCTGCTGTAGGGGCTGTTCCTGCACACGGACGGTCCAGGGGGGGGACACACGGACGGTCCAGGAAGGCGACACTCGGACGGTCCAGGAGGGGGACGCAGACGGTCCAGGAGGGGGACGCAGACGGTCCAGGAGGGGGACACACGGACGGTCCAGGAGGGTGACACACGGACGGCCCAGGAGGGGGACACACGGACGGTCTGGGAGGGGGACAGACGGACGGTCCAGGAGGGGGACAGACGGACGGTCCAGGAGGGGGACACACGGACGGCCCAGGAGGCGGACACACGGACGGTCCAGGAGGGGGACGCGGACGGTCCAGGAGGGGGACACACGGACGGTCCAGGAGGGGGACGCGGACGGTCCAGGAGGGGGACACACGGACGGCCCAGGAGGGGGACACACGGACGGTCTGGGAGGGGGACACACGGACGGCCCAGGAGGGTAATGCAGGGACGGTCCAGGAGGGGGACACACGGACGGTCCAGGAGGGGGACGCGGACGGTCCAGGAGGGGGACGCGGACGGTCCAGGAGGGGGACACACAGACGGCCCAGGAGGGGGACACACGGACGGTCCAGGAGGGGGACACACAGACGGTCCAGGAGGGGGACACACGGACGGTCCAGGAGGGGGACACACGGACGGTCCAGGAGGGGGACACACAGACGGTCCAGGAGGGGGACACACGGACGGTCCAGGAGGGGGACGCGGACGGTCCAGGAGGGGGACACACGGACGGTCCAGGAGGGGGACACACGGACGGTCCAGGAGGGGGACACACGGACGGTCCAGGAGGGGGACGCGGACGGTCCAGGAGGGGGACACACGGACGGTCCAGGAGGGGGACACACGGACGGTCCAGGAGGGGGACACACGGACGGTCCAGGAGGGGGACACACAGACGGTCCAGGAGGGGGACACGGACGGTCCAGGAGGGGGACACACGGACGGTCCAGGAGGGGGACACACGGACGGCCCAGGAGGGGGACACACGGACGGTCCAGGAGGGGGACACACGGACGGCCCAGGAGGGGGACACACGGACGATCCAGGAGGGGGACGCGGACGGTCCAGGAGGGGGACACACGGACGGTCCAGGAGGGGGACACACGGACGGTCCAGGAGGGGGACACACGGACGGTCCAGGAGGGGGACACACGGACGGTCCAGGAGGGGGACACATGGACGGTCCAGGAGGGGGACACACGGACGGTCCAGGAGGGGGACACATGGACGGTCCAGGAGGGGGACACACAGACGGTCCAGGAGGGGGACACACGGACGGTCCAGGAGGGGGACACATGGACGGTCCAGGAGGGGGACACACGGACGGCCCAGGAGGGGGACACACGGACGGTCCAGGAGGGGGAAGCACGGACGGCCCGGGAGGGGGACACACGGACGGTCTGGGAGGGGGACACACGGACGGCCCAGGAGGGGGACACACGGACGGTCTGGGAGGGGGACACACGGACGGCCCAGGAGGGGGATGCGGACAGTCCAGGAGGGGGACACACGGACGGCCCAGGAGGGGGACGCGGACGGTCCAGGAGGGGGACACACGGACGGCCCAGGAGGGGGACACACGGACGGCCCAGGAGGGGGACACACGGACGGTCCAGGAGGGGGACACACGGACGGTCCAGGAGGGGGACACACGGACGGCCCAGGAGGGGGACGCGAACGGTCCAGGAGGGGGACACACGGACGGTCCAGGAGGGGGACACACGGACGGTCCAGGAGGGGGACACACGGACGGTCCGGGAGGGGGACACACAGACGGTCCAGGAGGGGGACGCGGACGGTCCAGGAGGGGGACACACGGACGGTCTGGGAGGGGGACACACGGACGGTCCAGGAGGGGGACACACAGACGGTCCAGGAGGGGGACGCGAACGGTCCAGGAGGGGGACACATGGACGGTCCGGGAGGGGGACACACGGACGGCCCAGGAGGGGGACACACGGACGGTCCAGGAGGGGGACGCGGACGGTCCAGGAGGGGGACACACGGACGGTCCGGGAGGGGGACACACGGACGGTCCAGGAGGGGGACACACGGACGGTCCAGGAGGGGGAAGCACGGACGGTCCAGGAGGGGGACACACAGACGGTCCAGGAGGGGGACGCAGACGGTCCAGGAGGGGGACGCGGACGGTCCAGGAGGGGGACGCGGACGGTCCAGGAGGGGGACACACGGACGGTCCAGGAGGGGGACACACGGACGGTCCAGGAGGGGGACGCGGACGGTCCAGGAGGGGGACACACGGACGGTCCAGGAGGGGGACGCAGACGGTCCAGGAGGGGGACACACGGACGGTCCAGGAGGGGGACGCGGACGGTCCAGGAGGGGGACGCAGACGGTCCAGGAGGGGGACACACGGACGGTCCAGGAGGGGGACACACGGACGGTCCAGGAGGGGGACACACGGATGGTCCAGGAGGGGGACGCGGACGGTCCAGGAGGGGGACACAGACGGTCCAGGAGGGGGACACACGGACGGCCCAGGAGGGGGACACAGACGGTCCAGGAGGGGGACACACGGACGGTCCAGGAGGGGGACACACGGACGGTCCAGGAGGGGGACACACGGACGGTCCAGGAGGGGGACACAGACGGTCCAGGAGGGGGACGCGAACGGTCCAGGAGGGGGACACACGGACGGTCCAGGAGGGGGAAACACGGACGGCCCAGGAGGGGGACACACGGACGGTCCAGGAGGGGGACGCGAACGGTCCAGGAGGGGGACACACGGACGGTCCGGGAGGGGGACACACGGACGGCCCAGGAGGGGGACACACGGACGGTCCAGGAGGGGGACGCGGACGGTCCAGGAGGGGGACACACGGACGGTCCGGGAGGGGGACACACGGACGGCCCAGGAGGGGGACACACGGACGGTCCAGGAGGGGGACACGGACGGTCCAGGAGGGGGACACACGGACGGTCCAGGAGGGGGACGCAGACGGTCCAGGAGGGGGACACACGGACGGTCCAGGAGGGGGACACACGGACGGTCCAGGAGGGGGACACACGGAGGGTCCAGGAGGGGGACACACGGACGGTCCAGGAGGGGGACACACGGATGGTCCAGGAGGGGGACACACGGACGGTCCAGGAGGGGGACACACGGAGGGTCCAGGAGGGGGACACAGACGGTCCAGGAGGGGGACACACGGACGGTCCAGGAGGGGGACGCGGACGGTCCAGGAGGGGGACACACGGACGGTCCGGGAGGGGGACACACGGACGGCCCAGGAGGGGGACACACGGACGGTCCAGGAGGGGGACACGGACGGTCCAGGAGGGGGACACACGGACGGTCCAGGAGGGGGACGCAGACGGTCCAGGAGGGGGACACACGGACGGTCCAGGAGGGGGACACACGGACGGTCCAGGAGGGGGACACACGGATGGTCCAGGAGGGGGACACACGGAGGGTCCAGGAGGGGGACACAGACGGTCCAGGAGGGGGACACACGGACGGTCCAGGAGGGGGACGCGGACGGTCCAGGAGGGGGACACAGACGGTCCAGGAGGGGGACACACGGACGGTCCAGGAGGGGGACACACGGACGGTCCAGGAGGGGGACACAGACGGTCCAGGAGGGGGACACACGGACGGTCCAGGAGGGGGACGCGAACGGTCCAGGAGGGGGACACACGGACGGTCCGGGAGGGGGACACACGGATGGTCCAGGAGGGGGACACACGGACGGTCTGGGAGGGGGACACACGGACGGTCCAGGAGGGGGACACACGGACGGCCCAGGAGGGGGACACAGACGGTCCAGGAGGGGGACACACGGACGGCCCAGGAGGGGGACACACGGACGGTCCAGGAGGGGGACGCGAACGGTCCAGGAGGGGGACACAGACGGTCCAGGAGGGGGACACACGGACGGTCCAGGAGGGGGAAGCACGGACGGTCCAGGAGGGGGACACAGGGACGGTCCAGGAGGGGGACGCGGACGGTCCGGGAGGGGGACACACGGACGGTCCAGGAGGGGGACACGGACCGTCCAGGAGGGGGACACACGGACGGTCCAGGAGGGGGACGCAGACGGTCCAGGAGGGGGACACACGGAAGGCCCAGGAGGGGGACACGGACGGTCCAGGAGGGGGACACAGACGGTCCAGGAGGGGGACACACGGACGGTCCAGGAGGGGGACACACAGACGGTCCAGGAGGGGGACACACGGACGGCCCGGGAGGGGGACACACGGACGGCCCAGGAGGGTAATGCAGGGACGGTCCAGGAGGGGGACACACGGACGGTCCGGGAGGGGGACACACGGACGGTCCGGGAGGGGGACACACGGACGGTCCGGGAGGGGGACACACGGACGGTCCGGGAGGGGGACACACGGACGGTCCAGGAGGGTAATGCAGGGACGCTCCAGGAGGGGGACACACGGACGGTCCGGGAGGGGGACACACGGACGGCCCAGGAGGGGGACGCGGACGGTCCAGGAGGGGGACACACAGACGGCCCAGGAGGGGGACGCCTACGGTCCAGGAGGGGGACACACGGACGGCCCAGGAGGGGGACGCGAACGGTCCAGGAGGGGGACACACAGACGGCCCAGGAGGGTAATGCAGGGACGGTCCAGGAGGGGGACACACGGACGGTCCGGGAGGGGGACACA